>NC_048572.1:59328414-59948414 GCF_013265735.2 Oncorhynchus mykiss
CCAAGCAGTTGCCTTACCAAGCGGTGATGCAGCCAGTCAAGACGCTCTCAATGGTGCAGCTGTATAACGTTTTGAGGATATGAGGGCCCATGCCAAATCTTTTCAGCCTCCTAAAGGGGGAAGAGGTTTTGTCGTACCCTCTTCACGACTGTGTTGGTGAATTTGGACCATGATAGGTCCTTAGTGATGTGGACACAGAGAAACTTGAAGCTCTCAACCCCCTCCACTACAGCCTCTTCGATGTGAATGGGGCGTGCTCGGCCCTCCATTTCCTGTAGTCCACGATCAGCTCCTTGGTCTTTCTGATGTTGAGGGAGAGGTTGTTGCTCGGGCACCACACTGAAAACATAATTATAGACCTCTCGTTCGAAGAAAAAACCCGAATGTTTTGGACTAATGCTTGAAGGCAAAAAGAACCATCACGTTTAAAATTCTTTGGTTGGATAGTCATCAGGAACATGTATGTTCTATTTGGCTCTGTAATTTAATTAAAATATAGGGGAGCGATGGCAGACACCTAGTGGTCTGCATCCCAAATGGCACCCTATTCCCTATATTGTGTAATACTTTTGACCAGAGGTGTCCAAAGTAGTGTAATAGGGAATAGGGTGACATTTGGGATGCAGCCATGCACTGCAGCTTCCCCGGACATTCTATCTGATAAGGGAGGAATTCAGTTCAGACAATACATTTCTATTAGGATGAGCCATAAGAAAGTCAAACTGTGGCTGCCATGCAAGTAGAACGACATCCGCCTCCTTTCCAGTACATTCCGATGGATGACCTCTTAGTTATGTACATTACCGGTGAAATGTTTTAGAACACCTACTCATTCAAGGGTTTTTCTTTTGTTTTCACTATTTTCTACATTGTAGAATAATAGTGAAGACATGAAAACTATGAAATAACAAATATGGAATCATGTAGTAACCAAAAAAGTGTTAATTAAACCAATCCAAATATATTTTAGATTCTTCAAAGTAGCCACTCTTTGCCTTGTTGACAGATTTGCACGCTCTTGGCATTCTTTCAACCAGCTTCACCTGGAATGCTTATCCAACAGTCTTGAAGGAGTTCCCACATATGCTGAGCACTTGTTGGATGCTTTTCCTTCACTCTGCGGTCCAACTTATCCCAAACCAACCAGATGAAATCATTTGATGCAGCACTCCAACACTCTCTTTCTTGGTCAAATATCCCTTACACAGCCTGGAGGTGTGTTGCGTCATTGTCCTGTTGAAAAACAAATGATAGTCCCTCTAAGCGCAAACCAGATGGGATTGGGTATTGCTTCAGAATGCTGTGGTAGCCATGCTGGTTAAATGTGTCTTGAATGCTAAATAAATCACAGACAGTATCACCAGCAAACCACCCCCACACCATCACACCTCCTCCTCCATGCTTCATGGTGGGAACCACATATGTGGATAAACTGCATTGCCGGTTAGGGCTTGTAAGTAAGCATTTAACTGTAAAGTCTACACCTGTTGTATTTATTAGCATGTGACAAATACAATTAGATTTGATTTGTTGAGATGTGTCTGTTACTTGAACTCTGTGAAGCATTTTTTTGAGCTGTAATTTCTGAGGCTGGTAAATCTAATGAACTTATCCTCTGCAGCAGAGGTAACTCTGGGTCTTCCATTCCTGTGGCGGTCCTCATGAGAGACAGTTTCATCATAGCGCTTGATGACTTTTGAAACTGCACTTGAAGAAACTTTCAAAGTTCTTGACATTTCCAGATTGACTGACCGTCATGTCTTAAAGTAACGATGGACTGTCGTTTCTCTTTGCTTATTTGAGTTGTTCTTGCCATAATATGGACTTGGTCTTTTACCAAATAGGAATATCTTCTGTATACCCACCCCTACCTTGTCACAACACAACTGATTGGCTCAATCGCATTAAGAAGGAAAGAAATTCCACAAATTAACTTTTAACAAGGCACACCTGTTAATTGAAATGCATTCAAGGTGACTAACTCATGAAGCTGGCCGAGAGAATGCCAAGAGTGTGCAATGCTGTCATGAAGGCAAATGGTGGCTACTTTGAAGAATCTCAAACATAAAATTAACACAACCGTTCAAAAGTTTGGAGTCACTTAGAAATGTCCTTGTTTTTGAAAGAAAAGCAAAATTTTCATCCATTAAAATAATATCAAATTGATCAAAAATACAGTGCAGACATTGTTAAAGTTGTAAATGACTATTGTAGCTGGAAACGGCAGATTTTTTATGTTATATAGGCAGGCGTACAGAGGCCCATTATCAGCAAACATCACTCCTGTGTTCCAATGGCACGTTGTGTTAGCTAATCCAAGTTTATCATTTTAAAAGGCTAATTGATCATTAGAAAACCCTTTTGCAATTATGTTAGCACAGCTGAAAACTGATTTGCTGAATAAAGAAGCAATACAACTGGCCTTCTTTAGACTAGTTGAGTATCTGGAGCATCAACATTTGTGGGTTCGATTACAGGCTCAAATTGGCCAGAAACAAAAAACTTTCTTCTGAAACTCGTCAGTTTATTTTTGTTCTGAGAAATTAAATCTCGTACAATGCTGTGTACTACTCCTTTCACAGAGCAGCACAAACTGGCTCTAACCAGAATAGAAAGAAGAGTGGGAGGCCCCGGTGCCTAACTGAGCAAGAGGACAAGTACATTAGAGTATCTAGTTTGAGAAACAGATGCCTCACAAGTCCTCAACTGGCAGCATCATTAAATAGTACCTGCAAAACACCAGTCTTAACGTCAAAAGTGAAGAGGCGACTCTGGGATGCTGGCCTTCTAGGCAGAGTTCCTCTTTCCAGTGTCTGTGTTCTTTTGCCCATCTTAATCTTTTATTTTTATTGGCCAGTCTGAGACTGTCTCTGCAACTCTGCCTAGAAGGCCAGCATCCCGGAGTCGCCTCTTCAGCCATTTCCAGCTACAATAGTCATTTACAACATTATCAATATCTACACTGTATTTATGATCAATGTGATGTTATTTTAATGGACAAAAAAAATGTGCCTTTCTTTCAAAAACAAGGACATTTCTAAGTGACCCCAACCTTTTGAACGGTAGTGTATTTAGATTTGTTTAACACTTTTTTGGAAACTACATGATTCCATATGTGTTATTTCATAGTTTTGATGTCTTCACTTTTATTCTACTATTTATTCTACTATTCTAACTGAAAAATTGGGCGTGCAAAATTATTCAGCCCCCTTAAGTTAATACTTTGTAGCGCCACCTTTTGCTGCGATTACAGCTGTAAGTCGCTTGGGGTATGTCTCTATCAGTTTTGCACATCGAGAGACTGAAATCTTTTCCCATTCCTCCTTGCAAAACAGCTCGAGCTCAGTGAGGTTGGATGGAGAGCATTTGTGAACAGCAGTTTTCAGTTCTTTCCACAGATTCTCGATTGGATTCAGGTCTGGACTTTGACTTGGCCATTCTAACACCTGGATATGTTTATTTTTGAACCATTCCATTGTAGATTTTGCTTTATGTTTTGGATCATTGTCTTGTTGGAAGACAAATCTCCGTTCAATTTTGGTTTCATCTGACCAGAGCACCTTCTTCCACATGTTTGGTGTGTCTCCCTGGTGGCTTGTGGCAAACTTTAAACAACACTTTTTATGGATATCTTTAAGAAATGGCTTTCTTCTTGCCACTCTTCCATAAAGGCCAGATTTGTGCAATATACGACTGATTGTTGTCCCATGGACAGAGTCTCCCACCTCAGCTGTAGATCTCTGCAGTTCATCCAGAGTGATCATGGGCCTCTTGGCTGCATCTCTGATCAGTCTTCTCCTTGTATGAGCTGAAAGTTTAGAGGGACGGCCAGGTCTTGGTAGATTTGCAGTGGTCTGATACTCCTTCCATTTCAATATTATCGCTTGCACAGTGCTCCTTGGGATGTTTAAAGCTTGGGAAATCTTTTTGTATCCAAATCCGGCTTTAAACTTCTTCACAACAGTATCTCGGACCTGCCTGGTGTGTTCCTTGTTCTTCATGATGCTCTCTGCGCTTTCAACTGACCTCTGAGACTATCACAGTGCAGGTGCATTTATACGGAGACTTGATTACACACAGGTGGATTGTATTTATCATCATTAGTCATTTAGGTCAACATTGGATCATTCAGAGATCCTCACTGAACTTCTGGAGAGAGTTTGCTGCACTGAAAGTAAAGGGGCTGAATAATTTTGCACGCCCAATTTTTCAGTTTTTGATTTGTTAAAAAAGTTTGAAATATCCAATTAATGTCTTTCCACTTCATGATTGTGTCCCACTTGTTGTTGATTCTTCACAAAAAAATACAGTTTTATATCTTTATGTTTGAAGCCTGAAATGTGGCAAAAGGTCGCAAAGTTCAAGGGGGCTGAATACTTTCGCAAGGCATTGTATATATATATATATATATATATATATATATATATATATATGACCAAAATTATGTGGACATCTGCTCGTCGCACATTTCATTCCGAAGTCATGGGCGTTAATATGGAGTTGATTCCCTCGTTGCTGCTATAACAGCCTCCCCTCTTCTGGGAAGGCTTTCCAGTAAATGTTGGAACATTGCTGCGGGGCTTGCTTCCATTCAGCCACAAGAGCATTAGTGAGGTTGGGCACTGATATTGGTGATTATATGCCTGGCTCGCAGTCGGCGTTCCAATTCATCGCAAAGGTGTTGATGGGGTTTAGGTCAGGGCTCTGTCCATGCCAGTCAAGTTCTTCCACACCGATCTCGACAAACCATTTCTGTATGGACCTGTATGCCAGATGGTGATTCCTCACTCCAGAGAATGCGTTTCCCCTGGTCCAGAGTCCAATGTTGGCAGGCTTTACACCACTCCAGCCAACGCTTGGCATTGCGCATGGTGATCTTAGGCTTGTGTGCAGCTGCTCGGCCATGAAAACCCATTTCATGAAGCTCCCGACGAACAGTTATTGTGCTGACGTTGCTTCTAGAGGCAGTTTGGAACTTGGTAGTGAGTGTTGCACTTCACAATAGCAGCACACAACAGGACTTGTTGGAAAGGTGGCACCCTACGATGGTGCCACGTTGAAAGTCCATAGTATGGGTCAACCTACTGCCAATGTTTGTCTGTGGAGATTGCATGGCTGTGTGCTCGATTTTATACACCTGTCAGCAAAGGGTGTGTCTGAAATAGCCGAATCCACTAATTTGTAGGTGTGTCCGCATACTTTTGTATATATATATATATATATTAAGGAGTGAGGCAGTGAGGCAGTCACACTCCTTTTGTATTTTCTATGTTTTTTACTGAACAGATAAGACAGTAGAGAGAAGACAGGAAAGGTAGGAGGAGGTGGAGTCAACAGTGGGCCGGATTCGAACCCATGCCGACGTGTGCTGGGGTCAGTGCCACCACTGTAAGACAACGACCCTTACTGTTTCAGTCATATGTTTTATAGGTGACATTGAAATATCACGTTTTGGAGTTTGGTTTGCAGATGTTGTTGATGAAAGGAAAAGGGGTACGTTTTCTCGTAGGAATCTGTGGTTTTGCCACGGCCCCTCATTTGATATTTTTTTTGTTTAATAGCCAAAAACAACATTCACATTTACCAAACCGTGACTATGAGCTATAAAATAAATCCTCACAACAAATATTACAGTAAACCTATCATCAAAGTAAAAAACACAGGCTCGGTTGGCGTTTCAACTCGGAGACGCAATGTCAACAGTGATTAATTTACTGGAGAATCTGCCGGTGTTCCAATGGTTCCAAAGAACTACATCTCTCCTTATAGATCCTGTACACTATATACAGAGCCTTCGGAAAGTATTCAGAACCCTCAACTTTTTCCACATTTTGTTACGTTACAGGATTATTCTAAAATGGATTAAATAAAATAAAAATCCTCATCAATCTACACACAATACCCCATAATGACAAAGCGAAAACAGGTATTTAGAAATGTGAGCAAATTTATGCAAATATTAAAACTGAAATATCTTATTTAAATAAGTATTCAGACCCTTTGCTATGAGACGCGAAAAATTGAGCTCAGGTTCATCCGGTTTCTATTGATCATCCTTGAGATGTTTCTACAACTTGATTGGAAAGCACCTGTGGTGAATTCAATTGATTGGACATGCTTTGGAAAGGCACACACCTGTCTATATAAGGTCCCACAGTTGACAGTGCATGTCAGAGCAAAAACCAAGCCATGAGGTCGAAGGTATTGTCCGTAGAGCTCTGAGACAAGATTGTGTCAAGGCACAGATCTGGGGAAGGGTACCAAAAAAATGTCTGCAGCATTGAAGGTCCCAAAGAACACAGTGGCCTCCATCAATCTAAAATGGAAGAAGTTTGGAACCACCAAGTCTCTTCCTAGAGCTGGCCGCCTGGCCAAACTGAGAAAAAGGGGGAGAAGGGCCTTGGTCAGGGAGGTGACCAAGAACCCGATGGTCACTCTGACAGAGCTCTG
Source organism: Oncorhynchus mykiss (assembly GCF_013265735.2). Lineage (NCBI taxonomy): Eukaryota > Metazoa > Chordata > Actinopteri > Salmoniformes > Salmonidae > Oncorhynchus > Oncorhynchus mykiss. Next base: position 59,334,865 of record NC_048572.1, read on the forward strand.
AGTTCCTCTGTGGAGATGGGAGAACCTTCCAGAAAAACAACCATCTCTGCAGCGCTTTACCAATCAGGCCCTTTTGGTAGATGGAAGCCACTCCTCAGTAAAATGCACATGACAGCCTGCTTGGAGTTTGCCAAAACTCACCTAAAGATTCTCAGACCATGAAAAACAAGATTCTCTGGTGTGATGAAACCAAAATTGAACTCTATGACCTGAATGCCAGGCTGGAGGAAACCTGGCACCATCCCTACGGTGAAGCATGGTTGTGGCAGCATCATGCTGTGAGGGTGTTTTTCCGCTAGTCAGGATCGAGGCAAAGATGAACGGAGCAAAGTACAGAGATCCTTGATGAAAACCTGCTCAAGAGCGCTCAGGACCTCAGACTGGGTTGAAGGTTCACCTTCCAACAGGACAACAACCCCAAGCAGACAGCCAAGACAGCGCAGGATTAGCTTCAGGACAATTCTTTGAATGTCATTGAGTGGCCCAGCCAAGAGCCCGGACTTGAACCCGATCGCACATCTCTGGAGAGACCTGAAAATAGCTGTGCAGCAATGCTCCCCATCCAACTTGATAGAGCTTGAGAGGATCTGCAGAGAAGAATGGGAGAAACTCCCCAAATACAGCTGTGCCAAGCTTGTAGCATCATACCCAAGAAGATTTGAGGCTGTAATTGCTGCCAAAGGTGCTTTAACAAAGTACTGAGTAAAGGGTATGAATACTTATGTAAATGTTACATTTACATTTCTTTCTCTTTAATAAATTAGCAAACATTTCTAAATAACTTTATTTCTTTGTTATTATTGGGTATTGTGTGTAGGTTGATGAGGTGAAACAACAATTCAATCAATTTTAGAATGAGGCTGTAACCCAAAAAAATGTGGAACAAGTCAAGGGGTCTGAATACTTTCCAAAGGCACCGTATTGTAATGTATGTCAGAATAAATATTACAGTAAATCTATCATCAGATTCAAAAACACATACTTGATTGCTCTCTAAAAACCTAGGGATGCAGTAGCAAGGAACTGAAGGCATTCCAAGCATGGTTCCAAAGAACATCTCTCCTTATAGAAAGCTATACACTATCCAGTATCTGCCAGAATCCTAAAGAGTGCTCACATTTTATAGGTCCCTTGGTGGTGAAATGTGATCTAATAGTAGTCAAGGACCCCATGTGCAAGACAGTCAGTGAGCCTGTGATTTACACAGACAAAGGGATCATTGTACAAATGGGGTTATTTATGGTAGATTGTGAACATATGGGCGTTAGTGAGAATGCACACTTATCCTAAGGTGCTGAATGCATGTGTGTTGTTGTGTGTGTGTGTGTGTGTGTCTGTCAGATACTGTATGTGTGACCCAAATCATAATCAATGATCGGCACTAGGTAGCACAGCTAAAGACAGGGACTAGGCAAAATAGAAGTGATCTTTGACCCAACAATATTGTAGACAGCACTACAGAGCAAATCAAATAATAAAACCAAAACACATTGATCCAATTATATTTCCTCTCAAATGACAACACCCTTAAGTAGGTAATGGTTGATGCTCCAGTCTAGTCCTCTTCCATGTTCACATCAAGCATCTCACAGTAGGAGTGTTTATTTATGATCAGTTTTGCCATGTAGACCTAAATTAATAGAAAACATGGGGGGGGGGATCAGCACTCTTACTCTGATACCTACGGCCCCAGAAGGAGTCCTTGGAATATAAAGTTCTTATATTGACCAATAGGTGGCAGAGTCACACACTACGTCCAGAAAAAGAGCGCTTTACGTACTTGCATTCTCGGTCCTCCAGATCAAAATGTGGGTTAAAGTTGATGAGTATCTTCTGGCCCGGTTCTGGGGCTGATATCACCCACATACATTGCTGTGATGGAGGGTATGAGTTCGGATAGCCAGTCGAGGTGAGATAATCTGCATTGGTTATCTCAATGTTATCTCCACATTTATCTGCAACTAAAACAGACAGAGATAATTATTTAAGAACGAATTCCGTGAGCGAGACATCTGATTTTTGAATGAACAGGAAAAAACAAGATGATGTTGTAGGCGACCCTTTAAAAAATATATATTTTATCATTCAGAAAAAAGAGTAATAATGCTCTGCCAATCGTCAGTGGAAATTATTAACAGAAGATGTAAAAACACACATTTTACCAGTGTACTTTTTTCAAAACTAGTGAAGCATGAGATATGAGTCAGAAATAAGCAACTTTGTGTCATTTTTGTATATTTTTTGTTGTTATTTACTACATGAATAGTAAATAACATAGCAAATATAAAGACATGCTCTCACAAGTGCCCATTTACCGACACCATACATGAGAACGAACACCTTGGAACAAAAATCATGTATTCCCTCTCCCTACTGTTGAGGGAACGATACCTTTAGATAAATACATAACCAAGCAACTCTACCGATTTGGAAAGGTTGACTTTCAACTGATTTAGACGAGAGAGCTTAGGCTTCAGATGCGTCTTGCAAACCCCTGTACTGTAGCCCAGGTGCACCTCCGTAGACGTAACGAAAACAGGTGAGTCGTGATTTCAAATCGTCCAAATTAAGGCTTTTATAAGGCCAATGTTAGAAAATATGAGATTTCAACAGTCTACACTTACCGCTTTGAATCAATGGAGCCACAACAATGAGTTGGGTTGAAAATAACAGTATAAATCCACAATACATCATTGGACTGTAAAATACACAAATCTGTAAAAAAAAAAAAAAAAAGATAAAAAATAAACTTTGATATTTCCACGGTTTTATAGTCCTCAAAGCAAAACAACAAATGTCTCAGAAATGCAGGAGAAATTTGCCTGACAGCTTCAGGTTGCCAGCATCCTTTAGTAGCCTATTCAGCTGCTGTTTCCTCTTTCCTCGGAAAGTCGTGTTTCTCTCGCAGAATAAGAACTTGCCATTTCCCAGGAAAATAAAAATAATAATAATCCAAACGCAGAAAACAATTGTTGATTCTGAAAATCCAGACGCCTAAAGTGCCCCAACAGTTAGCCTATCAATCGATAACTGATAATTGTATATCAAAAGTGGAATAATAAACTTAAAAGATTCAATAATATCTCAACCACTCACTACTACCCCGTCTAAAATCCCCAATTCCTATTCATTTTGACTGCGTTCGTTCGGTAACGGTTCGGCCCTTTTCCGATGCGCGCTGTCTGACCGACACAGTAGAATGTCAGAGGGTCACTCTCATTCGACTTGACGCCAACTGTGAAAGTAACAGTGGCATTTCCACTCCCAAAATTCCAGCTCCAAGACGCAAACACGCACAGACAGATGACTACGAGAAGAGTGGGCAGGAGCGAAAGACACTGTGCGCCCTCCTCCCGCTGGCGCACAGCAGAGGGAGATGTTCTGGATTGGAAGGAATAAAGATAATACACAAACAAAGTTGAACCATTCATTTCGATATACTAATCTTACGCTACCTGTCTCAAATTCAAAAAACAACAAGCGTTGAACGTATAAACAATAGGCCCTTATAACAATGGCATAAGGGGTTTTGCGGAATAATCACTTTAAGCACTTCACTTGATGCCTTGCTTCTGATAGATCCTTGCTTCTGCAGTAGGCTACTATATTCTTATGCAATTACAGTATTATATATTGTTTTACTGGCACTTCAATTCTAAGAGGAATATTTTGATATATGGAAAGCTGTCTTCTGTTCCAATTAAGAACGCATTAAGAATGCTGCCATGTCCCTAACAGTTTTCTGTAGCCTATTGCTTATTAAAGCAGAGTGTGTCGGCCAACTGTTATCTAATCATCACACAACATTCTAACAGTCTGTTAAAAGATCAGGCTTGCTATCGCTGAAGGGAGTGAGAAAGAAAGTAACTCAATCATCAGCACACTGTTTTTTTTTTTACCCCCCCCCCCCACACACACACACACACGAAATAAAAATATTCTGCAATGACAAAAGATTTGACTAAAGGCAGCACATTTCACATAATCTCTCGCCATAGCTAGCTCCCGTATGATAAGTAACATCCACATTTTGTAAGAATACATAAACTTAAACCCTATCACCACCTGGTGCAACTGTGCAAGCTCAAGTCCCACCTGTCCATACAATCTTGTTCATTATGATGTCAAAGGGAAAACGGATCCTAGATCAGTACTCCTACTCTGAGATGCATTATGAATAGGAGCCCAAATCTCTCATTTGGAAGTAGGAACGATTGACTCTGTGCATCTGGGTTGAGGTTGGTAAGTTTCTGAAGAGGATGTCAACCTCTGACTGCCAGTCACACCGGACTGAGTGTGTTGACTTAAGTTGTGTCATAGTAACAGGTCTTATGTGACAGAACTACACTGCGGTGTGTGTGTGTGTGTGTGGGGGGGGGGGGGGGGGGGGGGGCAGCCAGGTCACCCATGATACAAGTCAGTATTCGACGTCCATCCATGTCTGAGGACGTTGGGATATGACGTGGAAACTGGCCACTAGGGGCAACAATGAGCGCTGTTACCTTCAAGTAGGTTTTGGTTTTGCTAAAGCGTAGTAAATAGTGGACGGATGTCAGCATCTGCTTCTGATTCCAGAGGTTGGAGGTTCAAATACAATGATAGAAAGTTATTTGGTTTTAAGCCTACCCCAAACATTAACCCTTACCTTAACAATTCAGAGTTAATGCCTAAACTTAACACTTCGCAATTTGACATTTGGAACTATTTCAAAATTTGACGTTTGAGAAACATGGATGAACATCTAATTCTGACGTGAGACTGTGAGACCTTGTGGGTGTGGGTATGAGTGTGTGGGTATGAGTGTGTATGTGTGGGTATGAGTGTGTGGGTGTGGGTATGAGTGTGTGGGTGTGGGTATGAGGGTGTGGGTGTGGGTATGAGTGTGTATGTGTGGGTATGAGTGTGTGGGTGTGGGTGTGGGTATGAGTGTGTAGGTGTGGGTATGAGTGTGTGGGTGTGGGTATGAGTGTGTGGGTGTGGGTGTGGGTATGAGTGTGTGGGTGTGGGTATGAGTGTGTATGTGTGGGTGTGTGTGTGTATGAGTGGGTGAGGGTATGGGTGTGTATGTATGGGTGTGGGTGTGTATGTTTGGGTATGGGTGTGTATGTGTGGGTGTGTATGTGTATGTGTGGGTGTGCATGTGTGGGTATGTGTGGGTATGGGTGTATATGTGTGGGTGTGGGGGTGTATGTGTGGGTGTGGGTATGGGTATGTATGTGTGGGTATGGGTGTGTATGTGTGCGTGTTGGTATGGGTGTGTATGTGTGGGTGTGTGTTGGGGTGGGTATGGGTGTGTGGGTGTGTATATGTGGGTGTGTGTGGGTATGGGTGTGTATGTGTGGGTGTGTATGTGTGGGTGTGTGTGGGTATGTGTGGGTATGGGTGTGTATGTGCGGGTGTGTATGTGTGGGTATGTGTGGGTGTGTATGTGTGGGTGTGTGTGGGTATGGGTGTGTATGTGTGGTTGTGAGTGTTTGTGTACAGTGATAAATTATCTTACTGTCAGAGGAGGGAGGAGGATGTCGGTGTTTGAGACATTTGCTTAGTATCTATTGAGGCACTTCACAGGAACAGGGCTTGAATTCCTGTAAAATGTTATCATGTGTTCGATGAACTTGTCACAGTATATTTTTCTCATTGAAGTTGGGATTTCAACTGTATGCCATTCCTATGCATCATGGGGGATCATGCGCAAGTCAAGGGAAAACAATGTGTGTTTGTGTGTGTGTGCATGCATGTGTGTGTACGGTAATTATTATTTTACGTTGGGATTTCAACCGTGTAACATTCATCATAGTGGATCACACACTACTCAAAATAATCCCAAACACAACCAAAATAGCAGCAGTCATGAGGGGATTATATGGTTATGCTGTAATTTGAACCCGCTGTTGTTTCACACAAGACTTATGGTAGCTGTAGATAACCATGTGTGAGTGTTTATGTGAGTGTGATTGAGAGTAGTAACACAGAGGGAAAGAGAGAGCGTTACACAGAGAGACAGCAAGTGAGAGAGATAGATTTACAGAGAGAGATAGAGATAACAAGGGGTGTGTATGTGTGAGAAGAAGCTCACTATTGTAGCTAGCTACAGTAGCTAGAGTAGCTCTAAAATGGCTACCCCCCCCCCCCTCCCCCCCACCACCACCCAACCAGCCAGCATCAGAGCACTGAGAGAGAGATGAGAGAGAGAAGAGATAACAGGAGCGTGAGAGAGAGGGTCCTCTCTGTGGGGAGAGTAGATCTAAGAGGTAAAGCGAGACGGATAACTTGGCCCAAAATCTGTCTTCTCCAGCAGGTGGCGTTTAAAAAATCAAAAACATTTTTGCTCACCAAACAAGGAGTTTTTGTAGGAGGTCAATGAGAGAGTGTCAAATTTGGTTACCAAAAAAAATTGAATGGCTTATTACGTGTGCGTGCATGTGTGCATTTTCCTCTGACAGGTAATAAGCCAGGAATGATGGAGGAGAGGAGCAGTTTCTGTAATTGCACAGTAATATCACTGCAATTACAGACTGAGTGACAGTGATGCATCACACAGTTATGGTGAGACTTGAGGTGGAACCCCATTTTGAAGGTACAGTGCATACTGGTGTATAGTATTGTAAACACACACATCCACACGCAAGCCTTCACACATGGAGCAAATCGCACAAATTTCTCCTTGGAAGAAGCCATTTTTGCCACTGCCAAGAATGACCTCTTGTTTGATCTCAGATACATAACCTAGTTAAATCACACAATTTCTAGCAGAGGAAGACATTTGGACATATTGAAATATAACTAATTATATTTCTATGGTTGGACACATGAGGTCATATAGCCATGATAAGAACATGGTGCTGGAGATGAATCGCACCCATGGAACTGTCATTGTTTCACACCCAGCTCAAACAAAGGCCAAGCTGCCAGTGGTGCTGTCTTTCGGTGAACCGCCCAGCCAAGACGAGTGCTTACGTCCCAAATGGCACGCTATTCCCTGTGTAGTGCACTACTTTTGACGAGGGCTCTGTTGAAAATAAGTGCACCACACAGGGAATAGGGTTCCATTTGGGACACACTCCAGGTCCTCAGGGACTAATGAGGGGATCAGATAGTGGAGAAATCATCTGTTAAGGCTAAATATATTTTTGCCACAGGATCCAGATTTAGCTCACTATTACGTTGTCATCGTTGACCCATGCAGGGTCCCTTTTACTGTTCATTTGGGACAGCCTTTTCTTGGCTGCTGTCTTTTTGCTGTCTCATCAGTTTGATTTGAATGTGAGGTGGGTGTATGAGTCTCTTGTCTCTTCTGCTGTGTTGAGAACAATAGTACCATCAGGCCTCAGCTCTTTTTCAAAAGTTTAATACCACTGAGTGAATCGGTGCCAAATATTCTGTAAATACAGTCATTTCAGCTATCACCACTACTGAGATGTATTTCATACCTCGTCACATCATTTACATGACAGGTCTAACAGGGTGATATATTAATGCTTCTCATGTCTGTGACACATTCCTGTGCGAGATTCAAGTCATCTCATGAATTTTTAGCAAAAGCTTTTTTAAATTCTCCTTTTCATTCGCATAGCCTTTGTTATCAACATTGGTATGGTGTATTTATCATAAGGTCTGTGTTTGAAGATGTTTAAGTGCTCTAGCACTAGCTCTAGCTATATCTATTTCCTACTACAGTACTTGCCCACCAACACCCCTAAACCATATGACTGTCATGCCCTGACCATAGAGAGCCCTTGGTTCTCTATGGTGTTGTAGGTCAGGGCGTGACTAGGGGGTGTTCTAGTCGATTTATTTCTATGTTTAGAATTGAGTATGGTTCCCAATTAGAGGCAGCTGATTATCGTTGTCTCTAATTGGGGATCATACTTAAGGTGTCCCTGTTCCCACCTGCATTTGTGGGATATTGTTTTGTGTTAGTGTTTTGTAGCACTACGTTACTTCACGGTCGTTGTATTTAGTTTCACTAAATAAAAGATGTGGAACTCTAATCACGCTGCGCCTTGGTCCGTCCATTCTAACAGCCGTGACTATGACATGATCAATGACTCATGTTAGATGGTTTCGATTAACTTGTTCCAGACAAGACATGTGTGTAACACATTCAAATTGCTATGGAAATATTGATTGTTCTTTTAGATGGTGTTTTATTACACCATCATGATTCTGATTCCCCCACTCGCCAGAACTACAGTATGTGTTTTCATAGAGGACTATCAGGGTTGACACAGCATGCCCAATTATATCTGAGTCATTTGCATGTTGTCAGTAGCCTGCTATACCACACCACCACAGGTCCTGAGTCCCACATGGCACGCTATTTCCTATATAGTGCATTGATTTTGACTAGAGTCCCATAGGCCCTGGTCAAAAGTAGTGCACTATATAGGAAATAGGTGCAATTTGGGATGCAGCCTGGTTGTTTCAACTGATGGGCTGGTCTCCCTTCCCAGATCCCTGGTAATAAGGTGAGTGGTTACTGAACATAGCCCTGCTGTCCTAGACCCACAGACGGACAGGCTCAGAGAAGAGATGATGTCTTTTGACCAGAGACCAAAGTAGTGGATTACATTGAACCACATGGGGAGGACACATCGTGACATTGGGAACTGAGTCCAGCTGTCTTGTTTGGTTCAAACCTAAACAGTGCTGGGGATCTCCAGAGGCAGGACTTCTTAAGTGTGTGTGTGTGTGTGTGTGTGTGTGTGTGTGTGTGTGTGTGTGTGTGTGTGTGTGTGTGTGTGTGTGTGTGTGTGTGTGTGTGTGTGTGTGTGTGTGTGTGTGTGTGTGTGTGTGTGTGTGTGTGTGTGTGTGTGTGTGTGTTAGTGCATGTTCCAAAGGGGTTGCTGGCAAATCAACTGTCTGCAATTACCTCTGTGTTTTTAAGAGGGCTGAAGCTTTGAGAAAGTTAGAGTTCCTCGGGGTTCCTGTCTGAAGTCTCTGAAAGTTCAGCGTATATTATGGCCCGAAGTGAAGTTTCTCACAAGTTCTATACTACTTATCCAAAATGGAACTCTGTATTGGAGGAAATAACGGCAGTATGGGCATATCTTCTCTGCCTGTACAAAACATACAATCCATATTGATCATGTTACCTCCAACTAACTAGCTTGAAAACATCAGGGAGGATAAGACGAAGCCTACAATAACTTGGCATATGACATGCCTGAATTTAGGGACAAAACTTTTTTTGTGTTGTGTCGACAATGTTTTTAATAGAAAAGTCTCTTGTCAGGTATACGGGGAGAAAGGCTCCAGACCAACCAGAAGCTTCTAGCTCAAAGGTTAAAGTTTGTAAGTGACAGTGTAATCAGTCAGGCAGAGCTCAGCGGTCTGAGACATCCTGGGCGTCTGACAGCCTGAGCCACTGATTGAGTGTGTTTACGCTGGTCAGATACTGTGGCCTTACTATGTATGGAATTGGGTGCCATTTGGGACAAAGAGTCTGTGGGAAAGGGCCAGGAGGCCAGGAGGGCAGTGAAGACACAGACACACTATCTCTGTCTGTCCTCTCAAAACATGCTCCGACAAGCACCAAGGGTTCAACACACCAATTACTGTGTTATGGCAAAAGAGCTCAGAGATAAAACGGCAGGCCACCATTGTCAACGTCCAACGATCCAGAAGTTACTAAAGACCAAATGCCTTCAGTTTACTAGGAGGCATTTGAAAATATACACAGAATATATCAAAAGTCGTTCCATTAGTTGTTATTAGTCACCAATCCCATAGTATCACAGCCGTGGATTCTCATCTATTTTCCATATCAAACCCAGACAGCAGCGTGATATAAAAAGATCAAGACTATCTGGCAGCTGCTCTTATTTGGCTCATCTGCAGAAGAGTGATAAGATCATCTACAGAAATGTGTTTTCATTTGTGTCAAGTCTGAACACAGAGAAGTGGAGGTGGAGGAGATTGTAATGTTCGGTTTGTCATCAGGAGGTAATCTTAACCCAGTTTTTTTTAAATTCTGTTTTATACAGCATGATATAGCAAGATAGGATGAGGAAACATGATTTAATGTCGACTCCATTGAGCTCGTGGTTGTTATTGATACACAACTGATGATATCAAATGTGACAAACAATATGGATGAAATAGTTATTATCAAAGGGGTCAGGCACTCTTGATTGGAGCTTGTGGATGCTCTCACGTTGAGTGACTGAGTAGACACTGTATGTACTGATCCTAAGTTATGAGCAAATATGTACAACTCATTATACGCAGCGGATATCACTCTGATCTTGATGAATTCTTGGCATCCTGTAGAGCAATGCAGAATCGTGTTAAATTTGCACAGTACATAAGTAAAGTAAGCCTTGGAAAAGGAATCATTGTCCGAGCCAGAACGGTCCATAGGGGCAGAAACCTCCTGTTTCTGTAGTGTGAGGCAGCTTGATGTACAAGCACACCCCCTGGACAGGACGCTAGTCTGTGTATAACAGTGTATAGCCAACATTACCTTTTGTCTAAATACACCCACTCGAATTACCATATTTGAGCGTTCATTATCACCAAGCAACTCAGATCATGTTGTAGGAAGACTCCAAACCAAACACGAAATTCAATGTGGAAACTGACCTTTTTTAAAAATGTTTTACATTGCAAAGCCTACTGACATGGAGATAGACTCTACACTGCTTGATTTCAATCCACTACCATTCAGAGAATTTCCCCGAGAGGTATGTGGCAGGGTCTACAGTCAATCACGGACTACAAAAAGAATACCATCCCCGTTGTGGACGCCGATGTCTTGCTCCCAGACAAACTAAACAACTTCTTTGCTCGCTTTGAGGACAATACAGTGCCACTGACACGGCCCGCTACCAAAACCTGCGGTCTCTCCTTCACTGCAGCCAACATGAGTAAAACATTTAAACGTGTTAACCCTCGCAAGGCTGCAGGCCCAGATGGCATTCCCAGCCACGTCCTCAGAGCATGCGCAGACCAGCTGGCTGGTATGTTAATGGACTTATTAAATCAAACCTTATCCCACTCTGCTGTTCCCACATGCTTCAAGAGGGCCACCATTGTTCCTGTTCCCAAAAAATCTAAGGTAACTGAGCTAAATGACTACCGCCCCGTTGCACTCACTTCCGTCATCATGAAGTGCTTTGAGAGACTAGTCAAGGACCATATCACCTCCACCCTACCTGACACCCTTGTCCCACTCCTATTTGCTTACCGCCCCAATAGGTCCACAGACGACGCAATCACAATCACACTGCACACCGCCCTAACCCATCTGGACAAGAGGAATACCTATATAAGAATGCTGTTCCTCAACTACAGCTCAGCATTTAACACCATAGTACCCTCCAAACTCGTCATTAAGCTCGAGACCCTGGATCTAGACGCCGCTCTGTGCAACTGGGTCCTGGACTTCCTGACGGGCCACCCCCAGGTGGCGAGGGTAGGTAACAACATCTCCACCCCACTGATCCTCAACACTGGGGCCTCACAAGGGTGCGTTCTCAGCCCTCTCCCGTTCTCCCTGTTCATCCATGACTGCGTGGCCATGCACGCCTCCAACTCAATCATCAAGTTTGCAGACGACGCTACAGTGGTAGGCTTGATTACCAAAAACGACGAGACGGCCAACAGGGAGGAGGTGAGGGCCCTTGGAGTGTGGTGTCAGGAAATTAACCTCACACTCAATGTCAACAAAACAAAGGAGATGATCGTGGACTTCAGGAAACAGCAGAGGGAGCAGCCCCCTATCCACATCGACGGGACAGTAGTGGAGAAGGAGGGAAGTTTTAAGTTCCTCGGCATACGCATCACGGACAAACTGAAATGGTCCACCCACACAGACAGCATCGTGAAGAAGGCATAGCAGCGCCTCTTCAACCTCAGGAGGCTGAAGAAATTTGGCTTGTCACCAAAAACACTCACAAACTTTTACAGATGCACAATCGAGAGCATCCTGTCGGGCTGTATCACCGCTTGGTATGGAAACTGCTCCGCCCACAACCGCAAGGCTCTCCAGAGGGTAGTGAGGTCTGCACAACGCATCACCGGGGGCAAACTACCTGCCCTCCAGGACACCACCACCACCCGATGTCACAGGAAGGCCAAAAAGATCATCAAGGACAACAACCACCCGAGCCACTGCCTGTTCACCCCGCTATCATCCAGAAGGCGAGGTCAGTACAGGTGCATCAAAGCGGGGACCGAGAGACTGAAAAACAGCCTCTATCTCAAAGCCATCAGACTGTTAAACAGCCACCACTAACTCTTGCCACTTTAATAATGGAAAAATGGATGTAAAAATGTATCACTAGCCACTTTATATAATGTTTACATGCCCTACATTACTCATCTCATGTGTATATACTGTACTCTATACCATCTACTGCATCTTGCCGATGCCGTTCGGCCATCGCTCATTCATATATTTTTATGTACATATTCTTATTCATTCCTTTACACTTGTGTGTATAAGGTAGTTGTTGTGAAATTAGGTTAGTTAGGTTAGATTACTTGTTAGATATTACTGCATGGTCGGAACTAGAAGCACAAGCATTTCGCTACACTCGCATTAACATCTGCTAACCATGTGTATGCAACAAATAAAATTTGATTTGGATTTGATTTGATGACTCGATGACGCTCGACACGTACAAGGCAAGCAGGTATGAGCTCTGCAAATCCATTAGGAACACAAAAAGACAATGCGGACTCAAACTTGAATCGATGTTCGACAACTCAGACTCGTCACACATGTGGCAAGGACTACAGACTTCCAAAAACTACAAAGGCAAATCCACCGAAGCGTCCCTAACAGGCGAGCTTAACACATTTAAAGCTCACTTTGAGGCAGACAATACCGAGCCATCCAGGAAGGCTCTAGCTGTTACGACCAGGTGCTTTCACTCTCTGAGTCTAATGTGAGGAAAACTCTCAAAAGAGTGAATACTCACAAAGCCGTCGGCCCCTAAGACATCCCTGGCCCTGTACGTGTGTTGACCAGCTGGCGGGCGACTTCTCTGACATCTTCAAAATGTCCCTGTCCATGGCTGTGGTCCCCACTTGCTTCAGGGAGACTACCATAACTCCAGTGCCTAAGAACTTGGCATCCCCTTCGAACTCACCCCGGTCATCATGGCCCACATCAAGGTCAACATGCCAGGAACACTGGACCCACTCCGATTTGCCTACCGCTCCATCAGATCCACAGAAGATGCCATTTCCCTCGCTATTCATACGGCCCCAAAACTTCTGGACAAGAGGAACACCTACACAGCGTCAAATCAACACTGAAAGAGTCTTATATTAACACACTGCTTAGTGTAAAAACGTATTTTAATATTTCCCAGAGTGCCTTGCCAAGTTAGCACCCATTTTAAAGTCAGTTAAGAACAAATTCTTATTTACAATAACAGCCTAGGAACAGTGGGTTAACTGCGTTGTTCAGGGGCAGAACAACACATTTTTACCTCTACAGGTCGGGATTCGATCTAGCAACCTTTTGGTTACTGGCCCAACGCTCTAACCACTAGGCTAGATGCCACCGCATGACTGTACTTGCTAGTGACAGAGACATAGTTGTTGCATTCATCCAGTTTTTGTCCTATGGACTTCAGCAAGTGAGATCCTAAGTGAATATGTTATCATAAAAAATGAAGAAAATATTTAACACAATAACGTATGTATTTTATAAGGCCTTATTTTGTGAGGTTGATTTACATTTTTATACGTGTGTTTTTGGGTGTACATTGATTGATTAATCTTATGCTACACAAAGATCAATAACATATATTTTTCTAAACTAATCCAATCAAGTTAGTTTGATTTGTTGCACCCGTTAATGGAATGGTTGTTCCAGCTTGAATGGCTTATGTAGTCTCCTCACAATGTTCCTGACCTTGCCAGTACTTCTGAATTCAGGTTCCAGGTGAATAAAAATTCCATCTGCTGGATATTTTGACTCTGGGTGGATTCCAATAGGAATTACACATCATGTTGCCTTCCCCAAGGTTAGCAAATGTTCCTGGAAATACTTGCAGGCTTGATGTTTCCTGTAAAACACAAGTGCCAGGCCACTGTACTAGGGTTATACTAGGCCTCAAAATAATGCCTTGTGAGATATGTCATTTAGTGCCTTAAGTGCAACTTTAATGATAACATTTACCTATCAACTCACTTGGTGAAGACCACAGGATTGAAAGTGAATGAATTCAACAACAATGTTTCTGTCACTAACAAATGCAGTCATGGGTGGTAACTCTACAATTCACTCGAAAAGGCAAGGCACTCTGAGAAATTATATTGATGGCATGGCCTAATGGTGGCATGGCTTTCAGTTAGTTCTTTTTGGCCACCCGTGAGTATACCAGTTTAAGTTGTTTTTGTACCCATTTAGGAACAAATCTAAACCTTATTTTGTTATAGTGTAATATATTGGCTTGAAACTCACAGTTTACAGGCCACATTAGGCTTGCAAGTCACATTGTATTGACTTCCAACGTGATGCGTAATTCCTGTTGGAATCAAGCCAGAGTGAGGATATCTGACATTTGGAATTTTTTTGCACCCACAACCTCTGTCAGGGTTGGGATGACTATTATATGAGACTACCTACAGTAAAGCAGGGATGGGCAACTCCAGTCCTCGGGGGCATGAAATGGTGTCACATTTTCACCCCAGCCCCAGCTAACACACCTGACTACAACAGTTAACTAATCATGATCTTCAGTTTAGAATGCAATTAGTTTAATCAGCTGTATTGCTAGGGATGGGGGGGAAGTGTGACACCTTTCCGGCCCCCCAAGGACTGGAGTTGCCCATCCCTGACCTAAAGCATCTAAACTGGAACAACCATTTCAGTAATTGGTGCAGTATGTCCAAATCGTTTAGAAAATGTATGTAATTTATAGTTGTGTAGTCAATCATAGATATTGCAACAAACAATTCAAAAAATCTACCTGCGACAGAGCACGCTGCAAAATATGATAACGATGGGCGTGGTTTTGGTTCACAGTGAGTTTCAGGCCCCTGTAGGGTAAAATTAGGACATCTAAATAAGACATTATGAAATATGTATGGTATTGTGTCAAATATATATATATATATGTTTATGATAACATATTCACTTAGGATCTCCCTTGGTGAAGTCCATAGGACCGAAAATGGATGAATGCAACAACCATGTCTTTGTCACAAATAAATACAGTCATAGGTGGTAACTTTACAATTCACTCGAAAGGCACACTGGGAAATATTTGAATAAGGTTTTACACTAAGCAGTGTGTTAATTTAACACTGGTTCCAGTGTGTATATGGTCTCACTATTTCAGCGTTGATTTAACACTGGAGAATTTTCTGTGTGTGAGAATGATGTTCATTGACTACAGTTCAGCATTCAACACTATTGTTCCCTCAAAAGCTCGTCAACAAGCTCAGAGCCCTTTGTCTGGACGCTACCCTCTGCTACTGGATCCTGGACTTCCTGACAGGCAGACCACATGCTGTGAGGATTGGTAACACCTTCTCCACACGGACTCTTAACACAGGGGCCCCCCATAGGTGTGTCCTCAGCCCTCTGCTGTACTCCCTGTTCACCCATGACTGTGTGGCTTTGCATGACACCAACTGTATCATCAATTTTGCTTATGACACCACGGTTGTAGGACTGATAAACAACAACGACAAGTCAGCCTATAAGGAGGAAGGAAGTGAACTGTCATTGTGGTGACAGGACAACAACCTCTCCCTCAATGTCAGCAAAACGAAGGAGTTGATTGTTGACTTTAAGAAGCAGAGGAGCGAATATGCCCCAATCCACTTCAATGGGACTGCAGTAGAGCAAGTGAGCAGTTTTATGTTCCTCTGCGTCCACATCACCAAGGACTTATCATGGACCAACAACACCACCACTCTTGTCAAGAGGGCACAATAGCGTCTTTACTTCCTAAGGCGGCTGAATAAATGTGTCATGCACCATTCAGAGCGGCCTGGTATGAGCATTGCTTTGTCAATGACCGCAAGGCCCTCCAGCATGGTGAAGACGGCCCAGTATATCACTGGGACCATGCTCTCAGCCATCCAGGACATCTACTCGAAACGGTGCCTGAAGAAGCCCAGCAGCATCATCAAGGACGCCACACACCACAGCCACGAGCTGTCCACTCACTTACCATCGGGAAGACGGTATCAGAGTAGGAGGTCTGATACTGACAGGCTCAGAGACAAGCCATCAGACTGATGAACACTTGGACTGGACTGAGCACCTGATTCTCTGCACCTCAGCACACATGCACTCGCTCATGCACGCTTCCACACAGACATACGCTCACACATATACAGATGTAGGATCTGAATTTGAGCCAGTTTGCTATAGAAGGGAATAATCTTGCAGCAAAAGGAAATATGAATTATTATGTAGCTAATAATTATGGGACATTTTTGTAGGGGTTGATACATTTTTCATTAGGGCAAACCAAGTTTGACATTTAAAAGTGGAAAGTCAATTTAAATCTCAAGTAAAATACAAGTTTGCATTTCCTGCCGTGCAGGAAAATTCTCAGCAAAAAAATAGTGATCAAATGAAGATCCTACGCCTGTACATTAATGCTACACACACATCACAACTGCTGCTACCAGACTCTGCAAATATTGGACTAGAAATTGTGCCTTCCTGTATTATACTTATGCTGAAATGTTTATTCAATCACACTTGTGAACATAATCCCTAGCTGTGTATTGCCACTTTCCATGTTATCTGTTGCCTGTAGCTTTTGAGGTGTGTAAACACTGTTAGTTGCTTTTATGTATATTGCTCTGTCTGTCTGTGTGCTGTGTGTTGCTTGTCCTTTGTGGCTCTGTCTGCGTGCTGTGTGTTGCTTGTCCTTTGTGGCTCTGTCTGCGTGCTGTGTGTTGCTTGTCCTTGGTTGCTTTGCATGTGCTCAAAGCTCATTGTTCATCTGTGTTGTTACTTTTTTAATAACTTGTCCAGGGACTGCGGTTGATATTTAGCCGACTGGCTAAAGCCGTCACTTTAACTGAAACGTTGATTCATGTGCACTGTCTCTGGAAAAATAAACTCAATAAGTAAAGTATTCTATTGAGCCATTTACTTCATGTTCGTGTTCTTATCTTTTATTGTTTCTTATTGTTGTTGTACTGTTGAGAAGGAACCTGCAAGTAAGCATTTTGTTGGATGGTGGATACTATGTTTATCCTGTACATAAGACTAATAAAACTTGAAACTATACATCTAGTACTACGTTTCAGAAAACAGAAAATGGGAGTAACACTTTATTTTCCATAACATCTCCCATTCACTTCTTTGGAGTACCCTCAAAACAGTTCTAAAAGTAGCTCTAGCCAACCACCTGACCAACCTTGTCATAGTATTTACATTAGCCTAATACATGGCATTAATTGACTCCAGCCCAGTTACTAAATCACCCAGAGCAGACATTCCCAGCTGACAACATTTCACATTTTTGCTCCGCCTCACCTCATTTTTTATTCTGAATGTGATGTGTAGTGTCAAGGTGTCAAGTTACAGCCTCAACACATGGAAGGAGGGCTGGAATGGTTTACAGGACCATACATTTTTCCTACTCCACTGGCTCCAGTGGTTACTGAGTTGGTGGTTTACTGGGCTAGGAAGGAGCACATTTGTTCCCTGCTCAGCTCAGTTCTCGAGGGTATGTTATGGGGGTGATGAGATGGCGAGCTCGCTCACCTTGACTGCAGCCCAAATGGAACCCTATTCCCTATATACTGTAGTACACTACTTTTGACCAGAGTCCTATGGGCTTTGGTCAAAAGTAGTGCACTATAGTATGTAGGGAATAGAGTGCTACTTGGGATGCAGCCCGGGTCTACACCTCAATCAGTAATACTGGGAGAGTGAATTTCAGGGAGAGCAGAATGTATTGTAAAAACCTCTACTGTACATGTATGCATCTCTTCAGTTAAGGCCCTGAAAGCAGTATGGAGTCTAGGTCATATCCTATCCTTAACATCCACTTTCAAGCATTAAACACTACTCAGCTTTGCCATTCTGTTCTTTTCTTTTAAACTACAGACCATAGTAGTCCATCAGGAGTTTAGTGTTAAAATCCCCTGTGGTTTATTACATGTACCAGTAAACACCTGTCCTTTAGGAATACTACTTTCTCCCTACTGCTTTGTAACTGAGTGATGTAACACAAGCCCATTGTTGGAGGTTAATGAAGACAACAGCCATAGACTCCCTCCTCTATACAAGACACATTACCTCATTACGTTGTATCCACACAATCCATTAGGACCAGACTCTTTCAGGCCACTCGTCTGTCTTCTTTTCTTCAACCTACGAAGGGTTAAACGGGTGGAGGTTCAGATCCTCATTTAGTTACTATTTGACTCACTGGGGGCAGGTCCAGAACGAACTGGCCATTGGGCAGTTCAGGGAAATGCCAGATGGGCTGGTCCAGCTTTAGCGCAGTGGGCTGGTGTAAATTGTTTGTTTTTTTGTGTGAAGAATTATCATTATTTGACTAATAATGGGGGCCTCAATGAGAACAATGAGCCATGTTTGAAATGCCTGAGCAAATTTTTGGTCACTGTCTCCCTGGGCATGTCTGCAGGGAGAAAACCTTGAGCTGGAGAATTGTCAGTGTTCATAACATTGATTATCCAGAATTTTGTTCAGGGTAGAAAAACACAACAACAAATCCACACATAGCAGCCTATACCTTCAGGGCTGTAGAATGTTGTTGTCATTTTAATTCTCTGTTGATATAGACATTAGCCCTTGCCATTGTAACAGTTCAGTTCATGGCCATTATTTTTCTCTTTGATGTGCTGTAAGATGTGAATGTGGATTTCAGAAGTGTGAGTGAGTGTGAATGGGAGGGAGCCGTTGGCGTTGGATCAATATTTGAACAGAAGGGCTTTAGTTTCCTCCCCAGTGTGTCCTGCCCTGTGTTGCCCACGGCAGCACTGGGATCAATGCCAGACGACTGTCTGAGAGATGATCAGCGTGGTAATGCTTTATGAGCACTCTCCTTGATACATTATGAATGAACTCGGAAATCCAGCCAAAACTTAAACACATTCGAAGACAAACACACTTGCATAAGTGCACGTACTCACATGTTGCAAGACATACAGGTGTAGGATCTTAATTCGACCTATAGTCAAGTCCATAATTATTGGTACCCTTGATAAAGATTATCAAAAATGACTAAATAAAATAAATAATAGAAACACTGAGCTATACTGTATGCTAACATTTTTTTTAAATTATGTTATTTTTATACTGTAATAATACAATTGCTCATGACTAATGCGATGTTAGTGATATCTGAGTGAGAGTGACTAACAAAATCAATGGGGGCTACCTGTAGGTCAGGGCCCCTGGGCAGTTTAGATAGACTAACTTACCAATATACATTTTTTAGCTGACATGGCTAATTGAGTGATTGTCATTAAATGACATAACAAGAGAAACATTTCTGATGCACAACCAAATGTCAAACTTGTACCTACTATTCTAACTCTCACCAGTAAGTTGTGACCCCGACTGAGTTCCTGGGGCCCTAAGCGACCTCTTATATTGCTTATGCCTGGAGCCGGCCCTGCACACACACTCAAATACACCACAAACACTTTTGACTGAGTTTAATCCTCTGAACGTTCTGTCACACACTAATATTTTCTTGGAGCTGCTCATTATTTGATCATTTGATAACTCGTCTCCCTCTCTCTGCCCAAAGGTTCTGATTTCCCAGCTTTCCCACAGATGTCGCTCCCACTGATACAGTATTGATTTATAGCCTGCTGTATGACAGATACAGAGAACCTGAAGCAGGGGGATTATTTCTCATTATGGAATGCTTCCAAGCCCTGAGTGATTTTCAAAAGCTGTAAGCTGTTGTTCAATATTTTGAGAATTAAATAATGGACAACTAAACTTCCCAAGGTCTTTTCTTGATGAACATTAATGGCAAATGAATAATTGAATGTGAAAAATGGATTGATTCTCAATCTCAAAGACTCAATTTGACCACCATGCAGAGTTTTAGGAGGTACGCCATTTACCGTAGTTGAAGCTATGATACAGGAGTGTTAGAGTATGTTTATGTTGCTATTCTGTGCCCTGTGTATATTGATTGTCTGTATATGAAGTGCTTTTGTATGCATTTTACTGTAACTACACTAGAAATGTCCACAAGAGAAACCCCTCCCCCCTATCCACCCACCCTGTGCACTCAAGAGGTCATCTAGTCCAACATTGAATTAGGGGGCCTTTTCTCTCTATCTGGTTTCCTTGGTAACCACTCAGAAGTATGAGGGGTTTCCAGCAGAGGAATATCAGCATGCCTATGTTATTTATCACCCGCAGGTTGGAGCACTAATCCTTGACACCCTACTGCTTCCCAAATCGCACCCTATTCCCTATGCAGTGCACTACTTTTGATAAGGGCAGTGCACTATGTCGGGAATAGGGTGCCATTTGGGACACACAAATTCTTGACACCCTCTGTGATGCTATGCCACCTCTCTCTGAAACGTCCACCCCGCCCCGAACATTTACGTTCCAGATCAGTAAGCACGCAACTCGCAGTTTCCATGGCGATATTGATATTTATCACTTAGCCCAACTACGTCAACAGGTGAGTTGTAATTTTGTCACCTCACCTCCCCTTCCCATCCATCAAACTGATAATTACCCAGAGTTCATTTGCCTGGTTCCAGTTGAAATGTTTACCAGATGGGTGTCTTTCTGTGGGTAGATTAGATACAGTGCTAGGCTACAGTTCCCTCATTGGCTGGATTTGGGTGAAAGTTTAAAAAAATAACAGTATGGCTGTGTCCCAAATGGCACCCTATAGCCTACGGGTCCTGCTCAAAAGGGTGCCATTTGGGATGCATACAAAATGAAGGTTGATGTCAAGCATGTAGCCTGTTAGTTCTTGTTACTGTCAGGTCAACCTATCTTGACCAGGTAGTGCTGTACATACAAAAGGATTTCACCCCATGTCTATCATTTAATTTATTTCAGCTACAGAGGCCAGAGACTCCATTTAGTGGACAACGTTGTCAAGAGATTAAATTTGTCATGTGACATTCAAAGCATTAGTTTGATGGTGAAAGCCGTCACAACACCCGGTCAGCAAAAATGTAAACAAGAATCACTCTTTTTTTGACACATAACAGTGTACGTTCTCATTCACAGCAGACGTTTCATTGTCACAACAGACTGTTAATGAATGCGTCAATATGGCAGCTTGAATTATGCTCCCATGTGAATTTACTAGGCAGCATTGCGACCACAAGGTCTATATTAAAAGAAAACATGACTAATGTCTTTATCATTAAAGCCTGAGGAACACCTTCTGGTCAAAACGTTGCCCAATGTAACTTGCAACAGTAATACAACCGTTCTCGAAAATGTAAATCACCATATACACCACATGACAAAAAGTATGTAGACACCTGCTCGTCGAATATCTCATTCTAAAATCATGGGCATTAAAATGGAGTTGGTCCCCCCTTTGCTGCAATAACAGCCTCCATTCTTCTGGGAAGGCTTTCCACTAGATACTAGAACATTGCTTCCATTCAGCCACAAGAGCATTCGATGGAGTTGTCAGGGCCCTGTGCAAACCAGTCAAGTTCTTCCACACCGATCTCGACAAACCATTTCTGTATGAACCTCGCTTTGTGCACGGGGGCATTGTCATGCTGAAACAGGAAAGGGCCTTCCCCAAACTGTTGCCACAAAGTTGGAAGCAAAGAATCGTCTAGAATGTCATTGTATTCTGTAGCATCTAGATTTCCCTTCACTAAAATTAAGAGGCCTAGACCGAGCCATGAAAAACAGCCGCAGAACATTATTCCACCAGTCCGTCGGACTGCCAGATTGTGAAGCGTGAGTGAACACTCCAGAGAACGCGTTTCCACTGCTCCAGTGTCCAATGGCGGCGAGCTTTTTAACACCACTCCAGCCGACGCTTGGCATTGCACATGGTGCAACGAACAGTTCCTGTGCTGACATTACTTCCAGAGGCAGTTTGGAATTCAGTAGTGAGTGTTGCAACTGAAGACAGACAATTTTTAAGCGCTACGCACTGCAGCACTCGGCAGTTCCATTCTGTGAGCTTGTGTGGCTTACCACTTCGCGGCTGAGCTGTTGCTGCTCAAAGACGTTTCCACTTCACAATAACAGCACTTACAGTTGACCGGGGCAGCTCTAGCAGGGCAGAAATTTGACCAACTGACTTGTTGGAAAGGTGGCATCCTATGACAGTGCCACATTGAAAGTCACTGAGCACTTCAGCAAGGCCATTCTACTGCCAATGTTTGTCTATGGAGATTGCATGGCTGTGTGCTTGATTTTATACACCAGTCAGCAACGAGTGTGGCCAAATCCATTCCTTTCAAGGGGTGCTTGCCTAGGATTATTGTTCAAGAGGCCCTACAGTGATGCTTCAGCAGTGATGCTTCAGCAGTGATGCTTCAGCAGTGATGCTCCAGTGGTGATGCTCCAGTAGAGATGTCCAGTAGTGATGCTTCAGTAGTGATGCTTCAAGAGATGCTTCAGCAGTGATGCTTCAGCAGTGATGCTCCAGTAGAGATGCTTCAGCAGTGATGCTCCAGTAGGGATGCTCCAGTAGAGATGTCCAGTAGTGATGCTTCAGTAGTGATGCTTCAAGAGATGCTTCAGTGGAGATGCTCCAGTAGTGATGCTTCAGTAGAGATGCTCCAGTAGTGATGCTCCAGTAGATATGCTTCAGTAGAGATGCTCCAGCAGTGATGTTCCAGTAGTGGTGCTTCAGTAGTGAGGCTTCAGTAGAGATGCTTCAGTGGAGATGCTTATTAGAGATGCTCCTGTAGTGATGCTTCAGTGGAGATGCTCCAGTAGTGATGCTCCTGTAGTGATGCTCCAGTAGTGATGCACCAGTAGTGATGCTCCAGTAGAGATGCTCCAGTAGTGATGCTTCAGTAGAGATGCTTCAGTAGTGATGCTCCAGCAGTGATGCTTCAATAGAGATGCTCCAGTAGTGATGCACCTGTAGTGATGCCTCAGTAGTGATGCTTCAGTAGAGATGCTCCAGTAGTGATGCTTCAGTAGTGATGCTCCAGTAGTGATGCTTCAGTAGAGATGCTCCTGTAGTGATGCTCCAGCAGTGATGCTCCAGTAGTGATGCTCTAGTAGAGATGCTCCAGTAGTGAGACTCCAGTAGTGATGCTCCAGTATTGATGCTTCAGTAGTGATGTTCCAGTAGTGGTGCTTCAGTGGTGATGCTTCAATAGAGATGCTTCAGTGGAGATGCTTATTAGAGATGCTCCTGTAGTGATGCTTCAGTGGAGATAATCCAGTAGTGATGCTCCTGTAGTGATGCTTCAGTAGAGATGCTTATTAGTGATGCTCCTGTAGTGATGCTTCAGTAGAGATGCTTATTAGAGATGCTCCTGTAGTGATGCTCCAGTAGAGATGCTCCAGTAGTGATGCACCAGTAGTGATGCTCCAGTAGAGATGCTCCAGTAGAGATGCTTCAGTAGAGATGCTCCAGTAGTGATGCTCCAGTAGTGATGTTTCAATAGAGATGCTCCAGTAGTGATGCACCTGTAGTGATGCCTCAGTAGAGATGCTCCCATAGTGATGCTCTAATAGTGATGCTCCAGTAGTGATGCTCCAGTAGTTATGCTCCAGTAGTGATACTCCAGTAGTGATGCTCCAGTAGTGATGCTTCAGTAGTGATGCTCCAGTAGTGATGCTCCAGTAGTGATGCTCCAGTAGTGATGCTTCAGTAGTGATGCTCCAGTAGTGATGCTCCAGTAGTGATGCTTCAATAGAGATGCTCCAGTAGTGATGCACCTGTAGTGATGCCTCAGTAGAGATGCTCCCGTAGTGATGCTCCAGTAGTGATGCTCCAGCAGTGATGCTCCAGTAGTGATGCTCTAGTAGAGATGCTCCAGTAGTTATGCTCCAGTAGTGATACTCCAGTAGTGATGCTCCAGTAGTGATGCTTCAGTAGTGATGCTCCAGTAGTGATGCTCCAGTAGTGATGCTCCAGTAGTGATGCTTCAGTAGTGATGCTCCAGTAGTGATGCTCCAGTAGTGATGCTTCAATAGAGATGCTCCAGTAGTGATGCACCTGTAGTGATGCCTCAGTAGAGATGCTCCCGTAGTGATGCTCCAGTAGTGATGCTCCAGTAGTGATGCTCCAGTAGAGATGCTCCAGTAGTGATGCTCCAGTAGTGATGATTCAGTAGAGATGCTCCAGTAGTGATGCTCCAGTAGTGATGCTTCAGTAGATATGCTCCAGTAGTGGTGCTTCAGTAGTGAGGCTTCAGTAGAGATGCTTCAGTGGAGATGCTTATTAGAGATGCTCCTGTAGTGATGGTTCAGTGGAGATGCTTCAGTAGTGATGTTCCAGTAGTGGTGCTTCAGTAGTGAGGCTTCAGTAGAGATGCTTCAGTGGAGATGCTTATTAGAGATGCTCCTGTAGTGATGGTTCAGTGGAGATGCTCCTGTAGTGATGCTCCAGTAGTGATGCTTCAATAGAGATGCTCCAGTAGAGATGCACCTGTAGTGATGCCTCAGTAGAGATGCTCCCGTAGTGATGCTCCAGTAGTGATGCTCCAGTAGTGATGCTCCAGTAGTGATGCTTCAATAGAGATGCTCCAGTAGTGATGCACCTGTAGTGATGCCTCAGTAGTGATGCTCTAGTAGAGATGCTCCAGTAGTGAGACTCCAGTAGTGATGCTACAGTAGTGATGCTTCAGTAGTGATGCTCCAGTAGTGATCCTCCAGTAGTGATGCTTCAATAGAGATGCTCCAGTAGTGATGCACCTGTAGTGATGCTCCGGTAGAGATGCTCCCGTAGTGATGCTCCAGGAGTGATGCTCCAGTAGTGATGCTCCAGTAGAGATGCTCCAGTAGTGATGCTCCAGTAGAGATGCTCCAGTAGTGATGCTCCAGTAGTGATGCTTCAGTAGAGATGCTCCAGTAGTGATGCTCCAATAGTGATGCTTCAGTAGATATGCTCCAGTATTGATGCTTCAGTAGTGATGTTCCAGTAGTGGTGCTTCAGTGGTGATGCTTCAATAGAGATGCTTCAGTGGAGATGCTTATTAGAGATGCTCCTGTAGTGATGCTTCAGTGGAGATAATCCAGTAGTGATGCTCCTGTAGTGATGCTTCAGTAGAGATGCTTATTAGTGATGCTCCTGTATTGATGCTTCAGTAGAGATGCTTATTAGAGATGCTCCTGTAGTGATGCTCCAGTAGAGATGCTCCAGTAGTGATGCACCAGTAGTGATGCTCCAGTAGAGATGCTCCAGTAGTGATGCTTCAGTAGAGATGCTCCAGTAGTGATGCTCCAGTAGTGATGTTTCAATAGAGATGCTCCAGTAGTGATGCACCTGTAGTGATGCCTCAGTAGAGATGCTCCCGTAGTGATGCTCTAATAGTGATGCTCCAGTAGTGATGCTCCAGTAGAGATGCTCCAGTAGTGATGCACCAGTAGTGATGCTCCAGTAGAGATGCTCCAGTAGTGATGCTTCAGTAGAGATGCTCCAGTAGTGATGCTCCAGTAGTGATGTTTCAATAGAGATGCTCCAGTAGTGATGCACCTGTAGTGATGCCTCAGTAGAGATGCTCCCGTAGTGATGCTCTAATAGTGATGCTCCAGTAGTGATGCTCCAGTAGTGATGCTCCAGTAGTGATGCTTTAGTAGTGATGCTTCAGTAGAGCTGCTCCAGTAGTGATGCTCCAGTAGTGATGCTTCAGTAGTGATGTTCCAGTAGTTATGCTCCAGTAGTGATGCTTCAGTAGAGATGCTCCAGCAGTGATGCTCCAGTAGTGATGCTCTAGTAGAGATGCTCCAGTAGTTATGCTCCAGTAGTGATACTCCAGTAGTGATGCTCCAGTAGTGATGCTTCAGTAGTGATGCTCCAGTAGTGATGCTCCAGTAGTGATGCTCCAGTAGTGATGTTTCAGTAGTGATGCTCCAGTAGTGATGCTCCAGTAGTGATGCTTCAATAGAGATGCTCCAGTAGTGATGCACCTGTAGTGATGCCTCAGTAGAGATGCTCCCGTAGTGATGCTCCAGTAGTGATGCTCCAGCAGTGATGCTCCAGTAGTGATGCTCTAGTAGAGATGCTCCAGTAGTTATGCCTCAGTAGAGATGCTCCCGTTGTGATGCTCCAGTAATGATGCTCCAGTAGTTATGCTCCAGTAGAGATGCTCCAGTAGTGATGCTCCAGTAGTGATGCTTCAGTAGAGCTGCTCCAGTAGTGATGCTCCAGTAGTGATGCTTCAGTAGTGATGCTCCATTAGTTATGCTCCTATAGTGATGCTTCAGTAGAGATGCTCCTGTAGTGATACTCCAGCAGTGATGCTCCAGTAGTGATGCTCCAGTAGTGATACTCCAGTAGTGATGCTCCTGTAGTGATGCTTCAGTAGTGATGCTCCAGTAGTTATGCTCCAGTAGTGATGCTCCAATAGTGATGCACCTGTAGTGATGCCTCAGTAGATATGCTCCAGTAGTGATGCTTCAGTAGTGATGCTCCAGTAGTTATGCTCCTGTAGTGATGCTTCAGTAGAGATGCTCCTGTAGTGATGCTCCAGCAGTGATGCTCCAGTAGTGATGCTCCAGTAGTGATACTCCAGTAGTGATGATCCTGTAGTGATGCCTCAGTAGAGATGCTCCCGTAGTGATGCTCCAGTAGTGATGCTCCAGTAGTGATGCTCCAGTAGTGATGCTCCAGTAGTGATGCTTCAGTAGATATGCTCCAGTAGTGATGCTTCAGTAGTGATGCTCCAGTAGTTATGCTCCTGTAGTGATGCTCCAGCAGTGATGCTCCAGTAGTGATGCTCCAGTAGTGATGTTCCAGTAGTGATGCTTCAATAGAGATGCTCCAGTAGTGATGCACCTGTAGTGATGCCTCAGTAGAGATGCTCCCGTAGTGATGCTCCAGTAGTGATGCTCCATTAGTGATGGTCCATTAGTGATGCTCCAGTAGTGATGCTTCAGTAGTGATGCTCCAGTAGTTATGCTCCTGTATTGATGCTTCAGTAGAGATGCTCCTGTAGTGATGCTCCAGCAGTGATGCTCCAGTAGTGATGCTCCAGTAGTGATACTCCAGTAGTGATGATCCTGTAGTGATGCTTCAGCAGTGATGCTCCAGTAGTTATGCTCCAGTAGTGATGCTTCAGTAGAGATGCTCCTGTAGTGATGCTCCAGCAGTGATGCTCCAGTAGTGATACTCCAGTAGTGATGCTCCAGTAGAGATGCTCCTGTAGTGATGCTCCAGCAGTGATGCTCCAGTAGTGATGCTCCAGTAGTGATGTTCCAGTAGTGATGCTTCAATAGAGATGCTCCAGTAGTGATGCACCTGTAGTGATGCCTCAGTAGAGATGCTCCTGTAGTGATGCTCCAGTAGTGATGCTCCAGTAGTGATGCTCCAGTAGAGATGCTCCAGTAGTGATGCTCCAGTAGTGATGCTTCAGTAGAGCTGCTTCAGTAGTGATGCTCCAGTAGTGATGCTTCAGTAGATATGCTCCAGTAGTAATGCTCCAGTAGTTATGCTCCTGTAGTGATGCTTCAGTAGAGATGCTCCTGTAGTGATACTCCAGCAGTGATGCTCCAGTAGTGATGCTCCAGTAGTGATACTCCAGTAGTGATGCTCCTGTAGTGATGCTTCAGTAGTGATGCTCCAGTAGTTATGCTCCAGCAGAGATGCTCCAGTAGTGATGCTCCAGTAGTGATGCTCCAGTAGTGATGCTCCTGTAGTGATGCTCCAGTAGTGATGCTCCTGTAGTGATGCTCCAGTAGTGATGCTCCAGTAGTTATGCTCCAGCAGAGATGCTCCAGTAGTGATGCTCCAGTAGTGATGCTCCAGTAGTGATGCTCCTGTAGTGATGCTTCAGTAGAGATGCTCCTGTAGTGATGCTCCAGCAGTGATGCTCCAGTAGAGATGCTCCAGTAGAGATGCTCCAGTAGAGATGCTCCGGTAGTGATGCTCCGGTAGTGATGCTCCAGTAGAGATGCTCCAGTAGTGATGCTCCAGTAGTGATGCTTCAGTAGAGATGCTCCAGTAGCGGTGCTCCAGTAGAGATGCTCCAGAAGTGATTCTTCAGTAGAGATGCTCCAGTAGAGATGCTCCAGTAGAGATGCTCCGGTAGTGATGCTCCGGTAGTGATGCTCCAGTAGAGATGCTCCAGTAGTGATGCTCCAGTAGTGATTCTTCAGTAGAGATGCTCCAGTAGTGATATTCCAGTAGATATTCTTCAGCAGTGAAGCTTCAGTAGGATTACTAGACTAGTCTACAGGTTTATTATCATTAGGCACCCCAGCGATGTCATTACAGTAGAGCTTTTTTGAAATACATACATTTCCAATTATCATTTACATATTGGATTACTGGGGTTTGGTTGAGGAGACGGGAAGGAGGAATCACATACATATATTTATGCTAATTAATAGAAACAAAATTTGCCCAGAGCTGAACATGGGTGGAGGAGCGTCAATGCTTAAACAACACATGTGAGGAGTGGGGTGAATGCCTGAACACCTTTAGTAATGCCTGGTGCTGCTCTGAAAGATACAGGGATCCAGAGATCCACAGACACTGTGGTGGGGGTGAGAGAGGGGGTCACATGAGTCTAGGCATGGGGGCTGCATGGACTTTGCTGCAAAGCCTGTTCCCCCAGAAAATGAAGATCTGGAACACAGCCGCATAATCTCTCTCGCCTAACTGTTACAATGTACAATAACAGGTGCTGCAAAATGTATAGCTGTACATTGATGTGTAATTTTTGTTACACTACATGTGGAGAGAGAGCCATGTAAAGTCACATAAACCCCTTGGTGGAAAAGAAAAATGTTGATCCATTTCACAAGATTTCATCAAAATGATTTTGTCCTTCATATCACTGACACAAAATAGTCGTCCTTCAGGAGGGAATCACATGTTCTGTATTGAGATGAGGAGGAGAAATATGCTGTGATTATTGAGCAATACACTGAACCTGAATGCGAGTATCTCAAAGGAGAATGTTAATGATGCTTCTATTGGATTTTCCCTCCACGTCTGCTGCCATTAATCCTAGCTGCCTGCAATCTAGTGTGATGAAACAACGCAGCTCTTTTGAACATAATTAACTTCTGCAATCACTTTGAACTCAATGCATTGAGTGCTGCGATCGAGAGAAATTACACCCGGCTATTGCCACGTATTTAAT
Organism: Oncorhynchus mykiss; assembly: GCF_013265735.2. NCBI lineage: Eukaryota > Metazoa > Chordata > Actinopteri > Salmoniformes > Salmonidae > Oncorhynchus > Oncorhynchus mykiss. The sequence goes on from NC_048572.1 coordinate 59,364,064, forward strand.
AGACCTGGGAGTGCCAATTAATTTTTTAGAACCTTTTCATTAGATTTCTTTTTCTCATGTCCACCATTACTCTTTTTACTACAGGCATTATTCTGAACCTGAAGCATGTATTTTTCTTCAATTCCATTATAACCTTCAAGCAACACTGTTCCCATCCATCGGTCTGGCTCCTACAGCACCACTGTTTTGTTATCACCAGCCTTGGGGATACAGAGACCCACCTTTCTGTTTTTGCCCTCTACTGCTTAACAACTATTACTTCGTCATATGAACATTTACAGTAGGCTACACTACTATTTTGGTTTCGACAGAAGCCCTTGGTGACGAAGATCCCATTTCATACATTCATCAAATTGTAAAATGTTTTTTTTTTTTATGGCCCTACTGGTGATGACTTAGTTTGTGTCATAATGGCACCCTACCATGATCCTGGTCAACAGTAGTGCACTACAGAGGGAATGGGGTTCCATTAGGGACGCAGCCCTACTGTCAATGTAATGTATCTGTTTTTGTATATGGCCCTACTGATGAGCAATGACTTCCTATCATCTGGCTGAACAATTATTCACTAATACCCAGAGGAGCGTGAGATGATGTTTCCTCCCACTACTGAGTACTGTGTAGGCCCACAGCAGCACAGTGAGCGCACATCCCTTTCTCTATCCCCATGGGGAGGGATGTGGGAATGAGACCTGCAGGATACAGGCTACTGGCTACAGATCTGACAACGATTATTGTCAAACAATTATTATTTAATCTACAGGAAGAAGCATATACAGTTGAAGTCGGAAGTTTACAAACACTTAGGTTGGAGTCATTAAAACTCGTTTCTCAACCACTCCACAAATTTCTTGTTAGCAAACTATAGTTTTTGCAAGTCGGTTGGAACATCTGCTTTGTGCATGACACAAGTCATTTTTCCAACAATTGTTTACAGACAGATTATTTCACTTATAATTCACTGTATCACAATTCCAGTGGGTCAGAAGTTTACATACACTAAGTTGACTGTGCCTTTAAACAGCTTGGAAAATTCCTGAAAATGATGTCATGGCTTTAGAAGCTTCTGATAGGCTAATTGACATAATTTGAGTCAATTGGAGGTGTACCTGTGAATGTATTTCAAGGCCTACCTTGAAACTCAGTGTCTCTTTGCTTGACATCAAATTGTAGACCTCCACAAATCTGGAATTTCCAAAAGGTACCACGTTCATCTGTACAAACAATAGCACACAAGTATAAACAACATGGGACCGAAATATAACTGTTTGGCCATAATGACCATCCTTATGTTTGGAGGAAAAAGGGAGTGACTTGCAAGCCGAAGAAAACCTTCCCAACTGTGAAGCACAGGGGTGGCAGCATCATGTTGTGGGGGTGCTTTGCTGCAGGAGGGACTGGTGCACTTCACAAAATAGATGGCATCATGAGGCAGGAAAAATTATGTGGATATATTGAAGCAACATCTCAAGACATCAGTCAGGACGTTAAAGCTTGGTCGCAAATGGGTCTTCCAAATGGACAATGACCCCAAGCATACTTTCAAAGTTGTGGCAAAATGGCTTAAGGACAGCAAAGTCAAGGTATTGGAGTGGCCATCACAAAGCCCTGACCTCAATCCCATAGAAAATTTGTGAGCAGAACTGAAAAAGCATGTGCGAGCAAGGAGGCCTTTACAACCCTGACTCAGTTACACCAGCTCAGTCAGGAGGAATGGGCCAAAATTCACTCAACTTAATGTGGGAAGCTTGTGCAAGGCTACTCGAAATGTTTGACCCAAGTTAATCAATTTAAAGGCAATGCTACCAAATACTAATTGAGTGTATGTAAAATTCTGACCCACTGGGAATGTGATGAAAGAAATCAAATCTGAAATAATTCTCTTTACTATTATTCTGACATTTCACATTCTTAAAATAAAGTGGTGAGCCTAACTGACCTAAGACAGAGATTTTTACTCGGATGTCAGGAATGGTGAAAAACTGCGTTGAAATGTCTTTGGCTAAGGTGTATGTAAACTTCTGACTTCAACTATAGGTCTCTGGCACAAACAGGTATACAGCCAATCCATTGAGTGGGTACTTTTCAGTAAGGGGAGTACATTCCTAACACAGAACTGTGAAAAACCATTGGAATAGATATGGCTGGCTGTTTATGTGTATCGGTTTCAGAACGCCCATATCTGAGGCTCTTGAGGGAAGTCAGTATCAGTATTGGGTTTTTTGATCAATTAGCAGTTTTCTGCCCACGGTGAGTCCCTGCATCATAGACAGATGTGCTCTGCCTTCTGACACAGTGGGGGTCGTCAGTCAGAGAGGCATTGGCTAGCGTATCGGAGCGGACTGTTAAATATTCAGTTAGTCAGTCTTCCGTGATTCGCTCGCCCTAATCAAAAACGTGGCAGGCATCTTGAGTAATTGATGCATAGCTAATGACTTCGGGATTAATAGCCAAGGCAACGTTGTGCTTTGCAGCTTTGCATCACCGTGTCCTGATGGCTGATGCAAAAGCCAGAGGAGAAATTGAAATGAAGACCCCAATCTTTGTTAGTAGTGTTCGAGGCCGTTGAACATCGCCTGAACATCGTCACTTGTATAAAAATAATCTAATTAGAGAAGAAAGGCAGCTCAGACGAAAGCAGTTATGTTAATAAGTGATTGATGTTAATTAAGTTTGTCCAGGCATATGGAGGTTTGCTCCCAGGATTAACACTACATGCTGTGAAGGACGATGGGGGGTTTCTGCTCCAAAAGTAGTGCACTATGTAGGGAATAGGGTGCCATTTGTGACACATATTACAAGAGCCTGTTTGCTGACTGCCGACTGGACTTGAGGCAGTGAAGCTGGAGCAAAGGCCTTCTACAGTAAAGTAGGTGATTCAAAGGCCTCTGGTGTGTTAAGCCGAGAAATAAACATAGCATTTCCATTTGAAGAATATTGTTGCTCTTAGAGGGATGCTCTTCACTCACTCCAAATGTCAAGGGTGCAATCTGTGCTACAGTATGACTTATGGTAATTGATGCAAATGTTTTTATGTCGATTTACACGATTAACATTTTTTTAATCCATCCATACTACATTATATAGGATCAGTAACTAATGTGTATTGAGGGGCATAATGGCAGATATATGATAGCCATGGTTGGAATGAATCCCCCTGGTATTGGTGGCATTATGCCATTATCCCCTGATGTGTGTCTGGTTCAGACAGATGGTCCAAGGGTGAGGGGAGAATTATCGTCCCCCCTGTCTAAAGAAGCCTTCAGAGGATTGAGCACAGTGCTAATATTAGCTGCTGCTGATTGGACACCTGGAAAGGAAAGCCATTACATTATGGAAATAAGAAATAGGGTAATTGGGAAACCTTTATTTCTCTATTTTTAGAACTGAGAATTAAGTGGAGGAACGTACTCCTCTTGAGTCTGAAGCAAAAGCTACCATTTTCCACTTGATTCCCTTTGTTTTGCCTTAGTGGATTACTGTGAGGTTTGGTGTTATAAAGCTTGACTTTCAAGGTAAATAAACTATCTTTAAAGATTGCTAAGACAACCAATGCCACTTTGTGTTTTGCGAACAGGATTGTGCACACTCTTGACTTTTCTCTTCAAGCCACTGTGCCCAACAGACCCTCGTCTGAATCGGCTTGGTGCTCTTTACATGGCCGTCAGTAGTCTAAAATTCTTCCTGTCGGTGACCTGCTTTATTTTCTTTCCTACTCTGTATAGTAGGGCTAGATATATGTGTGAGGGTGTACATTAGATCATCTCTGTCTTCCTGCCTGGCTACCAGCTCCAGAGGCCACTGAGCAGTCTGGTGGTGCTATGCTGGGTCATCTCTGTCTGTCTGTCTGTCTGTCTCACACACACACACACACACACACACACACACACACACACACACACACACACACACACACACACACACACACGCACACACACACACACACACACACACACACACACACACACACACACACACACACACACATACATAACCACACACACACACGCATGCACACATAACCACACATACGCACACACATAAACACACACACACGCACACACAGGTACACACAGACATGCACACCCAAACACACACACCGTCTGCTCTCTCAGGAAAGGTTGGAGCTGCCAAGATGGATAGCTGCCGTTTTACGGGCTGCTGACCAATTCTACTACTTTATGTTTTTTTTACGCTGATCTGAACTTCTTTTTTTTTTTTACATAATATTTCCGCCATCATTTCCTATGACCGAAAAAAGCTTTAGGACATCAGAACAGCGATCACTAACCTCGATTTAGATGAAGAATTCTGCTTCAACGAGTCGGCAGAGGAAGAGATACCCCAAGAGAGGCAAACGAGCCTCGAGTACATAACCACCTCTACCCTCCATTCTATTGGCGAACGTACAATCACTGGAGAGCAAACTGGATGCGCTCCGGTCGAGAATATCCTATCAACGGGACCTGAAGAACTGTAATATCCTATGTTTCTCTGAGTCATGACTGAAGAAGGACATGGATAATCTAACTGGTTTTTCTATGCATCATCATGACCAAACAGCAGCTTCGGGTAAGGTTAAGGGGTGTGTGTCCCTTTGTTAACTAAAGCTGGTGCACGGTCTCTACTATTAAGGAAGTCTCAAGGTTTTGCCTGCCTGAGTTGGAATATCTCATGATAATCTGCAGACCATACAATTTACGAAGATAGTTTTCATCTATATTTTTCGTAGCTGTCTATTTACAACCACAAATCGATGCTAGCACAAAGACCACACTCTACGAGCTGTACAGGGCCACAAGAAAACAAGAAAATGCACATCCAGAGGCGGTGCTCCTAGTGGCCGGGGATTTTAATGCAGGGAAACTGAAATCTGTCTTACCTTATTTTTACCAGCATGTCACATGTGCAACTAGAAGCAAAAAAACTCTAGATCACCACACACTGAAATGCATTAAAAGCTCTCTCTCGCCCTCCACTTGGCAAATCTGACCAGAACTCTATCTTCCTGATTCCTGCTTACAAGCAAAATCTCAAACAGGAAGTACCAGTAACGCGGTCAATATGGAAGTGGTCCAATGAAGCGAATGCTAAGCTACAGGACTGTTTCGATAGCACAGACTGGAATATGTTCCGGGATTCATGCTTTAACATTGAGGAGCTTACCACATCAGTCACCTGCTTCAATAAGTGTATCAACAACGTCGTCCCCTCAGTGACCGTACGTACATATCCCAACCAGAAGCCATTGTTTACAGGCAGCATCTGTACTCAGCTAAAGGCTAGAGCTGACACTTTCAAGGAGGGGGACACTAATCCAGAAACGTATAAGAAATTCCACTACGACCTCTGACGAGTCATCAAACAGTCAAAACGTCAATATAGCACTAAGATCGAATCCTACTACGCCATCTCTGATGCTTGTCGTATGTGACAGGGCTTGCAGACTATCATGGATTACAAAGGGAAACCCAGCCGCGAACTTCTCAGTGGTGCGAGCCTACTAGACGAGCAATATTTACTTCTAAATATTTACTTCTATGCTCGCTTCGAGGCAAGCCACACTGAAGCATGTATGAGAACACCAGCAGTTCCAGGCGACTGTGTGATCTCGCTCTCCACAGCCGAGGTCAGTAACATCTTTAAACAGGTTAACATTCACAAGGCCGCAGGGCCAGATGGATTACCATTACTCAGAGCATGTGCTGACCAGCAGGCAAGTGTCTTCACTGACATTTTCAACCTGCCCAAGAACGCCAGGGTAACCTGTGTAAATGACTATCGCCCCGTAGCACTCACATATGTAGCAATGAAATGATTTGAAAGGCTGGTCATGGCTCATATCAACACCATCATCCCAGACACCCTGGACCCACTCCAATTTGCATACCACCCCAACAGATCCAGATGACGCAATCTCTATTGCACTCCACACGGCCTGTTCCCACCTGGACAAGAGGAACATCTAAGTGAGATTGCTGTTCATTGACTACAGCTCAGCATTCAACACCATAGTGCCCATAAAGCTCATCACTAAGGTCAAGACCCTTGGACTCAACACCTCCCTCTGCAATTGGATCCTGGATTTCCTGACGGGCCCACCCCAGGTGGTGAGGGTAGGCAACAAAACATCTGCCACGCTGACCCTCAACACGGGGGGCATCAGGGATGCATGCTTAATCCTCTCCTGTACTACCTGTATAACTCACATCTGCATGGCTGCGAACGACTCGAACACCATCATTAAGTTTGCTGATGATATGAGGGTGATTTACCTGAGCACCGATGACGATGAGACAGCATGTGAGACAAGCGGTCATTGACCTGGCAGTGTGGTACCGGGACAACAACCCATAGTCTCTGGAAGTAGTTTGGGGATGCTGGGATTATTTTCACGGAGGGGTCCGTTGATATAGGACTAGTAAAGGCCTAATGCACCTCCTGTGTGAAGAACATTTTTTGGAAAAAGAAAAAAAAGTAGTGCACTATATAGGGAATAGGGTAGATAAGCTTGTGAGGGTTATTGATCGGAGGCCAGTGGAAAGTAGTCAATCACCAGTGGCCTAGATAGTGTTAGGTAGAAGGAATTAGGTATTAATAAGATATGGGTCTTATAGCGTACTCTTCAAATCAGAGGAATTGATCATACTCTATATCATTGTTGATAACTGATGTAAGGTTTTCAATTCCCTTAGCATATGACGTATTCATAAGAGTAGGTTTGACTATGGAAAGTAAGAGAGAGCAGCAAGAGGAGAAATAATGAACAGACCGATAGACAGAGAAAATATGTACAGTAGCCATAAGGGGAGAGATGGAGAGGCAGTTGGGTGAGTATGTTGAGTGAGAGGGCCTCAGTGGCATATGCTCCCTGAGGTGTGTGTGCGCTGGCAGATAGCAAATAAATGAACAAAATAATAATAATATTTGTCACATGCCACGAAAAACAACAGGTGTGGACAAAGTGAAATGCTTACTTAAAAATTATAGAAAAAAAATGAAAATAATAACATGAGGAATAAATACATAATGAGTAACATAATGATAACTTGGCGATATACATGGGGTACCAGTACCAAGTCAATGTGCAGGGGTATGAGGTAATTGAGGTAAATATGTACATATACAGGGCCAACGGAAAGTATTCAGAACCCTTGACTTTTTCGACATTTTGTTACGTTACAGCCTTAATCTAAAATGCATTAAATGAGATACAAAAATCAGTAATCTACACACAATACCCCACAATGACAAAGCAAAAACACGTTTTTAGAAAAAAAAGAGAAATACCTTATTTACACAAGCATTCAGGCCCTTTGCTATGAGAGTATGAAATTGAGCTCAGGTGCATATTGTTTCCATTCATCATCCTTGAGATGTTTCTACAACTTGAAGTGCACCTGTGGTAAATTCAATTGATAGGTCATGATTTGGAAAGTCACACACCTGTCTATATAAGGTCCCACAGTTGACAGTACATGTCAGAGCAAAAACCAAGCCATGAGGTCGAAGGAACTGTTCGCAGATCTCTGAGACAGGATTGTGTCGACACACAGATCTGGGAAGGGTACCAAAAAATGTCTGCAGCATTGAAGGTCCCCAAGAACACAGTGGCCTCCATCATTCTTAAATGGAAGAAGTTTTGAACCACCAAGACTCTTCCTAGAGCTGGCAGGCTGGCCAAACTGAGCAAGCGGGGAAGAACAGCCTTGGTCAGGGAGGTGACCAAGAACCTGATGGTCACTCTGACAGAGCTCTACAGTTCCTCTGTGGAGATGGGAGAACCTTCCAGAAGGAAACCATCTTTGCAGCCCTCCACCAATCAGGCCTTGGTGGCTAGAGGGAAACCACTCCTCAGTAAAAGGCACATGACAGGCCGCTTGGAGTTTGCCAAAAGGCACCTAAAATACTCTCAGACCATGAGAAACAAGATTCTCTGGTCTGATGAAACCAAGATTGAACTCTTTTGGCCTGAATGCCAAGTGTCATGTCTGGAGGAAATCTGGCATCACCCCTACGGTGAAGCATGGTGGTGGCATCATCATACTGTGTCAATGTTTAACAGCAGTAGGGACTGGGAGACTAGTCAGGATCAGTGCAAAGATGAACGGAGAAAAGGACAGCGAGATCCTAGATGAAAACCTGCTCCAGAGCTGTAAGACTGGGGCGAAGGTTCACCTTCCACCAGGACAACGACCCTAAGCACACATCCAAGACAACACAGGAGTGGCTTCGGGACATGTCTCTGAATGACCTTGAGTGGCCCAGCCAGAGCCCAGACTTGAACCCAATCGAACATGTCTGTAGAGACCTGAAAATAGCTGTGCAGCAACACTCCTCATCCAACCTGACAAAGCTTGAGAGGATATGCAGAGAAGAATGGGAGTAACTCACCAAACACAGGTGTGCCCAAGCGTGTAGTGTCAAACCCAAGAAGACTCAAGGCTTTAATCGCTGCCAAAGGTCATTCAACAAAGTACTGAGTAAAGGGTCTGAATACGTGCTATATGGAAATGTGATATTTCAGTTTCAGAAATTTCAGAAAATGATTTATTTCAGCTTTTATTTCTTTCAACACATTCCCAGTGGGTCAGAAGGTTACATACACTCAATTAGTATTTGGTAGCATTGCCTTAAAATTGTTTAACTTGGGTCAAACGTTTCAGGTAGCCTTCCACAAGCTTCCCACAATAAGTTGGGTGAATTTTGCCCATTCCTCCTGACAGAGCTGGTGTAACTGAGTCAGGTTTGTAGGCCTCCTTGCTCGCACATGCTTTTTCAGTTCTGCCCACACAATTTCTATAGGATTGAGGTCAGGGCTTTGTGATGGCCATTCCAATACCTTGACTTTGTTGACTTTAAGCCATTTTGCCACAACTTTGGAAGTATGCTTGGGGTCATTGTCCATTTGGAAGACCCATTTGCGACCAAGATTTAACGTCTTGAGATGTTGCTTCAATACATCCACATAATTTTCCCTTCCTCATGTTGCCATCTATGCAGTCCCTACTGCAGCAAAGTACCCTCACACATGATGCTGCCACCCCCGTGCTTCAAGGTTGGGATGGTGTTCTTCGGCTTAAAGCCTCCCCCTTTTTTCCTCCAAACATAATGATGGTCATTATGACCAAACAGTTCTATTTTTGTTTCATCAGACTAGAGAACATTTCTCCAAGAAGTATGGTCTTTGTCCCCATGTGCAGTTGCAAACCGTAGTATGGCTTTTTATGGCGGTTTTGGAGCAGTGGCTTCTTCCTTGCTGAGTGGCTTTTCAAGTTATGTTGATATAGGACTCGTTTTACTGTGGATATAGATACTTTTGTACCTGTTTCCTCCAGCATCTTCACAAGGTCCTTTGAACGCGTCTCCTTCCTGAGGGATATAACGGCTGCGTGGTCCCATGGTGTTTATACTTGCGTACTATTGTTTGTACAGATGAACCTTCAGGCATTTGGAAATTGCTCCCAAGGATGAACCAGGTCTACAATATTTTTTCCGTGGTCTTGGCTGATTTATTTTTATTCTCCTATGATGTCAAGCAAAGAGGCACTGAGTTTGAAGGTAGGCCTTGAAATATATCCAAAGGTACACTTATTGACTCAAATGATGTCAATTAGCCTATCAGAAGCATCTAAAGCCATGACACATTTTCTGGAATTTTCCAAGCTGTTTAAAGGCACAGTCAACTTAGTGTATGTAAACTTCTGACCCACTGGAATTGTGGTACAGTGAATTATAAGTGAAAGAATCTGTCTGTAAACAATTGTTGGAAAAATGACTTGTGTCATGCACAAAGTAGATGCCCTAACCGACTTGCCAAAACTATAGTTTGCTAACAAGAAATTTGTGGAGTGGTTGAAAAAGTTTTAATGACTCCAACCTAAGTGTATGTAAACCTCCGACTTCAACTGTATCTACCTCAATTATCTCATACCCCTGCATGTCGACTTGGGACTGGAACCCCATGTATATAGCCAAGTTATCATTACTCATTGTGTATTTATTCCTTGTGTTATTATTTTTCTATCATTGTTGGGAAGTGCCCGTAAGTAAGCATTTCACTTTGTCCACACCTGTTGTTTTTCGTGGCATGTGACAAATATTATTATTATTTTGTTCATTTATTTGCTATCTGCCAGCGCACACACACACCAGGTCTAGCTCTACCCTCAGGGAGCATATGCCACTGAGGCCCTCTCACTCAACATATTCACCCAACTGCCTCTCCATCTCTCCCCTTATGGCTACTGTACATATTTTCTCTGTCTATTGGTCTGTTCATTATTTCTCCTCTTGCTGCTCTCTCTTACTTTCCATAGTCAAACCTACTTTTATGAATACGTCATATGCTAAGGGAATTGAAAACCTTACATCAGTTATCAACAATGATATAGAGTATGATCAATTCCTCTGATTTGAAGAGTACGCTATAAGACCCATATCTTATTAATACCTAAGTCCTCCTACCTAACACTATCTAGGCCACTGGTGATCGACTACTTTCCACTGGCCTCCGATCAATAACCCTCGCAAGCTTATCCTCAAGAATGTGTCCACTCTCTCTCTCACACACACACACACACACACACACACACACACACACACACACACACACACACACACACACACACACACACACACACACACACACACACACACACACACACACACACACACACACACACACCACACACACACGTCTCCTCTCAGTCACAAGAATAATGAGATACACTATCGTTTGACTAAGACTTTGCCTCGCCCCATCTCTTGAGATTATGCTGGAGGGCTCAGGCAACTTTTGAGAGTAGAGGAGTGATGGAATGAAAAATGTCACGAAAGATTTTTTAACATGACATGAAAGGTCATGGCTGTTGCATTAGCTTGTGATTACCTAGCTAGCCACACATGACTAAGGAAGTGAACAGATTTTCTGCATCCCAAATGACACCATATTCCCTATATAGTGCACTACTTTTGACCAGAGCCCTATGGTCCCCGGTCAAAGGTAGTGTACTACATAGGGAATAGGGTGTCATTTCAGACACAGACATTCTAAGTGTAGCCAAACGTAGAATTACCATTACCAGTCTGACACACTCATCCTCAACACCAAACATTATGAGGAGAATGACATTAACAGATGCTTATGATGGCCAGGGCAAAAATTATTTTGCCACACCTCATACCTCTTTGTGCCTAAACAAAAGCCAATTAACAGTCATTTTGTGTGTGATGCCAATTGTCATTGACTGGACGCATCATAAGTGCAAGTGTGTTCTATGGAGCCATATTGCTGACTACACTACCAATTACTACCATTGGCAGTGATGGACAAGCAGTAAAGGTTTGTGGAAAGGATCGTCTACATTCTGAAAGCAGATGGCATTCTTGACTATAATGCATTGTACTTTGGCTAGTTCCCCAGGAAGACAGACCGTTATACACACTCAGAGATCGTCATACAGTGCAAGTACACATTGGATATGTGCAGCCTCTATTTACTTGCGGTGCAGCTTACAGTCCCAATTCAAATGCATTCTTTTTCCCTTTCTCCAGAGTATACACCCATTCACGACAGCACCGTATCACTGTCATCAGTATTCGAGTGTATTCAAGCCTGTGACATTTACGTGACATTTCCGTCCACTTCCATGACGTTTAGATATTGAACTCACGAGCTAGATCACACACCCACGGTGCGATGGTTGTCATCTTGTTAGCAAAATATTCACTTTCAAAATAATCCAATCTTCAGGTTTTGGCGATTGCTACTTCTAATCTTGTTATATATCAAACATATTACATCCCTTGTTTATTCAGGAAGAGGGAGATGAAGAGAGGGAAACAGAAAACGAGTGAGAGGATGTAAGTGTGTCAACTAATCTCCTGTGTCACCATGTCTGTGTGTCATCTTGGCATTGTTCTACAAAACAATGGATTGTGTCCCAAATGGCACCACAGGGGACCTTGAAATGGGTTTCTGGTACAGAGAGGATTGAGAAGCTTTCCCCTCTCAGTCTCTCATTGTCTCAGCTTCAGAATGCAACAGTAGCAAAGCATCCCCTGCTCTCTCTATGGGCAAACATGAAGCTCATCAGTCGATTCATTAAGTGGAGAGGAAAATATAATTTTGACTCCCCAAAAAGTCATGAAAAATCACGAAAACAAAGCTAAGCTGTGTGTGTGTGTGTGTGTGTGTGTGTGTGTGTGTGTGTGTGTGTGTGTGTGTGTGGAGGGGTATTTTGAGGCATGAGCAGCATCAAACCATTTCTTCCTTGCTCTGTTTCCCTCTGTCAGACAGACAACATGACTTATGACACAACAACACAGACACGTTACCCCTGAGTACAGACAGGATCTGTAACAGCAGTGTATTCCTCATCCGTCAAATGAATGGACACAAAGAAAAAAAGAGATAAACCAACAAGTCATCGCTGAAAATAATACGTCAAAACAAAACACTTTACTCTCTTCTTTATTTCCTCAAGGCCAATGTTGTGAAAAGTGCCAAGCTAGAGAAAGACTATCATTTTTTCCCCCAAATGTATAAAATGGTTGAAGTTTATCACATATAACTTACATGATCATAAGTTTGTGCCCCGTGAAACATTTGAACGACCAGTTTTTGTTACATTACACCCTCGTATGCAATAGTGAACATTCTCACTCAACCACTAACAACGAAGCCAATTTATCAACCTGTTTCAGTCATGTATTTTCATGAGCCCGATATGACAGCGTTGAAAATCCAAACCAAGGTTATATGAAACATGTGTTACATATTTCACATCTGACTTTGTTCTAATGTCATTACATGGCTATTAACTATCATCTGAGGTTAGAGAGATGCAGGCTAGTTTATTGGAGCAGGCCAGAACATCAAGGGTAAAACCCAGCATGAGTTCAAAATGACACCCTATTCCCTATATAGTATACTAGTCCTATGGGCCTTGGTCAAAAGTAGTGCACTACATAGGGAATAGGATGCCATTTGGGACATAACCCAGCCAAAAATCCGTTCTCTTGAGACTGACAGTGTTCCTGTCAGGATAAACCCCCCTGTGTGACAGACCTCTGCTCTGGGCTTTTGGACTTTCTGTTGTGTTTGTCTCCACTTTCTACTGAACCTCCTAACATCACAACCACACACACACACACACACACACACACACCCTTCCATCACACTCCATTATAACAACATCGCCTCTTCCACACCGTGGAACACAATCCTGTCCTATGATACTGGGCCTTGATAGAAATGAGAGACAGCTAGAGCTGCCCGAGCCAAAGAGCCAGAGCCCGGGAGAGTCATGATGGGATAGGTTTCACGTTCTCATTCTGTATCAATCCAATACCAATGAAGCCCTTCTCCCTGGCTGTCTACACAGTTTTCTCTGAATGTCACGGCACTCAGAGTCACGCACGCCACACTGAAATGTCATTCTACCTTTTTCATTAGTTCACTTTCTCTCGTTCGTTGTAGATCAGGGATGTCAAATTCAGTTTGCCCTAGGGGTTGCATTTGGTCTTCAACAAGGTCCGGAGGACAGCACTGAAAATGTGTTATATTTCTTTGCTTTCTTCCTCTATCTATCGTTTTTTGGCATTTCTGATGCTCCCTGACTGTCTAGCTTTCATTTAACTGATTATTAGGTAGCTGGCCACAGTCAAGAAACTTATGAATGTACGTCCATTACAATTTCTACACAGTTTCAATTTAGTTTTAGTCATTGATCATATTGAGTTCGCCCCACCTCCCCCCCAAAAAATTGTTTCCAAAGATTTCATTTTTTATTTTACTTAAACCATCCATGGGCCAGATTGTACCCCCTCGCGGGCCAAAAGTTTGACATCCCTGTTCTAAATTTAAAGCTATTTTTTACTAGCTAAATAACCCACAAACCTGGTCTCAGAGCCATCTATATTATTCTGTACGTAAATCCATTTAGTATGTATGATATGCTACGTTTTGTATGGTGTGTAGTAATTTGTGGTTATCCATCACCCATTTGTACGAATTACAAATCGGATTACATGTTACGAATTTGCTAAATGTACAATATGTTATGAATTTGCAAAACATACAATATCTTACGAATTTGCTAAACGCATGATATGTTACGAATTCTAGCTAGGCAGCTATTGTTACCTAGCTCGCTAAGTTTGGGAGTTAGTTTAAAGGGTTAAATTATCAAAAAAACATGAAGTGCCAGATAGATAACAAGCATAGATAACAAGATAGCATACTAGCTAGCTCACAAGACTAGCCAAGTTAGCTGTGTTGTTCTTTGCATGTGATTGGCTGTAGTCTTGGGGAGGGGGCACGCAACCTGGGAAACAGAGCTCCCTGTTAGGCATCGTTCAGTGCTTAAATGCATTGCGATCACAGGGCTTCTTGATGAGGTGGTTATCGTACATTTGAACAAATGAATGGATACTTTTAATTATCTTGTGATCTCGACAAAACAACTTTTGCTCTCGTGATCACGAGAAAATTATGTTGTGATCTCGACAAAACAACTTTCGTTATGTTGTGATCATGAAATAAATAAGTTGTGATGTCGACATAACGAGGGGATTATTTTTTTATTCGCATGTCCTCTCTGGACTTCCGTAGATTCAACAGTTTCACAGTGGCTGAAGGACAGAGCTGCACAGACAGTCAGTTACTAGTCTAGGTGTTATTGTCCTCCACAATAGAATCGGGGACAGGACTGTGGATTGGTTTCCGTCCGTTTGTTCATACGTAGTCACACCAATATCTTAGACTGCACTGGCCCGATTTTAATGAAACTTGTGTGAATGATGCATCATTCCATAGAGATACAGCATTTACAAAATTACACTGATTGGCACAAGGTGGGAGCTATAGTAACTAACTGAAATGTGTGAGTCCCACCAGAGAGGAATATGGTGAAGCGAGAGGAACATCTGTCTTCTCCAGTCTCTTTAGCTAACGTTCCACTCCTTACCGTTTCTTGTCATTGCCTTTGAAACATGATATGGACAACAGAGAGTGGATTAGCTAAAGAGACTGGTACCCAGGCTAACTGACTTCCATTTTTAATATTATTAGTTTTCATTGTTAGAGCGACCATTGAGCATCTGGTCAATATAATGGATAATCTGAAATTTGTTTGTCACATGCGAGATCTCAATTGGCCCAAGCGGGGGCGCTTTATCATTTGTGGGGGACGACATGTTTACTGTTGCCTTGTTATCACTATGTGTTCAGATCTTTTCTTCTCTAGCTCTTCCTAAAGTTGACCACAGCGGTTGTGCTCAGTATCATCCTCCAAGCATCCCACTGTTTCCTCTTTAATCTTTCTCTTCGGGTCCCCATTAGGACAGCTAGTCTTTCTGGGGTCCCTTGTCATCTCACATTAAGGCAGTCCATTGCTCCAGGTTTGAGGCATGTTCAGGGCCGGCCCTAGCCTTTTGGGGGCCCTAAGCGAGATTTTACCATGGGGAGTAGAGAAAGTGTAACGGTTTGAAAGCAATCTTTCTGCAAGTCTACAAATTTTGCCAAGACTTATGCCACGTTAATGATATCGGAGTGAGAGTGACTTACAAAATCAATGGGACATCCCTGGAGGTCAGGGCCTCTGGGCACACGCCCTGCAGGCCCTTTCGGTATTCGAGCATGTTTACTACACGTTTAGATAGCTGGCTAGAATAACTTACCAATCAAAAAATTGTTAGCTGATATTTGTATTTATTATGGATAGCCTACAAGACATGCCAAGGCAGCAGCTACTCCTCCTGGGGTCCAGTTTATATCATTTAAAAAAACATTACAATACATTCACAGACTGTGTGCCCTCAGGCCCCTACTCCACCACTACCACATGTATACAGTACAAAATCCATGTGTAGTGCGTATGCTATTTTGAGTGTGTGTATGCATGTGTCTGTGCCTATGTTTGTGCTGCTTCACAGTCCCCGTTGTTCCATAAGGTGTTTTTGAATCCGTTTTTTTTTTTCAAATCTAATTTTACTACCGTCAGTTACTTGATGTGGAATAAAGTTCCATGTAGTCATGGCTCTATTTAGTACTGAGCGCCTTCCATAGTCTGTTCTGGACTTGGGGACTGTGAAGAGGCCTCTTGCGGCATGTCTTGTGGGTTATGCATGGGTGTGACATGACAACAACAACAAAAGTATTTGGCCCCCTAGCAGCTGGGGGCCCCAAACGACCACTTATATCACTTATGCCTGGAGCCGGCCCTGATGTTATAGGCTACATGAGTGGGGTTATGGCATGTTATAGGGAGGTCTTCCATATCATTCAACTGATGTACTAAAACAACAGAGTCTCTTAATGGGGAAATTCTCATTAATACATTGCATGCTTGTGTTTTATGATCCTTGCAATAATGATCGTACTGTATAACAGTGTTGTAAGATGTTCTTAATGAACGAGAGAGATTAAACCATATAGAGTAGAACTTATAGCGGCATAAAAATAAAAATTCCAATGTAATAAAACAAAGCCCCCTGATGAAAAATGAATCGTAATCTAATTAAACAACTGTGTGTCTAATCCTTTTTGTTGTTGTTGGTTCATACCATTTTGTCACACTATGAACAAAGAAATGACACACGGTTAAATCATCTGCTGAAGGCATATCATTGTGGTGATCCAGGGACTTATTGTGAACTATTTTTTCCCCCTGGGGTGATAAGACTGCAAGCAGAGCAGTGTCTACGTCCGAAATGATATCCTATTCCCTACATCCTAGCCATGTTTAACCAGGATTCAATAGGTTATGGTCAAAAGTAGTGCACTTTGCAGGGAATAAGGTGCCGTTTGGGACTTTGAAAAGTCATCATGATCACCCGGGGATGCTCATATTGGTTCCCATCCTCTACTGCTGGGCCTGTGAAGTCATTCAGGAGCCAAAATCTGTGCTGCTTCTGCTCTGCCACGTGTCAAGAGGGTGAAACAGGCGGGAGAGTGGCTCTTGTCATCTGGTCGCTAGGCAGCTGAGGGCACGGCAGCCTGGCAGGGCACCCGCAACCTTCACGTGATCAGATGGGGGGGATGGAGGCTTTGGGCTGGGCTACACTGCTACACTTGCTGTGCTCCAGCTGGGAGACAGCGAAGTTAGCCTACAACCTAATGAAAATAATTATCAACAATCAAGCATTCATCTCAACGAGGCCTCCTTCACTCAGACACTTGTCATCAAGGATAACCTCAACCTGCTTTTGGAAATGATTATTTTACATGACAAATTTCAGTTAGACTGTATAGTACTCCCTCCCTCCGTCCGTACTCTCATTTGGAGGTTGAAGGGATTAAGGGCGCTGGAGGCCCAGTGTAGGTGATTAAAACAGATTGAGATGACTGACTGGGGATGTTGGTGGTGGTGGATGGTAGCGCTGCATAATGCATCATTGCGAAGTGGAGTGTTAGCAGCAGCAGCTCAGTGACTAGCTACTGTAGATGTACAGCATGGCTGTCGGTGGAAGCAGTGTGTTTGTCCCAAATGGCACCCTATTCCTTACATAGTGCATGGGCCCTGTTCAAAGGTATTGCACTATATAGGGAAAAGGGTGCCATTTGGGATGCAGACTCAGAGTGGAGCTCCAAGAGGCATTTGTCTCGATGCGCTGGGCCTGTTGCCATGGCAGCAGTGGGGCACTCATTAGCAAATATTACCCTTGGCCAGGCCGCGAGAGACAAAAGACAGAGAAAGCAGGGCAGATGAACTACTGTATACACTGAGTATACAAAATGTTAGGAATACCTGCTCTTTCCATGACATAGACCGACCAGCTGAATCCAGGTGAAAGCTATGATCCCTTATTGTTGTCACCTGTTAAATCCACTTCAATCAGTGTAGAATATGAATGGGAGGAGATGGGTTAAAGAAGGATTTTTAAGCCTTGAGGCAATTGAGACATGGGTTGTGTATGTATGCCATTCAGAGGGTGAATGGGCAATAGGAAATATTTAAGTGCCTTTGAAAGGGGTATGCTAGTAGGTGCCAAGAACTGCAATGTTTCTAGGTTTTTCACGCTCAACAGTTTCCTGTGTGTATCAAGAATGGTCCACCACCCAAAAGATATCCAGCCAACTTGGCACAACTGTGGGAAGCATTGGATTCAACATGGGCCAGCATCCCTGTGGAACGCTTTCACACCTTAGAGTCCATGCCCTGACGAATTGTGACTGTTCTGTGGGAAAAGGGGGTGCAACTCAATATTAGGAAGGTGTTCACAAGGTTTTGTACGCTCAGTGTATTTATATCCTTGTGCGTTTCAGCGTTTTGTTTCTGTACTCAGGAGGATAATACTCAGGAGGACAGGACTGTACATTAGTGAAGCTAGACTCCCGTGTGAGTGTCCCAGTACACTGAGGACTGAATAACTGTTAAACATATCGGACCTGCTCTTATTAACCAAACAGTATTCAGATATTACACCTTCTGCAGGTGTTTTTTAGGCCAAACTTGATTCCATGGTTCAGTAGCTGAAACTACTCCAGAGAGAAAGGCCTCTTAGCCTACTGTACATTCCAAAAGGCACCACATTCCCTTCATAGTGTCTTTGTTTGTGCACTATACTGTATAGAGAATAGGGTGCCATTTGGGACACAGGCATATAGTTGGTTCTTTCACTATGTCTTCAGTAGCTGAAACAAAACACATTAAAGACGAGGAATGCCGTCATCAATCACAATTCACCAGCGCTATACATTGGACTGTTGCCTTGTGAGTCTGTACCAGACCTCAGCTTGCTTTCTCTGCACTCAATCAAGAATCTGTTGACTCCCATAATCCAAGTCATCCCACAAGGATGCAGTGCCAGCCTTTGATGGTATCAATTATAAGGTCAGAAAAAAAGAGCAGAAGACGCTGGCTAATTTATATGGCTGTTTGGAAGAACAGAGTCAGAGTCTGTGGTCATTAGTCCACTGTCAATGAGTTCAGAGCACCAGGGGAATTAGCTAGTGTTGTGTGTCACTGTTTAGTCTTTTCAAAACAACACAGCCACTCTCTAGTTGGTGCTACTGGCATTTTCTCACTGGAGTAAGATAGAACAGGCAACTTTGGAGTAAGAGAAGTCTGGGCTTATGCTGTGTAGCTCACTGAACTCTGCAGAGGGGTCTCTTGAACATAACAAATAACCTTTTTTTATAGCCCAAACCTTCCACCAATCTGTTCATTTGAGAATGTGCTGCTACTAAGATTCATTTAAGAACTTGCTACTGCTACATAACACTGGTCTCATGTCATCAATATTGAGTGCCTGGTCATTTGAAAGTATAACGATACTTACTATATGTTGAGATAGGACCATATTCCCTATATAGTGCACAACGTTTGACCAGGGCCCATAGAGCTCTGTTAAAAAATAGTGAACTAAATAACGAATAGGATGCCATTTGGGACGCAAAAATGACAGTATGCCCATATACATGGTTACATCACACAGGTAGTGGAGTTCACCATGGTTCCCATCCACATTGTTTCACAGCCAACTTTTTCAAATCCAACACTTCCTCTGTTTTTTTTATTGGAACAGGAAAAGGTCTGGATGCTTTGAGATGAAAAACATGCATCCACTGCTTATCAGGTCTGGTGAGAAGCAAGGATACGGAAAAATCTTCTCAGTAGCAGGAAGCGTTGCAGACAGTGCTACTAAGAAAAGGGTCAAAGTGGTTGACAAAAAACTGCTTATATAGATCAAGAGAACAATTCTTATTTATGGCTGCCAAGGCCACTTGAACCCTGTTTGATAGCTGAATTGGCTGTGGACAAATGGCCTTTCATACGAGAGGCTGTGGAAACCAGTTAGAACTCTCAAGGCCTGGTATACAGTAAGAGGAGGAATAGGGTTTGAAAATAAGAAGAAAACAGGAAGTGGCCTATAGAGTCTAGAGAAATAGAAAACCGATAGAGAAATCTCAGGACCTGCTATGGAAGAAAGATCAAATGAAGTAGTGTTAAAAAAAGAAAGAGGGGAAACGGAGGAATGGCATTCTTGTAAGAAAAACAAAAGAAAAACAAGCAGGTTGGGAGTGGTCTAGATTGGAGTCTACCATAGAGTCAGCAATTAAGTCTGCCGATGGGTGGGACAGGAGAGGGGTTAGGATCCATCCCAGTTCTGATGTCACACTGGGCTCACAATATGTTCCAACTGCACAGGAAGCTGTTGCTGGAGGGCTCCCGGGACATAAGTCAATCAGTGATAGAATCATCTTACATGACAGACAGATGCGGTGTCCATATTAGAACATATTCAGTCTCAGCAATCAGTGAGACTGAGGCTGTCCTAATTTGGACCCCATAGCCACGGTTGTCTTGGCTCTGATGCTCTCTGTTTTAGGAGCTAGACATATAATTTAGAATTTTGAATCCATATATATTTTTTAACTGCTTCTAAGAGTTAAATATTAGGCCATTCAGGATTTATAACGAATAGGTAAAATATTTATTGAAAAAATGGTTTAAATTCAAAACAGGTTTTTGCTAATGATACAATTTAGGCATATAAAATGAGCCTACATGACATTAGTAAGGCTACTCCTGTGATAAGGCAGTTTCTGCAGTGGGCTACTCAGACAGTTGTGAGAGGCTGTTGAGGGTCCAATGGAAACAGTGAGATATGGCTAGCTGCTGGTCTGTTTAATACTGCTGCTTGACACAGTGACAGTTTCCTGAACTGGCAGGATGATAACATTGTCGCCAACAGCGTGAAAGCTTCCTTCTTAAAGACCACCTTGCAATGCAACTCTTTCAGTGTTATTTAACATCAAGCTAAAAATATGCCCAAAATGTATGTTGTCTGAAATGTAGATTTTAGAGGCAATATGGCCTTTGAGAGTCAAACAATGGCCTAAACATAGTTCAGGGTCAAACCCCTAGAAAACAACAAAGCACACCAATGACCTTTCAACACTCTAGTATCAATTTCCTTATTTTCCTTAGCATTCATGAACTCACAAAGGTTACCTTAAGAAAACACACTGAGGAGAAAACACAAACTGCTGGACTGTTGGACTACCCCTAAACCACCACCGTTTCTAAAGCAAACAAGAGCAATAATGAAACAATCACAGCATCTGAAAGTGAAACGTACTAACTTCACTATGTTCTCTCGCTAGCTCCCAGCTCCTAGCTCCTTCTGGATCTGCATATTACGGTCCAAAGTTAAACCGAGCCAGCCAATCATTTCACAGCTGAGACATCTCTCCATCTGCAGTAGTCCCATTTCCCGGCCTGGGCACATCACACAGACGGCTGATTGTGAAAGATGATGCACTCACACTGACTCCGTTAACAGGTTCTCCAAAGCCCACATGCTTAAGCCTATAATTTAATTGCAGTGCCATTCCAGAGATACAGTAATGGAGTGTGCCAGTACCTCCTTGTCTTGCATGTAGCATGGGAATGTCTGCTGCTCAGGGCTCGTATTCATAAAATACATCTAGGATCAGGTCACTCCTGTCCATGTAATGTTAATCATAATAATCTAAAAGGGAAAACTGATCCTAAGTCAGCACTCCTACTCTGAGTTGGAGTATGAGCGGCAGATAGTCATTTAGACAGGTTACCTTGGAGTTCTTGGGCACAGGGATTATGGTGGTCTACTTGAAACATGTAGGTTCACACTGTCAACGCCCACCTGGACTATTCACACCCCTTGACTTGTTGTTGTGGTACAGCCTGAATTTAAAACTGATTACATTGAGATGTGTCACTGGCCTACACACAATACCCCATCATATCAAAGTGAAATTGTGTTTTTAGACATTATTACAGGTAGTGGGTGTTGGCTCCCACTTCAGAGCCTGGCGAATGTCCACATAAACGTCCCAGACCACAGGGGCTACAACTCGAGAGGAAGGGACTATGGGTGCATTCAGGACCCTCTCCAGAATTGTAGAGATTGGACAGGCCATCGGCTTTGGTGCTATTTGAAACTGGGCTGGGTCAGCGTGAAGTCAAATCTCGTAAAGAAAAGGGCCCACCTTGCTTGGCACGGATTCAACCTCCTCGCAGTCCGTATGTTCTCCAGGTTCCGATGGTCGGTGAGGATGATGAATGTGTCCTTGGCGCCCTCCAGCCAGTGTCTCCACTCTTCTAATGCCAACATCACCGGCAGGAGCTCTCGATCATCGACGCCGTAATTCCTCTCTGCAGGGGACAGCTTCTTAGAGTAATACGCACATGGATACAATTGTTGTGGATTTCCTTGTCGTTGAGACAGAACTGCCCCCACATCTGAAGCGTCCACCTCCACCACAAAGGGTATTGTGGGATCTCGTTATTTGAGCAACAGAGCGGAGGTGAAATGTCCCTTCAGTAGGCGGAAGGCAAGAGGAAAGAAGTGAGAGGAGCAGCGGTAGAGCTCAAGTTCCTGATGAAACGGCGGTAGAAGTTGGCAAACCCCAAAAACCATTGCAACCCCTTAATGGTGGTTGGGACTGGCCATGACCTGACCGCATCTACCTTCTTGACGTCCATCTTCACTCCTTGCAGGCTGATTTGGTAACCTAGAAAGGAGACAGACTCCTAATGAAACTGGCACTTCTCTACCTTGACAAACCTTTGGTTAGCCAGGAGGCATTCCAGAACTACTCGGACGTGAGCGATGTGATCCTCCAAGGTTGCGAGTACACCAGGATGTCGTCGATATAAACGACCACCTGGTGTCTGAGTATGTCCCGGAACACTTCGTTAATGAATGCCTGGAACACTGACGGAGCATCGGCTAAGCCAAATGGCATCAGTTAAAAGCTGTCTTCCATTCATTTTGGTCCAATTTGGTAAAAGAACCGGGCCCCGCAGAGGTGTTCGATGGCTGCCGGCACCAACGTGAGAGGGTAACGGTATTTGGTGGTGATCTCATTAAGTCCTCTGTAATCAATACACGGGCGTAACCCTCCATCCTTCTTGACATAGGAGAGGTGGATGTACGGATGAAACCTTGTTGGAGTGTCTCATGGATGTACTCCTCCATGTCCTTGGTTTCAGCCACCGACAGAGGGTAGATGCGTCTGCGCAGGGGCACAGGTCCTGGTATCCCTCCGGGATGTTGGGCTGAGGGGCAACCACAGGACTTTCAACCGACATAGAACCACAGGGGACGGGAAAGCAGGTCCTCCGGCATTCGGGTGCCCAGTCCGTAATTTCATCCCTGAATCAGAAATGCCCTAAACTAAACTGTTTTTCTGGTTTGTCCTCTCTCGGAGTTATGGCGAAGGTGACCACAGATTTTGTCTAGAATGGAAGGGATAATTTGACAAAGAACAGTGTGGTCAAATTGAAGTAATGGCGACAATGGCATTCAATATGGTCCTTGACCACATTGTCTAAGCCAGCAAACTGTACACAGCATCCAGTCAAAGCTATCAACTGCCTTTTCTCTCAGGAGTGCGACATGAGTCCACATGGAGTGAGCATGGAGAGAGATCCTGTCTCAACTTCTCTCATACTGCTGGTGCACTGGTAGGAAAATGGACAAGACGTAATGGACTGAAAAGGACGTGGCGGCTCAGGTGAGAGGCATTATCAAGGGCCATCCACTTTGAGCATGTGCCATTGAGAGGACGAACTCAAACACTATCTGAAGAAGAACATGAAGAAACTCCAGAATGATGAGTGCCGGAAGGGAGGAGGGTGGTCAACTGTGCCCGTAATTTATTTAGGCTTGTCCAAAATGGTTTATATGGGGTATCAGGTTGATTGTGGAGGTCTGAACACTGCAAAAGGTATAGTAATTTAGACTAAGAATGGATTGAGATACCAACCTGTCATTACCACAAATGGGGCCGTGATGAGACAATTTTTTATTTAAAAAAAATGTATTGAACCTTTATTTAACAAATTCTTATTTACAATGACGGCCTACCCCGGCCAAACCCTAACCCGGACAACGCTGGGCCAATTCTGTGCCACCCAATGGGACTCCCAATCACGGCCGGTTGTGATACAGCCTGGAACTGAACCAAATACAACTTCTCTGTATATACGAGAACTAACGGGACTGCCCCGGGTAGAGCTCCTGATTGGCATGTGTACTTGATGCATTGAGTTGGTTGGAACTTCTGCAGCGCACTGATAATAAAGAATGATTCATTTAAAATTGCCTTTGAGGGTCCCAGTGTAGAATTTCCACTACACCAGTTACAGAGTTTAATAGCTGTGATAAGAGAAAACTGAAAATGGATCACGACAGTGGTAGGCCTGATCAAGACAATGATGAGATAGTGTGGTGCCAATTCAACAACTTCTCCCTCATCGTCAGCAAGGAAAAGTAAAAAAAAAAGTCTGATCGTGGACTACAGGAAATTAAGGGATGAGCACGTCTCCATCTACATCGATGGGGCTATAGTGGAGCGGGTCGAGAGCTTCATGTTCCTCGGTGTCCACATCACCAATGATTTAACATGGTCCACACACACAAACACAGTCGTGAAGAGGGCACGACAATGCCTCTTCCCCCTCAGGGCGCTGAAAAGATTTGACATGGGCCCTCAGATCCTCAAATAGTTTTACAGCTGCACCATTGAGAGCATCTTGACTGGTTGCATCACCGCTTGGTATGGCAACTGCTTGGCATACAACCGCAAGGTGCTATAGAGGGTAGAGCATATGGCCCAGCACATCACTGGGGCAGAGCTCCCTGCCATCCAAGACCTCTATACCAGCCGGTGTCAGAGGAAGGCACTAAAAATTGACAAAGACTCCAGCCATCCAAGTCATAGACTGTTCTCTCTGCTACTGCATGGCAAGGCGGTACCGATGCATTAAGTCTGGAACCAACAGGACCCAGAACAGCTTCTACCCCCAAGCCATAAAACTGATTAACAGTTAACCAAATAGCTACCCGGACTATCTGCATTGAACCTATTTGCACTAACTCTTTTGACTCCTGACATATTCTGCTGCTACTGTTTGTTATCTATCCTGTTGCCTAGTCACTTTACCCTTACCTATATTACCGCAATTACCTCATACCCCTGCACGTTGACTCGGTACTGGTACCCCATGTATATAGGCAGGTTATCGTTACTCATTGTGTAGTTATTATCTTCGTGTTGTAATATTTTGTATGAATTGTTTTATGTTTCTCTCTGCATTGTTGGGAACGGCCCGTAAGTAAGCATTTCACTGTTAGTCTACACCTGTTGTTTACAACGCATGTGACAAATAACATTTGATTTGAACCCACTTGCTGGGAACTGTAACGTGGCTCATATAGCAAGGATCTCTACAATATACAAGACTGTCACGGAGAAAAGATCTCTATCAATTCACATGTCAGGCTTGCTTTCAAATCCCAAGCCTCTGTGTTTAATCCAGTTATTTTCCAAAGATGCAGGCATGGCAAAATGCAATCTCTGGAAAATGACTGAAATGGACCCATGAGTGGACATCAAGCCACTACAGTGCTAATCGTCGCCACATAAACACCAGTACATTTCCACTAAGAGCTCATGCCTACTCACCTGACTACACACTATGGACCCATCCCAAATGGCACCCTATTCCCTATATAGGGCACTACTTTTGAACAGAGCCCTATAGGACCCGGTCAAAAGTAGTGCACTATAAAAGGAATAGGGTGCTATTTGGAACTCAGAATGCATCTCAGGGTATAATTGGGAAAGTATACTTTTTCACAATGGAACCAGGAAAATAAAGATCCAGTAACAAGCTATAAAGCACATGCTTTGCACATGATATGGACGTCAACATTACTTTCAAAATGATCTTGATCCTGACCTGAAAACATGTAGCTACCCTTCACGGATGTTTTTTTGTCTAATAAACCTGATGTAAAAGTCTCTTTTCTCATTCAGTGGTCATGTGTACAGCTTGATGAGCAGTTTATCATCTTGGCCTGATATTCAAGCTTGACTGAGGAGCTGTTATCAGGCTGTGAAACCCTCTGTAATGAGGGCAAAGGACGTTAGGCTGTTTAGCACGTCACATAAACCTTAATTGTTGGGGCTTCCGTACAGCGCGCGGGTAAGGAAGCCATTGCTTATTGAATTCATTATTCTATCTAATGGTTGGGGGAACAAACATGTCCGTCATAAAAGCTAGAACAAAATGATGCCTGTTATCCCATTTTGGCAGCGCCGTGGGTAACACAAGAAGACATAAGGGTAGCAACAGGGGGGAGAGAAGGGTGTAGACCCCTGATGAGTCCGATGTTCTGTCGACATAAATTACAATTATTTCCGGCTGGATCGTTTTGGAGTGCCACTTAGCATCAGTCTGTCCAAATGGCACGCAAATGGCCACCTGAAATGGCTTGCATCCCAAATTGCACCCTTTTCCCTACATAATCCACTACTTTTGACCAGGGACCATTACACTATGTAGGGAATGGGGTGTTATTTGGGACACAGCCTGGTCCCAGAACTGACTGGAAGTGATGGACAAGCATCACTAGTTCTTATAATAAGCCTCCCGTTTTCTTACATCCCTGTTAGGTTAACTAACTCTGTGGGGAACTCATCTGAATGATAAATAGTGTTCTTTGGTATCTAATCAATGACCCAGATCCACATCTTCAATTGGAAGGAGTCACATGTAGGCAGTCATACAGGAATGAAACATGAAACATGCAGGACTTGTGGCATGGATTTAGCATAAAACCACCATCACTTGAAAGTAATGATAAAAATAGTTTTAAACCAGGTCATGTCAGACCAACAGAATTAAGAGGTAAAATACTCATGTTTACAACAGGATTAGTCGCTAGGATTTGTAAGAGTAAAAGGCAGCAGAGCGCTATGCTATGATAATGTCATGTGCAAAGAAGGAGAACATAGAGCCACTCTTACCTTGATACAAGTAATTAAACACTCACTTTATTCCAGGCATTAAGAGAGGCCACAGCACGACACATTTGCATAATCTGTTGAAGCATTGCAATGCAGTATGACATCAGCTAATGGCCATTTCAAATACAAAGGAACCAATTCCTCAGCGCTACACGTTTATTTATAACACAAAAAACAAGGGAAGCTGTGTCTGAATCAAGTTATATCACTGCAGTCTTTTGGTGGCAGAAGAATCTAAAAAGAAAAGGTTCCTTGAGTATCCTTCATGGGTTCTTCAAATTGAAACTGCGGGGGAACCCCTATAAGTTCTTCAAAGAACCCATTTTAATGGATCCTCAAATAACCTTTTGAAGAACCTTTTGTGGTTCATTTTTGAAACCCCCCCCCCGCCAATATTGTTATTATGAAAAGTAATAATACGCATAGCAATAACAAAAATAACACAATATTTTAGTTCTCAGTGTTTATTATTATTTTAGTGGCAAAGCAGAACAAAAAAATCTAAATATGAGGTAAACACCCAGTAGAGCCCAATGGGTATATCCTCTGGCAGGTTGATGTTATTGTGTTGATGTTCTCCGTATCCATAGCCAGAATGTTTTTGCAGTGCATGGTGATCGAACAGGTTTCCTGCCTATGTGTGACTTCTTCCAATTAAAGATGTGGATCTGGGTCATTGATTAGATACCAAAGAATACAGAGGTGTCGGGAGGGTGAAGTCTGTGAATCCCCCCCAAAAATAGTAATTATACAGATGGTTAACAAAACCTGCACACGACAGTATTCATACCTTGGTTTGTGGTGAATGTGAATGAATACAACTGTTTTGATAATGGTTTTCATACGCATACCTTGTCCATAATGTAGAGGCCTATGGGACATACCTTTGTATTCCTCTTTGTCTGTATACCTACAGACACAGACACAAAAGTGAGCAGTTCAGTCTTCTGCACTCAGTACAGTTAGCCTTCAACATGTTCTTATAGCCTACATATTCTTAACCCTTTGTTGATTGCTAACCATTGAATTGTGTCCATGTTCTATTTTAGAAAGATTTGCACAAATTTGAAAATATAGATCATATCATCATCAAACAATATACATTTAGACCATACAAGGGACATAACTTACCTTAAATTAAGGAGATATTTGCATTATTCTGTTAAGTGCCTGCACCTGCTGTCCTTTCAAATGCAAATCCAAATGTTTCAGTTGGGCAGTTAGGTTCCTGCAAGAACCCCCACCAACTAAGGAGGTTCCTCTATGAACCCCACATCTAATGGGGTTTTTTGGAAGAACCTTTTGGGGGCCATTTTCAGTGCCAAGGACCCTAAGGTTCTTCAAAGAACTTTGAGGATTTTAGAAGAACCCTTGTTGAACCCATACTTTTTTGAGTGTAGGTCACAGTTGAAATTGACTTTGTGGAAAAGAAGACAATGGCGATACAGTCAGTGTGAGCTCATTGCAGAGTGGCCCTTTGACCATAGCCACTACTCGTCATGTGCTAATGGGTGCCAATGCAAGAGACATTTGATCTGCAACCAGCTAAAT
Organism: Oncorhynchus mykiss; assembly: GCF_013265735.2. Classification (NCBI taxonomy): domain Eukaryota; kingdom Metazoa; phylum Chordata; class Actinopteri; order Salmoniformes; family Salmonidae; genus Oncorhynchus; species Oncorhynchus mykiss. Next base: position 59,392,427 of record NC_048572.1, read on the forward strand.
GGTCCACGTCTCACACACTATTGACTGGCCAACATGGGAGATGGAGATGTGTGTCAATGGGGCAGTGTTCCCATGGTAGATGGGGTTGGGGTGGAGGGACATGTATATCTTCCCAATGCACATGCATTTCCCCCACACGGCCAACACAGGGCGATTAATGATTGCCCCCAGGGCATGCATCATTCATGACATTACCTGATGTTGAAGTTCATGACTGTGTGAACAAGAGTCCCAGTACTTCTTGATTGGTTTAAATCAGCTTAGAAACCAGGCATTACACTGTGGCTACACTCACTCACCCAGCCAGGGATTCATGTGGCAATTTCATTAGTCAGCTAATGTTCTGGCTTGGTGTGTTTCCATATGGAACCATCTGAAAGAAGCCATTGGTTTTGTTTTCTGGGGGAAAATGAGCAGCTTGTCTTCTGAGTTAGCGTTGAGCTAATTTGGACCTCCACGCCTTTTCATAAACAATAGGAGCGATTGTTTACTTCGATTCAACTCCTCCTTGTTGTCATGCCAACTGCTGGGTTTCATCCGAGTCAGCCTTTGTGTTGTGAAGCGTTGGGGAATATGCTTCTTGAAAAGTAAAGGTGGAAACTGCAGCTTCAAACAGTGTACCTCCGTGTCTGCTGGTGTGTGATGGGTTTGAACTACAAAAACCAGGTAACAGATTGCACATCACAGAGTTGACGTTCAGACTGGGTGTGTGGTGCCTTCATCTTTCACACATTCAGGATGCTCGCCTCTAAAGCGTTCCTCACCGGAGGACTCACACATTTATCTTCTGCAAGAGACAAAAAGGCAGTGTTGAAGTTGTTGTTTATCTGCCTCCGTGCCAGTATGCTTTAACTTTGTCGTTACTGTACATAACGTTGTTTTTTGTTTGTCATGATTTGACCTGGTGTCATTTACTCTAAGAGGGACCTCCATGCAGCGAGTCAGTGGGGAGCGTCGAGGTAGACGGATTGATACTCGAACGAGACACAACGTGTTCTATTTAAGTATGTCTGTCTTTATCATCCCCTTGAGAATACCTCCTGTGTAATCTATCACAGACGTGTTCATTAGTCAGTGTGCACGGAACGTTCAGAAGACATCTCTCACCTGGGAAATGGTATTAACTGCAGCATCAGTCTGCCGTATGCTTGGATCAGGGGAAGGAGAGGAGCAATTAAAACACTTTTGATCAGTATCTTTGTTCACCTCAAGGTAAACCATCCATGGGCACAGTCTTATGATGGTGTGTTGAACATGTTGTATTACATGTCTTTTTACACACTGCGTTATCCTTTGCCTTCTTTTTTTACACCCAGAGAGAGTAAATGTCAATGACTTCTTTCAATATGAATATTCCGGGCCTTGGAAAATAGCTGTTATCAACAGTTGTCATGGAAACACACATTCATGCCAGGGTAAGAAAAATAGATATATTCCGCCATTGGCGTTTAATACTTTGCATCTAGCAAATTCTGTTTAAATGTTTTCTTTTAAAACCCCCCTTTTTTTCAATGTTCAACCGCACATCGAATTAGAGATTCCATCATCCCCCAACTGTGCATTCTGCTGTTTAGGAAATGAGAGAGAGGACATTAAACTGATGTTCTGTCACAGGGATCTGCCTGCACCCCCAAATAGTACCCTACTCCCTGCTACTGTAAATACAGGTAGGTCCTGGTCAAAAGTAGTGCATTAAATAGGGAATAGGGTGCAATTTGGAATGCAGACCTGATCAAATGGGTTTTGGCTGCAACAGGATTCAGATTTGTTTTTTATGCAGCGGTTGGATGGGAGTCCGTGCACAGCACCACAGGTGGGGAAGGTCCAACAGCCTCCATCAGTTTCTCTATTCCAGTAAGCCATTATGTGGCCTCTGTCTTCACTTACTCCTACGTTCATGCTTAACCAGATCCAAAATGGCTTCTCTGTGTTTCAATAGAAGCACCCACTTTTCCTTCAGAGAGGGGGCTCAGGACAGGTGCATGACGCATCTCTGGGTTTGGTCCTGAGTTGAGATGGATGTAAAGGGCCTCCTATAACATTTATTCAACAGCGCATTGAGGGAATCACGATGTACCTGCAACACAAAGAAGAGTAGCCGTCATACACATAATCCATTGTGCAATTTATATCTACTGTATCTATTTTGTGACCTCTCATTCTATTCACAGATTAGGCAAACCTGTAGGGACCCCTGGTTTACTTTCAGCCGTGTGCAGCACAATTCAGAACGTTTAAACTGCTTGCCTCTTGCTTTTGTGGTTATTTGTTCCATAGAGAGCCTCACAAAGTAGTGTCATTAATCACAAAGTACAACTTGCCCTGAAGTTACAGATGTAGGATCTTAATTTGAGCCAGTTTGCTACTTAATGGAATTTATTTGTAGGGGGTTGATATATTTTTCATAACAAATCAAGTCTGACATTTTAATTTTGAAATTAAAACATTAGAAGCATTTTTTAAACCTTGAATACGTTATAAGTGTCACACCCTGACCTTAGAGAGCCATTTTATTTCTCTATTTGGTTAGGTCAGGGTGTGATTTGGGGTGGGCATTCTATGTTGTCTATTTCTTTGTTTTGGCCGAGTGTGGTTCCCAATCAGAGGCAGCTGTCTATCGTTGTCTCTGATTGGGAATCATACTTAGGCAGCCTTTTCCCCACCTGTGTTAGTGGGTAGTTATTTTCTATTTAGTCTCTATCATCTGACATAACTGTTCGCTTTTGTTTTGTTACTTTGTTTGAGTGTTTTTTGATAATAAAAAAATCATGAACACTTTTCACGCTGTGCTTTGGTCCACTCCTTCCGACGACAGACGTTACAATAAGTTTGCATTTTCTACCGTGCAGGAAAATTGATCAAATTAAGATCCGACACCTGTACTTAGACTCCAATTTACAGTTTGAACACAGGGAAAGTTTGCCCAAGTTTTTTCAGTGTAATTATTCTGTTTTTGCTAAGATGAGCGTCTTTTACTTTTACTGCAATTTAGGTTAGCTCAACACAGCATGAGCTCGTTCATTTGACATTCTCTCATAAAAGTGAATCGAATTTGAATGGCTTGGCTGTAATTGAGCTGCTTGGCTGTATTTGGGGTCTTCTAATGCATATTATGAGAATTGATGATGGTCCCTCTGTGACGTATTGTGCTCGAGTAAAGGTGGCTCAGGGTTCCAGTAATGACATCGAGACCTTGAGCTATGACATCATACAGCATACGGTGGCCAAACACTACTGCCACACGTGCTTGTTAAGTGTTCTTGTGTGAGATCATATTGCTATTTCAGACAGAGTTTGCAACCAGTCCAAGCTGGGGTTTTTTCAATTCTAGTCTTTCATAACCATACAGCCCATGTTTGTCTAAATTCACATTGTCTGTATGCACATTCAAACACTTCAAACCTGATGCCTTACAACGTAACAAATCCTTACTCTTCATCAGAGATTGCTTGCCAATAATGAAAACAATTAAGTGGGACAAAATGAAGCCATCATAACTAATGATGCTGCCACTTTATCGCCTTTATATATTCTACAAAGCGGTTTTGAATCCGTCGCTTTGCCACATGATCACACTGTCAGCCCATTGTTTAGGAGGGAAATGGGATATCCTCTTTCACTGAACTGTTGTTCTGCGCTGAGACATAGACATAGGGGCTGGGAAGTGGTGGAGAGAAAAAAATATATATTGTGGCGTATTGATTGCTTTAAATAGCATTGTAAACCAAAATAATTATAAGAATTTTGTTCTCGACTTCAGAAGTTTCACTTAATATCAATGGCACAAAAGTACCTCACTCACTAGAGGATTGCACCTGTTGTAATAACACTACGACTCTATTAAAGGTGTTTAACAAGCAGGGAACTTCATGCAGCAGTATGTTGCCATTTGAACATGATCCATTAACCTGCCTGAAAATGTTCTGTCCACTGTTCCGCCAATGTCCTGCAAAATCGTTCCTTTGTCCCACATTTGTGCTTTTTGGATGTGGTCACCCTAATTCTGCTGGTGGGAACATTGCTACAGCAACATGAGGAGAATAACATCATTTCAACCACACATGTGAACTTGGCAATTCCACGTGTGAAAGTGAGATTTTAACATGTCGGTTTTTTTATGTGTGAAAAACTATAAAATGTAAAAAGCCAATTTGCAGTTTCATATGTGAAAAACAATCACATGAGTATCTCACTTTCAAATGTGGAATTGCAAGTTCACATGTGAAAAACAATCACGTGTATGTTTTACATGTACAGTATGAAACTTAAAATGTGATTTTCATATGTGAATGTTTTTAACGTGTGAAACCGCAAATTAGATTTTTATATGTGAATGTTTTTAACATGTGAAACCACAATTCACATACGAGGTCAAAACGTGATTCTCCTCACATGTGAAAACAGCTGTTTCACATGTTGAGCTTAAATTTCACACTTGAAGCAATATTTTCATGTATTACATTTAGAGTTGACATGTTAACACCAAATTTGACATGTTTTTTTTTTTTTATAGGGGTGTGTTTGTAGAGGAATTGTATTCTCTGTGGGGATCTGGATCATCATTCAGGTTACATTGAATCAGGACACTTTCTGATGTTAGACTTGGTTAGGCAGAAAGTTACACTCACACGCTCACTCAAACTCACACGCGCACACACACTCACACGCGCACACACACTCACACGCTCACACGCTCACTCAAACGCGCACACACACACACACAGTTAAGCAGAATGTGAACTTTTCCCCCTTCATGGTGTGAGCACTGTCCCCAATTAGAAACAGAAAAAATGTATCTTAGCTAGTGTAATGTTTGCTGGTTTGTGTAACTGTCCTTCTGGTTGATGAAGGTTATCTCTTCATTGGTGTTAGGAAAAAGAGGGAAAGAGGGAGAGAGAGGGAGGAGTTATATGTGTGTGTATATACTGTCTTGTGTGTGCGTGTGTGTGTGTGTGAGAGAGAGAGAGAGAGTTAGGGAAAGAGAAAGAAAGAGGGAGAGAAAGAGAGAGAGGTCTCTGAACTATTGAATGTCATATCAGGCTGTGCTCAGACAGAGCAATCTGTATGCGGTGGATTGAAGCCATTTAAATTCAGGACGATTGCAGTGTTTCTCAAATCCTTCAGAGGTGAATGAGTTTCTACCCTGCAGACAGGCTTCTGAAGCTGAGACCGACTATGAGTAAGAATAAACGCACAACAAGACACTGCCAGTTCCCTGGGCACTCTCTCTCTCCATCCTCCTTGCTTGCTTATCAGTGCAACTTTTACCAGCAGGTTTCAGTTTTACATATGCAATTGCATGATCTCCAAAATTATTCCATGTGCATTTTATAAGCCGTTTTGCTTCATTTAATTCCAGCAGCTGTCTATGCAAGTTCATATAGTATCCTGAGATTGAATCAAAGCCCCAGACGTACATACGTAATGTAGAACCATTCTCACTCCATATAAAATACATGTAATGCATCTTGTTGTTGTCCATAATCCCAAAGACAATCAGCCCCTGGATGTAAGATCAGTGTCTTCTCATCTATTTTATCATCACCGGCTCTGTGTGTTTCTGTGAGATTCCTTAGAATGAGGCATCTTATTTACTGCTATGATGGATGGCTAGATGGTGTGTATCTGCCTGTGTGTAGATGTAGACGTGCAGTGGATGGTGTGTGATGGTGATGAACCCTAATCATCGTGCTCCTCCAGGGATTGTTATCAATGGCTTGCTTCCTGAAACATCTGCTGCATGGTTATCAGTCATTAGATGACCGCAGCAGAAGCCCCATGCAGGAAATGGCTGTACAACTAGGCTGTAGAATAACAGACTATAACCAAATGGCACCCTATTCCCTATGTAGTGCACTCGTTTTGACCAGAGCCCAGGGCTCTGGACAGAAGTACTGCTCTATATAGGGAATATGTTGCCATTTGGGACACACCGAAGGCCTCAACAACACCAGACCTTCAGATGTTCAATTACCACAGCATTTAATCATCCCGAATCATGCTGAAAGAGACTGTGTTTTCCCCCACGTAGTTGTTGAGTATGTTCTAATGTTGAGTATACCTAAACCTATAATCTGCACTGATTGCCGCGCAATGATGCCGTCAGTTATGTTTAGAATGCTTTATTTTGACAAATAGTTTGTGGTGGCTGCCTGTGATTATGCCAGATGTTGTCCCTAATCAAGTTGACAAAAACAGGTCACAATGTAAGTGATGAGCGTTTAACGTCCAAGCAGCCACGAGTCCAAACATTGCTAAGTGTCCCATACAGTAGACTGTGTGAAGAAAGTTACTACCCTGAAGAACCTTTATTCATCAGCTTTGTCCCTGAACTCTAAACCTAGGGTTGTAAAATTCCAGCAACGTTTCCAAAATTGGTTTTCCAGAAATCCTGGTTGGAAAATTCCTGGAATCAGGATGGAATCAAGGAAATCCAGGAATCCTCTACCCAGGATTTCTGGAAACCTGGGAAAGTTAACAGAATATTGCAAACTTAATGCTTCCACATCCACAAAGGCTGCTAACTGAATGGCACCCAGTGTGGTGTTATGCGTAATCCTTCCAGATGCAGCCATGCAGCTTTTTCTGGTGTGAAACTAATGAGTTCTGCTCCACCTCACGTCAGTCTGAGGCTTCTGCTAGGCTTTGAAACCTGTTTACCCTTCTCCCTGATTCCGGGAGGCCTGGCTTATACCTGCAACACAAATGAAATAGCTGTGTTTGGGAAATACAGGGGCTGGCGGCCAGCGATCAGAGGGGTTAGTTAGCTTGCGTGTCACCACAGAGCTGCTGTTGTGAGTTGGTGTTCACCAGTCTGATAATCAAACAGACATAATGTAATTTTAGTCATGTTTTTATAAATAAAGCAGAAGACAAGTTTCTTTTTGACATCCGTTCGTCTTCAGTTTCTTCTTCTTCTTGAAAAGGTTTCACCAGACACCAACCAATCAAAGTTAACAAGCTGGGGTAGGCTCTGTCCTGAGACGTTGCCCTATTATTAGTGTGAGTGAGTGAGTTAGCTCTAGCATCTAGCCTCAGCTCTGGGACAGGGAGGGAGGAAGTTTGTCTGGACTCTCAGCTAATGGGGGCAAAAGAGTGTGAAATAAGGGTCTTTCACTTCTGGCAGTGCTGGGGATGTTACAGCAAGTACTGGTATGTTCAATTTAAAGCCATACACAGACCAGGTGTCGTTTTGATAGTCATCTTCTTAAAAGTTGTTGGGAACTCCAAACCTAGTATTCAGTTGTGGAACTTGTGGAACAATATTGATTCCAGGGACATAATGCAACCCAAAAATCTGAGAGGGCATTAAGTATGCGAGGATGGCTGGTGGGTAGTCCAGTGGGGGAGGGGGGCTAGGACCCCAGTCCAGAAATTGGAGAGTTTTGCTCTATGTTTGTCCGGTACACTTTTATCGAATTCAACCACCAACCTTTTCCTCATTTGTCTTGCTTGACTGGACGGGTGGTGGCCTTGATGTACTACGGAAGCTGAGATTCAATTGGCACATGTGCATTTGAGTTGAGTTGAGCAAGACAAATGAAGGGAAAGTCAGTAGTTGTATTCCATAAACATTTTTATCAAAACTATGAATTTCAGCACCCCAACAAAAGGAGATTGTACAAGACAAACATAGGTACAGCTAACCGTTTTCAGAATTGACATTTCTACAATCATCGGCTGATATTGATTTAATGTTGTTGCTCGCAAATCTCACGACCAGTTATCAAAACTCAACTCCACCTTGATTTAAGAGAACGGAGTTGAGTGTTCCTCAGCTAGTCAGACACAATCCTCGTTACATAAAGTCTAGTTGATTTCTGGCTTTAAGTTTCTGTGTTCTAGTTCCAGTGTTGATGGGAACAAACACTAAAGTAAGTGATTGACATTCATCATGTTGCAATAGACCGCACAATGTCCTCCTGGGACGCCCAATGACAATTTTAGTCCTCTAGCAGCTAACCATTAAAGTCAGGGACACCCTAGTGGATCAGGACATCAAAGAGTGACCCAGTAATGACCGCAGAGGTGACCAGTCCTTCTCCTGACCCCTGACCACTTGGGGGACATGAATTCAGGTGATAATCCCTCCCTTCACATTCACACCACCACATGAAGAAAAAGAGATTGAAGGGACAATGTGTAGAGGTGCGTGGTGTGTGTGTGTGTGTGTGTGTGTGTGTGTGTGTGTGTGTGTGTGTGTGTGTGTGTGTGTGTGTGTGTGTGTGTGTGTGTGTGTGGAGGTCAAGTTTGCCTTATCACACCTGGCTGAAGAAACACAATGTACAAAACAGATAAAGAGAAGGAAGGAGGGATGAGGGAGGGAAAGAATATGTTGGAATGAATCAGAAATCCCCAAGAGGTTGGAGGGATTTTGTGTGCCCACCTTGAGGGGAGTGAGGCGAGCGAGGGGAGCAACAGACTGAGTGGACTGAATAGAAGGGGTTGATCTTGACCTTGAGATTCTGGGTCCGTGCTGTTTCCGGGCAACATATTGTTGCCTTGACTGTTGAGTGTAAGGGACAGAGACTGAAATAAGGAGGGTAAAATGCTAAGCAGCAGAGACGGCGTGTCTGAAATGGCACCCTTTTCACTATATGGTGCAATACTTATTTTTTTCACTAAGTAGTGTACAATATAGGGAATAGAGTGCCATTTCAGATGCAACCACAGATTATTTCATACAGTATCTGGTATTGGAGTGATGCAGCAGAGTCTCTCCCCTCCCAAAGGGCTGCCCCCCCCCCTCCTTCCTCTTGGGAGAAAGGTCAGAGGCCACAGGTTAGCCATTGGCCTTAGCTCTAGCGGAGGTCATTGCCCTGAATCTGAGCTGAGTTCTGAGGCTCCGCTCATATCTGACCCTGGGGAAGCAGCATGTCAGCAGTCAAGATCAAAGTCATTCTCTCTGGACACTGGTACATATGGTCTGGGATGAGCCTCAGCCCCCACCGCCAGCCTTAGTAAAAGGGATGTAATACCTCTCTCTGTGAGCCTGTGATGTGTCTCAAATTGCACCCTATTCCCTGTGTAGTGTGCTATTTTTGACCAGGGCCCATAGAGTTCTGGTCAAAACTACTGGACTTAAATAGGAAACAGGGTGCGATTTGGGATGCACCCTTGATGTAACATCTCCCTCTGTGAGCCTATTTGTGTGACCTCAGGGGTCAACCTCTTCTCCTCTCATTAAAGACACAATGAAGCGTCCCTCATAATCTCAGTTAACAGGAAGAGTTAAAAGGAAATGATAGAATGGTCTGTAACTCCCGTGTCAGCGTTTAATAGGGAAACTCGAGGAATGGGCAGAATGAAAATGTGGAGAGCGGAAGGAGCTGAAAATATGTGAGACATAAGAGAATTTGGAGGAAATACGCGTGACTCTCGCTCACAATTAAAATTGTGATGCGTTTAAAAAAAAAATCCAATTCAAGTTAAAATCATGATATTTCAGCCGCCAACGGCCTTCATCAGAATTGGAAGAATGACGGAGAGAGATAAACGAGAGGGGATGGTACAGCTCCAACACAGACAACTATTAATCAGTATGCATCTGGCGTTGCACAAGGAATGAGAACCAGGACTTCTTTGTACAGGCATTTTCTGTATGTGATGGAGGGATGATTGAAAAGGAAAATTACAGCTATTCAGACAGGACAAGAGGCCTTTCCAGACAGATGCCACCTTTTCATACATATCAGAGAGATGTTATGCTATTCTTTCTGATTGGTATTGTGGACGTCAGCATCTGAGGCATATTAAATAGGTGTCATTAAAGAGAGAACAGAGGAAAAACGTTGGTGACTGGGTAGTGAGAAGAATTTGATATTGGATGCCATCTACTGTTTTCAACTGAATTCTGAACATTTTCTTTAGTTGTGATTTGTGTGCTGGCCAGGACCAATTTAAAAATAGATTTTACCTTGTCAATTCAACTTCAAATAAAACATGTAATTTTGTACTTACACTACCGGTCAAAAGTTTTAGAACACCTACTCATTCAAGGGTTTCTCTTTATTTGTACTATTTTCTACTTAATAGAATAATAGTGAAGACATCACAACTATGAACTAACACATAAGGAATCGTGTAGTGAAAAAGTGTTAAACAAATCAACATCTATTTTATATTTGAGATACTTCAAAGTAGCACCCTTTGCCTTGTTGACAGCTTTGCGCACTCTTGGCATTCTCTTTTCCAGATTCATGAGGTAGTCACCTGGAATGCATTTCAGTTAACAGGTGTGCCTTGTTAAAAGTGAATTTGTGGAATTTATTTCCTTCTTAATGTGTTTGAGCCAGTCAGTTGTGTTGTGACAAGGTAGGGGTGGTATACAGAAGATAGCTCTATTTGGTAAAAGACCACGTCCATATGATGGCAAGAACAGCTCAAATAAGCAAAGAGAAACAATAGTCCATCATTACTTTAAGACATGAAGGTCAGTCAATGCAGAACATTTCAAGAACTTTGAAAGTTTCTCCAAGTGCAGCCACAAAAACCTTCAAGAGCTATGATGAAACTGGCTCTCATAAGGACCGCCACAGGAAAGGATGACCCAGAGTTACCTTTGCTGCAGAGGATAAGTTCATTAGAGTTTCCAGCCTCAGAAATTGCAGCCCAAATAAATGCTTCACAGAGTTCAAGTAACAGACACATCTCAACATCTACTGTTCAGAGGAGACTGTGTGAATCAGGCCATCATTGTCGAATTGCTGTAAATAAACCACTCCTAAAGGACACCAATAATAATAAGAGACTTGCTTGGGATAGGAAATACAAGCAATGGACATAAGACCAATGGAAATGTGTCCTTTGGTCTGTAGCCCAAATTGGAGATTTTTGGTTCCAACCGCTGTGTCTTTGTGCGACGTGGTGTGGGTGAACGGATGATCTCTAACGGATGATCTCTAACGGATGATCTCTAACGGATGATCTCCGTTCACCCACACTGTATTTCCCACCATAAAGCATGGAGGAGGAGGTGTTATGGTGTGGGGGTGCTTTCCTGGTGACATTGTCTGTGATTTATTTAGAATTCATGGCACACTTAACCAGCATGGCTACCACAGCATTCTGCAGCGATATGCCATCCCATCTGGTTTGGGCTTAGAGGGACTATCATTTGTTTTTCAACAGGACAATGACCACCACCTGCATATAGCCTTGCTACTGTTATTTTCACTGTCATTTTACTTTTTTTCTTTACTTATCTATTGTTTACCTAATACCAATTTTTTACTTAAAAATTGCACCGTTGGTTAGGGCTTGTAAGTGAGCATTTTACTGTAAGATCTACACCTGTTGTATTCGGTGCACATGACAAATAATCTTTGATTTGATTTGATCCAGCACACCTCCAGACTGTGTATGGACTATTTTACCAAGAAGGAGAGTGATGGAGTGCTGCGTCAGATGATCTGGCCTCCACAATCCCCCGACCTCAACCAAGTTGAGATGGTTTGGGATGAGACAAAGCGCAGAGTGAAGGAAAAGCAGCCAACAAGTGCTCAGCATATGTGGGAACTCCTTCAAGACTGTTGGAAAAGCATTCCAGGTGGAGCTGGTTGAGAGAATGGCAAGAGTGTGCAAAGCTGTCATCTTGGCAAAGGGTGGCTATTTGAAGAATATCAAATAAAAAATATATTTTGATTTGTTTAATACTTTTTGGGTCGCTACATGATTCCTTGTGTGTTATTTCATAGTTGTTGATGTCTTCACTATTATTCTCCAATGTAGAAAGTAGTAAAAATAAAGAAAAATCCTTGAATGAGTAAGTATTCTAAAACTTTTGACCGGTAGTGTACCTCTGACTCTCTGATGTCTGTGCTGGTGTGGCCTGGGATTCTAGAACCGTTAAAGTTCAATAAATAGGATTAGTAACTATTAGAAACCTGTTCCATTATGCTGAAGGCAGATGGAATGACATAGTGGATTCCAAACACATGCCTTTCTTTTCAACTGCTTTGTCATTTTTGCATACCAGATAGCACACACCACTGCATTCTCTTTGCATATCTTGAAGAGTAGACCCTATTCTGCCCAGTCAGCGACATTGGGTTCCAACAGATTTAGGAAGTATCCAGGGTTATGTCATGCACCAGCCTGCATGTAAATAGACACACAGGTTAAGTCTCTAATGGAACCCTATATGCCCATAGGGCGCTGGTCAAAAGTAGTGCACAATATAGGGAATAGGGTGTCATATTGGACACAGAAACAGGCTGAGCCATGGTAGGACAGTTACATGTCCAGGAAATCAATAATATCGACAATCGATTGACTCAACGAGATGTAAACAAAGGTCATGGTAGAAAGCATCAGAGATCACACTGCTATTGGTTTGTAAATCTATCACACGGTGGTGTTGTCACGTCATCTGAGTGCTGTAAAGCAGGTCAGTGGAAATCAGTAATATTCCATGTCACAGTGCAGTAAAATGGTTCATTTGTTATTGATAGGCTAGAGACCGGTAATTTTTGGTAATTGGCTGAATCCAGATTAGGCCTATACTGTCAAGCAATTACATTCTATGTCCATCATATTCTGTGTGGACTGACAGTATTTTAAAATGTCAACTGATGAAATTGTATGCCCTGTATGTGAATGAGTTCGACATTGTTCTGCAAGGAAGAGCTTAGCTAAGTGAGAGTGCCTTTAAAATGGTTTGGTGAAACAAAAATGAAAATACACAAGACTTTAAAAGGCACCGGTGCTTGGCAGCTTTGTTTATTAGTCTGGACATGAAAGGGAAAAAGTTAACTGGCCTATATCACGCCACATTCTCCCTTTAAACCCTATTTGAACATTCTTCCCACAATCCAATATGTGGAATTCCCTTTTTGGATGAATATGCATATCTCGTCAAATGAGAATTCAGCTTGAGTTGGACTGGATTTGGAAATAGAATACAAATGATGAGTCTCTACTGTGAGTCTCTCTGTGTGAGAATTGAAAAGCTGGATGTCTTTCAAAAGATACCCAGTTGAAAGGCGGCGGAGAATGTTCATTCAATGTACCGATACCAATGTAACAATTCTCATGTAACGTCATTCTTTTATGGCTGCTCTTGTGAATTGGCTTGTTAGTTTATTGTCTCACAATTGGCTCCTCTGAATGCTGGCGGGCCGGCAGTAGACACAACAATTAGCCATTTTACAATCATGTCTGACCAGAAGATGTGTAATTGTTTCTGGTGATGGCACAAAAAGCCCTGCACACATTCAATGTTAATAAACGAATAAGTAGGAAGGGAATCCCACCAAAAGTCATTTTCACACCCTTCATGACACATACATAGATTATAATTTCCCTCAGTTGGAATAGTTGTATCCGTATACATTTAACAGAGTTTACCATTGTCTTTCCTCCTGCCCATTCCAGTCATCCTGTGAGACTTCTCATCACACCATGAACCAGGTGATAAAAAGCAAAGATAGAATACAAATACATACAATTTACATAAAAATACAATTAATACATTCAAGGACTCATTGGTTTACTGGGCACTCTGCCCCAGACAGAGTGGGCGGCCGGGTGGCCGCCGCCTGGGATGGCCTCTGTCCCAAATGGAACCCTAGTCGCTATATACCGTGCACTACTTTTGACCAGGGCCCATGTAATTGGAAATATAATAAAACGGATTTAACTACTGTGAGTCTCTCTGTGTGAGAATTGAAATGCTGGATGTCTTTCAAAAGATACCCAGTTGAAAGGCGGTGCAGAATGTTCATTCAATGTACAATACCAATGTAGCTATTCTCCTGTAACGTCATTCTTTTATGGCTGTGAATTGGCTTGTTAGTTTATTGTCCCACAATTGGCTCGTCTGAATGCCGGCGGTAGACACAATAATTAGCCACTTTACAATCACGTCTGACCAGAAGATGTGTAATTGTTTCTGGTGATGGCACAAAAAGCAGGTCAGTGAGACATAATGAACCAACATTTGGGTGGCCTGGGACCCAAATGGCCCCAAAGTCGCTACACAGTGCACTACTTTTGACCAGGGCCCATGGTCAAAAGTAGTGCACTATATATGGAATTGGGTGCCATTTGGGTCAAAACCATGGAATTAGAGAGACATTTGTTACAGGCCTGGGCTGCAGTGATTGTGTCACTAATTGATTTGAGACTCTTCTCTATTATTTCCGTTGCCTTTTCTTAGATAAGCCACCACCGCCGCCACCACCCCCAACCTTCCAGTGGGGGTCCACAGCTGGAGCTGGTTCAGAGAGGAGCAGCTGCTGGCATCAGACTAGACCAGGAGCCCAGCTGGCCAAGCGCTGCATGGTACCATCTGCCTTCCAAATGGTACCCTATTCCCTACATAGTACCCATAGGGCTTTGGTCAATAGGGTGCCACTTGGAACAACCCCTCTATCTGCCTCTGTCTGGATGGACACCACATGGGATCCACTGGGCGCTAGCTGCTGGGGCATACAAAGCTTTCTCAATATGGTCTTCTGTTTTTGTTTCATTTCGTCTCTGTGGTCACTGATAAGCTGGAAGGAAGGATGTGCGTACTGAGTGCATCCCCTCTCTTAGCCATCACCCCCTATCGCTGGTGGCTAATCCTAAAGCTGGTCAGTCAGTGAAATAGAAGCAGTGACACCTCCAGATGCATTCAGCCAGTTTGGAATTAAATCCTCTAGGGCTGTGGCTGCTGACTGGGCCATGGTTAGGATACAGCCCACAGAACATTGACTCCCTGGAAAACAGTGGCAAGTGTTGCTGAGTGGACTAGCCTAGCTAAGTAAATAAAATACAACAAAATGAGATAAAGCATGATACTCACCATTCCTATTGAGGTCCTCGCTTTCTCCATTCTGATGCATCATCATGTCAGAGATAATGTTGCTAATGTTGTCTAAGGTATCATGTAACAACACTCTCTATAATTGCAAATCAAGTTCTTTCTATAAATATAAATGTATATCATATATGTCTTATTTCAAATCAATACAGTAGTCACACTTGGCTTCGCAGAGACTTAAAAAATGGTTGTCTCTATGATAGGCTAGTGCAGTATTTTTGACTAGTACCCATAGGGTAGTGTGCACTATATAGGGACCGCACTATATAGGGAATAGAGCCACGTAGGGCTCTGATCAAAAGTTTTGCACTGTAAAGTGAATAGGGTGCCATTTGGGACGAAACCCTGGTCAGCAGCTGCACCAGGCGGAGGAGATGGAAAGGCCTCGGCCCTGGGTCACATGCTCCATGTTTTTCATTTAGAGACTCCATCTTGGACACTCCCCAGTCTTTATTTTCCATTACGGGGAGAAATACCGGAGCTGAAATGGGTTTCAATCACATAGCAGTTTGAGGCCAGAGGTCCCCTTTTATTTCTTATTTAGCTACTTTTATTTCATGGCATCTCTTTTATCTTGCCCGGGGCATATGGTTGTGGGCACTGTACAGTGCTTTCAAATGACATAAAATAAGTTGTATATAAAATGCACAGGTTTCAGACTCTTTGTGATGCTTATGTATTAAAATACAGTATACACACAGTGGACTCAAAAGTATTCACATTACGTATACAGAAATGTAAATACACTCATAACTGTTGGAAGGCACATCAACACAATACAAATGCACACTATACATGTAGGTTCTGTTCCACAATAAATATTCATATTTTGAGACAACATACTGCAGCTGTTAATTTCTCCAACATGTCCAGTGTGTGTGTGCGCGTGTGTGTTTACTGCAGGGGTAGGCAAATAAATGTCCCTTTTTCAGGACCCTGTCTTTCAAAGATCATTCGTAAAAATCCAAATAACTTCACAGATCTTCATTGTAAAGGGTTTAAACACTGTTTCCCATGCTTGTTCAATGAACCATAAACAATTAATGAACATGCACCTGTGGAACGGTCGGAAAAGACACTAACAGCTTCCAGACGATAGGCAATTAAGGTCACAGTTATGAAAACTTAGGACACTAAAGAGACCTTTCTACTGACTGAAAAACACCAAAAGAAAGATACCCAGGGTCCCTGAGACGCCTAAGACAGCTCTACAGGGAGACAGGACGGACAGCTGATTATCCTCGCAGTGGAAGACCACGTGTAACAACACCTGCACAGGATCGGTACATCCAAGCGTCACACCTGTGGGCCAGGTACAGGATGGCAACAACAACTGCCCGAGTTACACCAGGAAGGCACAATCCCTCCATCAGTGCTCAGACTGTCCACAATAGGCTGAGAGAGGCTGGACTGAGGGCTTGTAGGCCTGTTGTAAGGCAGGTCCTCACCAGACATCACCGACAACAACGTCACATATGGGCACAAACCCACCATCGCTGGACCAGACAGGACTGGCAAAAAGTGCTCTTCATTGACGAGTCACGGTTTTATCTCACCAGGGGTAATGGTCTGATTCGCGTTTATCGTCAAAGGAATGAGAGTTACACCGAGGTCTGTACTCTGGAGCGGGATCGATTTGGAGGTGGAGGGTTCGTCATGGACTGGGGCTGTGTGTCACAGCATCATTGGACTGAACTTGTTGTCATTGCAGGCAATCTCATTGCTGTGCGTTACAGGGAAGACATCCTCCTCCCTCATGTGGTACCCTTCCTGCAGGCTCATCCTAACATGAACCCCCAGCATGACAATGCCACCAGCCTTACTGCTCGTTCTGTGCGTGATTTCCTGCAAGACAGCAATGTCAGTGTTTTGCCATGGCCAGTGAAGAGCCCGGATCTCAATCCCATTGAGCATGTCTGGGACATGTTGGATCAGAGGGAGAGGGCTAGGGCCATTCCTCCCAGAAATGTCTGGAACTTGCAGATGCCTTGGTGGAAGAGTGGGGTAACATCTCACAGCAAGAACTGGCAAACCTGATGCATTCCATGAGGAGGAGATGCACTGTAGTACTTAATGCAGCTGGTGGCTGCACCAGATACCTACTGTAACTTTTGATTTTGACCCCCCTTTGTCCAGGGACACATTATTCCATTTCTGTTAGTCACGTCTGTGGAACTTGTTCAGTTTATATCTCAGTTGTTGAATCTTGTTTTGTTCAAGTAAATATTTACACATGTTAAGTTTGCTGAAAATAAACACAGTTGACAGTGAGAGGACGTTTCTTTTTTGCTGAGTTTAGATTCAGCTGTGGGCCAATTTTTGTCGGAGTGGATGGTCGTGGGGGCGGAACTTAATTGCTATAATTTGTACACTGCAAATTGACCCTAACTAAGTCCCCAAAAGAGATTTGCATTTGAAAATAGAATTTCATACCTGGATTACATTGGAGACACGATCATGTCTCTTTTTATATTCGGGGGAATACTTGCAATTCAAACAATAACAAACCGTCTACCCAGACACTGTTTTGGTAAAAAGCTGAGGGATGGCCTCTTGAGTGGCGCAGCGGTCTAAGGAAATGTTACGGCATCACTACAGCCTGGGGTTCAATCCCAGGCTTTGTCACAACCAGCTGTGACTGGGAGTCCCATAGGGCAGCGCACAATTGGCCCAGCGTCGTCCGGCTCATCGTGCTCTAGCGACTCCATGTGGCGAGCCAGGCGCCTGAAGGCTGATTTCGGTCATCGGTTGAACAGTGTTTCGTCCAACACATTGGTGCAGCTGGCTTCCGAGTGGGTGTTAAGAAGCGTGGCTTGGTGTGTCATGTTTCGGAGGACGCATGATTTGCCTTTCGCCTCTCCCCAGCCCGTTGGGGAGTTGCAGTTATATGACAATATCGAAATTGGGGAGTAAAATTATTATAATTTTGTTTTTTTGAAGCTGAGGGATAGGGCTAGAGAACTGTAAACATTTAAATTCATAGACAGAGCTATATAAGGACCATCCATGATGTCAAAATGATGGTTGTAAACGTGTTGAGGCTATAGTGTTCATTTATAATATCATTGTTTACACACATTGGAGTATAACAAGCTTTTATTTTGGGTTCAAATGGGTTACGTATGTTGAACTAAGCCCATGAGGCATTTATAAGTTATATTCTTCAACAATCAAATGGGTATCATTAATGTATAAGTCAAAAAATGGATGTAGCAACTGCTGATTGCCTCTTCAGCCTACACTCTATACATTATTTGGCTCTCCATTATCACTTTACAAATATACTGTAACAGATATTACACTTTCACACTCCGTACCCACCCAGGACATCCAGTTGTCGATATAGGAGGCCGGTTGTTGTTTGGGCCAAAGCCACTGCCTGAGTATGAAATCTGTCACCGAGTGCATGACCATGACATTAGTTAGTCAAAACTCTAGCCATCTATAGGGAGGGAAACTCTCTATAGGGTAAACTACCCAGGCTGGGTGGGCACCCAAAATGGCACCATATTCCCTATGTGGTTTTAACTAATTTTGACATAGTACTGCCCTATATAGGGAGCCATTTGGGACACTATGACTGGAGAACATGCCAGCCAGTATCTGAGAGCTCCAATGTCCGTCAGACAGTGATCCAGGGCGGAAGGATTTAATTCGCTAACTGGGGCATGTCAGAGCCATTTCATGGTGCATTTGACAGAGAGAAGCTGGGTGAATCGTATTGGAGTATAAATGCCTTTAGGATTCAGGGAGTCATTTATCCGCCCTGTCCTTGGCTAGTGCTGCCATGTGCCTTTCTTACTTCCCCATTAGTCAAGAACAGTAGGCATACAGTAGGCTGTGCATACTATACTGCACAAACAAAATACCTCAAATTACTTCCACCTATTGGTTTCCTTTGTCTGAGCCCCAAATAGCACTCTATTCCCTATGTAGTGCACTACTTTTGACCAGGGCCCATAGTGCCCTGGTCAAAAGAAGTGTTCTATATAGGGAATACGGGTGCATTTGGGACATTTCTTTTGTCTCCTTCAGAATTTATATTCCAGTTTCCTCCCGTGACTAGGACAGCTTCCTCTCGGAATTCCTGAATGATGCGTCACCCATAAAGACCCTATCCATCACAGAGAAAACATAGGCAAGAAACAGGTGTCACCTTTGAACAGCCCTTACTGCAGCGACCCACCCGACCTACAAACATGTTCCAAACCTGGGTTAAAATATTATTTGAAATCTTCTAAATCTTCTAAAGCGTTGGCTTTAGCCGGCATGGAGTGCCAGGCGTTTGCACTGTTGAGACTTTTACATTGGTTCCATTAAAACAGGCAAGCTCAATCAAGCACAGAGACAGTATTTCAAATTTTAAAGTGTATGAGCCCAGGTCTGACATGTTCATCAGCGTAACCGTGTAACAGAATAACTGTGTAACAGCGTAACAGAAGGATGGGGTGTAATCAACCCCACTAACTCTACCATGACGTGAGAATAATGGTGAAATAGGCCGTTTTAGAGCCCAGTGTATGTTCTACAGCTCTTCATAGAGAAGCGATCCATGACTTGATCTGCGGCGTGGCTGGGGGTTATGGGGAGAGGAGAGCATTAAATGCTCAGCGATAGCTGTTAAGAGTATGAGTAATGATGTGGCAGCACCTGCGGCTGGGATACAAACACTTTTATAACCCTCAGTCCACACCAGACTGCTGCTGCATGAAAACTCCTGAGCTGAAAACTCCTTCAGCTCCGGGGCTGAAAACAGCTACAATATAGATATAGAACAAGAAAGAGATAGACCTATCGGATGGTCTCTTGCATGTGGATTAGCACTTTTTGGATGGTCCCTTGCATGTGGATTAGCCCTTTTTGGATACTCCCTTGCATGTGGATTAGCCCTTTTTGGATACTCCCTTGCATGTGGATTAGCCCTTTTTGGATACTCCCTTGCATGTGGATTAGCCCTTTTTGGATACTCCCTTGCATGTGGATTAGCCCTTTTTGGATACTCCCCTGCATGTGGATTAGCCCTTTTGGATGGTCCCCTGCATGTGGATTAGCCCTTTTTGGGTACTCCCTTGCATGTGGATTAGCCCTTTTTGGATACTCCCCTGCATGTGGATTAGCCCTTTTGGATGGTCCCCTGCATGTGGATCAGCCCTTTTGGATGGCCCCCTGCATGTGGATTAGCCCTTTTTGGGTACTCCCATGCATGTGGATTAGCCCTTTTTGGATACTCCCTTGCATGTGGATTAGCCCTTTTTGGATACTCCCTTGCATGTGGATTAGCCCTTTTTGGATACTCCCCTGCATGTGGATTAGCCCTTTTGGATGGTCCCCTGCATGTGGATTAGCCCTTTTGGATGGCCCCCTGCATGTGGATTAGCCCTTTTTGGGTACTCCCATGCATGTGGATTAGCCCTTTTTGGATACTCCCCTGCATGTGGATTAGCCCTTTTGGATGGCCCCCTGCATGTGGATTAGCCCTTTTTGGGTACTCCCATGCATGTGGATTAGCCCTTTTTGGATACTCCCCTGCATGTGGATTAGCCCTTTTGGATGGCCCCCTGCATGTGGATTAGCCCTTTTTGGGTACTCCCCTGCATGTGGATTCACCCTTTTGGATGGTCCCTTGTATGTTAATTAATTGTTTTTGGATGGTCCCTTGTATGTGAATTAATTGTTTTTGGATGGTCCCTTGTATGTGAATCAATTGTTTTTGGATGGTCCCTTGTATGTGAATTAGCTGTTTTTGGATGGTCCCTTGTATGTGAATTAATTGTTTTTGGATGGTCCCTTGTATGTGAATTAGCTGTTTTTGGATGGTCCCTTGTATGTGAATTAGCTGTTTTTGGATGGTCCCTTGTATGTGAATCAATTGTTTTTGGATGGTCCCTTGTATGTGAATCAATTGTTTTTGGATGGCCCCTTGCACGTGGATTAACCCTTTTTGGATGGTTCCTTGTATATGAATTAATTGTTTTTGGATGGCCCCTTGTATGTGAATTAATTGTTTTTGGATGGCCCCTTGCATGTGGATTAGCCCTTTTTGGATGGTCCCTTGTATGTGAATTAGCTGCTTTTGGATGGTCCCTTGTATGTGAATTAATTGTTTTTGGATGGCCCCTTGCATGTGGATTAGCCCTTTTTGGATGGTCCCTTGCATGTGAATTCTAGAATATTGTCAAATGAATCATTGCTTGCCTCATAAGAGACAGTGCTCATTAGCTGTTTTATGTCCCATCTAAAATGTATCCTATTCTTGTTCACTGGGTATGCAGGTGTAGACCTCTGATTGTTATAGTCTTCTCGCCATACTGCTCCCATGGCAACTGTGTCCTGGAGAGGTCAACTCTGTTAACCAAAGCCAGCCTCTGAGTTGAAAGCTGAACACCAGTGTTAATCAACGTCATATATTACATTATACCATATACACGCCAAATGTTCATTTATATTGTATGTATATTTTTATACTTGTGATGAGATGTAATATGATGTGTATACATATGAGTGTAAAGGTATGATGTGTATCAAAGGTGTTTAATCAAAGCAGGCTGTGTATCCTGTGAGCTAAACACCAGCTGAGGGTGAACCCTGTGACCTCTCTGGGACCCTGGACGACCTTTACCTCAGCGTGGCGATGTTGGGCGACACTTGGAATGTTGGAACTCGGGAAAAGGCATCTCTACCACACATAGATATACTTTTACTATCATGGACAAGAATGTGTAAGGGAAAAATCTACTACAGGTTTGGAAACTATGGTGGATGTTGTTTTTTACGCAGGCAGGTCCATTGTCATTCAGCTGTCTATCATCTGGGAATTATTCATTAGTGCACACACTGAAATGTTGTTACGTTAGCCTTATTTTAAAATGGATTGCAGATTTTTTTTTTTAAATTCAATCTACACACAATACCCCTTAATAATAATATATTTGCATAAGCATTCAGACCCTTTGCTATGAGACTCTTAAATTGAGCTCAGGTGCATCCTGTTTCCATTGATCATCCTTGAGATGTTTCTACAACTTGGAGTCCATCTGTGGTAAATTAAATTTATTGGACATGATTTAGAAAAGCACACACCTGTCTATATAAGGTCCCACAGTTGACAGTACATGTCAGAGCAAAAACCAAGCCATGAGGTCAAAGGAATTGTCCGTAGAGCTCTGAGACAGGATTGTGTCGAGGCACAGATCTGGGGAAGGGTACCAACACATTTTTGCAGCATTGAAGGACCCCAAGAACACAGTGGACTCCATCATTCTTAAATGGAATGAGTTTGGAAACACTTTTCCTAGAGCTGGCAGTCCGGTCAAACTAAGCAATCGGGGGAGAATGGCCTTGGTCAGGGAGGTCACCAAAAACTTGATGGTCACTCTGACAGAACTCCAGAGTTTCTCTGTGGAGATGGGAGAAACTTCAGGAAGGGAAAGCATCTCTGCGGCACTCCACCAATCAGGCCTTTACGGTAGAGTGGCCAGACGGAAGCCACTCCTTAGTAAAAGGCACATAACAGCCAGCTTGGAGTTTGCCAAAAGGTGTCTAAAGGACTCTTAGACCATAAGAAATAAGACATTTTGGCCTGAATGCCAAGTGTCACGTCTGGAGAAAACCTGGCACCATCCCTACGGTGAAGCATGGTGGTGGCAACATCAAGCTGTGGGGATGTTTTTCAGCGGCAGGGACTGGGAGACTAGTCAGGTTTGAGGAAAAAATGAACAAAGCAAAGTACAGAGAGATTCTTGATGAAAACCTGCTCTAGAGCGCTCAGGAACTCAGACTGGGGCGAAGGTTCACCTTCCAACAGGACAAAGACCATAAGAACACAGCCAAGGCAATGCAGGAGTGGCTTCAGGATGAGTCTCAATGTCCTTGAGTGGCCCAGCCAGAGCCCGGACTTTACCTCAATCAAATATATCTGGAGAGACCTGAAAATAGCTGTGCAGCGACACTCCCCATCCAACCTGACAGAGCTTGAGAGGATCTGCAGAGAAGAATGGGAGAAACTCCCCAAATACAGGTGTGCCAAGATTGTAGCGTCATACCCAAGAAGACTCGAGGCTATATTCTTTGCCAAAGGTGCTTCAACGAAGTACTGAGTAAAGTGTCTGAATACTTATGTAAATGTTACATATTTTTTTGTCATTATGGGGTATTGTGTATAGATTGATAAGGGGGGGGGGGGGGGGGGGGGGGGATCATCCATTTTAGAATAAGGCTGTAGCCTAACAAAATGTGGAAAGTTTTCCATTAATAGGCAAATCCAGGTAGGTCCCTCCTCGTTTTGTCCCGTTTGCTTCCTTTTGGCTCCTAGTAAATACGACCCAGTAGTCAGTCCTGCGTTTGAAAATAAAGCAAAATAATGTGTGAAAGTCTCATCTCATATACTAAACAACAAAGTCAGTCATTGTCGTGACACATCCATAGCCGGGGATCAAACAGACCTGAGCTACGCAATAATACATATTTCGGTTTCCTGTAGAAGTGTCAAACAGGAAAAGACTGAAGGTTGACGACAACTCCTTCCCTGGCCGGAGGCGTAGACAACAGCATGAGGACACGGCGCTCTCTGTGGCTTATTTCTTCACTCAATGAAAGAGCACACAAAGCTATGAAGATAAAAGAACAGGATGAGATGGAAGGATTTCTTTCCTTCCACTTCTTTTTTCCTCCGCTCTCATCTCTCCGTTTTAAGAGAGCCCCCCCCCCCCCCCCACGTGGCTGAAATGGCTTAAATGGTACTTGTTTAGAATGTCAACTTTAACCCTAGTAACACACACAGTAGCCAGTGTCATTCAACAAGTCCCTTATGAGAGACAATAAGAATGACTACAATTAACAACAGGAAACACAGGGATTTAGGGATTACTAAAGCATACGAACTGCATTGACGATGCAAATGCGGACACGCAGGCACTAAGGCATATACACAAAATCACATACACAACCATACACACACAACCATACAGGGACATACATATGCACAGAGCTCTATTCAAATTCAAGATTTGAAGCTAAGAACTACAATAGCCTAATGATAAAATAGGCAAAAGCCTATTAAAGATTCAAGAGTGGATGAAACCAGACTCACTGCTACTAATGAGGATTCCTGAACCTGACACCACTGCCAGTTCATTTTTCAAAAGGACAGGATGAAGAATAGAATACATCCCAGACAGACAGTTGTAAACAGGTTGAAACCACCCTCCTTTTATTTTAAATGTGATATGTACAGGAAAAAAGGTCTGTATACATTTCTAAATACATCAGGTCAAAGTCTGAAAAACAATTGCACTGTGCTTACAATAGCTTTATACTTTAAACGTCATGATACATACATACAGCATTGTGAAGTCAGACGGGATACAAATAGACTGATCCCCTAACGCAGAGGCCTATTTTAACTTTCACTGTAAAAAAAAACTAGAACCAAACAACGAAAGCTTTTCAGGGAAACAAAAGTACCCCAAAACAATCATGACATACTGTACCGAAGAGATTCAAACGGTATGTGAAAAATACTTGTATTGGTGTGTCAGTTAGCTACAAAAAGGATCTGACCACATTGTTTTCCCTCCTCAGGCACTTATTATAGACCTCTGAACCTAGCCATGAACTAGCCTGGTCCCAAGTCTGTTTGTGCCATCTTGTTAACTGCATCCGGGCTCGAGTTTTCCCTAGGTACAGATTTAGGATCAGCTTTCCCCTCCCCCAATCATAACCATTAGTGGGGGAAATGCAAAACTAACCCAAGATCAGCGACTAGGCCGAGGGAACTTCATCCTACACCCTTGTTAACAACGATGACCGTAGACGTAAACTAGACAGCACAAACAGATCTGGAACCAGGCTAGCAATGGACACCACACAACAGATTCCCACCAGACTGCAGACATTGGCGAAGTACTGCAGAGCAGACGACATAACACTCTTATTTCCATGTTAGACATGTTCAACAGCTGATACAGGGAGTTCGCTCTCTCAAACCATGGCCTGAGTCCCAAATGGCACTCAAACTATTTAGCTCAACCATAGGGATCTGGTCAAAAGTAGTGCACTATGTAGGGAACAGAGTGGCATTTGGGACGCAGACCGCGTTAACTCACAAATGGAAGCTAATGCATTTCATATGACTGTACTTGGCGTAGGGAGAACACATTGAAGCACATCTCCAAAGCAGCGAGGTGCCAGACACTTCTGTTATAGTATACCACGAGGCGACAGAGTACATACGCCAGTCATTTTCTTTTTTTCCCCTTTTGTGTGTTCACCACACTCTCCTTTGTTCGGTTGCATTCATCTCCACCATTCTGTACATTTCATAGACATCCGAGCATCGTCACATTAAAGGCCCATTATATACAAGAGGAGAGTGACTCACTAGTTCCCAGCTATACGGCAGCTGAACGCAACTACCACTCAAACACAATTTCATATTTTTATTAACAAAGGAAGATGGGTCGATTAAACCGAAATCTTGCATCAGTATTCCGATTGTCTCTCTTTCTGTTTCTTTGTGGAGCGAAACCGTGATGTGGCCCTCCACTCTGGAACAGCCTCTTGCGACTGTGTTCTGTTCTTTGGCTGTGGCAGGCAGCAGGTGGCTTGTGATGAAAAATTCAGTGCAGGGCTGACGGGGGAAGAGGAGAGGTGGGGAGGAGGAGAGGATGGAGCCAGAGACAGGCAGACAGGCAGGCCAGGTTAGCCGTGCCCAGAGCAGAGAGGCCAGGCAGTGGATCAGAGACCTCTCTCTCACTCTCTGTGAAGACGACACACACATGAATCA
This sequence comes from Oncorhynchus mykiss, assembly GCF_013265735.2. Lineage (NCBI taxonomy): Eukaryota > Metazoa > Chordata > Actinopteri > Salmoniformes > Salmonidae > Oncorhynchus > Oncorhynchus mykiss. Next base: position 59,418,016 of record NC_048572.1, read on the forward strand.
TTTATGAGGGGCCTTCATTAATAACCAGTGCCTATGCCCTCCTTCTCCCCCTCCTTTAACACACTCCCTCTCTTTCCACTCCCTCTTTCTTTTCTCGAACCCTCTGGGGACTACTGAAGGGGCTTCTCATAAAGACAAAAACGATTAAAACAGATAAATAGAATACTGAGAGAAGCTCAGCGTTGTTATTTTGATTTAGTGTTAGAGTAGTACTGTCTAGGCAGCCCAGGGGTGGGCAAGGGGCAGGGGTGACAGGTCATGTAGGAGCCATGGTTAACACCACCAGACCACAATGGAAGTGTCAATGATGGAGACCACACCACACTCGCACATCGCTCACTCACATTCAGACACACGGCCTCTCTCACATGCACGCATGCACACACACCCACACATACACACTTGTCCATGGCTTAAAATAACGGCCGTTTGCCTATCTGTTTGATTGTCAGAGCGTGAGGGTAACAGATGTCTGTGAATCACACAACACTACTACCCAGAAAGCATTGTGACCATAAATACAGAAAGTCTCACTTAACAACAAACAGTCTGTAGGAGGGGAACATGACTGACTAGGACTGAATGGAAGACTAAGAGGTCACATCCAGGGTAAGCCATTAATTCAAACACCCACTGTGCAGTCCCTAACTCTTCTTAGATCAATCTCGGCAAATCAGCTCCTCAAACTGTGGCCCCCTCTTGCCTGTCCCTATCCTTACCCCTATCCCCTCAGGAGTGGAAGGAGCTTCCCCATTCTATGCTAAGCAGCTCCTCAAGTTGTCCACATCTTCCACAACAGTGGCCCCTCTTGTCTGTCCTGTCCCTATCTCCTCAGGAGTTGCTGCTAAGCAGCTCCTCAAGTTGTCCATATCCAGTGCCACCAATTGTGGCCTCCTCTTGGAAGCCCTGTCCCTTCCCCTTTCCTCTGTTCCCTCAGGAGTAGAAGGGCCTTCCCTTCTCGGGCCCCTGCAGCTTGTTGAGCCTGGCCAGCTGGGAGGGCGAGGGGGGTACGTCCTGTCTATAGGGACCCTTAGGCGAAACAGGGTCCTTGTGAGCCGAGTACCCGTCATAGGTGTTGTTCCCGGGGTGTTCCTGCGGGGGCGCTAGCAGTAGCTGCTTCCCTTTGGCCTCCTGCTCCCTGCGTCTCTGCTCCTGCCTCAGCAGCTCCTGGGCCTCCAGGAGGACGCGGGCATTCACGCCGCTCATCCCCGGGTAGCCGTTTCTGGAGCCCTTGTAGCTAGAGTAGCGAGGGTTCTCCTTGGCCGTCTGGAAGCCATCACCCGGCGGGTAGACCTTGTCCCAGGAGTCCTGCGAGATGGAGCTGGGGTTCTTCCTGGGTTGCCTGTGGAGGGAGAGGGAAAGCGTGAATGAAAGGAAGTGCGAGACACGAGTGAACGGAGCGTTTTAAAGAGGAAGAGTGCATTGACTCAGAAAGAGAAGGGTGAGAAAGTGAGAGAAAAGGTGAGACTACAGAAATAGAATGACTAGAATGGGATTCCATATTCAAGCCAATAATCCCATAATGGGTGGACTGGACTGGTGTCTATTTATACTGTACCCATGGGAATAAAACAGGCTGCCATTTAGAGTGTGCCAGTGGTGATGCTATTTCTACGGGTGAGACACGAGTGAAGATGTTAAGAGGGTTTTAAAGAGAAGGGGTGCAATGACTCGGAAAGAGGAGATTCCACAGAGAGAGGCCGGGCCAGACAAAGCCCAGCACCACCCATAACCAATAGGCAATTTAGCACACAATAAAAACATAGAAACACATTAACCTAGAGGGACAGTGACACAGCCATTTCCATCCATATAACCCTTTTGTGAAGGACAGACCGGCCCATTGGGTTTGACAGGCAGTAATAGCAGCCGTGCTGCAAATGAGACTCAACCGGACCCACTATGTCACTCTGACGGTTTCACAGTAGAAATCTGACATGGTATTTAAAAAGGAGGAGCTGTCAGCCTCCTTCTTCCATACAACATACAGTCAGTCAGCCCTGCAGATGTGTGTGTGTGTGACATCACCCCGACTCATGCTTGACTGGGCACTTTGTGAGCTCTCTGTGTTCAGCCCATATGATATGCATGAGTGTTCAGGCCTAGAGCACTGCTTATCTCAAGGGCAGGAGAAATGGAATAGACTGAATAACATCAACAAACCAGACCTGGGTTCAAACACCATTTGAAATAATTTCAAATCCTTAATCTGTGCTTGATTGAGCTTGTCTGATGGACCAACAGAATAGTGCCAAAACTGTAAACCCCACCCACCTGGCACTCTAGGCAGGATAGAGCAAACACTCAAAGTATATGAAAGATTTCAAATAGTATTTGAACCCAGGTCTGCAACTAACAGGCTTTTGTCTCAGAGCCATGCATAATTAGTGGATTTATCAACCAACTGTGAAGAAGAAACCATATTATTTCTGTATTTGAAGAATCATTTGAAGAACCACTATAATGAAAAATGTGTGTGATACCAGACCTTTGTGTGAAGATGACCAGTTAAAAATATACTGACCAAAAATATCAACTCAACACGCAACAATTTCATTGATTTTACAGAGTTACAGTTCATATGAGGAAATCAGTCAGTTTAAATAAATAAATCATGCCCTAATCTATGGATTTCACATGACTGGGAATAAAGATATGCATCTGTTGCTCATAGATACCTTTTAAAAAAAGGGCCTCACAATCTCTTCATAGTATCTCTTTGCATTCAAATTGCCATCGATAAAAATGCAATCGTGTTTGTTGTCCGTAGCTTACGCCAGCCCATACCATAAACCCACCGCCACCACGGGGCAGTCTGTTCACAAAGTTGACATCAGCAAACTGCTCGCCCATACGACGCAATACACGTGGTCTGCGGTTGTGAGGCCGGTTGGACGTACTGCCAAATTCTCAAAAATGGTAAAGAAATTGAGAGAAATTAGAGGAATTAACATTCAATTGGCAACAGCTCCGGTGGACATTCCTGTAACCAGCATGCCAATTGCACACTCCCTCCAAACATTGTGTTTTGTGACAAAACTGCACATTTTAGAGTGGCCTTTGTCCCCAGCACAAGATGCACCTGTGTAATGATCATGCTGTTTAATCAGATTCTTGATATGCCACACCTGTTAGGTGGATGGATTATCTTGGCAAAGGAGAAATGCTCAATAACAGGGATGTAAACACATTTGTGCACATCATTTGAGAGAAATAAGCTTTTTGTGCGTAAGGAAAAAAATATTTTATTTCAGCTCATGAAACATGGGACCAACAATTTAAATGTTGCATTTCTATTTTTGTTCCGTGTAGATATGCTTTCTTTCAACCCATAACATACAGCACCAGTCAAAAGTTTGGACACACGTACTCATTCAAGGGTTTTTCTTTATTTTTTACTATTTTCTACATTGTAGAATAATAGTGAAGACATCAAAACTATGAAATAAGCAAAAAAAGTATTAAACAAATGTTATATTTGAGATTCTTCAAAGTAGCCACCCTTTGCCTTGATGACAGCTTTTCACACTCTTGCCATTCTCTCAACCAGCTTCATGAGGTTGTCACCTGGAATGCATTTCAATTAACAGGTGTGCCTTGTTAAAAGTTATTGTGGAATTTCTTTCCTTCTTAATGTGTTTGAGCCAATCAATCTCAGTCAGCTGTGTTGTGATAAGGTAGGGGTGGTATACAGAAGATAGCCCTATTTGATAAAAGACCAAGTCCATATTATGGCAAGAACAGCTCAAATAAGCAAAGAGAAACTAAAGTTACTTCAAGAGCAGTCGCAAAAACCATCAAGCGCTATAATGAAACTGTCTGTCATGAGGAACTCCACAGGAAAGGAAGACCCAGAGTTACCTCTGTTGCAGAGGTATAAATGCTTTGCAGAGTTCAAGTAACAGACACATCTCAACATCAACTGTTCAGAGGAGACTTCATGAATCAGGACTGCAATATCGAATTGCTGCAAAGAAACCACTACTAAAAGGACGCCAATAAGAAGAAGAGACTTACTTGGGCCAAGAAACACGAGCAATGGACACAAGACCAGTGGAAATCTATCATTTGGACCGATGAGTTCCCACAGTGAAGCATGGAGGAGGTGGTGTGATGGTGCTTTGCTGGTGACACTGTCTGTGTTTTATTTAGAATTCAAGGCACACGTAACCAGCACAAGTACAAAAGCATACTGCAGCAATACGCCATCCCATCTGGTTTGCACTTAGTCGAACTATCATGAACCCAATTGAAATGATTTGGGATGAGTTGGACCACAGAGTGAAGGAAAAGCAGCCAACAAGTGTTCAGCATATGTGGGAACTCCTTCAAGACTGTTGGAAAAGCATTCCAGGTGACAACCTCATGCTGTCATCAAGGCAAAGTGTAGCTACTTTGAAGATTCTAACATCGAAAATATTGTTTCATTTGTTTAACACTTTGTTTGCTTACCACATGATTCCATGTGTGTTATTTCATAGTTTTGATGTCTTCACTATTATTCTACAATGTAGAAAATAAAGAAAACCCTTGAATGAGTAGGTGTGTCCAAACTTTTGACAGGTACTGTACATTGAAACACAAACCCAACTATCTACATTAAACCCCTGGTTGAACAATTCCAATTTCAAAAGAGGGGTCTCTTCATCCTCCACATATGATTTCATTTCATTGACATAAAAGGACAATTGGGCCGTTTCTCTGTGAGTAATGTAAACCAGCTATCTCTTCTCCATTAAATATTGTGCCAGTACTGTACATATGATGTAAAAAGAGAAAGCGAGAGGAGGGATGGAGGAGGAACATGTGGCATTAGTGACATTCTCTATGTCCCAAATGGCACACTATTCCATTCCCTCAGTGCACAACCATAGGGCTCTGGTCAAAAGTAGTGCACTATATGGGGAATAGGGTGCCATTTGGGACGCACTTAGACAGTCAGTGTTCTAAAGAGACCAAAGCTACGGCAGCTGTTGCAATGGGAGGCCCTTTGGTCCTGCTGTAAATGGCACGACTTTTGCTGTGTGATCAATGCTGTTTCATTGATGAATATCAATATCAATATGGGCTCTCAACAACAACAAATGATGCATTTGAATTGGAACCCCTTGTTTATCAAAGCTTCCCCAAGAGGAAACTGACCTTTATCTGAAACGAAAGCTGTTTTTGAAGGCATAGGCCATGATTCAGCCATTCAACCAACGACAGCAATTGTGTGTGTGTGTGTGTGTGTGTGTCTGGGGCCATATGAAATCCATCAAAATCACACAAGCTGATACCAGGCCCCATATTACTCCAAGGCTGTGGTCTGGTCATCCAATGGCATTTTGAAGGTAAACAATCAGATTCTTAAAATAATACAAAACAGGTTTATCCAAACAACTGGCCTTAATAGAATTACAATGAAATTACACCACAAAGCCACAGGATGTTTCTTTGACCAGGCATCGGAGACATTGGTACAATAAATCTCCGCTTTAAAACGGATTTGCTTCTTCAAATATTTAACAAGCGGGATTCTGTATCAACAACCGAGGATTAAGCAGCATTGATGAAGTACTAGCTCGGAGACTAGGAGATTACATCTTGGTGATAAGTCATTGCTGACTGGAGAATGTAGGGTCGAGAGCATACGGGGGATTTACTGTTACATACACAAAAGTATGTGGACACCCCTTCAAATGAATGGATTTGACCATTTCAGCCACACCCGTTGCTGACAGGTGTATAAAATCGACCACACGGCCATGCAATCTCCATAGACAAACATTGGCTGTAGAACGGCCTCACCGAAGAGTTCAGTGACTTTCAACATGGCACTGTCATAGGACGCCATCTTTCCAATAGTCAGATCGTCAATTTTCTGCCCTACTAGAGCTGCCCAGGTCAACTGTAAGTGGTGTTATTGTGAAGTGGAAAGGTTTTGAAGCAACAATGGCTCAGTCGCAAAGTGGTAGGCCACACAAGCTCACAGAACGGGACTGCCGAGTGCTGAAGTGCGTACAAATCGTCTGTTACAAACTGCCACTGGAAGCAAAATCAACCCAATAACTGTTCGTCGGGAGCTTCATGAAATGGGTTTCCATGGCAGAGCAGCCGCACACAAGACTAAGATCACCATGCACAATGACAAGCATCGGCTGGAGTGGTGCAAAGCTCGCCGCCATAGGACTCTGGAGCAGCGGCAACTCGTTCTCTGGAGTGATGAATCACGCTTCACCATCTGGCAGTCGACAGACTAATCTGGGTTTGGTGGATGCCAGGAGAACTCTACCTGCCCAAACGCACAGTGCCTTCTGTAAAGTTAGGTGGAGGAGGAATAATGGTCTGGGCTGTTTTTCCATGGTTAGGACTAGGCCCCTTAGTTCCAGTGAAGGGAAATCTTAACGCTACAACATTCAATGACATTCTAGATGATTCTGTGCTTCCAACTTTGTGGCAACAGTTTGGGGAAGGCCCTTTCCTTTTTCAGCATGACAATGCCCCCGTGCACAAATCAAAGTCCATACAGAATTGGTTAGTCGAGATCGGTGTGGAAGACCTCGACTGGCCTGCACAGAGCCCTGTCCTCAACCCCATCAAACACCGTTGGGATGAATTGTAACACCGGTGCCCAACCTCACTTATGCTCGTGGCTGAATGGAAGCAAGTCCACGCAGCAATGTTCCAACATCTAATGGAAAGCTTTCCCAGAAGAATAGAGGCTGTTATATCAGCAAAGAGGGGACCAACTCCTTAGTAATATGCCTACGATCTTGGAATGAGCAGGTGTCGACATATTTTTGGTCATGTAGTGTATCTCAGGTTACTGTAAAATGTGTCTCTTGGTTCAAACTCACCACTGACTGTACTAGTTAGCATACAGTATCATGGTTCAGCTGGACCACATGCTTCCTCCAGTTTCTATGGTCGCTAGCAAGGTTTGCAATTTGATGTGGTTAGACCTACTTGTTTTCAACATTTACTAGGCCTTGACAGTTTAGTGTATTGTAATTGTGGAGGGTTTGGGGAAAACCACCCCCTAAAGTTAATTAAACTGATTACAGTTTGCCCCCCCCCCCCACACACCTGTACATGTAACGGATGTGAAACGGCTAGCTTAGTTAGCGTGGGCGCTAAATAGCGTTTCAATCAGTGACGTCACTTGCTCTGAGACCTTGAAGTAGTAGTTCCCCTTGCTCTGCAAGGGCCGCGGCTTTTGTGGAGCGATGGGTAACGATGCTTCGTAGGCGTCAGTTGTTGATGTGTGCAGAAGGTCCCTGGTTCGCGCCCGGGTATGGGCGAGGGGACGGTTTAAAAATTATACTGTTACATACACACACTCATCGCTACCACAAAACATCTACCATTCACAGTCCAGTCAAGCTCATTTAGCAGCTTCCCACTACACAAGCATGACCTATCCTATAATCCCTCAGCCAATCACAAACATGAACTATCCTCTAACCCCACAGCCAATCATAAGCCACAGACGGACACACCACTTCCTGTAATAACACACATATCACATAGATCAAAGGTAACCACATTATCTCAGATTAGTGTGATCATGTCAGATTACTGGGGCTGGTAACGCAATACAGCCTGGCTGCATCGCAAATGGCAACCTATGCCTTACATCATGACTACTTTGACAGGGCCCAGACCTACATAAAGGGTACTTTATGTAGAGAATAGGGGGCCATTTGGGACGCAGGCCCAGACTATGGTTTCACAACACATCACTGGGGGCACATTGCCTACCCTCCAGGACACCTACAGCACCTTCACAGGAAGGCCAAAAAGATCATCAAGGACATTAACCACCCAGTTACTCAACCCTGCACCTTTAAGGCTGCTGCCCTACATACAGTTGAAGTTAAATTTTATATACACCTTAGCCAAACACATTTAATCTCAGTTTTTCACAATTAATCCTAGTAAACATTCTCTGTTTTAGGTCAGTTAGGGTCACCACTTTATTTTAAGAATGTGAACTGTCAGAATAATAGTAGAGAGAATTATTTATTTCAGCTTTCATTTCTTTCATCACATTCCCAGCAGGTCAGAAGTTTACATGCACTCAATTAGTATTTGGTAGCACTGCCTTTAACCTCTAGTGACTTCCTATCCCGCATGAGGGAAAGTAATCATCGACTGACACTAATTAGCATAACGCAACGGACATAAATATTCCTAGAAAATATTCCTATTCATGAAAATCACAAGTGAAATATTTTGAGACACAGTTTAGCCTTTTGTTAATCATCCTGTCATCTCAGATTTTCAAAATATGCTTTACAGTCAAAGCTAGAAAAGCATTTGTGTAAGTTTCTCAGTTTTTCACAATTAATCCTAGTAAACATTCTCTGTTTTAGGTCAGTTAGGATCACCACTTTATTTTAAGAATGTGAACTGTCAGAATAATAGTAGAGAGAATTATTCATTTCAGCTTTAATTTCTTTCATCACATTCCCAGCGAGTCAGAAGTTTACATGCACTCAATTAGTATTTAGTAGCACTCCCTTTAAATTGTTTAAGGGCTGCAATCCCGTTAACGGGATTGATATGACAACAGCCAGTGAAAGTGCAGAGTGCCAAATTCAAACAGAAATCTCATAATTAAAATTCCTCAAACATACATGTATTTTATACCATTTTAAAGGTCATCTTTTTGTTAATCCCACCAACGTGTCCAATTTCAAATAGGCTTTACAGCAAAAGCACCACAAACGATTATGTTAGGTCAACGCTAAGTCACAGAAGAATTCTGCCATTTTTCCAGCCAAAGAGAGGAGTCACAAAAAGCACAAAGAGAGATAAAATGAATCACTAACCTTTGATGATTTTCATCAAATGACACTCATAGGACTTCATGTTACACAATAGATTTCAAAAAAACTTTACGGAAAAAGCAAACCATGCAATAATCTGAGTACAGCTTTCAGACAACAAAGGAGCCAAAAAGATATCCGCCATATTGGGTAGTCAACAGAAGTCAGAAACAGCATTAGAAATATTCACTTACCTTTGATGATCTTCATCAGAATGCACTCCCAGGAATCCCAGTTCCACATTAAATGTTTGATTTAGTTCGATAATGTCCATCATTTATGTCCAAAGACCTACTTTTGTTAGCACGTTTGGTAAACAAATCCAAAGTCATGAAGAGCGTTCCCTTGTTGCAGACGAAATGTCAAAAAGTTACGTTACTGTCCGTAGAAACTTGTCAAACTAAGTATAGAATCAATCTTTAGGATGTTTTTAACATAAAACGTCAATAATATTCCAACAGGAGAATTCCAAGGTCTGTAGAAAAGCAATGGAACGAGAGCTAACTCTCTCGTGACCGCGCCTCAGAGCCTGTGGCAATCGACCAGACACCTGGCTCAAACAGCCCTTATGAGCCCCCACTTCACAACAGAATCCTCAAACAAGTTTCTAAAGACGGTTGACATCTAGTGGAAGCCTTAGGAAATGCAACATAACCAATATCCCACTGTGCATTCAATAAGGGCTGGGTTGAAAATCAACCAACCTCAGATTTCCCACTTCCTGTTTGGATTTCTTCTCAGGTTTTTGCCTGCCATATGAGTTCTGTTATACTCACATACATCATTCAAGCAGTTTTAGAAACTTCAGAATGTTTTATATCCAATACTAACAATAATATGCATATATTAGCAACTGGGACTGAGGAGCAGGCCGTTTACTCTAGGCACCTTTCATCCAAGCCAGTCAATATTGCCCCTGCAGCCATAAGAAGTTTTAACTTGGGTCAAACGTTTCAGGTAGCCTTCCACAAGCTTCCCACAATAAGTTGCGTGAACTTTGGCCCATTCCTCCTGACAGAGCAGGTGTAACTGAGTCAGGTTTGTAGGCCTCCTTGCTCGCACACACTTTTTCAGTTCTGCCCACAAATGTTCTATGGGACTGAGGTCAGGGCTTTGTGATGGCCACTCCAATACCTTGACTTTGTTGTACTTAAGCCATTTTGCCACAACATTTGAAGTATGCTTGGGGTCATTGTCTATTTGGAAGACCCATTTGGAAGACCAAACTTTAACTTCCAGACTGATGTCTTGAGATGTTGCTTCAATACATCCACAATGTCCTTTCCTCATGATGCCATCTATCTTGTGAAGTGCACCAGTACCTCCTGCAGCAAAGCACCCCCACAACATGATGCTGCCACCCCTGTGCTTCATGATTGGGATGGTGTTCTTCGGCTTGCAAGCCTCCCCCTTTTTGCTCCAAACATAACGATGGTCATTACGGCCAAAGAGTTATATTTTTCTTTCATCAGACCAGAGGACATTTCTCCAAAAAGTACAATCTTTGTCTCCATGTGCAGTTGCAAACCGTAGTCTGTTTTTTTATGGCGGTTTTGGAGCAGTGGCTTCTTCCTTGCTGAGCGGCCTTTCAGGTTATGTCGATATAGGACTCGTTTTACTGTGGATATAGATACTTTTGTACCCGTTTCCTCCAGCATCTTCACAAGGTCCTTTGCTGTTGTTCTGGGATTGATATGCACTTTTCACAATAAAGTACATTCATCTCTAGGAGACAGAACAAGTCTCCTTCCTAAGCGGTATGACGGCTGCGTGATCCTATGGTGTTTATACTTGCATACTATTGTTTATACAGATGAATCTGGTACCTTCAGGCATTTGGAAATTGCTCCCAAGGATGAACCAGACTTGTGGAGGTCTACAATTTTTTTTTGATGATCTTCGGATGTTTTCACTCACAAGACTCCCAGTTACAAAACAAATGTTCCTTTTGTTCCATAAAGATTATTTTTATACCTAAAATACCGACGTTTGTTTGTCGCGTTATGTTCAGAAATCCATAGGAATGAGCGGTCACGACAACGCAGACGGAAATTCCAAATAGTCTTCATAATGTCCACAGAAACATGTCAAACGTTTTTTATAATCATTCCCCAGGTAGTTTTTAAAATATATATTCGATAATATATCAACCGAGTGTGTAGCTTTTTCCATAACAGCGGGAGGAACAATGGCCGCTTCACTCAATTGCGCACCATCTCACTCTGAGAGCCCCCACCTCTCCACTTACGCAATGTGATGCTTCACGCTCATTTTTCAAAATAAAAGCCAGAAACTATGTCTAAAGACTGTTGACACCTTAGAGAAGCCACAGAAAAAGGAATCTGGTGGATATCCCTTTAAATGGAGGACAGGCACGCACAGGAACACAGAGGTTTCAAAATAAGAGGCTCTTCCTGATTGGTTTATCCTCAGGCTTTCGCCTGCAATATCAGTTCTGTTATACCCACAGACAATATTTTTACAGTTTTGGAAACTTTAGAGTGTTTTCTATCCTAATCTGTCAATTATATGCATATTCTAGCATCTGGTCATGAGAAATAGGCCGTTTACTTTGGGAACGTTATTTGTGGAGTGGTTGAAAAATGAGTTTTAACGACTCCAACTGTACATAGACATGGAATCAATGGTCTCTTTAATAATGGAACACTAGTCACTTTAATCATGTTAACATACTGTATTATATTCTACTGTATTTTAGTCAATGCCACTCCGACATTGCACTTCCTAATATTTATATATTTCTTTATTCAATTTTTTTACTTCAGATGTATGCATATTGTTGTGAATTGTTAGATCCTACTGCCCTGTTGGAGCTAGGAACACAAGCATTTCGCTACACCCGCATTAACATCTGCTAAAAATGTGTGAGACCAATAACATTTGATTTGTGCTTGACAGGAATTACCCATTTGTATATGTAGTAGACTGATAATATCAGGCTGATGTTATATATATGAAAGCATATTACCATGATCACGGCAATCAGCCAAACGGTTAGGAGCATTGGGCCAGTTACCGAAACATCTCTTGTCCAAATCCCTGAGCCGACTAGGTGAAAAATTTGCCGTTGTGCCCTTGAACAAGGCACTTAACCCTAATCGCTCCTGTAATTCACTCTGGATAAGAGCGTCTGCTAAATGATTCAAATGTAAATTGAAAAAATATAGGGATTATGTTGAACGAGGAAAACATTGTGTGGCCTATGTGTGTTCTCTCTCCCTCACTGTTACGCAGACACGCATGCACACACACACACACCCCCTCACTCACCGTGGCAGGGAGCTGTACTGTCTCTGCGCCTGTTGGAAGGCGTCTCTCTCCTCCTGCCTCTGTCTCTGTCTCTGCACCTCTACAGACACAGAGTGTCGGCCTGTCTGTTGTCCGTCTGTCTGGTACGGGCTTGGGCCTGTGTTGGTGTTGTTGGGCTGAAAGAGGGAGGGGCCAACATCCCGGTTATTCAACACACACAACTATCCGACACATACAGTGCACCAGAGCCTTACATTTAAGAGTGTGGACATTGAGATTCGACCAAATGTATTAGGATGCATTTACAGTGCATCTGTGAATCTATGAATAAATAGAAGGGACTAAAAGTTGGCCAAACTCTCTAAATATATGGCTCTGCAATACTTACCAGGAGCCATCAAGACATGGCCTGCTCTTGTCCTTCACCGTGGCCAGGTCAAACAGAGGTTAGACTGACAGACAGAGAGGAGGACGGAGGAGCATGCTGGTGACGCAGGGTGGACGGAGATGAGATGGATGTTAGTACTGCAGGTGTATACGAAGCCTCTCAGCCGACGCCCTAGCGCAGGTCATTAACCGTCCTGAACAGCCAGAGCGCACGCCACGGAGGAACAGCGTCGTCATTCACTTATCTCCAGCTCCTCCTGGCATGTGACTGTGGATGCCTCCCAAATGGCACCCTACAGTATAACCTACATTTTTGACCAGCGCACTGTATATGGGAATAGGGTGCCATTTGAGTCACACATCCCATATATCCTCGACGGAACACATTGAAACATGTCGAGGAATGACTAACTACCACGCCTTCTTTCTCCTTCCCCATCTTTCATCAGCGAGGAGGTGGGTGTAATGGCTGCGGATCAGTCATAACACAAAGGCTATCTAATTACTTTGATGGGCCATGCCAAGTATTCATACAGAGTGCCACGCTCTAGTGGTGGAAGGGCCATAAAGCAATTTGTCCCGTCATCGCAGGGAGGACCTCCGAGACACCCACATTAAACCTAATGAATCCTTTTAATCATCTGGGATTGATTGGCATAACCTGGGCTGTTGGGCGCGCTGTCGCACTCTGTTGCCATGGCGATGCCAGCCAGGCCATGGACACCTAATAGGTAGCTCCTCGCCATCCATATCGCTAGCTAGATGTGTTCCAGATGTGAATTTCACTGTGCATATTACATATTGCATACGTAAATTACAGTTTGCAATATGGTGTGATTGGATATACTTGATCCCTTTAGTGTCTTGAAATAATAACTTTGTAAGACAAGGAAACAAAGCTAGAAAACCACAACCTATAAAGCTTATCAAGGTATTAAAATGAACGCGGAAGGCGCTAAAATAAAATACAGAGAGGCAATATAAACGCTTCTGGCTGGCGAAAGCAGCCCCCGTGGACGCACTGCTCTTAGTGTGGTAAATGACCGCAATAACGGTTCCCCAACGCAGAAGTAACACAGTCGATCAGTCACTGTGATCGAATTAGCCCAAGGAAACCATGGTCGTGTTCAGTAGGGCACACCGTAGCAAAAAGTTGCAAAGTGACAATCTGTGTTGTTATTGGACGAGTTTAGGTAGTACCCATTGCCAAAACGTTTCTTCCCTACAGAATACAAGCCAGATTCTGCCGCTCTCCTCTGGACCATAGTACTACAGTGAGAAATATACCATCCAGAGGGGTAGCAATCAGAGGTAGAGCTGTCTAACCTCCGCTAACCAGGAACACCTAACAAAACAGCATGCAGGACCAGATCATTAAGGAAATGATTTGCAGCACAACTACAGACATGCTGGATTCCAGACAGCAGTCCCCAGCGGGCTATAGGGGAGATAATGCACAGGGCTGGCCTGACCTGTAATATCAAAGCCTGCTAAGAACACTCACAGTGACAGGGTCAGTGCTTCCACATGGCGGGACTCTCCCTTCATTGTTTACCCTATGGGCCCCAGAATGGAATTCCCAGAACTCTTTTCACCTTGTGTATGTAGAGAAGTCATTCTTCTTACTGACTTGACCATAGAAATAGAATTACTAGAACGGACATTCCCATTCAAGTCAGCGTTCTGTAATCGGTGGGCCAGCGGCCATATTGAGTGCGGTCTACCCCTTGTGTAATTCTATTTCTTTGGACTTGTGACACTAGTCTAGACCGAACACTATGGCCACTACAGAAGATGTTAATTGAACGTTATGTGCTGAGTCTGTCTCCTTACTCTAAATGGAATGGAGTGGGTGGGGCTGGACTGATGGGGTTAATGTTCTGATGTATAGGGCCTCTTAGTCTGATCAATTCACTCTAATAGTGAGACAGCTACAAATGCTTTCTGCGTCCCAAATAGCACTCTATCCCCTATATTGTGAACAAAGCATTGCACTATGAATGTTCAAGTGCATGAGTTTTTCCACATTTTGTTATAGCCTTATTCTAAAGTTGATTAAATAAAAAATAAAAATAAATAAATACATGATATACTTGGGTATTCAGACCCTACATATTCCTACAACTTGATTGGAGTTCACCTGTGGTAAATTCAATTGATTGGACATGATTTGGAAAGGCACACAAATCAAATCAAACCACCTGTCTATACAAGGTCCCACAGCTGACAGCGCATGTAAGAGGAAAAACCAAGGCATGAGGTTGAAAGAATCGTCCATAGAGCTCTGAGACAGGATTGTGTCGAGGCACAGATCTGGGAAGGGTACCAAAACATTTCTGCAGCATTGAAGGTCCCCAAGAACACAGTGGCCTCCATCTTTCTTAAATGGAAGAAGTTTGGAACCACCAAGACTCTTCCTAGAGCTGGCTGCCTGGCCAAACTGAGCAATCGGGGGAGAAGGGCCTTGGTGAGGGAGGTGACCAAGAACCTGATGGTCACTCTGACAGAGCTCCAGAGATCCTCTGTGTAAATGGGAGAACCTTCCAGAAGGACAACCATCTCTGCAGCACTCTACCAATCAGGCCTTTATGGTAGAGTGGCCAGACGGAAGCCACTCCTTAGTAAAAGGCACATGACAGCCGCTTGGAGTTTCCCAAAAGGCAACCCTCAGACCATGAGAAACAAGATTCTCTGGTCTGATAAAACCATGATTGAACTCTTTGGCCTGAATGCCAAGCGTCACATTTGGAAGAATCCTGGCACCATCCCTACGGTGAAGCATGGTGGTGGAAGCATCATGTTGTGGAGATGTTTTTCAGCGGGAGGGTCTTCAAGACTACTCAGGATCGAGGAAAAGAAGAATGGAACAAATGTACAGAGAGATTACTGATGAAAATCTGCTCCAGAGCGCTCAGGACCAGAGACTAGGGATTAAGGTTCACCTTCCAACAGGACAAAGACCTTAAGAACACAGCCAAGACAACGGAGGAGTGGCTTTGGGACAAGTCTCTGAATGTCCTTGAGTGGCCCAGTCAGAGCCCGGACTTGAACCCGATCAAACATCTCTGGAGAGACCTGAAAATAGCTATGCAGCAACGCTCCCCATCCAACCTGACAGAGCTTGAGAGGATCTGCAGAGAAGAATGGGAGAAACTCCCCAAATACAGGTGTGCCAAGCTTATATTGTCATACCCAAGAAGACCCAAGACTGTAATTGCTGCCAAAGGTGCTTCAACAAATGATTGAGTAAAAAAGTATTAAAAAAACTGTTTTCGTTTTGTTATTATGGGGTAATTGTGTGTAGATGGATGAGGGGAAAAAATTATTTAATCAATTTCAGAACAAGGCTGTAATGTAACAAAATGTGGAAAAAGTCAAGGGGTCTGTATACTTTCTGAAGACACTCTATATGCACAGGGAGCATAATTGAGTTTTCAGCGACATATGTTACCATTTTCCATAATTTGGCAATCAGTATGGCAGAGAAAAAAAAAATCTAAGAACACAAAATTACTGTTGATTACTATGCGGTTCTGTAAGACGTTGGTTATTCTGTTATTTAGAAATAAATTGTGATGGCAATTATGTCTGACTCCCTTCAATGGTGCGGTCATGGGAACAGGGTAACTTTGCTTTCTATCGGTAATGTAAATAAACAATGTGATGGTATTATCAAGGACTTTAAATCGGCAATCAGCAGTTGAAACAACGTGATTTGGTAAAAAGCGGAGTGTAGGGGCTGGAGAAATGTGACCGCTCGCAAATTCAGACAGCTCTGCTGGCAAGGACAAACCATCCCATATATCAAATGTATAGTTTAAACCATGTTTTGAGGCTATGTAGTGTTTGTTACATTTACATTGTTTACAAACACTGGAGAAAAACAAGCTTATATTTCGGGTTCTGATGGGGTACGACAGTTGAACTAAGCTCATGTGGCATTTATAAGTAATATTCTTCAACAAAACATATCATTAATTTAGAAGTCAAAAAATGGATGAAGCAACTGCAGATTGCCCCTTTAATGACTATGCCGAGTCCAAAATAGCACCCTATTCCCCTAAGGCGCTGGGCAGTAGTGTACTATACAGGGAATAGGGTGCCATTTGGGACACAACCGATATGTACATGCTTGACTGTGTAGAGCAACAAAGCGCAGCTTGAAAGCCCTTCCCCACACACATGGCACACTCAGTGTCTCAAAACAAGACCAAACTTTTTATTTGATTTATCATCATCACCTCTAAATGAAGCCCAGGGCCCGTACGCATGAATCGTCTCAGAGTAGGAGTGCTGATCTAGGATCAGTTCTGCATTTTAGATCACAGTGAATGATCCTAGCTCAGTACTCCCACTCTGATACACCTGATTCATACAGCCCCAGAGGTCAAGTGGAGTCTGTTCATGAGCTCTCCGTTTACAACTGTTAGAAAACTCATTCAAATCAATCCTTAGACAACGCCATACAAAAGATTAGAAAAACGGTACATGTTGACAGTCTAAAAACAACATCACATGTATATAGAGGCCTAAGAGACGAAAGTTGAATTAGTACAAATGTACTTCATAACAACGTATAGGAGTAATACAGCCAACTATTTAAATATACACAGCAGTGGTTATAGGACAAAGACATGACACAACATTATATACATATTCTAGAAATATTAAAAAGTAGTGACTTTCAAACATTAGGCAAATTATTTTGCTGATCATTCATAATTTTACGTTGTAACAGACAGAATGTAAAATGTATACTGAAGGCATACTGCTGGTGTAATGGATGGAAGAATAGGACATAGTGCAGTCTTTACCTACGAACCAGAGACCTTAAATTACATCATAGAAAGGTATTCTGTAAGAATTATAAAGGCATTTCCAATTGTTAATTGCTTGAATTATCACTCATCCTATTTTGGTGGCCATGCCAACAAAAAGAGAACAAATTCAAAAAAATCCACAACGCCCGAACCTTTTCTCTAAAAAGGCACAGTTAAAAACCGACAATTGCGGGGGTGCTTTCTTATCACACAGAAAGCACCCCCGCAATCAGACACACAGACAGGAGTCCATTGGTCCTTGAGAAGGTGGGCGGGTCCTTGTTTTGTGAGACAGACAGACAGACCAACAGATGGCATTGATGGCAGATGGGATGAGAAGGGTGGTGCGACGGAGGTGGTGGTCGTGACGGGTGGGGTTAGAGGTCAGGTGAGCGTGCCAGAGGGTCACATGCTCCTAGACGCATGCAGGTGGAGATGTTGGTTGCATCCAAAAAGGCACCCTATTTTCCCATGTAGTTCACTACTTTTAACCAGGTCCCATAGGCCTCTAGCCAAAAGTAGTGCACTAAATAGGGAATAGGATGCCATTTGGGACTCAACCGTTGTTGTAAGAGTTATTGGGTCGTTCCATATGATTTGAAACCCTTTCTGACTGCATCCTTTTTGATTTGAATTGAACCTTTCATACATGTTTGCGGTGGTAGACTTTTCGGACCTGAATGCCAAAACATTCAGGAGACCATTTTACATACCCCACCGTAACATGAGAAATCCATGTTTCCATCACTGAAAAAAAAATAAAATAATTTAGTTTGATATTATTTAAAAGCTTACAGACAGGATTGTCAAAGTATTTTATAATTTGAACTTTGAGCACTTCTGGGTCTCTCCACAAAGAATGCCTTTTGCGTGCATCCCTTTGATATTTTATGTAGAATTTGTGAGCCAATATTGTATTTTAAAAGCCTGTTATATTAAATTAAGTGCTCTTTAATATATACCACATGGATAATTAAATAAATCAGATTTTTAATATTAATAAACACTAAAGTGCCAAAATTCAGCATTTTGACATGTCCCTCCATACACCCTCTGACTTCTAAGAAGATTTTTTACCCATTTTACCCCAACATTTCTCCACTTAACACCAACATTTCTCCACTTAACACCAACATTTCTCCACTTAACACCAACATTTCTACACGTTTTCACCATCATTCTAAAGCCCGAGTTATTTAGTTGCTGTGACAAAGTAATTTCTGTTTCTGAATATTATTATTCATTTGATGTTATTAGTGATTCTTTTAAAGGTCAACCCTGTTACACTGAACTCTCGTTTTAATATGGTAAACAAAAGGAAAAAAGACTTTGAACTAATAGTCAAATCATAGTGTAAAAGCAGATGAGCTGGTCCTACTCATTTTCTGGTGTATTGTGGTAGAAAACTGAGCGGGTTGAGCACAACACCCTTTAGATAAATAGACAGGCTAGAAATGTTTTAAAAATACAAAAATTGTGAAGCTAGAATGACATTTTCCCTCCCTGTTGGACACAACAAGCTTCCATTCCCCCTGTCACAAGTGTATTTATGGCTGATTTAAGACGAAGTCGCCAAACTTGTTACGGTCGTTGAAATCATATGGAACAACCCTATTAGAGAAGAGCCTGGGTTAGGTGGGAGACTCAGAGGAGTTAATGAGAAGAAGCTCCACAGGCTGAGGTTGTTCAGTCAGTGTCATACTGGACAGTCCATACTCAGGGCTGGCCCGGTGGTTGTGAGGTTAGTGGTAGTAGAGGCTCCACGATGTAGCCAGCTAGCCAGCCAGCTAGCCAGGGTATTAGCAGCCCTCCTAGGCTGGCAGTGGTGGGGAGGTTGGTGGTGGTGGTTAGTGAGGGGGCCCATGGAGGAGGTCCATGGAGAGCCAGGCAGGACCGACCTGGTTCTCAGCCCGGTCTCAGACACTCACCCAGGGCTGCTCGAAGCTGTAGGTGCGTCTCCGGTCGTCAGGGTCGTCGTCTCCCCTGGCCTGCTGGAACTCGTGTCTCAGCCGCTGTATCCGGTCGTGGTTGCTAGGCGCTAGTCTGTTGCTGCAAGGGGTTGAGAGTGAGAGAGGAAATACTACATGAGCATGGTGGTGGCCCATTTGGAACAAGTCGGTGTCTCAAAATGGCACAGCATTTCCTATATAGTACACTACTTTTGACCAGAGCCTACAGTGCATTACATTAGGGAACAGTGTACCATTTGGGACTGTTTCCATCAGCATAGCTGGGAAATGGTCCAGACACTGGACTGTAATACACAGTAGAGCAGCGTTTCCCAAACTCGGTCCACAGGACCCCAAGGGGCGCACGTTTCGGCTTGTGCGCTAACACTACACAGCTGATTCAAATCAAAGCTTGATGATTAGTTGATTATTTGAATCAGCGGTGTAGTGATAGGGCAAAAAACGAAAGGTGCACCCCTTAGAGTCCCAAGGACAGAGTTTCGCAAACCCAGCAGTAAAGCCTCAAATATTAATCAAACTAATGTATACTAATGTATTATTCATAACCATGGAGTATGGCGTCCCTAATGGCACCATATCCCTTATATAGTGCACTACTTTTGACAAGAGCCCTATGAACTGTCAAGAGAATAGGGAGAATTTGGGACACAGGCAAGAACAAAGCAAAGTAGTGTGAACAGTCGATAGTCAAGCTACATCCTCAGGCCACACATCACTCACCAACTTCCGTCCATTGTCTCTAAGCACACTCATAAACAACCACGGCCCACTAAAACACATCACCTGGCTCGTCTGCATACTTATTGAACTGACCTTGACCAGAGAGAAAGCTCAGTTGGTAGAGCATGGCACTTGCCATGCCAGGATAGAGGGTTCGATTCCTGGGACCACCCATATGTAAAATGTATGCATGCATGATTGTAAGTAGTTTTGGATACAAGTGTCTGCTAAATGGCATATATTAAGTTCTGCATTATACAGTAAGGCAGCCCTTGTCCCAGAAGCAGTGATGAAGATTGGAGTGGTTGCGGTGACCGTATTTCCGCCACACCGGCAGTCAGGACGACAATAAAATTCCATGTGAATTGTTAAGTCAAAGTAATCTCCTCTTATGCACTCTGGACATGCTTAGGTAGTACCCAATTTGTTAACTACCATCAGGTGCTCAGGGCTCCATCAGGTCCCAATGGCCTGGTACTCAGGGCTTTATTGTTCCTCCATTAAGTCCTACTGGTCTGGTACTCAGGGCTTTATTGTTCCTCCATTAGGTCCTAATGGCCTGGTACTCAGGGCTCTATTGTTCCTCCATCAGGTCCTAATGGCCTGGTACTCAGGGCTCTATTGTTCCTCCATCAGGTCCTAATGGCCTGGTACTCAGGGCTCTGTTCTTCCTCCATTAGGTCCTAATGGTCTGGTACTCAGGGCTCTATTGTTCCTCCATTAGGTCCTAATGGTCTGGTACTCAGGGCTTTATTGTTCCTCCATTAGGTCCTAATGGTCTGGTACTCAGGGCTCTGTTCTTCCTCCATCAGGTCCTAATGGTCTGGTACTCAGGGCTCTGTTCTTCCTCCATTAGGTCCTAATGGTCTGGTACTCAGGGCTCTACTGTTCCTCCATCAGGTCCTAATGGCCTGGTACTCAGGGCTCTATTGTTCCTCCATTAGGTCCTAATGGTCTGGTACTCAGGGCTCTATTGTTCCTCCATTAGGTCCTAATGGTCTGGTACTCAGGGCTCTGTTCTTCCTCCATTAAGTACTAATGGTCTGGTACTCAGGGCTCTATTGTTCCTCCATTAAGTCCTAATGGTCTGGTACTCAGGGCTCTATTGTTCCTCCATTAAGTCCTAATGGTCTGGTACTCAGGGCTCTATTCTTCCTCCATTAGGTCCTAATGGTCTGGTACTCAGGGCTCTGTTCTTCCTCCATTAGGTCCTAATGGTCTGGTACTCAGGGCTCTGATCTTCCTCCATTACGTCCTAATGGTCTGGTACTCAGGGCTCTGTTCTTCCTCCATTAGGTCCTAATGGTCTGGTACTCAGGGCTCTGTTCTTCCTCCATTAGGTCCTAATGGTCTGGTACTCAGGGCTCTACTGTTCCTCCATTAGGTCCTAATGGTCTGGTACTCAGGGCTCTACTGTTCCTCCACTCTGACATCAATGCAAATACAATCAAAAATCACATCATAACAGTATGGTGCTTTTAAAACTCAGCTCACTGTGATTGATTTGAAGAAAGAAGTTCAACAACAGGTTGAAACAGTGGAAAACATGGTTATTGTGGATGTTGTTTCAAAGCCTAACACCACGAAATGGACAGCGCTTTCAACACCCATACGCATATTAATTCAACACCCATACGCATATTAATTCAACACCCATACGCATATTAATTCAACACCCATACGCATATTAATTCAACACCCATACGCATATTAATTCAACACCCATACGCATATTAATTCAACACCCATACGCATATTAATTCAACACCCATACGCATATTAATTCAACACCCATACGCATATTAATTCAACACCCATACGCATATTAATTCAACACCCATACGCATATTAATTCAACACCCATACGCATATTAGAGCTTATGCATACACATATACCTACCTATATATGCCCAAGCGCGAAAAAAAAACTGAATCAAAATTGAGATTGTGCCGTTATAAAATACATATTACGCAAGGCAGAAAAACATGACAAAAAAAGTTATTTAAGATGTCTTTGGTACATAATTGGTCTAGCCTTTACTCCAAATTCAAACAAATTCTTGTAATCGCCTTTGAGTGTGGCCTGTACCATTCTGGATGGACTGGTTACCTTACGCTATTCTCCAATCTTTCTATTCATGATTTGGGAGAGAACGTCGAGGCCTAGCGGCTAGGCCTTCAATTACAGTGAAATAACCGGAGTGGTCTATCCAACATGAGTGGGACAGTGATCTCCATTTGCTATTGGAGTGCATACGGATTACCTTTCCCCTTGCCCCTGTTCCTACTCATTTAATAATGATAACTGTACATATTAGTAAAGACAAAATTACACTGAGAATAGTCTGATGGGTGATAATATGATCTCTTGATGAGAGAACGGTCTGTGCAGCCTGAGGCAAGGAACAGAGCGCAAGCTTTTCTTTGCGACGTTCTTAAATCACCAACAGCCTTTAGCCGGTCCATGAGGCCCCATTACATGTTTTGATTTATAAGACATTCTAAGGTTTGTATCTCTCACAAGTTGCCAAATTACTCAATCTAGCGTATAGGACCCGTTTCAAATGATCACTTTTACGCTCAACAGAGCCACTTCATCTGCGCACTCGATCCAGAAAGGGAAAAATATCCTTTCTATTTTATTCAGCCAAGTTCAATTATATTCTTCTTACTATAAAATCATATAATATAAAATAATGGCATGGGACTTATGAGCATAACGTGTCAGCTAAATGAACAAGCCTACAACATGCAGCATAGCCTTGATAACATCCAGTAGACCAACTCATACTCTGTCCTTCTGATATACATTTTCTCCATTATGTTTCTTTAGAGCTGCCTAAATGAAATGCTGGATATATGGTGATGGTGTATATTAAATTGATTCATTAGACTTGTTAAATGTAGATGTTCCAAAGGCACATCAGCGGCTTGTAATGAGCGGAGGCAAGGAGATGCCAAATGTGTTTATGTTAATTAGGGTCAATTACCGTGAGACCGGCCCCCCCTTTTAGCATGACAATAAGAGAGGCGGAGAGAGAGACAGAGGGGTGGGAGAAAGGACGCCCAGCTATGTATGTGGAGGTCATCTGTGGTCCCCTGGAGTAAAGCTAATTCAAACCTGACTTCTCTGTTAGACTACCACTCTGAACAGCCCTGTCAGGTGACTAGAGAGCATCAGCAGGAGAGAGATCAGAAGTTGACTTTTCAACTTTCAAACACAAGCCAGTAACTTTCCTGGACATCCTTTTATGATCTCTTTAAAAGCCCCCACCACCCCCAAAAAAGCCCAGCTCTTAAAACTCTCCTGTCTCAGGAGTTCCTATGAAATAGCCTTACAACATCCCAATCATTAACAACAAAGCATTGCTTCCAAAAACCAGACAACTGAAACAGACAGACACATCGAAGGCTGTTTGGGGATCTATGAAAAAAACCGCAGACGTTATCTCAATCATTTGCAACAAAAAAAAATGCATTGGATCAATACCTAAATCATTACTGACAAACATTGGATCCATAACCACAGAACATATCCATTAAGCCTGTTTAGGGTAGGAAACTGCCATGTGTGATCTGTCAAATCACTGTGATCTTTAACTCAGCCATATCCCCTTTGAAAACAGATGACCCCGGGGCACCATGTGTGACCCTGCCTATAGGTCACAGCACCATCAGCGTTCAGGATAACAGAATGCCTTTATTAGATATTAGCCTGCCATGCAACCTGTGAACAGATGACTCAACAGAGCACTGGGCTATTCCCTATGTAGTGCACTACCTATGACCAGGGCCCATTAGTGCATTGTCATAATACTGGGGCTGGCTAATATTGAATTGGAAAAAGTGTGTTTGTCTCAGTGTGTGTCAGTGTGTCCCCCCCCTACTCTTCAACATCATAACACTATGAAATGGAAAATAAATGTTTGGATGTTTCAATGTACCCCTCGGTATCACCCAATAAGCCTTTAAACAGGGATTTAAATTATTAAGGAACACAGGATTTTTAAAAGGCTTTCCTTCACTGACAAAAAACTAAATCAACCATAGAAAATAACAAAAGAGAGATAAGGAAATCTCCTGCAGTGAGGTGAGGGAGATTTAACGTTAGATGAGTTTCATCCTATGGACAAGCTCACTCAATATCTGCTGCTGTGTCTGGCCTGAAAGGTCAGCGTTTACAGACTTTGGCCTCTGGGGCTCAATAACAACAGACTTGGGCCGCATCCCAAACGGCACCCTATTCTTTACGTTTAAATCCCGGGCAGTAAAAGCCATGGTCCCTGGTCAAAAGTAGTGCACTACATGGCGAGCCATTTGGGACTCAGCCTTGGCCTGGCAGGTGATTGGTAAGCTATTTATTTCATGTTATGATAGGATGTGCCCTTTAAGTTTTGTCTGTGGCTTTAAGCTTGGTCAGGACTAGGACAGTAAAAGTGGCTACGACTTCAGCAGAACAAAATAATGCCTACAGCCAAACAAAACAACTTCAAAAACATGATTGGCGGCCCAGAGAGTCACACCAGTTTGGAGTGAATAGTAGCCTAGGAATAGGGCCACGGCTCTGAGTCGGGCCTTGACCGGGGCGAGTCGGTGGAGCTGTCCCCCAGGTGCTGACTCACATCTGTGTGGCTCTGGGTGAATGTAAAGACGTACAGGACTCATTAATTCCACTCAGAATGGACAGCAGATGTTCGCAGCCATAAATCTAAAACCTAAAACTCTGGTTTGAGAGGTACAGAGAAAAGTGACGGGTCAAACTTGGAGCCATTGACCAAAACTCAACTCCTTGAGTTTTGGTCAAAAGGAGCCGTCACAGATTTGTTGGTGTTGTCTTGCCAACTCCAATGGGTGGCTATGCAACACAAACAGATAATGACCATAGGGAGTTGGCTAGACAGAACAAACAGATCATGAAACCAGGCTACTGTCACATTGCAGTCCCTATTAATTCTCCCTCCCCAAGGAGGTCAAAATCAAAGGCTGTCTATAGGGGAGCCCCTACAGTAGAATGTAAAATACAATAAATGACAGTAGCAGCTGATCCAAAGGCTCCTAATCCCCTGGAATCAATCCGAATGGCCTCTTTCAGAGCTCCTCTTCCTTCCCACCCCTCAGGACATAACGGGAGCATCTCACAGATATAAATGGTACAAGACAGCAATGGAAAACACCCATCCTGATCATATTAATATGTGGGGGAAGTTGGAGACCAGGGTTCTTACTGGACTCCAGAGGGAAGGAAAGAGCACCACTGGGAGCGACGGAGGCTTTACGAATCCATCTCTGGATGAGCAGATCATCCCCGTTCAATCCCAGGCTGTAAAAGCCAGCTGCTGTTCCGTCAATCTCACCACCAGCAGTCAGCCTATAAGAGGGCTCTTTCCATGCACTGTTCTTACTTGTCAAATGAACTCACTTCTTTTTTTTTGTCTGTGTTGTGCGTGTAAATTAATGTATGCTATTTTCTTAGACAAGGCTCACTTGAAATAAATCCTCAAACTAAATGTGGCTTCCCTGGTGAAATAAAATATAAATACAAAATGAAATAAAAGCAGACCACGGGAGTCACATAGGATTATGGGATCCTTAGGACGGAGACAGGCATTGTTATGATGAAGACCCTTGTGGTGAGTGGTGTGCCCTTGGTTTAGGGGGAACGCAATTAGGGACCTTCCTTCTTAAACTGAGAGGAAGGAAACACATCTCTTTTGCTGCGTTCACATAGGGAGCCCAATTCTGATATTTTGCCAAATTATTGGCAACAGATCTGATCTGATTGGTCAAAACACCAATTAGTGGCAAAAGATCCGATTTGGGGTACCTGTGTAAAACATAGCCTTTGGCAGACTAGCTCGATAGAACCAGCGTGTGCATTTTGGCCCTCGCTCTATGACATGTTAGAGCACCACCACAAGAAGGGGAAAAAACATGGTGAACTAAAATCATTAGCATTTTGGTATTTAATTTGGATCCCCATTAGCTGTTGCAAAAGCAGCAGCTACTCTTCCTGGAGTCCACACAAAACATGAAACATAATACAGAACATTAATAAACAATTACAGCTCAAGGACAGAACTACATACAGTGCCTTGCGAAAGTATTCGGCCCCCTTGAACTTTGCGACCTTTTGCCACATTTCAGGCTTCAAACATAAAGATATAAAACTGTATTTTTTTGTGAAGAATCAACAACAAGTGGGACACAATCATGAAGTGGAACGACATTTATTGGATATTTCAAACTTTTTTAACAAATCAAAAACTGAAAAATTGGGCGTGCAAAATTATTCAGCCCCTTTACTTTCAGTGCAGCAAACTCTCTCCAGAAGTTCAGTGAGGATCTCTGAATGATCCAATGTTAACCTAAATGACTAATGATGATAAATACAATCCACCTGTGTGTAATCAAGTCTCCGTATAAATGCACCTGCACTGTGATAGTCTCAGAGGTCAGTTAAAAGCGCAGAGAGCATCATGAAGAACAAGGAACACACCAGGCAGGTCCGAGATACTGTTGTGAAGAAGTTTAAAGCCGGATTTGGATACAAAAAGATTTCCCAAGCTTTAAACATCCCAAGGAGCACTGTGCAAGCGATAATATTGAAATGGAAGGAGTATCAGACCACTGCAAATCTACCAAGACCTGTCTGTCCCTCTAAACTTTCAGCTCATACAAGGAGAAGACTGATCAGAGATGCAGCCAAGAGGCCCATGATCACTCTGGATGAACTGCAGAGATCTACAGCTGAGGTGGGAGACTCTGTCCATAGGACAACAATCAGTCGTATATTGCACAAATCTGGCCTTTATGGAAGAGTGGCAAGAAGAAAGCCATTTCTTAAAGATATCCATAAAAAGTGTCGTTTAAAGTTTGCCACAAGCCACCTGGGAGACACACCAAACATGTGGAAGAAGGTGCTCTGGTCAGATGAAACCAAAATTGAACTTTTTGGCAACAATGCAAAACGTTATGTTTGGCGTAAAAGCAACACAGCTGAACACACCATCCCCACTGTCAAACATGGTGGTGGCAGCATCATGGTTTGGGCCTGCTTTTCTTCAGCAGGGACAGGGAAGATGGTTAAAATTGATGGGAAGATGGATGGAGCCAAATACAGGACCATTCTGGAAGAAAACCTGATGGAGTCTGCAAAAGACCTGAGACTGGGACGGAGATTTGTCTTCCAACAAGACAATGATCCAAAACATAAAGCAAAATCTACAATGGAATGGTTCAAAAATAAACATATCCAGGTGTTAGAATGGCCAAGTCAAAGTCCAGACCTGAATCCAATCGAGAATCTGTGGAAAGAACTGAAAACTGCTGTTCACAAATGCTCTCCATCCAACCTCACTGAGCTCGAGCTGTTTTGCAAGGAGGAATGGGAAAAAATGTCAGTCTCTCGATGTGCAAAACTGATAGAGACATACCCCAAGCGACTTACAGCTGTAATCGCAGCAAAAGGTGGCGCTACAAAGTATTAACTTAAGGGGGCTGAATAATTTTGCACGCCCAATTTTTCAGTTTTTGATTTGTTAAAAAAGTTTGAAATATCCAATAAATGTCGTTCCACTTCATGATTGTGTCCCACTTGTTGATTCTTCACAAAAAAATACAGTTTTATATCTTTATGTTTGAAGCCTGAAATGTGGCAAAAGGTTGCAAAGTTCAAGGGGGCCGAATACTTTCGCAAGGCACTGTACATTTGAAATGTCACATATAGTCTACATATCAGTACATACAAACAATATCTAGGTCAAATAGGGGAGAGGCGTTGTGCCGTGAGGTGTTGCTTTATCTGTTTTTTTGAAAGCAGGTTCACTGTTTATTTGAGCAATATGAGATGGAAGGGAGTTCCATAATACTGAAGCTTTCTTGAATTTGTTCTGGATTTGGGGACTGTGAAAAGACCCCTGATGGCATGTCTGGTGGGGTAAGTGTGTGTATCAGTGCTGTGTAACACTGAAAATAATTAGGAATTTTCAACATATGCATGTTTCTTACAAAAACAAGAAGTGATGCAGCCAGTCTCTCCTCTACTTTTGGTCAAGAGAGACTGGCATGTATAGTATTGATATAAGCCCTCTGATTACAGTGAAGAGCAAGAGGTGCTGCTCTGTTCTGGGCCAGCTGCAGTTTTTATCGTTTTTTTTTTGCAGCACCTGACCATGTGACTGGGCAATAATCATGATAAGATAGAACTCGAGCCTGCAGGACTTGCTTTGTTGAGTGTGGTGTCAAAAAGAGACGAGTATTTCTTTATCAAGGACAGACCTCTTCCCAACCACGGAATCAAAATGTTTTGACCATGACCGTTTACAATCCAAGGTAACACCAAGTCATTTAGTCTCCTCAACTTGTTCAACAACCGCACCATTCATTACCAGATTCAGCAGAGGTCTAGAATTTACAGAATGATTTGTACCAAATACAATGCTCTTATTTTTTTATAGAGATTAAGGACTAGTTTATTATTAGTTATGATTGGTGGGATCATAATCATATTATGGGGCGGTATATATATATATATATTATAGTAAGTGCCTTTCTGACAGCCGTGATTGGTCCATTAACTGATTGACTGATTTGAGGTGATGGATGGGGGCTCCCATGGACCCTAGGCCTAGAGAGACAGGAGTGTGGGCGGTGCATTCAGCCATGTTCCACCCAGCCCCTTACTTTTGGCAGCGTCACAAATGTCACCCGCTTCCCTATATCCTACACTACTTTGGGCCCTGGACAAAAGTAGTGAACTATGAAGAGAATAGGGTGCCATTTGGGACGCAGGCTTTATCTCTCTGTTACGACCCCCCACCACCACCACCACCACCATCCAACCGCCATCCATCACACACGACATCTCACCAGTCGATCATGGCCTTGACAGCAGGCCATTATGGCAGAGCTCTATGACTGTGATGGTGCACAGTAGGGGTTGAGCAGTGTTAATACTGTATTCACATGCTCATTTGGCACCTCTATTGTTGCCTGTGCTTTCCAGTGCATTTATCTAGTGATGTGTAACAGATTCCTAGGGCCTGAAGGCTACTGTTCTATGAACGATTTTTGGAGGCCTAGATATTACACTATTGTCTGCTTTGGTGAAACAGTAGACGTTACATAGCACAATGAAACATGCATGAGACGCACTGTCTGTATGGGACAGCAGGGATCTGAGATACGGCACTGATGAGACGTCGATCGCAGGGCATGATTACAATGCTCCCTTCCTGGTAAAAGGAGAGACAGTGTTACCAATGGAGGACAAGCAGTTCCATGTATTTACTTGTCGTAACCCAGCACACCGTTGATAGGTTGGTTTGTAAAGCATGACATTGGCCAGAAATTAAAAGCAGACCTACACCATGTTACACACATTATTGCTCCTGGCGGCGCCATAAGCCTGAAATGGAAAACACACTTCACCATCTCTCTCCATGACGGTACAATTTAGTGCGAGTAAATATCAGGCAAATATTGTAATTCAGTCTCAAGACATTCAGACAGCAGTTGCTCTGGAAATATATTGATACGTTGTTAAACTGAAATGCCACTTAAATCTATCCCATTATTTCTGTGGATTCCAATGTTTACAGTTGAGGAGGTTATACGTGGTTGCAGCCAATGGGATGGCTATTACTGTAACCTAGTGCTATTGGAGCAATGGAAGCTTGGCTGCGGATGGCTACTGTTGGACATTTACATGTGTTTTGGTTAATTGTTGGGTTGTATAGCCATTGCTTTGTTTTGCCATTTCCTAACTAAATGAAACTGGTACACTGAAATTAATAGCTGTGATGATAAAAAAAACAAAAAGGTGACATTTTGTCATCCTAATTGAATATGGTTGATTAAATAAACATAGCATCCTAAAAGTAGTAAATAATTCATCACATTCAAATGACGACTTCTTGATTTATGTTGGGCTGAAATGTCGCCTGCCTTGAATCTTTCAAGGAGCTCCCGTGGAGCTGGGTGGTAGTTGTGCCAGTGTTTGGCCAGGAGAGGCAGAGCCAGTGTCCAAAATGGCACCCTACATAGAGTACTACTTATGACCACAGCCCTATGGGCCCTATAAAAGGAATAGGGTGCCATTTGGAACGCACAGGGTATTTTATCAGTGTGTGTATGCTCTCTCCGTATTTTATTCTGATGTACACAGATAAAGACGGTTGGCAGTGTGTGTTGGCTCTTGGCCAGTGGCACTGCCCTTTGAGGAGAGGGTATGTTTTGAGCTGCGCCTGCGAACGTTTGGAACGTGCATACAGAGTCTAATTTGGCCTGGTTCATGGACACTAGCTGAATCCATTAGCCTTGGGTCCTCTGGCCCACTGAGCAAGTAGATATATCAAAATACTCTGTTCAGCTGTCTATCTTCCTCTCAATGGAGAACAAACTAGACCAAACACATTATGGCCTGGGTTTCTACCTCAAATATACTGCATTTGATTGAATAACTAGTCTAGGCCTGTGTGCGATGACTTTGGTATTGATCAGTCTCTACTGCAAATAAAGACTTAATGCAACTTCATCACCG
This sequence comes from Oncorhynchus mykiss, assembly GCF_013265735.2. Taxonomy (NCBI): domain Eukaryota; kingdom Metazoa; phylum Chordata; class Actinopteri; order Salmoniformes; family Salmonidae; genus Oncorhynchus; species Oncorhynchus mykiss. The sequence continues at coordinate 59,448,536 of NC_048572.1, forward strand.
TAATTATCCCAGATAATCCCGAGGTGATCTTTTATCCCAGGAAGTAAACTGACATAATGAGTAAAAGAAAATCCCTAGTTTTTAGCGACATCGTGCAGAATACAGACAGAGGCGTACGAAGTGTCTAATCTACATGGAGTATCGACAGGCCCGAAACAGCGGTCTTCGTGAGGACTCAAGGATTTAAACTACTCTCAGCTCGGTCCCAGTAGCAGATAGTAGGGAGCGTGACTAACATACTGACTAAGGGCATCAGTCAGTGAGTCTCTCAGTGGATGTTTTGAGTAGCGCTCGATCAATACAACTGGATTATCAGATTTTGCATCTCGCCTCATTTTCCTTTGCGAGAGGATGTAAGGCCCGCTTCCCTCCATCTGATAACATGACTCAACCAACTGCTACAGCTGCCGCTGGCTTTGGACCTATACTGGTTTCCTCATCAGCTGGGTACATCAGTAAGTACAATACCTCAGCAAATGTTTGTTCTATACTCGTGTTGTAGTTAGCAAAACAGTCGCATCTCCGGGGATACATCGCAGAGAATTAATCTGTTTAATTAAATGTTTAATTAAAATGGTGAATTTTAATTAAGAATCAAGTCGATGATTTTATTAGAAATTCACATTTAAGGATTATTCTCCGATGCGGTAAAATAGCCATCAAACCACACATTGAGTCCCAATGGAATATTCCCCTGTTCTACCGACTGTACACCTTCCTTCATTTCCATGCAAACAGAGGTCTGTTTTCAGTAAATCAGATACTGTAAATCCATTTAGATAGACTTTTTGCTTTTAGGACAAAAATATTGATGAGTTAAGATGAAATGTTCATAGCATTGTTGAATTGCCTTGTTTTAGTAAGTCCACAGTGACCCTACCTCGTCTGCTAGGCTTAGGGATGGTATGTTTCCCTAAGGACTTGCCGTCTTAAACAGATACTGCAGTGGAGAACGTCAAGAGAATAAGAAGGGTTGTGAGAAAGGGTATGCCACTCTATAGGGCCCTGGTCGAGAGTAGTGCACTACATAGGGAACAGGGTGCCATTTGGGACACTTACGCAAGCCCTCTCCATGCATAATGTAATGGTGACCATTCTAGTGTTGATTGAGAGACAGACAGGAGCACATAGGTGGCTGGTCCGTTTTGGAGGGCGGTTTACTAAGACAATGAGTATGACTATGGGTGCAGGGTCATGTACGTATCTTTCTTCTACTGGATCATGGAATGCACATATAACTCAATGATTCAATGGGGAAGTCAATATAGAGAGATGTTCAGATGGACATTCTGTGGACAACCTAAGTGGACACTCCCGTGTGGACACTCCAAGCAGCACAGTCTGACAGTCAGGGAGAGGGGACCACAGTATGAAGCCTACGTTAGCCATTCCATATATCATGATCTGGGCTTTGGCTGAAGCTTATCTGGAAATACTCAGAAGAAGGGCGACATTATTAACATAAATGAAAAGCGGATTCCAGTCATCAATACTATGCAATGAAAGAGATGATCCTTTCCAAAGCAGCAACAGATGAGAGGCCCATATGTCTGGGCTATAAGGCGACCGAAGCCAAAGGAAATATCAAGAGCGAGGATAAAGGATAAATAGAACTCTAATGTGAATTCTGGAATGGAATGGGGGAAGGCCTGACTGATAGTGTAATTCTAATGCACACTGATAACTTCAGCAAGCGGCGGGCGGGCGGGTGATGGTGGCAGAGGAAGGAAATCAAATTGAAGCTGTTCAATTTCCAGGCTGGATCATCAGGGCTCTGAACACGATGGCTTTTCCATTTCTCAGTCAAAATAAAAAATGTGACTGATGGCACTTTCAGGGTAATAGTTCCCCATTTCAGAGACTTTAAAGGAATACTTCAGGACTTTAGCATGTCTCTGCACGCAAAAATAAAAAAACGTATTCCAAGAGTTAATCTGACTGGGGAAGTAGACAATGGGCTTCATTGGCAAAATCCTGAAGTATCTCTTTAATGTCTGCAGAGTCTGAGAAAGCCTAGCTAGCATCTGATAAATAATGATTTAGTCAAATTATAGGACATTACGGGGCATTATCTGATTGTCATATTTTGCTGATGATTGTTAAATACAGTTGAAGTCGGAAGTTTACATACAACTTAGCCAAATACATTTAAACTCAGTTTCACAATTCCTGACATTTAATCCTAGTAAAAATTCCCTGTCAGTTAGGCTCACCACTTTATTTTAAGAATGTGAAATGTCAGAATAATAGTAGAGAGAATTATTTATTTCAGCTTTAATTTCTTTCATCACATTCCCAGTGGGTCAGAAGTTTACATGAACTAAATTAGTATTTCGTAGCATTGACTTTAAATTGTTTAACTTGGGTCAAATGTTTCGGGTAGTTGGGTGAATTTTGGCCCATTCCTCCTAACAGAGCTGGTGTAACTGAGTCAGGATTGTAGGCTTCCTTGCTCGCACACACTTTTTCAGTTCTGCCCACACATTTTCTATGAGATTGAGGTCAGGGCTTTGTGATGGCCACTCCAATACCTCGACGTTGTTGTCCTTAAGCCATTTTGCCACAACTTTGGAAGTATGCTTGGGGTCATTATCTAATTGGAAGACCATTTGCGACCAAGCTTTAACTTCCTGACTGATGTCTTGAGATGTTGCTTCAATATATCCACATAATTTTCCATACTCATGATGCCATCTATTTTGTGAAGTGCACCAGTCCCTCCTGCAGCAAAGCACCACACAACATGATGATGCTACCCCCTTGCTTCACGTTTGGGATGGTGTTCTTCGGCTTACAAGCATCCCCCTTTTTCCTCCAAACATAACAATGGTCATTATGGCCAAACAGTTCTATTTTTGTTTCATCAGATCAGAGGACATTTCTCCAAAAAGTACAATCTTTGTCCCCATGTGCAGTTGCAAACCGTAGTCTGGCTTTTTTTTAATGGCGGTTTTGGAGCAGTGGCTTCTTCCTTGCTGCGTGGCCTTTCAGTTTATGTCGATATTGGACTCGTTAAAGGTCTTAAATTTTTTCTGAGGTCTTGGCTGATTTCTTTTGATTTTCCCATGATGTCAAGAAAAGAGGCACTGAATTTGAAGGTAGGCCTTGAAATACATCCACAGGTACACCTTCAATTGACTCAAATCATGTCAATTAGCCTATCAGAAGCTTCCAAAGCCATGACATCATTTTCTGGAATTTTCCAAGCTGTTTAAAGGCACAGTCAACTTAGTGTATGTAAACTTCTGACCCACTGGAATTGTAATACAGTGAATTATAAGTGAAATAATCTGTCTGTAAACAATTGTTGGAAAAATGACTTGTGTTCTGCACAAAGTAGATGTCCTAACAGACTTGCCAAAACTATAGTTTGTTAACAAGAAATGTGTGTGGTTGAAAACCTAAGTGCATGTAAACTTCCGACTTAAACTGTAGTAAAAAATGACACATTTCCTGCTAAGAAATGTATAATAATTTGTCCATTATGATCCCGAGGCAGGCAGGGCCGTCTCAGTTCAGGTCTGCGTCCCAAATGAACTATATGGTCACGTCAAAAGGCGGGGAATTGGTCAAAAGTAGTGCACTACGTATGGAATGCTCTCGGACTTCTCACTGGGGTGAAAATGGAGGAAGAAAAGTAGACAAGTCTTTGTTCTGGGACTGCAGTGATGTTTAGGAAAAGTAAGACCTTTTGATGATGTATGATAACTATGTTAATGTGTGTCCAATATGCCACAGAAACAGTTCAGTGTCAGATTGTATCCCAAACAGCACCCTATTCCCTACATAGTGCACTACTTTTGACCAGGGCCTATTGGTCTCTGGTCAAAAGTAGTGCACTATATAGGTAATAAAGTGCCATTTGAGACGCAGACACAGCCTTGAGTAAAGCCTAGCTGTGCCTGCTGTTTTAGATGGCTTATCTATAGCTACATGCAAGAACAAAAACAATGTCTGTATTCAATTCACCCTGGTGTAGGTTCCCATGTGTAGTTTAGAAACATTGACTCACTCTCCTAACACTTAGAAGATACACATTCCGACTGGGGTGTCTCCGTTTTGACCCAAAAGGCACCCAATTCCCTATATAGTGCACTACTTTTTTACCAGAGCCCTATGAGCACTATATAGGAAAGAGGGTGCTATTTGAAAACGCAAACCATGAGAGCGTTCAGGGTAGGCCTAATACCCCCCTGCTCACTCAAAATCCAACGCACATTTATGAACTAAAAATGAAACAAAAACAGAAATTAATTAAATGTGATTTGTGAGAGGAAACAAGCAGAAAGGGTACAATCTTCAACGAAACATCCTGTTTAGGAAACTCCAAGGGAAAATGAGGCAACTGGCTCTCTCTGAAGTGCTGCATCCCAAATGTCACCCTATTTCTTTTATAGTCCACTACTTTTGACAAGGCCCCATAGGGCTCTATAAATAAATAAATAAATAGGGCGCCATTTGGGACGCATGCAAGAAAATGTTCACATGAAGGCACCAAAACACATGTAGTAAATCAATTAAGTGAACTAATCTTATTTTCATTTAAGGTCCAGGGACTACGGGTGACTTTGATATAATTATTTCTGAAGCTTAGAGATCACTGAGGGACTGTTTGTATTGGATAAAACACAACGCATATGGACCACACTCATCTACTCATATTTAAACAGACAGCAAACAGGAGAGCAGATGTTGTAGCTGAACCAAGGTTGAGTCCCAGATGGTGCGCTCTTCCCTATATAGTGCACTACTTTTGACCAGGGCCCATAGAAGTGCACTATATCGGGAATAGGGTGCCATTTGGGACATAATCCCTGTATCTCCCACCAGAGCAGAGAGGGTCAATCCAGGAGCACCATGGGAACCCTCTCCTTGGCCCAGAGGGGAAGGACCAGACCATGTGCTGAGGAGTGAACCTGGCTTAATCCGTTTTCCCAGGATGCAGCGCAAACACTTTCCTGCCTTAGTTTCTCAAGACAAATATTTCAAAGGAGGCCATCAAAATATCCACCCCATCGGTGGGGCAGAGCAGTTTCCTCTTCTCTGCCTCCCCACTAAACTCCTTCCTGTCTTTAGTGGCAATGCTGCCATTCTAATTCTTTCATTGTACTGACCTGCAAGGACTGCCCTTAGATACAATGCTCTACTCTCTGTGCTGCCATGTGTGTTGAGAGATGGGCCTTGGTTCTTCCAACCCAATGCTGTTCTTACATATAGTTTGTAATGCTGTTCATTCTGGGGTTGACTGCCTTTTCACCTGTGTAGTTGTGCTGCAGAAAGATAGAGTAAGCTCACCATGTTAACAATGTATACTACAGTATTCTATACCCGTCCAGCTGACATGGCTGTCCTACTATAAGAGCAGTATATTGTTTTCTAGAAATGTATTTAAAACTGCTATATGCAGAAATCGCGAAGCAATTTCCTGCTTGCTAAAATTAAAATAGTCCACATAGTTAACGTCCACAGATGGACAGGACTGGACCAAATCTGTACCTACCATAGATGTATGTTTCACAAGTTTGAATAGTACAGTGAGTAAAGTACAGTGCAATAGAGTGAAGAAAAGTAGAATAAAGTAGAATAGAGCACAGTATATTGTACTGTACTCTACTGTGCTGCGCTGTGATGTCCAAACGTGAAACATGAGGAGAATGACATTCATATCCATAATGATGCATTTCTGTATAGTACAGATCAGGGACCCATGATGTCATTCTGGGGTAAATCCACTTCACCTACTGCAGTTCAATGACCATGTCATAGCTGACACCATTCTTTCTGCAGACATGTTTGAATCTTAATTTGGAGCAGATAGGTAAACGCTCTGGAAAATGTGGTCGCATAAAAACCAGAGGGAGATTTTACCGTAATTCTGAAACCAAAGTTTGCATCTCCACATTTTTTGCCACTAAATTAGTTTTTGAAAAATGCTCTGTGGAAATGGTTAAAAGTAGTCCTTGTGTATATGGTTTGTTAAACGTTAAAATCAATGGTTTTTGTTTGGCATACATTTTAAAGTGGAAACACGGAGTCAAAGTGTAATTCCGTTACCGTGGAATTGCCCATAGCTATCACACAACAACCTTGAAAGGGTAGGTGATAAATTCATACCATAGCCAACCAAACACTTCCCCTAGCCTCGTCCTTTCACACACTCACCTCTCTGACCTCACTTCAAAACATGTTGAATCTAGGCCTTAGCACAGCTGTCTTGAGTCTGAAAGTTCAGAGGGCTACCTGGTGTGTGTGTGGACTCAAAGCCCACCAGACAGACACGAGATGAGGCAAGTGCAGCGCATCAAAGAGCACGACTGGAAATCATGTCGGGTTTTTTCTTTCTTTTGGCAGACACACGTCGCACCGTCTCCACGGTTCAAATCCCTGCAGACAACCAGACAGAGAAGCAGCATGTGAAGTCCCTGACAGGACTCCCTTAGTAGGGCTGGGGGTAGAGGAAGGAAGGAAGGTAGAAAGGGAATCAGTGAAGGTAGGGCTGGGGTGAGAGAGTTAGTAAAGGGAGAGACTAATGGTGAGGGAGCTGGAGGAGAGACCAAGGGTAGAGGAGAGAGAAGGTTCGGTGGAGGTAGGGCTGGGGTGGAGAGAGGGGAAAGGTCAGTAAAGGGAGGAGGAAGAGGAGGCCTGGGGAACAGTAAGACTGATCCATGCAGGCTGTTCAGGGCAGCTGCTGACACAGGCCTGTTTCATACACCGCTTACAGGGCCCCATAAATAACACCCCTACTAGGAGGGGCCGCCATGGTGCTCTTAAGTGTGCCACTTTAAAAGGACCCACTGTCATTACATCTGTCAGTGTCAACAATGGCACCCTATTCCCTTTATAGTGCACTACTTTTGATCTGGTTAAAAGTCGTCGACTATATAAGGAATAGTGTTCCATTTGGGATGCTGCCAGAAACCTAAGTCCAGGGCGTTTGAAGTGACAGAAGGCCCGGCCTGGTGTGGAACTAGAGGTGGTGACCTCACTATAGTATGCCTGTAACACTGACACTGGGCCAGGCATAAGTCACAGGCCCTTGGGGGCCGACCCGGCCCCCTGGCCTAGGACCATAGCCACAAAGTCCGTCCCAAATGGCACCCTATTCCCTGTGTAGCCCATTGGGCTCAGGTCAAAAGTAGAGCAGTATATAGGGAATCGGGTGCATTTGGGACACAACCCTTGAACCTACAACCCCATCCCCTCTTTCTCCCTGCCCTCTCTGTCATGATCACCCCCATCACTCCACCTTTTTGAGCTGCCAGCTTCCAACACCTATGGGACCACCTGCCAGCCACACTGGACCACAACCAGACAGCAGCAAAACAACACAGCTAACATTACAGAACATTCCAGCAGCTGAGTTGGTTTATGTTTTTTTGTTGTTGAATTTTTCTCCCTTTTTTCTCCCCAATTTCGTGGTATCCAATTGTTAGTAGCTACTACTATCTTGTCTCATCGCTACAACTCTCGTACGGGCTCGGGAGAGACGAAGGTTGAAAGTCATGCGTCCTCCGATACACAACCCAACCAAGCCGCATTGCTTCTTAACACAGCGCGCATCCAACCCGGAAGCCAGCCGCACCAATGTGTCGGAGGAAACACCGTGCACCTGGCAACCTTGGTTAGCGTGCACTGCGCCCGGCCCGCCACAGGAGTCGCTGGTGCGCGATGAGACAAGGATATCCCTATCGGCCAATCCCTGCGCCACCCGGGAGGCCCCGAGTTGGTTTATGTTGCTGCTGATTCAAGCAGCCTAGGAGACTGCGGAGATGTTTATTTCTCAGAGTCCATATTCATAAGTGTTTCTCAGAGCAGGAGTGCTGATCTAGGATCAGTTATGCCTTTTAAATCATAATAAACACAATGATATGGACAGGGAGGAGATTCTTGATACATATGGCCCCTGGTCTGAGGAATACCTGGATATTTTGTTTCTATTCACAATAATGCACTTGTATCCATCTCTAAATACATAAACATTATTTAGCACAAATGTCTTATTATTCATGTACTATTCACTTGCCTTTAGGGTATGGAGGAAAGGGGAACACTTCCATAAGCAAATAGTCAAATAATGTCAAGTGCAGTATTGCTACTTCCATGAAGTGGATGGTATAGTCATTCTAAGAAACTACATGTGCTCGTCATATACATATACAGTACTAATACAATACCACTACAGTACTAAAACAATACCACCACAGTACTAATACAACACTACTACAATACCACTACAGTACTAATACAACACTACTACAATAACACTATAGTACTAATACAATGCCACTACAGTACTAATATAACACTACTACAATACCACTATAGTACTAATACAATACCACTACAGTACTAATACAATACTATTACAGTACTCATACAATACCTTCTTTGTGTCACTGAGTTGTCACATCCAAGCAGCATGCAAAGCCACAAGGGCAATGGGTGGAAACCAACACAAGTATTATTTTAATTGACATGAAGCTTTAGGGAAACATTGACACAAATACCACTAAGAAAGGAACCAGGGGGGATATGATAAAGGTTTTAATAAGCATTAGTAAAGCTGATGGATGTTCACACCCAAATCCACTCCTTTTTGGAATGATTATACAGAAAAGCAGTCACCAAATACATATGGAATTAAAGACCTAAAATACATTATAAAAGGCTTAAGCTTCTCTTTTATTTAAGCAATCAATAAGGCCTGAGGGGGTGGGGTATATGGCCAATATACCATGGCTAAGGGCTGTTCTTATGCACAACAGGACGTGGAGTGCCTGGACACAGACCTTAGCTGTGGTATATTGGCCATATATCACAAACCGCTGAGGTGCCTTATTGCTAATATAAACTGGTTACGAGCGTAATTAGAGCAGTAAAAATAATTGTTTTGTCAATCCGGGGTATACGGTCTCATATCAGCATTCAGCCAATCAGCATTCAGAGCTCGAACCACCCAGTTTATAATAAGGATTATACCACAGCATTGTTCAAATCAAATTTCTGATTGACTAAAAGGGCATTCGAGAATGGACATTAAAACCAGATAACAGTACAGTTGGAAAATATATCGGGACAATAGGCACCTACACATGCAGACTGTACTTGCTACAAAGTTACAGAAAGATAAACCAACATCTACACAAACTGAAAACGGATACATTGTAAACCCAAGTCCAACAAGGAAAAAACAGCTAGTTTGCAAAAACAAATCAATGCGGAGGCATTGTTTGGAGCATCTGATGACCTAAAAACGTGGTGAGTGACGAACGTGAATTTCTCTGTCCCCTCCGCGGCTAAAGGTGTCAAAATCCTCCCGCGTTTCTAGTTTGACCAGCTGTTTTCAGTAAGCATTTTTATTTATTTAAATTTGGTTGTCATATTGGCGGGTTGCTAGCAACAAACTATTTAGCTAGCTTCTAGCCTAGTGTTCGTTATGCAATGCGATGTCCTCGTAATGAACAGTGTGGAGTGTCCCGACGATGTTATTCTGGATGTCGTAAATCTGAGGCCGTAGCTAGCTGGCAAGCAAGGGATAAGAATGTTGCCACTGAGCATGGCAACGGAACATAAAAAAAACGAACGAGCGACCGGGTCCCCCGTCAATATCGAGCAAACCAAACAAAGGGCTGGGACGCGACTCTAGCAAGCAAAAAAAGAGAAAGTATTACATCTGAACTATAGTAGTCATCGTAGTAGGTTCCATTAAATAGACACATATTTCCTGTGGGCAAAAACTGGCCAATTCCCACTGAGAAAGGAGATTTTTGTTTTGAATGCTTGGTTTTCATGGCGGTTTCCTGTATAAGCCTATGGAACCAGAGCCGAGTGGAGAAAGCCAGGGTAGCCCCCAAGTAGCCCTGCCTGACCCACAATACAGCCACTGGGAGACCCTTCTGGGGAGGAATCACATGCCCTCCATTCTCTCAAAGAGCACCCGAATTCCCTTTATAGTGCACTGCCTTTGACCAGGGTCCATTGGGCTCTGGTCAAAAGTTGAGCACTATATAGAGAATAGGGTGCTCGGACGTACAGTATCACCCCCATCACACCCCCCCCCCCCCCCCCCCTTTAATGTATCTGACTGATGGGGGATCCATATAGCATCCAATACCCGTGTCATTCAGACACAGAAAGACAGTGACTAATGGGTATTTAGTCCAAAAAAAGCATACATCAATGCACCACTCTGTCGCTAGCAGTCTAGCTGACAACAGTGAGCTATCAATATTCAATAAGCACACATATCATATATGGGAGGACAGAGGAATAATATCCCCCAATCAGGTGTTATTGAGGTCACATCTGCACAGATATGAGCCATAGAATAGTGAACGGACCAATAAAAATCCAAAGAACATCTTAAATTACTGGATATGACTAAGGGCCCCTTAGTTGATTGGCTAAATTGATTGGCTGGTAGCGGAGTGACAAACTGCTCTGTGCGCTACAATGTGTTTGTGTGGTATAAATCATGTGTTAAAAGGATGTTCACTGGGACTCCAGTGCATATTGATTAGTCATTATTTGTGCTAACAGACCAGGGGTGGGGGCCAGCAGCCATCCATTAATCAGGGGGGGAAAAACAAATCAATAGGTCTGGGGCAGCATCCCAAACGGCACCCTATTCCCTAAAAAGTGAACTACTTTCGGCCAGGGACCATAGGGCTCTGGTCAAAAGTAGTGCACTATTTAGGGAATAAGGTGCACTTACGGATACAGAGAATGTCAAGGATAGGTCTGGCCATACATCTTTTGACACGCACGCACACAGTTTGGAACCACCAAGACACTTCCTAGAGCTGGCCGCCCGGCCAAACTGAGCAATCGGTGGAGAAAGGCTTTGGTCAGGGAGGTGACCAAGTACCAGATGTTCACTCTGACAGAGCTCCAGAGTTCCTCTGTGGAGATGGAAGAACCTTCCAGAAGGACAACCATCTCTGCAACACTCCACCAATCAGGCCTTTATGGTAGAGTGGCCAGACGGAAGACACCTTAGTAAAAGGCACATGACAGCCCGCTTGGAGTTTGCCAAAAGGAAAACTTTGGCCTGAATGCCAAGCATCACATCTGGAAGAAACCTGGTACCATCCCTACTGTGAAGAATGGTGGTGGTGGCAGCATCATGCTGTGGGGATGTTTTTCAGCAGCAGGGACTGGGAGACCATTCAGGATGGAGGGAAAGATGAACAGAGCAAAGTACAGAGAATTCCCTTTTGAAAACCTGCTCCAGAGCGCTCAGGAACTCAGACTGGGGCGAAGTATCACCTTCCAACAGGACAACGACCCTAAGCACAAGGCCAAGACAACGCAGGAGTGGCTTCGGGACAAATCTCTGAATGTCCATGTGTGGCACAGCCAGAGCCCAGACTTGATCCCGATCAAACATCTCTGGAGAGACCTGAATGGGGAGCGTTGCTGCACAACGCTCCCCATTAAACCTGAAAGAGATTGAGAGGATATGCAGGGAAGAATGGGAGAAACTCCCCAAATACAGATGTGCCAAGCTTGTAGCATCATACCCAAGAAGACTCAAGGCTGTAATCACTGCCAAAGGTGCTTTAACAAAGTTCCGAATGCAACGTATGTATTTTTACAAGTTCAGTTCCTGGTCGTGTAACCTTGAGTTGATTGCAAGAGTTAAATATCTACAGCCATGACCATAACATCTGTTATACATTCGCCCACAACCACCCCTGGAACCTCTGGTCTGCGTCCCAAATGGCATCCTATGCCCTAAACCGTGCACTACTTTTGACCGTGCTGGTCAAAAGTAGTGCACGGTTTAGGGCATAGGATGCCATTTGGGACGCATATCTTACTGTACACGCTACAGATTAATCAAATACTTGGTTCCTTTGTGGACCCTGTCAAGTCTGACAAATCCTGCCTTTTTATCCCAGCCTATCCTTCTGTAAAGGCACGTAACATCAGCACCTGTCCCTCTCAGCTACTGAGGCCCTACACCAGCCTGTGTGTCAGTGATCACAGATCAAAGAGAGAAGAGAAAGAGGGAAAACCATGCTACAACCAGCAACTACACACGCGTGCACATACACAGGAAAACACCTTGGACTCCAACCGACAGACCTGTCAACACTATGCCTCTAGCTGGCCCTGCTCTCCAGTCATGGGCTCTCATTCTCCCAACCACCAACCAAAGGGCCTCTGTAGCCCATTCTGAATTGCATCAGGGGGCCCCTCCTCTCGCACACAGAGGCCGGGGACGCGTCCCAAATTGCACCCTATTCACTATTCAATCTGGTCAAAAGTAGTGCACTATAAAGGGAATCGGGTACCATTTGGGACGCAACCCTGCTTGTGACAGCAGCTGTCAAACCTCTGCAGTGAAAACTGACCTGTTCTGGGTCTGGATCTTCTCAGCAGTGAGACAGGAAATGGATATTCATCTTAATAGCCCCCACAATCTGAATGACCTTGGAAATGTCACAAATTAAGACTAATTATGATTCCTTTAATCTTAGGTTTCCTATGTGGAACTGCTGGGGTATGACAGTGACTGATGATCTAGGCACACATGACTCAATTTGTGCTAGAATACTAAATGCTAACAGGTAGTGTTATCTCTTTCTTTACATTTCTCCAAGGGCAGAGCGGGTGCATTTAAAAAAAATGCTGTTGACGTTATGAAAACTACAAGAGAATCGACACGGAGCTGATCAGTTGCGATTAACCAATTAGTTTAATATATTTCCAGTTTTAAAACAACCAACTGGCCCACATTGGTTTAATTATTTTAATTCCATTTAGTTCCTTTTTTTTGTGTGAGCTCAATATGCAGTTTCTCTAGAGAGAAATCAGATCAAGCCCCAACTGTGCGATGCAGATGCAGAAGGGAGTTGTAGTTTCCAACAGGCCAACATTCTACATAGTCTAGTGCAGAAAACACGGTGATTACATACAATGACCATAATCCATTGCGCCTCTACTTGTCCGGTCTGTTTGGGGCAACACACTGAGAGAAGAGAGAACATGTGATCGAGAAGGACAAAGTGCAGTGGCTTCGCAAGGTACTGTATCTCTCTACCTGAACATGGATGATCTAAGTGATTGATAGTTGGTACTGCAGTCATACAAGTATGCCTTATTTACTTTGAAGAACTACTAAAATAGTGATTTTGTCAGACATCACAGGCAGCAGCTCTAGAGAGATGAGATGATGAATTGGAATGAAATAATAAAGTCATCAAATAAAATAAATGTAATATGCATAACTGAAATACTTAAGTGATAAGCAGTAATGGGCAGTCACTATCATGAGACTTTAATGAATTGTTTTATTCTGTGTTGTTACAGCATTCAACCCACATAATGCATTTGTTTAAAAAAAAATATTGAAACCGAAAACGTGATTATTTTTCTCATAATCTAACCAAAACCGAGCTGACCTCAAATTGCTTAGCACTAATTGATTTCTTGTTTCAAAGTCAAAACAGGTTCCTAAAACTGAATGCTTAATCGTGTCCTTTACTTTGAACTAGACATACTTCAGACAATACCAGATTAGCATAGCAAATGAGTGATTTGAAAGGAGTGATTGGGTTGTGTGGTATGTTTAGGCAGTTATTGCCTCAGCAATCTCCCAACAGCAGATGCTAGCTTCAGAACCTTTCATTCACCCTCCTGCTAACACATTTCTAAGGCCTCACAAAAGAAAGCAATAGATTCTCAGATATCAATACATTCAAATTCAAGACAAACATTCTTCAAGTCAAAATCCAAAACAAGCTTGCTACGCCAGATAGACTTCTTTTATTTATTCAATCTTCTGAATGAAAACCCACTGGGCCTTAGATTCTCTGTCTTCAGCCCTAATTACAAAAAAAAATGCATTTTCAGTTTAAATCATCTAATTTTATTAAATAAAGAAAACTACTTTTTGAGGGAACTTTTGTGGGCAACAGAAGTAATTACTTTGAAGTGAGTGGGTGAAATGGCAGTCCCCTAAGCCCACAACAGTTAGGTTCCATCTCAAACGGCACCCTATTCCCCATATAGTGCACCATAGGGCTCTGGCCAAAAGTAGTGCACTATGTAGGGTATACAGTACCATTTGGGAAGCAGCCTTATTTTCATTAGAGGAGGGCTCTGAACGCAAACAACCACCAGGGCCATTTCAATTCCGTTTGGAAGAGAAACACACACAACACACACCAAATCATTTTGGAAGGAAATGTTATGTGATTTATCTCCACTGCAAACCTGTCAACTCATTTCACATGTTGAACAAATTTGACTGCTTTGCACAGCTCTGCCATGGTGAGTGAAATACACCAAATAGCACAGAGGCTGCTTTGGGAGCGAGTTTTCATTAAGTTGAAAAAAAAAAAAACCCTGACTAAATAATCAGTGAGTTATAATAAGAAAGATCATATCTACAGAGCCAATATTTCCCTCAATTATTAATATTCAAATGAGAACCTTTGTGAGTCAAATGGAAGAATTTGAGACTGTTAAGAAACTTTCACTGCAGACCTGGAATGAATTCACCAGGTAAACGGGGGAAAAATGTCACAAATACAATAAGCCCTTTTCAACATGTAATGTGCTTTAGGGAGACAGATGTCTTAGCTGATTTGGTTCTGGAGCAAGAGATTAGGGAGACAGCTCTTTTCTCCTTGTAATATCCACAGACTGATGCCACCTAACCCCCTCTGTCATAGCCAGGAGTTGGGAAGATGAGGTTGAATTAAATGCCTGGTTCAGACGCAGGGCTGGCTTTCTTGACTGCTGATGTGAAGAGGAAATTCAGCAACTCTGGGAGGACAGAGGAAGTTGATCAAATTGTTTCTTGTTAAAACCAATGCGTTTTGGCCTGTAGCAGTCATGGTTTTTAATTGGCTGACTGCAGAGGACAGCTTAAGCGCTACGTCCCCTCTCGACTGCTGGGCGAAGCCTGAGGCCACGGAGAGAGGGAGGGAGGCTACGCTGGGCACTGGGTTCACAGATCTGCTCCCCATTTCCTGTAAGGGTACACCACACACAATGCACTCCCTGGCTCTTTCTCAATTCATCTTTCCTCAATCACTTGTATGTCATCTCCTCAACTCCTTCTCAAAACGCATCGGAGAAGGTAGTCTGGGTGGAGGGACCATGGGCCTTTTGCTTCAATATGGTTAAGGAGGATGTGAGGAATTGTGGAAAGACTAATTGCGATAGAGGTCCTCTCCATCTCCCCCTTTGGCGACTGATGTTACCTGACTACCCGACGCCCTCTCCAGCATCCAGCCCACAACATTACACACCACACTGGTACAAGCAGTGTGCCAATCATTGTGTAAGCGCACCCAAAAATGTTGACGACAGAATTCACAGAATGACAGCTGCAAAGAGTCAGGTTGGGCAAAGCTGAACTGCATCCTTGAGCATGGAATTGGAACATCAGCCAAAGATCCTGAAAGCGTAAACCCCCTGAAGTGCAGGAAATGTTTCTGGGTGTATCACTGCAAATGGGAGGCATTGTGTGGATTCAAGCCTTTGGATCATACACATGTGCCAGGTACATATACAAGTCTAGTAGAGTGGGATATGAATACAAGTCAGTCCCATCAATAACAGTATTAATTGTCCCGGACCTGCCGTTTTTGACTCTCTCTCGCTACCACACCTGCTGTCTCGAACTCAATGCTCGGCTATGAAAAACCAACTGACATTCACTCCGGAGGCGCTGGCCTGTTGCACCCTCTACAACCACTGTGATAATTATTATTTGACCCTGCTGGTCATCTATGAACATTTGAACATCTTGGCCATGTACTGCTATAATCTCCACCCGGCACAGCCAGAAGAGGACTGGCCCCCCTCTCAGAGCATGGTTCCTCTCTAGGTTTCTTCCTAGGTTCCTGCCTTTCTAGGGATTTTTCGCTAACCACCGTGCTTCTACATCTGCATTGTTTGCTGTTTGGGGTTTTAGTCTGGGTTTCTGTAGAAGCACTTTGTGAAATCTGCTGATGTAAAAAGAGCTTTGGAAATACATTTGATTGATATACAATTTACTAATAGCATCAACTCTAATATCACACAAAGAAGATTTACCTTCCCAGAGCTCCCCTGAGGCATCATGACACAGCTGATATGATCCACAAGGCAGTAGACATCACATGGTGCGAAGGGAGAGAGGGAACACTCAGCGGGCTGTTCGTTTAAAGAGGCCCTTTCATTAATGATTAACTAGTTGGCATCACAGTGATTCTCTTCTCAGAACATTTCAAACAGAGACAAATTCAATTTATTTTAATAGTCGGGAAGCTACTGTACTGTACTAGTGAACACACTTCAAACAATCAATAAATGTCAGACTACCGTTGTTAAAATGTAGTGGATGAAACTCATATTTGTTGGTGGGAAACGTAACCAACATTTGGGACGCTTTTGATGTATAGACCAGAACGTTTGAATACCAAAACATAAAAAGATGAGATGAGCAAAGCCAATAGAACTCTTTGCTTACATAATTGAGTGTTACCTACCCGTGTTTCTGAGGGAATACCAAGACGGTTCCCCCTCCAGTTGACGGGAATTGCGGCCAACAGCAGCTGATGAAAGTGTGCGTTTCATCCTCAGATTAGAATTTTTTTCCCTTCCCATTTCCCAGGGTTCCAAACACACGGGTTGCGTCCCAAACGGCATGTTATTTCCAAAAGTAGTGCACCAAATAGGGAATAGTGGGCCATTTGTGACAGCCACTTTGATCTAATAATCTAGGAGCCCAAATGTGACATCTTCTCATGTGAGAGACGTATTGAGAATGAAGGGGGATGCCTGCCAACGTAGGAATGGGCCCGTCTCTAGCATAATGATGGTCTCTCTCGCTGGTGATCTGACAAAACTGTCACCACCTGCCTGCGTGTGAGTGATTTAATCGAGCAAGCTTTTCTTACTCCCTGCCGCTCCAGGTATCTCGGTAGGAAGAGGAGAACATTTCAAAGATTACGCAGTGTGTTGGAGAGATAAACAACCACACAAAACACATTCATATGGAGCGCCGTTGACGGCTGGGTGGGCGGCGAGAGAATACACAATGAGATCGGAAGAGGTGTGATCGAAAAATTGTGAAAACAAGATGGGGTCTTTTAACTCGGTTTAACTAACTCACACGTATTCAATATACTGTCGCATCTAACATTATCACTTTTTCACCACTACAACTAAACTGTAATCGTCTTCCAATCTTTCCTTAAATAATATTAATGATAACATTTCAGGTCAGTAAGGTCTTAACCTTGAACAGGGGTCACATCCCTGTCAGAATGCCATTCCTGAGTGGCTAAATATGACAGCCATCCATCCTCTCCTAGTCTCAGAACAGTGTTCATCAAAAGGCGGTCTGTCCCAAACTATGGATGCATCCCCAATGGCACAATATTGCCTATATAGTGCACTGCGTCAATAGGGCTCTAGTTCAATATATAGGGCAGGGGTCCAGAGCCTGCTGGTTTTCTGTTCTACCTGATAACTAATTGCACCCACCTGGTGTCCCAGATCTAAATCAATTCCTTGATTAAAGGGGAACAATGAAACGAAGCATTGGACACAGAGCTACATTCAACATTGTGTCACCATCAAACACCCTGTGTTCACCTCCTACTATCTCCCTATGATCAGGTCCAGACATCTAGCCAGAGAGGAGAGTAGACCTGGTTGTTTTAGAAATCTATCACATACTTTCAGGGTTTGCTTTAGCCTACCTAGAAAGTGAGCAAGGATTGGCCCTTTTTGGGACTTTTCCATTGGTCCCATTTCTCTAGGCAAGCTCAATAAACAGGGCAAAACAAGTATTTGAGCCCAGCTCTGGAGCTGGGGCCTTGTGAGTAGAGATGAGCCACAGCCCTGCATGGCCTGGCCTCAGATGTGTGCAGTGTTGCCTGGCAACAGGAGTCCACAGTTCAAAGGTCTTTAATCGAAGAGTTTATTAGATTGTTTATAATCCTTTCCTCTCCCCAGCTAGTTGATGCCATAACACAACCCAATTTAAGGTGAGCTAATGCTGTGTTCTGGAGGAAAGAGTAGGGCAGAACATGCACCCAATTCCCTATATAGTGCACTACTTTCGACCAGCACCCATAGGCCGTCTCCGGGGCATACCCAACTGGGAGATTTTTTTGTAGAACAACAGTGAGAAGGTCACTTTGGGTGACTTTTTAAAAGGGTATTCTACACCAAAAGTAATTGAAATTAAATTATGTTGACACCATCTGAAATAAAATGCTCCCTTTAAAGTCATTATAACCAGTAGCCCAACTGATGAAGCATAGTGGCTTTAAATAAATAGTCTGAAGCATGAGATTGCCCATCTACATTTAACCTCAAAAGACTCTGAATGCATCAAATTCTACAAATATATGTTGTAAAATGTCACTCTGATCTTAAAAGCGCAATTCGGCATAAATTATATTATTATAAAATTGATTAAATAAAACATTTTCCTCATCAGTCTACACACAATACCCCATAACGAGAAAGCAAAATATTTCTATAAATACATTTTTGCAAATGTATAAAAAATAAAAGAAGAAATACCTTATTTCCATAAGTATTCACACCCATTGCTGTGATACTCGAAATTGAGCTCAGGTGCATCCTGTTTCCATTGATCACCCTTGAGATGTTTCTACAAACATCAGGTGCATCTGAATGCTTTCCGAATGCACTATATATATATATATATAAATATATATCATTTTTCCATGATATTTTTTGGAGTAGCGGCGGGGCACCGCTGCTATATGTATAAAGGGGAAACACTGTAAATGTGGGTCGGCATGCTGCCAGGGTTAAAAGGTCAGTGGTAGTGTGCAAAGTGAACCTAGTCAGTCCACAGGAGAACTCAAGCCAAACGTCAAAGAGTTCTCAGCTGGATGGATCCAGAACTGATGGGGCCAAGGGGAGTTTCTGGAGGGAATTATGTAAAAAATACATGGGGCCAGCGCCATTAAAGGTTCATGTGAAGCACATACTGTTTGTGTAAATCACTGCAACAGCTGTCTAAGCTCTTTTACCAGTAATGCAATGTAAGTGCATTACAGATGTTGATGGACCTAAGAATGTTAAGCGTTTATGCTGGATAAAAAAAAACATATTGTACTTTGTGATACGATTGTATTTATACTGCCAGGGTTACGTGCTTGTCACAGACCAAGGCTTCAACCAGTGGCCTCAGAGGGAAGCCCATTGAATTAAATAGAACACTAATGTAATGCATCTCTATGGAGAAGCCCCTGTTGGTGGGATTCAGCTCCAATCAGGACTACGCCCGTCTGGCACCAGATATGAGAGGAGAGTGGATGACATCATTCTGACAAACACCAGACATGGTCAATACGAGGCAGAACAGACGGCTAGACGGCCATCCAACTGTCCCTGAGTGACCAGGCATACGTTTAACAGGCAATTTACCATCATTTGGAATCTGCGGTGCTGACCTGTCTCTATTTCCTCTGCCCTGTAGTGTGTGTGTGTGTGCGTGTGTGTGTGTATCAGACTGAGCCACAGGTTCTATGGTTCTCTGCTAATCAGGTTGGTGCCGTTGTCTGTCGTGTTCAGATGCAAACCAACCCCCAGAGGAGTTCTGTCTCTCTGGGTAGGGTCATGAACATTTAGCCACATTATTCACAAATGGAGCAGCCTCTAGATAAAAAGACAAGCTACAAAATGCATGGGCACATTGAAGGAATACATTCTGTAATGGTATTCCGCCATTTTGTTTCAGTGAGGCAATATATGCAGTGTGTGTGTGATAAACAGGTGTAATCCTAATCCAGCATACAAACAGGCAGACAGATACAGTAAAGAGATTGGAGGCTTATCATATGCTAGTAGGGAAGGATAGGAGGCAAAGGCTGCATCCCAAATGGCAACCTATTCCCTATAAAGTGCTACTACAGGCCAAAAGTAGTGCACTATATAGGGCATAGGAAGCCATTTGCCACTAATATCACTTATTCAACCTATTGACATCCTCACCCACCTCATCCCACATCCAACTCACATTCATGCAACCCTCTTTTCAGTTTAAAACCTTTGTCAAAGCAGCTAAGAGCATCAAAAACGTTTTAGGAATGTTTTGTTACTTGACTGACTGGAATTGAGCTGTACACAACACCAACAACCTAACCAATGAAGGCAAAGGGGACTAAAGCCAAAGGGGGCTAAGACAATGGCCATAGAGGCAAAGAGGCACATTCAGGCAGGATTAGGGTTGACCAATTCAGATAACTTTCACAAAATTCCCAGTTTTTCTAGAAATCCCGGTTTGGAAGAACCCCGGAATCAGGGGTGGAGGGGAATAAGGAGGAATACCGGAATCCTACTATTAGGAATTCTGGAAAACCTGGGAATTTTAGGCAAGTTAACTGCCTCCCCCAAACCAAAGCCCCATAGGCTGTTGCCAGGACCCCTGGATTAAGGAGAGAACAGGACAGTATGTCTTCCTTATACTAAGAGATGACTCCGTCACAGAGAGGAGCAGATGGGAGACGGTAGTTGATCGTTAATATCTATAGCCACATATTTAACCAACAGTAACATATTACATAATGGCTTATTGAATATTGAAGAAACACCCTGTAATAAACTGTTAGTAACGAGTCCGGTAATCTATCTACTATACTAAAGAATTACATGTCTACAAAGCAGCTTGAGAAACACAGGCTCCATCCCAAAGGGCTCCATCCCAAAGGGCATCCTGTATAATGCAAACATTTGACCAAATGGGCCTATGGGCAAAAAAAATAGTGCATTATATAGGGAATAGGGTGCCATTTGGGACGTAGCCACTGCATCTAAAAAGCAGAAATGGAAATCTGTAAAGCAGATCAAGATATTAGCAAGAGGTCAAACACTGGATTAGGGTTTATCACATATACATATGTGGATGGAAAGGTGGATTAACTAACTGATGCCAGTCTGATATATCTGGCCTGGTTTTTGTGTATGTTATTCGATCTGTTCTTTCAGAACAGCACTTCCTCTATCTTGCAGAGGCTTTTCTATCTCAACACATTATCATCTCACTATTTTAACCATTCTCCTTTCCTGAAACCAATATTTTTTGTGTCAACATCGTATGTTGCTGAATCTGCCTTGCTTATGACTATGTTTATGTGTGTGTGTGGGAGTGTGTGTGATTCCTGCTGGGTATCTGAAAGCCCTCTGCCTGAATGGAGGGGGATTAGCCGTGTGTTTACTCACACTGAATGTGGGAATTAATTGCCCTCTGGTACATGCATACACACACATACACACAATCCTGAGTGGGCCCACATTCAATTGCCTTTTCTATTCATCTGCAAACCAGTAGACCGAACAAGGTTGACGCGACCCCCTGTGGTGTGATGTCACTCACTGTAGCTCCAGAACCTCATCGTGTGTCCTAAATGGCACCTTATTTCCTATATAGTGCACTACTTTTAACCAGAGCCCTATATGGAATAGAGTGGCATTTGGGAAGTAGACTCAGAGACGCTGCTTGGCTAGCTGTTTCATATCTTCTTGTGCGTTTGTGATACGATGTGACCGATATGTTCCTTTGGAGCGGAGGGCTTTTTCTTACAGGCCTAAATGAATATAATGGAGCAGATTTAATAATAACAGCCTCAGAGCTGGGGAATCAAATCACATGAAATCCCACAGAGGGAGCATTCAACCCAGGTCTCTATTCTCCTAGAGGGGGGATGAAACAATACAGATACAGGAGTTAATTAACTTGTTTTACCCTCCATCATGTGATGGAACACTGCATGTGTGCATTCACGATATATACACCAAGAAAAGAACACGCTTACTAATCTTAAACATGCTAAAGGGTAAATCGGGGATTGGTACATCCATTTTTGGATTGGGGGTATTTTTTGATCTCGTGGATGGTCTAAGATTTGAAGAGTTGCTCAATTTCTCCAGCCCCATCACTCAGCTGTTTACTAAAAACGTGTCAGGATGACCACTTCGTTGTTTGAATCTCAGAATGGCCCTTTCAAGTGAATTCTCCCAATGCTCTGTGGTTCTCACTAAAGTAGTCTCTAGAATATAGATAGACCTAGTCAGTATCAGGTAGAACGTTGCAACCCTGCCAGCCTGGGGAAAACAACCGGTGGTTACCAAGGTTACCCCATTGGCTCACAGCAAAAACTTGACCTTTTCAAACGTTTTCTTGATGTATGCTTTCTTTAGTCAATTACAAAACTACATTTAATTAACGCACAACATGTATAAAGCTTCCTTTTAAACATTGCCTGCTCCCTAGCATTCTCAAACGTAATATTTTAGGGCTTCCCTCATGCCCCTTTTCATGACGATGCTAGCAGCCACTTGTGTTCCCCAAGACCTACAACACAAACAAACCGACTATACTGTTACAAGTAGAGAGTGGAATTACAAACGGACTGTACAACACAAGTAAAATGTCGTACATGTGATGAAATGGTATTCCACACACATACAGTGCCTTGCGAAAGTATTCGGCCCCCTTGAACTTTGCGACCTTTTGCCACATTTCAGGCTTCAAACAAAGATATAAAACTGTATTTTTTTGTGAAGAATCAACAAGTGGGACACAATCATGAAGTGTAACGACATTTATTGGATATTTCAAACTTTTTTAACAAATCAAAAACTGAAAAATTGGGCGTACAAAATTATTCAGCCCCTTTACTTTCAGTGCAGCAAACTCTCTCCAGAAGTTCAGTGAGGATCTCTGAATGATCCAATGTTGACCTAAATGACTAATGATGATAAATACAATCCACCTGTGTGTAATCAAGTCTCCATATAAATGCACCTGCACTGTGATAGTCTCAGAGGTCCATTAAAAGCGCAGAGAGCATCATGAAGAACAAGGAACACACCAGGCAGGTCCGAGATACTGTTGTGAAGAAGTTTAAAGCCGGATTTGGATACAAAATGATTTCCCAAGCTTTAAACATCCCAAGGAGCACTGTGCAAGCGATAATATTGAAATGGAAGGAGTATCAGACCACTGCAAATCTACCAAGACCTGGCCGTCCCTCTAAACTTTCAGCTCATACAAGGAGAAGACTGATCAGAGATGCAGCCAAGAGGCCCATGATCACTCTGGATGAACTGCAGAGATCTACAGCTGAGGTGGGAGACTCTGTCCATAGGACAACAATCAGTCGTATATTGCACAAATCTGGCCTTTATGGAAGAGTGGCAAGAAGAAAGCCATTTCTTAAAGATATCCATAAAAAGTGTTGTTTAAAGTTTGCCACAAGCCACCTGGGAGACACACCAAACATGTGGAAGAAGGTGCTCTGGTCAGATGAAACCAAAATTGAACTTTTTGGCAACAATGCAAAACGTTATGTTTGGCGTAAAAGCAACACAGC
Organism: Oncorhynchus mykiss; assembly: GCF_013265735.2. Taxonomy (NCBI): domain Eukaryota; kingdom Metazoa; phylum Chordata; class Actinopteri; order Salmoniformes; family Salmonidae; genus Oncorhynchus; species Oncorhynchus mykiss. Next base: position 59,471,899 of record NC_048572.1, read on the forward strand.
TGAACACACCATCCCCACTGTCAAACATGGTGGTGGCAGCATCATGGTTTGGGCCTGCTTTTCTTCAGCAGGGACAGGGAAGTTGGTTAAAATTGATGGGAAGATGGAAAGAGCCAAATACAGGACCATTCTGGAAGAAAACCTGATGGAGTCTGCAAAAGACCTGAGACTGGGACGGAGATTTGTCTTCCAACAAGATGATCCAAAACATAAAGCAAAATCTACAATGGAATGGTTCAAAAATAAACATATCCAGGTGTTAGAATGGCCAAGTCAAAGTCCAGACCTGAATCCAATCGAGAATCTGTGGAAAGAACTGAAAACTGCTGTTCACAAATGCTCTCCATCCAACCTCACTGAGCTCGAGCTGTTTTGCAAGGAGGAATGGGAAAAAATGTCAGTCTCTCGATGTGCAAAACTGATAGAGACATACCCCAAGCGACTTACAGCTGTAATCGCAGCAAAAGGTGGCGCTACAAAGTATTAACTTAAGGGGGCTGAATAATTTTGCACGCCCAATTTTTCAGTTTTTGATTTGTTAAAAAAGTTTGAAATATCCAATAAATGTCGTTCCACTTCATGATTGTGTCCCACTTGTTGTTGATTCTTCACAAAAAAATACAGTTTTATATCTTTATGTTTGAAGCCTGAAATGTGGCAAAAGGTTGAAGGGGGCCGAATACTTTCGCAAGGCACTGTAGCTAGCTACGTGCACCGAGCCACAGGGCTTATCTCGCAGGCTCTATTTCCATACTTGGGAGCGTTGCGAACCGAAGGTCGAGATTTTTTGTACAACACATCAGCTTTTTTGTTATGTTTTGTTATTTTTGTACAAAATGGGGATCAATGGGAAAGAATGTTGGTTTTCCCCAATTTGTGGGCGTAGAATCCCTTATTAATACGCGAATACCGACAGGGACTATAGTGATGGCCGACACCACTGTTGCCAAGTAGGCTAGAACAGAGCATGAAGTCCTCTTTGACATTCTATTAGCAGTCTATCTGGGGGCTTAGGAGTCACAGGATTATGACAAATGTTACCAGATGTCAAACGTTAACTCAAGACCTTGTGAAATATACACAGTAATTGTGGGAAAAGGTTACAGACGGAGAGGGCAAGTCGGACCAACCACAATATCCAGGAGAGGTTATGAAATTTGGCAGAGGACCATGATGGACTAGCCCACAGAGAGAGAGAGCGAGAGAGAGAGTATCCTTAACTTAAAGCTACAGCTACGACAACACCAACGCAATAAACATAGAAATGCCCTTAAAAAAGACCAATTACAGCACGATAAACCCAATTTCAACATAAATCATTTTCTTTCACTTGCTCTCTCCATAAATACTGTTACAAGGCTGCACATATGAACCCAGCCGAGTTGCATTTTCATAGTGTAACAGTACCAAAGCCTGTAAACTCCACAAAAAGCTCAATGCTGTTTCAACGATGTCGCAACCAGGGCTCTAAATTAACCCGTTTCATTGGTAGCACTGGTGCTCACAATTTAAAAGTTAGGAGCACCACATGACATTTAGGAGCGCCAGATATGACGATTTATATTATGGGATTGAGATACCGCCTACAGTGCATTCAGAAAGTATTCAAACATCTGGACTTGTTCCACATTTTGTTATGTTACAGCCTCATTCTAAAATGGATTAAATTAAAAAATAATACATCTCAATCGACACACAATAATACCCCATATGGACAAAGCAAAAACAGGTTTTTGGAAATGTTTGCAAATGTATTAAAAATGAAAATAGAAATACCTTATTTACATAAGTATTCAGACCCTTTGCTATGAGATGGAAGCCACTCCTCAGTAAAGGCACATAACAGCCCGCTTGGAGTTTGCAAAAAAAAGGAACCTAAAGGACTCAGACCATGAGAAACCAGATTCTCTTGTCTGATGAAACCAAGATTGCACTCTTTGGCCTGAATGCCAAGTGTTACATCTGGAAGAAACCTGGCACCATCTCTACAGTGAAGCATGGTGGTGGGAGCATCATGGTGTGGGGATGATTTTCAGAAGCAGAGACTGGGAGACCAGTCAGGATGGAGGGAAAGATGAATGGAGCAAAATCTAGAGAGATCCTTGATGAAAACCTGCTCCAGAGCGCTCAGGACCTCAGACTGGGGCGAAGGTTCACCTTCCAACAGGACAACGACCCTAAGCACACAGCCAAGACAACACAGGAGTGGCTTCGGGACAAGTCTCTCAATGTCCTTGAGTGGCCCAGTCAGAGCCCGGACTTGAAACCGATCGAACATTTCTGGTGAGACCTGAAAATAGTTGTGCAGCGATGCTCCCCATCCAACCTGACAGAGCTTGACAGGATTTGCAGAAAAAATTGGGAGAAATTCACCAAATACAAGTGTGCCAAGCTTGTAGCGTCATACCCAAGAAGACTCAAGGCTGTAATCGCTGCCAAAGAGGCTTCAGCAAAGTACTGAGTAAAGGGTCTGAATACTTATGTCTAAAATGTCTAAAAACATGTTTTTGCATTGTCATTATGGGTGTAGATTGATGAAGAAAGAAAACGATTTGTGAAAAAAGTAAGGGGTTTGAATACTTTCCGAATGTACTGTATATTGGGCCTATATGAATTCTAGCTACTTTTGAAGTACATCTTGTGCCCTAGAAACAAATATGTAACACTGTGAAGACACTTGTTTATTATCAAAGCTAAAACGCTGACACAAATACCAGTCAAATCAAAATCAAATAAAATGTTATTTGTCACATGCTTCGAAAAACAACAGGTGTAGACTAACAGTCAGATGCTTACTTACAGGCCATTCCCAACAACGCTGAGAAAAACAACAGGTGTAGACTAACAGTCAGATGCTTACTTACAGGCCATTCCCAACAACGCTGAGAAAAACAACAGGTGTAGACTAACAGTCAGATGCTTACTTACAGGCCATTCCCAACAACGCTGAGAAAAACAACAGGTGTAGACTAACAGTCAGATGCTTACTTACAGGCCATTCCCAACAACGCTGAGAAAAACAACAGGTGTAGACTAACAGTCAGATGCTTACTTACAGGCCATTCCCAACAACGCTGAGAAAAACAACAGGTGTAGACTAACAGTCAGATGCTTACTTACAGGCCATTCCCAACAACGCTGAGAAAAACAACAGGTGTAGACTAACAGTCAGATGCTTACTTACAGGCCATGTTAGCTAGCTAGCCAATGAGGTACTGTAACACGACTGAAGAAAGTGTAAACAAATGGTTAACGACGGGCAAGTAGTTTTAGAGCTGGGTGGAGGGAATGGTGCTGTCATTCCGCAGCATGATTAAGTTGACAGAAGTCAGTCATGGCTCTCAGGGTGGAGGAAATGGCTGACTTCTCCCCTGGGTTTCATGAAGCTTCTGGCAGACTCATTTTACGCTGCACAGTTAAATCGAAATTTCTGATGGGCCGTAGTTTTGAAAGCGAAGGCAATTAGAAAATGAATTCCGCTGTATATTTATGCAGCTGCAGGTTTGTTTTCCTTCTCAGTCAAGCGGCCAAAAGGGCGCTGGGACATTTTATAGCTCTGAGAGGAATTAAAAAGAATATTCTGCCTCTCTCATTTTGAGACAGACTAGGGAAGTTCAGACAGCACATCTCCCCCCTTGGTAGAACAAGGTATGATAATAATAACACATACCGTAAATACTATAGTGCCATGGACATGAGTCGGTCACATACTGTGGGTCATATCAATTACTTCATCTCTTTTATGACATTAGCCCTGAACTACATAGTAGAAGTTATACTTGGGGCATAGAGATATGGTCAAAGGTAGTGCACTACTTAGGGAATAGGGTGTCATTTGGGATGAAGCAAGGATAAAGGCGTTTGCATGCTTTCCAGCCGAAACAGTTCGGTAGAGTGTGGAAACCCCTTCGGATTGGTGGATTTGGTTATTTCAGCCACACCGGTTGCTGACAGGTCTATAAAATCGAGCAAACAGCCATGCAATATCCACAGACACACATTGGCAGTAGAATGGCCCGTACTGAAGAACTCAGTGATTTTCAACGTGGCACCATCATAGGATGCCACCTTCCCAACAAGTCAGTTCGTCAAATGTCTGCCCTGCTAGAGCTGCCCCGGTCAACTGTAAGTGCTGTTATTGTGAAGTGGAACCGTCTAAAAGCAACATTGGCTCAGGAGCGAAGTGGTAGACCACACAACCTGATGGAACATGACTGCCGAGTGCTGAAGCACACACTACCGAGTTCCAAACGGCCTCTGGAAGCAACGTCCGCACAATAATGGTTTGTTGATGAATCTTGCTTCACCACCTGGCAGTCCAACGGAAGAATTTGGGTTTGGCGGATGGCAGGAGATCGCTACCTGCCTAAATGCATAGTGCCAACTGTAAAGTTTGGTGGAGGAGGAATAACGTTCTGGGGCTGTTTTTCAGGGTGCGGGCTAGGCTCCCTGAGTGGAGGTAACTCTTAATTAACGCTACAGCATACAATGACATTCTTGATGATTCTATGCTTCGACTTTGTGGCAACAGTTTGGGGAAGGCCCTTTCCTGTTTCAGCATGACAATGACCCAATGCACAAAGTGAGGTCCATACAGGAATGGTTTGTCAAGATCGGTGTGGAAAAACTTGACTGGCCTGCACACAGTTCTGATCTCAACCCCATCAAACACCCTTTGGGATGAATTGGAACGCGAACTGCGTTCCAGGCCTGATAGCCAAACATCAGTGTCCAACCTCACTAATGCTCTTGTGGCTGAATGGAAGTCCCTGCAGCAAAGTTCCAACATTGAGTGGAAATCAACTCCTCCTTTTTTTCTGGAGGCAAGCCGAAGTTTATGCCCCTTCGTCGATGATTGGTCAATAGTAGGGATTCTTTAATAAAGTGTATCATTCAATGAGAGACTACTTGTTTTCATGCACATTTATTTATTGACAAATATTGGTCCAAACATCTAAGATGTAAAATTGCAACTAAGATCCTCTTGGCAAAAACGTCAAAATGAGTGACAGACTTCTTGAGTTATTTCGGACTATTTTGAGGAAGTGTATATTGGCTACGGTGTCTCAAAACAGACAAACGGTACTATTGACACTTTTCTTTTTTTCATTTTCAAGCGAAGGTCTTTCAAGGGAGTATACGAGCACACTTGCTCAGTTAGCCTCCAGCCGAACTGAAGCATGCTGATGCCTTCAGGCTTACCAAAGACGATTCTGCCTGTGCACAAGCTACCAGGGCATGTATGCTCTCCTTTCCCCTGCAGAACTCTTTCTTTCTCCCTTTCAGATTCCTGTTCTGTGTATAATGTCCACAGCAGCAAAGCTCTTATATCAGTCCTTACTGCCATACAGGACCTTAATGACAAACATTCCTGCTACTTGACTTGGGAAAAGCTACAGGGCTCCCACCTCTCCCTCCTATGGTGGGCTGTTAATAAACTCCCTGCTCTGTGTAGAAGTCCTGAAGGAAACACACTTCCTGGTTTTCTCCAGTTAGTATAACAACCTCCCCCGAGGTGTATTTTCTTATAGTTTGAGGTCTACGCAAAAAACCTAACATCTTAGATGTGTTTGTTGTTACATGTACCAATTTTCAAAAGAACGTTTATGACACAAACGCTTGTTTAAATCTTAAGAAAATGTTGCCCAGTATTGAGTAACAGATATATAAACACGAATTCTATCGCACCAGTTCTGCTTGACATGTGCAGTGCCCCTTGGAGCATAGTGTACAGTAATCAAGTTGAACTGACGACATATAAATCCCTATAAAGGAACAGGAAAGTAGTCCAACTTATACATCTTCAACTTGCAATAAAAAATATTTTGCAATCAAATCAAATACTCTACTTCTAAAAATTCCCATGGTGTAATACACCGTGCCTCTACTTCGCAGTGGCATTATTTCCAAACGCTTTCCAAGGGAATAATGATTTTCAGAAATCAAATAAATCCAGCGTTCAAAATGGCACCCTATTCACTAGATAGTGCACTACTTCTGATCAGGGCTCTTGGTCAAAACTAGTGCACTATATAGAGAATAGGGTGGCATTTGGGACGTGGACACATTTCTAATAAAGTTGTAGGTTTGTGATGATACATCTGCTTATGATTAATGTCTTCAGGGGGAGGGGCAAGTCTTTCACAAACCTCATCTCCCCCCCCAAGAGATGCACAGCACAACAAAACAATGTCCGCTCTAACTTGAAAAAATGCGATACCATTACCACCTGTGACCCGACATAATGCTAAAGTAGCACCGAAGAGCCAAACACAAGCAAAGATTAAACAGATTGCCCCAGTGGTTCTGATGCAACGGGGTCATGAACACGCACGACGTCCCAGACTATGTTTATTGAACGAGTGCTCCGTGGTATTGCTAGTCTCTTAACAGCCGCAGTGCATGGGAATGCTATTCATTCCTTCTTCACACATCCCCTCTCTAGAACTATATCCAAACCTTTACACTGCGGCAGCACAATGAATTATACATCAATACTACATACAGTATTAATACATCTACACACATCTGAGTAGAGGGACGTGAAATAACACCCAGGATAACTGTATTCACTCTGGCTAGGGAAATCATCCCAGGTTTTTCATCTGTACTGTGCTCCAGGCCATACAGTTCTACAGTGGAATACTGAGGCTTCGGCTCAAATGGCACCGGGGCATATAGGGATCTGGTCAAAAGTAGTGCACTATATAGGGAATAGGGTGGCATTTGCTGTAGATAGAGGGCCCACAGGCTTATGGTTTCTCATCACAGCCTTTAGTGTGATGTAAAAAGTACTGTCACTGCAGTGGCCCCTGTGTTCACGATGGCATCACAGGGACACTGACTATGAATGAATAACATAGTAGGAATAAAGATTTGTCAATATACGATTTGATGTATTTCATGTATGACCATTGCTACGAAACCAATCTCCTCAGGGAAAATACAGTTGAAAGTTGAAGTCAGTCTTGGGAATGGTGTGAGATGATTGACAGACAGCCAATCCCAAAGGAAAGTGAACAGTCAGCCTGAGGATATGTTTCTCTATGTTTGCATCTCAAATTACACCTTTATCCCTATTAAGTGCACTACTTTTGACTAGGGCCCAAGTAGTGCCTATTCCCTATAAATGCCAAAGCAATCTATGTAGGAAATAGGGTGGCATTTGGGACGCATACTATGACATGAACATGTAAGAGACGGGGGAAGTAGATCAGGAGAGCATAAGATAACATGTAGAAATGCTGCCTTCCTTACCCCCCAGGAACAATGTAATCACCAGTGAGTCCCAGTCAGTAGAGTGGTGACATTTAACTGCCTGGACTTGTTTTCCTGGGGTGAGATTTGATGGCTGGACTAAGACACAAGTCAGAGTATATCAGCCTCCTATACTGTAGCTACTCAGTGCTAGGATATAGAATACTTATAGATGAAAGTGAGTGACGCAGCGTAAAAATGTGGAGGTACTGTATGCGCAACGGTGTTTCTCCTAGCATTACTCAGGAACGGCAAGGCACGGCAAGATACCATTCTCTCAGGAATGAGTTCTTCAACACCTCAGAGGCTTGAAGCTGGAATCCATAATGGTGAAACAGCCACGTCCGTTTGCGATATTACAACACCAAAGAAGTTCCTGCAAACCATGACCACTGTTTTCCCCCTTGGCAATCACTGCAGGCGTGATAGCAGAGCACAATATGTACTGACTTTTAAAAAAAACATTTTGTGAGACACTTCTCATCTCAGCAACAAAAACAACAGTGGTTGGGCTGCCAGTGGCGCCGTGCCCCATACTGCAGATTCCATCTTTACATGATGGTCTGTCTATAACACAAGTATAAAACCAAACTGCCATGCAGAAGTGCTACTTAATAGTGCTTGATATTACTACCACTCTTCATTTCATCAGACCTGGGTTCAAATAGTATTTTAAATCATTTCAAATACTTTACCCGAGCTTGCCTGGGTTAATGGACCAATATAATAGTCTCACAATGGCAACCTCTGCCCAATCTGGCACTCCTGGCAGGCTAGAGCCAATGGCCAAAGTATTTGAATGATTTGAAATAGTATTTGAACTCAGATCTGCTCCTCATAGCGTGGGATAGACCCTCGAGCCCCTACCTGTCGGCGGAGGGAGGGCGTCCATTTGCATTGCGGGTTTTGCCGACTTGTGTGTACAGGGAGGAATCTTGATGGTGGTTGTCTCGGGGGCTCTGGGGCCGGCTGTGCCCGCTGTCCAGGGACGTGTCCAGGGGCCCGATGCCTGCGTAGGGGTGCTCCTCGTCTCGGCTCAGGTTGACATCTAGGATCTCAGCGTAGTCCCTCTCCCGTGCCTGGCGCTCCCGCAGCTCCCGGGTCTTAGCCTGGATCCTGGAGGAAAGAATGTTTCATCATTGATTCCTCAAAAAGAAAACTGTGGATGCGTCCCCAATGGCAGCATACAGTGCCCGCGGAAAGTATTCAGACCCCTCGATTTTTCCCCCTCATTTTGTTACGTTACAGACTTATTCTAAAATGAATAAAAACATGAAAAATCCTAAGCAATCTACACACAATACCTCATAATGACAAAGCAAAAACCGTTTTTGAAAATTTTGCAAATGTATTCAAAATAATAAACAGAAATACCTTATTTACATAAGCATTCAGACCCTTTGCTATGACACTCAAAATTTAACTCCGATGCATCCTGTTTCCACTGATCATCGTTGAGATGTTTCTACAACTTGATTGGAGTCCACCTGTGGTAAATTCAATTGATTGGACATGATTTGGAAAGGCACACATCTTTCTATAAAAGGTCCCACAGTTGACAGTACACGTCAGAGCAAAAACCAAGCAATGAGGTCAACGGAATTGTCAGTAGAGCACCGAGACAGAATTGTGTCGAAGCACTTCCTAGAGCTGTCCGCCCGGCCAAACTGAGCAATTTGGGGAGAAGGGCCTTGGTCAGGAAAGTAATCAAGAACCTAATGGTCACTGACAGAGTTCCAGAGTTCCTCTGTGGAGATGGGAGAAACTTCTAGAAGGACAACCATCTCTGCAGCACTCCACCAATCAGGCCTTGGTGGTAGATTGGCCAGACGGAAGCCACTCCTCAGTTAAAAAGGCACATGACAACCCGCTTGGAGTTTGCCAAAAGGCACCTAAAGACTCTCAGACCATGAGAATCAAGATTCTCTGGTCTGATGAAACCAAGATATTGAACTCATTGACCTGAATGCCAAGTGTCACGTCTGGAGGAAACCCGGCACCATCCCTACGGCGAAGCATGGTGGTGGCAGCATCATGCTGTGGGGATGTTTTTCAGAAGCAGGGACTGGGAGACTAGTCAGGATCGAGGCAAAGATGAACGAAGCAAAGTCTAGAGAGAGATCCTTGATGAAAACCTGCTCAGACTGGGGCGAAGGATCACCTTCCAACAGGACAATGACCCTAAGCACACAGCAGAGACAATGCAAGAGAGGCTTCGGGACAAGTCTCAATGTCCTTGAGTGGCCCAGCCAGAGCCCAGACTTGAACCCGACCGACCAAATCTGGAGAGACCTGAAAATTGCTGTGCAGCAACGAGCTTGAGAGGATCTGCAGAGAAGAATGGGAGAAAATCCCCAAATACAAGTGTGCCAAGATTATAGCGTCATACCCAAGAAGACCTGATGCTGTAATCGCTGTTAAAGGTGCTTCAACAAAGTACTGAGTAAAGTGTCTGAATACTTATGTAAATGTGTCATTTACATTTTTTATTTGTATTAAAATTGCAAAAAAATTCTATAAACCTATTTTTGCTTTGTCATTATGGGATGTTGTGTGTCGATTGATGAGGGGGAAAAAAACAATGTAATCAATTTCAGAATAAACCTGTAACGTTACAAAATGCGGAAGAAGTCAAGGGGTCTGAATACTTTATATATTCTTCACCCTAGTCCAGAGCCCTATACAGGGACTAGAGTGCCATATGAGATGCAAACCCTATGTTCACAGGCAGCTGCTGCTCCCCTCTCTAGAACACTTAAGATGTATTTTAATAAACCCTCTTCTAGTGGAAAGCTTCCACGACTGCAATGAAGTACTTAGACAATCTGTGGAGGTTTAGGAGTAGGGTACCCTGGGAAAAGGTGGAGAGGCAGAAACTTCTACCTAATCAATGTCTGATCTATAATGGCAGAGTTCCTTTCCCAAGGACCAGTTGAGAGTTACAATTCCTCCGGCAAAACACATATTGATTGGTCAAGGCCAGAGGCCAGAGAAAATCTACCTCTGATTGACTGAGTGGATGAATTTACTCAGGTGAGGGTCAGGGACCAGGGCCTGCATTTCACAGATAGACAGAAAAACCTAATTGTTTTGTGCTGTCCAAACGGCACCCTATTCCCTATATAGTACACGTGGCCTGGTCAAATGTAGCACACTAAATAGGGAATATAGTACCATTTGGGACACAGACAAGCATCTGTCTGGTGAATCAAATGTCTGGAATATAAAGTGATCAGATTTTACGTCACAGGATTACGTGTCGCTTATCCCACAGGACCTTCCATCCGAGTTTCCTTTCTTTCTGCATGTTTTATCATTATTGTGTAGCTGTCAGTTGCCACCAAGGGACATTATCATTACACAGTGGACACAATGGCACATTGTTATGTGTGGAAGCTGAGGAAAGGCCACTCATCATCCCTGGTTCTGATGCCCCCCCCCCCTCCCTAGTATAAAATCCATTATAGCTCCTATACTCTATGCCAAGTACAGATGTTTCCATCTCTCATCAGGGCCAATCATTAAAACCTTGGAGGGTTTCCTCACAGAAACTTGTCAGGGCTGAGACCATTGTTTGGTCCAATGGTTGATCTAGCCCTTCTTCCTGGCTGGCCCTCAGGTCTAGATAGAATATCTCATTGAAGGGTGTTGAGAATATTCTGCATTTTTGTGGTAGTAAGTAAACAGAGGTGGCATTTAAGGAGGCTCTGCTGTAGCAGTGTTATTTGTTTAGAAGACGTAGGTATTGACATTGTACCGGCTTTCATGTCAAGGCAGCTGCTTTTGTAAGGATCCAATTCACAGTCGGTCGGTCGAAGCTAGCCTGCGTAGGAAATAGCATTGGTCGACCCCTCCACCTCCTCTCAATGGAAAGGCTGCTGAGCCAAACAAAGCGAGGGAGCAGATTGCTATGTCTGCTCTTATCTTATCAGCAGCACCGTGCTTACCATCAGTAGCCTACTAAACACCCCCAACACAAACCTTGTTTTCCCACGGTTTAAAGCTAGGTCTCTCAAGGACCCGTTTCCTTCTGGTAATATAGATATTCGCTGAGTCTACAAACAAGCTTTAGCTGGTGTCTGCACTCAGGGCAGGCTGCAGTGCTAGCATCTTATAAGAGGCATATGTTTCCATTAAGAAAATCCTCAAAATATTCAAAAGATGGTTCAGTCTACTCAACTCAGCGACGGCCTGGAATCTGTGATGTCTTTTCAATCTCATCAGGGAAATATTATTGCCTTTTTTGGATAAATATTTTTCACCTATAATGACTTTATTTCATTTCACACTTAAATGGGAAACCTGTTTCCTTGACGTATTATTTCATTATGTGGCTTAATGCACATTTCTTTGGGCATATGTAGATTTCCCAGCTGAGTGCTAGATGAGGAAATGCTGTCCGTCCTCCCTTCTCTTTCCCTCGTTCCCGGCAGTAAAGAGGCCCAGAGAGAAGCGAGGGGATGATAATTGCAAGTTGAAAGGCTGATAATTGGCAAAACTGTAATTATGTGCTCAGTGAGGTACTCCCTCCATGCAGTTAAAACGACTACCTTAGCTGTTCACCAGGTAATGGTTTGTAGAGAGAGAGAGAGAGGGAGGGTGTGTAGGTAGTTAGCACACTGGGAATACAAGGGTTTCATCAGGACAAAGAATGAAGCAGCATGACTGATGGGGTGGCAGGGAGCCTAGTGGTTAGAGGCATGTAGCCTAGTGGTTAGAGGCAGGGAGCCTAGTGGTTAGAGGCATGTAGCCTAGTGGTTAGAGGCATGTAACCGAAAGGTTGCAGGATCGAATCCTCGAGCTGACAAGGTAAAAATCTGTCGTTCTGCCCCTGAACAAGGTAGTAGGCCGTTAAACACATTTTTTTTAATAAAGAGATATACCCATATGGACTGTATCTAGAGATCCCATCTAGAGATCAGTAATGAATGTGCTCAGAAATGTTCCATTGGTGTGCCTAATGCAGAGACCAATTAAACACAGTAAGGGAGACATACCTTCGATATTGGCCAGATTGGCAGATGATGATGATTCTCTATCAAGTCAAGTCCGATTTATTTACACAAGTGGTTTGATCATAGTGCTTTTTGGTAGTCGCACTTCTCAGTCCTTCATGCCAAGATCAATAGCATAAGTATAGTTTTGACTTACGATCTACATAACAAGTGCATCCATTCCCCTTCTTCCTTTCTGAATCCAGAATTTGCGACACTTATTAGCCGAGAGCCCGAAGCAGAGAGAGCCATATTGTTGATGGCGTGATTTCATAATGACAGTTCCTTTGATTTGGTCTCCATGTCCAAGTGATTGGCTGTGCATCACAGTAAGGCCAGCGCGGTAATGACAGCGTGGTAATGACATGGTACGTAGAAATCGAAGTGTGCCGTGATGAATGTTATGATTGCTACCCCGCAGTCAGGGCTCGAGATATCTGGGCTTGAAAAGAAGCTCTCATGTTGTCACAGATTGCCCCCAAACCTTTCACTCCTACTTCAATAGAGGGTAAATCAAAGGAAACACTCAGTGCTTCAGTCGGGTGGTGTAAATCAAGCGCCAACCAAACACACCCTCTCTCTATTCTTTGTCCCGCGTCCCAAATGGCACCACATTCCCTATAGAGTGCACTGCTTTTGACCAGGGCCCACTATTTAGGGAATGGGGTGCCATTTGGGACGCAAACCCCTGTCTCTAGTCTGTGTGTGGATGTAGCTATTAGTTGACCTGTGGGATCACAGAAAAGGACGAGGGTCATTGCCAGGGCAAGCAGAGCAGGCTCTGTCAGCGAGGTGTCCTAATAACGCAGACTTCTGACATTCCTACAGCTCTGGGTGGAAACAGAAGACATTGGTCGTGTTCCTCTGCTCAGACTTTGCCCGCATCAACCAATAGTTGTGTTCCACGTGAGAGACTGTGCCGTTGGGCAGCGGATTTCTATAGCATTTGATGTGGTAAGCTGACACCCAAAATACCTATCCAAGCGTTGTAAGACCGAGCATGGGCCAGCAACGTCTGAGCATGGGGACCGCAACCTGTGTGACTGACAAGCTAGCCTTAGCTTCAGTTTTGTTTTGCATCAATGGTACATTACAGTGATAGCAGTGTCTCTATAATATCTATAATATATAATATCCTATTAGCATGATTCACGGTAAGGAGACAATAGCGAAGCACTGCAAGAACAACAGTTTTGCTTTTGAGGAGTCCATGGTTGTGTCCCAACTGCAATAGTCTTGGAGCGGAAACAGCCATCATACAGGAACATTTCAAAAATAGGTGAGATCACAATTTTCAGTTGCATATTGTCAAACCAGTTACTACTCAACATTTTTTTTGCGTATGTAACTTTCATAATGTGAATAATTGCCCTCAAAACCACAGTCTGAACTGTCTAGGAACGATGAGATACAAATTCTAATATTGTAAAAATAAGACTTGAATGCCATTACGGAGTTATCATGCCCTGAAAACACAAGCAGAGGAATGAATTAAACATAGTATTGTAGTGTGTATATGTACATATATATGTGTGTGTGTGTGTGTGTGTGTGTGTGTGTGTGTGTGTGTGTGTGTGTGTGTGTGTGTGTGTGTGTGTGTGTAGTAATAGCTTTGGCATTTACAGTCTGGTGCCCAAATTACTGTCACATCCCCCACCTGCCACCTCCTTCATTCGGCAGTGTGTAGCTCGTAGCCTGGGGTTGGCACCAATGCCTTTCAGCACATACACACTAGTGTGTGTGTGCAGTCCCAGAGCAACATTGTGTGAGTGTCTCTCTATAGACAGACATACAGACACTCACCTCTCCTGTTCTAGTTTCATCCTCAGTGTCTCTTCTTCTGAGGCCTGCAGCTCCTCCAGCCTCCCTTTGCGCTCTAGTTTCTCTCCGTCCTTGCGGTGTTTTCCAAACCTGAAACATTGGGGCAGCAGACAGAGTGCACCCCTGGTTAAAAGCAGCATACTATATAGGGAACAGGGTGCAATTTGACAGACCCAAAAATGTTTTATAAATTACTAATGGCGATCAACTCTCCAACTCCTTTCTAACAAACATGCCATCAAATATTTTGCTTTAAAAATTGTACTTGACTGAGTTTGCCTGTGATCAGGTCTGAAGTTGACAGGAGACAAGATCATATTACCATAGCCCATCAAAGTAATTATATTCATGGGAAGGGAAATAGTACTAAACCAAATGGGAACTACTTGAAATTATATTTCAGCTTGATTGACTCCACATAAAAAGGCACCCTGTTGATTAAATTACTTTGCAGACCTTATTTATATGATGGACCTAGGCTTATTCAGAGGGAAATTGGCCTGCAGAGAGTGGAGTTTAATCAGCTATAAGGAAAACCAAGAACTTCTCAGCACACACAGAGAGATAGAGAGGTATATAGAACAAACTAAAGGAGCAAGAGAGAGTGAGTGACAGAGAGATAACGAAAGGAGAAAGGGAGAGAGATAACAAAAGGAGAGAGCGAGTGAGAGAGAGAGAGAGAGAGAGAGGGGGGGGGGGGGGGGGAGCGGGAAAGACCGAAGGGGGAAGTCCATTACCTGATAAATTGATCAACAAATGGCCTCAAATGTAGCATAAAGCCGTTGATAGTGTTAATATGAAGTGCAGCCCTATCTATCACAGAGACAGCGGGTGACAGTTTCTCTTTCCACTCCGGTGACTTCCATTAAATCTCCTTAAAAATCACCAGCCACGTCCCAAATGGCACCCTATTATATACAGTATATAGTGCACTACTTTGACCAGAGCCCCTATGGGCTATTAATAGGGAGCCATTTGCGATTCCCCCCCAGTCTCCTTCAGAAACACTGGCAGGAAGAACTAGTGAAACTTGCAGAGATCAGAACATTCATCATGACAGAAGGGCATTCAATATTCTGTGTACAGTTAAGCACAGAACCCTCCTATCCTCTTCCGACTTCTACACCACTTATAAGATGGGGATTTAACAAGAGGTTATTTTAGTTAAAGAAGCAAGCGACTGGGAAACGAACAAGTTCAAGGGCTCTGTTGACAACGCAAAAAAAAAGTGTTAAGTGAAAGTGTCATAAGAGAAAGACAAATATTTGAGGAGGTGTTTATTTATTCAAACTCATCTCAACAAGTATGTGTAACCTTTATTTAACAAGGCAAGTCAGTTAAGAACAAATTCTTATTTACAAAGACGGCCTACACCGGCCAAACCCGGACGACGCTGGACCAGTTGTGCATCGCACTATGGGACTCCCAATCACGGCCGGTTGTGATACAGCCTGGATTTGAACCAGGGTGTCTGCAGCACTGAGATGCAGTGCCTTAGACCGCTGTGACACTCGGGAGCCCCAGGTAAAGTGATACGGTCTGGCTTGACAGCGCCATCACTGTCAAAATGTCATTACAAGTCTCACTGACTCTAGCATTCATTACCGATTAAGCACAGCTTCTTAAAACCTTTCATAAGCTACAGCACTGAAGGGAAGGGAAAGGAGATACCTAGTCCGTTGTAAAACTGAATGCATTCAACTGAAATGTGTCTCCCGCATTTAACCCAACCCCTCTGAATCAGAGAGGTGTGGGGGGGAGGCCTTTCTTAATCAACAGCCACGTCATTGGAGCCTGGGGAGCAGCTGTTGTGGGGGTTAAGGGCAGAATGGCAGATTCTTGCCAGATTGGGGATTCTTCACTTTACCATACTGTACCATACTGTAGCACTGAAAAAAACAACCATACTGATGCTGTCACGTGTGTGTTTCTGGGTAGTGGCCATCTGGAGGATGCTGCCAAGTGAGCAGATTGGGTGTTGCTTTGAGTCCAAGTGGTGATCAGAGTAGAGTAGGTGAGGGAGGCTGCTGTGGTCTAGATGGGGCTCTGATGGTAATGACTGGGCTTTGATTGGGCTGCAGTGTGTGTGTGTTTGTGTGTATGTATGCACGCGTGCGAGCCCAGTGAGATGAGAGGGTCTGGTCTAACTAGCGTCTCGGTTTGAGAGCAGCGAAACACTCCAACCAGACCTGGGTTCAAATACTATTCAAAATAATTTCAAACTACAGCAGTAGTTATATAGGATGAGCCATGACTAGAATACAGTATATACATATAAAGTGGGTCAAAACAGCATGTCAACATTATTCAAGTGACCAGTGTTTAATGACAATGTACATAGGGCAGCAGCCTCTAAGGTGCAGGGTAGAGTACCGGGTGGTAGCCGACTAGTAACAGTTCAGGGTAGGATACTGGGCGGAGGTCAGCTAGTGGGGATTTTTTTAACAGTCATTGTCTGGAGATAGAAGCTGTTTTCTATTCTCTTGGTCCCAACTTTGATGCACCTGTACTGTCTCCGCCTTCTACAAGGTAGCAGGGTGAACAGGCCGTGGCTCTGGTGGCTGAGGTCCTTGATGATTTTCTTGGCCTTCCTGTGACACCGGGTGCTGTAGATGTCCTGGAGGACAGGAAGTGTGCCCCCGGTGATGCGTTGGGCTGACCGTGCCACCCTCTGGAGAGCCCTGCGGTTTCGGACGGTGCAATTGCTGTACCAGGCGGTTGATACAGCCCGACAGGATGCTCTCATCTGTAAAAGTTAGTGAGGGTCTTAGGTGCCAAGCCAAATATCTTCAGCCTCCTGAGGTTGAAAAGGCGCCGTTGTGACCATTTCAGGTTGTCAGTGATGTGCACGGCGAGGAACTGGAAGGCAATATTGAGCAGCGGTTTCACAATGCTTTCAATCAATGAAAGAAAATGTTTAAGTCATTATCGAATGAAACCAAAAAAGGCAAAGTCGTGGGCTCTGAAGTGCGTACTGTATGTGTGTGTTTGCAAACAACCACTGATAGTGCTCATCTCAATGGGAGGAGCACACCTCCGTAATGATTTGATCCTGCAGTTCCCTGGGACTATCGCAGCCAAACAATTCGAGCTTCCAGCAACCTTCAGGCCAAAGACACACACACACACACACACACACCCCTTTAGGTCAAACATCTGATCTGCATGTCTGCCAGGAGATCCTTCTCCTTCCCACTGGATCTCATTATTCTACACTGTTAGAAATCAGTCAGCATTCTCCTTGACACAACCACTTCAGCACACTATTCCTTATTTGCTGCACTACCTTTACAAAAGCAGTGCACTATACAGGGAATAGGGTGCTATTTGAGACAGAGCCTGTGTCAGAACCATTTAAGTAAATATGACGTTTGAATGTATCATTCGCATCCCAGACAGCTCAGATGAAAGGCATGACCCCAGGACCCACTGATAATGGTGGGTGAGACACTGGTAAAGGACGAGGGACAGTTTTTGTGTTTCCTACCTGAACATGTCGCCCAGTCCTTTCAGCATGCCTTTCTTAGCCCTGTTCTTGCTGTCCTTCTCTTTGTCCCGGTCTGGCTTCTTTTTGTCTTTCCCTCCTTTGTCTTTCTTCTTGTCTTCATTGGCGCGGTTGCCGTTGGCCAGCGATCTCTCTGTGTTGGGCAGTGGGGTCAGATCTGCCACAGTGGACACAGAGTCGCGCCCGGACCGAGAGCTCTCCTCGGTGTCCTCCTCCACTAGAGAGGTGGAGACATGGAAAGAGATTTATACATGGGGTAATTATTAAGTCCTCAAATTCTGACCTTTATATGCAGGCATAACTTGAAATGCTGGGTAAATTCTTCAGGCAGAGATATCAACGAAAGATGTGCATTAATGTTTGCTCTATGGATCTGTCCAATAGAAGTCCTGCTTCGTCTTACATGTCTCCATGCCCTCGTCGTCCTCCTCGGTGGCTGCTGGCCTGTCGTAAGACTTGTCAATAGCGGCCCGGAAGCTCTCGTTACAGCCCCGCCCCCTGATTATGCGTGGGCGTGGCCTGTGGAAGGGCATGTCACCGTTGAGCGTCACCTCGGCAACGGCGGTCTGTAAACTCTCCAGAGAGCTGGACTTCTTGAGGCCAAGGGAGGGACCCACATCCCTGGTGGAAGACCCTACGAAGGAGCAACAGTATCCAAAGTTAGTTGATAGATAACACAGCTGTGAGTGAACTAAAGGAGCTTTTGTATTTGCAAATGCACTGTTTAGCAAAAGCATTTTGTTATTTTACTTTACTGCCTGTGAGTTGAAATGAAAACTTGGATAGAGCTCATTTCCTACATTATGTGACACAACCAAAACAGGTCAAGTTGCATTTAGAAAAAGAAAATAAACTCAATTCTGACACTAGAAAGGCCAAAAAAAGTATTGTTTTGTTTTAGATAGTAGGTATACAGTACATATTTTTTCCATCACTCACAGGTTGAAGGGGTATTGTAGAGAAGGTAGAGTGGTATGGAGGTGAAGAGAGAGGATGCATCTGAAGTGACCAGGACCCATATAAAAGTAGTGCACTATATAGAAAATAGGGTGCCATTTGGGATGCATGCAAAGAGAGGGATGGATTACCACAGGAGAAAAGCCCAGCAGGCTCGCTCTCCCTCTAAATCCCCAGGGTATACTGGAGCAGAGGTACCGGGTAAACAAGAGGCCCAGGGTACATCCCAAATGGCACCATATTCCCTATTTAGTGCACTACTTTTCACCCTATTCAGCATTTTCTGGGAAGCAGCTCACACTAATGTGGGTGGCCATGGATATGGTGGCTGCTTGCCTTGGAAGGAGTGGGAGTGAGGAGAAGTGGAGCGGAGAGGAGGAGGAGTGGAGCGGAGAAGGGTGAAACCTGAACAAGCAGGGCTGGTGACTATTCATGTTCATCAGTCCTTCCTGTCCTCTTAACGTTTCACTGAAGCGGCAGCTGATCGGCTTTCATTCATCAAAACCCATTCATTTGGTTTTAGCGTTCAGCCAGAGGCCGCACCGCACACTTTCCAGTCACACCTCAGCGGTAGTCTTTAAAATTACACCAACTCAGACCTCTGACAGACGGCGGGAGTCAAGAACAGCAGGCAGTGGTTTATTTGAGAAAGAGTTTTGGGCGTTTCAGAGAGTCAGACCTGGCAACCTCCAGCCTCCTACAGCTCTGCACTGGCATGTTTGTTTCAGATATTCCGCCCTGGCAACTGAGCCTTACGTAAATACATGGCTGTGGTTTCAGATAGCAACCTCCAGCTTCTCCGTTTCTACACTAGGCATGGTTGTATGTTTCAGACGGTCATACCTGGCAACCGAGCCTTCTACAGATATGCACTGGCAGGTCTGTATGTTTTAGACAGTCAGACCTGGCAACCCAGCTCCAAAATATCTGTACTATCGATGCCTGTTTGTACAGACTGCCACCCTATTCAAACAGGAAAAAACCCGTGTCGTACAGAGATCTGAGATGGTGCCTTAATATAACAAATACAGCGATCAATCACCCTGCAGTCGACTGGCAGGTCGAACAGGGAATACCCTGGAAGCGTCCTAAACAGCACCCTTTACCTTATATAGGGCCCATGGAGCGCTGGTCAAAAGTAGTGCACTATGTAGGGAATAGGGTTCCTTTTGGGACACAGCCCATTTGTGGCTATAGGACCAACTGAAGCTGCACATATCGAGTGCCTTCAGAGAGTATTCATGCGCCTCAACTTACTTCCCAATTTATTGTGTTACAGTCTGAATTCAAAATGGATTAAATAAAACAAATTCTCTCACACATCTACACAAAATACCTCATAATGACAAAGTGAAAACATGTTTGAAAATTGTTTGCAAATTTATTGAAAATGAAATACAAAAACATCAAATTTACGTAAGTATTCACACCCCTGAGTCAATACATGTTAGAATCACCTTTGGCAGTGATGAGTCTTTCTGGGTAAGTCTCTAAGAGCTTTCCACACCTGGATATTGCAACATTTGCCGATTATTCTTTAAAAAATTATTCAAGCTCTGTCAAATGGTCTGGCCATATATGTTCAAGTAGATTTAAGTCAAAAATGTAACTCAGCCACTTAGGAACATTCACTGGTATTGGTAAGTAACTCAGTGATTTCACATTGTGTTTTAGGTTATTGTCCTGCTGAAAGGTGAATTAATCTGTCAAGTGTCTGGTGGAAAACAAACAGCCAGATTTTCCACTAGGATTTTGCCTGTGGTCAGTTCCATTCCACTTCTTTCTTTATCCTGAAAAACACCCCAGTCCTTAATGGTTACAAGCATACACATAACATGATGGAGCCACCACTATGCTTGAAAATATGGAGAGTGGTAATCAGTAATGTGTTGGATTTGCCCCAAACATAAAACTTTGTATTCATGACAAAATGTTAATTGCTATGCCATTTTATTTTTCATTATTACTTTAGTGCCTTGTTGCAAACAGGATGGATGTTTTGAAATATTTGTATTCTGTTTCCTTCTTTTCACTCTGTCATGTAGGCTAGTATTGTGGAGTAACTACCATGTGGTTGATCCATCCTCAGTCTTCTATCATAGCCATTAAACTCTAACTGTTTTAAAGTCGCAATTGGCCTCATGGTGAAATCCCTGAGTGGTTTCCTTCCTCTCCAGCAACTGAGTAAGGAAGGATGCCTGTATCTTTGTAGTGACTGGGTGTATTGATACACCATCCAAAGTGAAATCATTAATAACTTCACCATGCTAAAATGGTTATTCAATGTCTGCTTTTTTTTATACCCATCTACCAATAGGTGCCCTTCTTTGCGAGCCCTTTTGTGGCTCCCGAGTGACTCAGCGGTCTAAGGCACTGCATCTCAGTGCTAGAGGCGTCACTACAGATCCTGGTTCGATTCCAGGTTGAATCACAACCAACCGTGATTGGGAGTCCCATAGGGAGGCGCACAATTGACCCAGCGTCGTCCGGGTTAGGGTTTGGTCGGGGTAGGTCGTCATTGTAAATAAGAATTTGTTCTTAACCGACTTGCCTAGTTAAAGAAAGGTTCAATAAATAAAAATGTATTGACAGATAATTGTATGTGTGGGGTACAGAGATGAGGTAAGTCGTAAAAAAATCATGTTAAACACTATTATTGCACAGAGTCAATCCAATTTATTATGTGACTTGTTAAGCTAATATTTACTCCTGAACTTATTTAGGCTTCCCATAACAAAGGGGTTGAATACTTATTGACTCAAGACACTTGATTTGTAAAAATGTAAAAAAAAAAAAAAAAAAAAAAAAAAAAAAAAACATTATTCCACTTTGACATTGTGGGGTATTGTGTGTAGGCCAGTGACTCCAACAAAAATCTACATTTAATAAAAACATTTATTCAGACTGTAACACAACAAAATGTGGAAAAAGTCAAAGAGTGTGAATACTTTCTGAAGGAGCTGCAGGCACATAACAGACTGGAAACTACTGAAGGAACTTACGTTGTAATTTGCCATTAGGGAGCCCTATATGCATTGCCCTCTCCTAAACTAGTGAAGTCCTTGACAAACATGTGGCTACAGTCTGTGTCAACAAGGTCCTATAGCCAATCAGTGCAGAAGAAGGCCCACTGGGCCAGACTATCTAAGCTATTGTGTCCCATCACTCCCCTCTCCCAGGCTGTCACTGTCTCAGTCCCAAACGGCACCCTATTCCTTATATAGTGCACTGCTTTTGACCAGAACTCTTATGTTCCCAGGTCAAAAGTAGTACACTAAATACATGGGACGTTACTCCCTCTCCTAGGCTGTAACTGTCATCAGTTTCCCCAGGATCGGGGATTTGTTTTGGGCCTGCTAAATGGACCATGCCCCATTTAGGGAGTGGATGTATATATTAGAGAGGGAGAGTATAGCACAGGGGAGAGAAAATAAACCCTGAAACACTAAAGATAATAGCCTGAAATCTATTAGCCTAGCTACAACAACAGAGTTATTAGGGCAACATTAAATAGGGAGTTTTTTTTCCCCAAAGCTGGGAAAAACCTAAAACATCAATTAAATAGTAGGTGGGTGGTGATCATGTATTTTTCATATGAACATACACCTAGTTGAGATATTATGTGGATGTCATTTTACAGAAAGGCAAATAAAATACATATGTGGCCTCTTCTTTGCCAAGTCTTGAATTGGAGGTTAGAAACAACAGGTGTGCGTTCCAATTGGCACCCTGTCCCCTATATAAACACTACTTTTGACCATGGCCACCCTATGAGCCCTGGTCAAAATGAGTGCACTAAGGGAATAGGGTGCCATTTGGGACACCGCCCTGGTATCTCATTAGTGACTGCTCAAACACCGTTTGGAGCCTACAACAATGTCCTAACAAGGGACATTAATGACATATTTAGTCTCATTTATGCACAGTAGTCTGACTGCGACACTACCTCTATTTTCTGTTGTTTCCCTTTCTTTCTCCTGCTTTCACTGTGCCTTTCGGCTAAATCCCATCCTTCAAAGGATCTGCTATTCAGAGGTGGCTGTGAAAACACACACGGCTGACAATGACGGATGACTTGCTGTCAGTTTGCAGCCCCAGCCAAGGACAGAGCGATTTCGCTTTCTCTCAATCTCTCCCGCCCGCTCTCCTCCCATTCCCTTCCACAGAACAATTAGCAGTTCTGCTGGATCTTAAGAAGAATCACTGCCTAGTCCATATTCACCAGCCCACAATTCCACTGCAATGACCTCAAACTGTCTTCATGTTCTATGTATTCTCATTGTGATTAGTGGATTCTACATTCTAAAGCAGGTCTGGAATCTCACAATGAAATGGGGGGAGGGACTGCAGAATGGATGAGGTGTCCGTTCTCCCTCAGTGACGGGTCACTCCTTACCTGGTGTGTTCTCTTTGCGAGGGGTGAGGTTAATCTCGTCGGCTACTGTTAAAGGGGGGCAATAAACATGTCGGATCGGTTAGTGAGCACATTCCACATGCAAACATTCCAGCAACGTTATTGTACAGTCAGTACATCATCACATCTTTAGGCAATTTCAAGGGCAATCAGAAAACATGCGAGACAGACAGACGGACAGGGAAATGGAGAGATTTAGGATAGCAATCAGAGCTATTGTGATATAAACACGTGCAGGACTACAGTAATTCAGTAGGGATAAGAAGCAGATTAGATATCATCGGCTGGGTCCCAAATGGCACCCAATTCCCTTTATGGTGTACTATTTTGACCAGGGCCCTATGGGGAGCCCCATTTGGGACGCACGCAGAGTGTGGGTGAGAGGGAAGATTACTGTCAGCCAAAGCAATCAGAATGGTTTCATGCCACCTCAAGTGAGCTGAAACGTTGTTCTGAGGTGTGACAGGAGACACAGTACTTAAACCTGTTTGATGTCACACAAAAGACAGAATTGCATCACATTTCGATGACATACAGTAGAAGACACAAATATTAGGCTGTGCAACGCAAGTCTTATAGATGCAATTTACAAGCAGGGGGGTATGTATGTGCCTAATGTGGGGATTCCTAACAACTCACAGGGCCGGTTTCACAAACAGAGGGCTAGGCTTCAATCTGTGTCTGGTAAACCAGCTAATAGCGTCTTGCCATTGGTTCCAGGCAGGGCGGACCTAAAGGGAGTCAAATGAGAGGGAGGGAAGGGACCAGATGGTTTCCTTCAGTACCTAGATCCATGCTCTTGGACTTGCGTGTCTTGATGATTTCCAGCTGACTGGCATCTCCAAACTGCTTTGTCCGTTTCTCTGACATGCTCTGTCTGCCGAAACCCTCCCTCTGAAAGGCTCCGTCTGGGTCGTTGTCATCAGGGCTCAGGGTGCTACAGGAGAGGGAGTGATGGAGATGGAGAGACACACAAAGACAGAAAAAGGAGTGGGTGGGAGAGGAAAGAGAGCGGGGAGGGAGGAAGACAGGAAAAAGAGACAAAGGGATGCGATTATTCCAGTGGTTCTAGTGTAAATCAAACTGTCATTATCAGTGAGCTTCAGTGGGTCATCAAATCAAGCCACACCTAGAATCTAGGCCATACTTGATAATCCACTGATTAAGGTAGAGACTGATTAGGGTTGGACCAGCTACAATCACCACACACACACACCCAGCCCAACCCACCCAAGCCCACTGACGAGAACTCAGGCTGGGCCTCAGCATCACGGACGCCGCAATGCAAATGGCAACCTATTCCCTATATATAGTGCACAACTTTTGACCTGGGCCCATAGGGTAGTAGGGCACTATATAATGAATAGGGGGCAATTTGGGATGTATCCAGGGTTACAACGGCCCTACACGCCCAGTTAAGTATGCAGCAGGTGGGTGTGCCTGTGTGTCCTTTCAAAAAAACATATGGGACACATTGACCTTGTCCTTGTGTATGTGTCAGTGTAGAATTAGCCATATATTTACCTTGTTTATGTGTCACTATTTGTAGAACGCAACATACAGCGGAATGAAACAGCCTTATACCTACTCTACATCTTCGCTGGTTCAGCGAAAGGAAAAACAGAGGAATCTTTTAAATACACAGTATGAGGTCTAATTTGCAGCAACTGAAATAACATTCCGTCGCGAAAACTTAAAAAAAAACATGGTCCTGATTATCAAAAGGAATGTCAAGTCTTAAGACAAGTACTATATGAAAATCAGTCTAGATGCAGAAAAGAACACTTGATTCAGTGGGGTGGGATTATCTAGTCCCAAGTTATGGAAAGATTTGGTTTCAACAAAGTGATACAGGGCATCAAAACACTGCATTCATGTCCGACTGCCAGAATAAAGAGAAATGGACATTTGTCACGAACGCTAAGTTTAGAACGAGGAGAAAGACGAGGCTAATCTTCCACCCACGCTCTTCTCCTTGTACACCGAGCCGTCAGCACAGGCAATAAGACAGGACCCAACCTTAGAGGGAATAACAATAAGAGGCAGTGAACATAAGATATGCATGTATGCTGATGACGTTCTGTTATTCCTTTAAGCCCCAGGCTCAAGTGTACCTAGATTGATGGATGTTTAACAAACATTTGGAACATATTCAGGGTATGTGCTTAACATACACACGACCCAAGCCCAAGTATATAATTATACCCCACAGCAAGAGCTGAAGAGTAGGTAGAACTTCCAGTGGACCTCTCTTCATCTATTAAATATCTTGGGAGCGAATCTAAAAAGATACAGCCAAACTCTGTGACAAGAATTACGTTCACGTCAACAAGAACATCTATGATGACCTGGACAGGTGGAATTCACTTCCTTTGGATCTTAGTAACAGAAGTGAAACAATCAAAATGAACATCCTGCCGAGGTGACTGTATTTCTTCTTATCACTGCCCATAGACATCCCACCTAAACAGTTTAGGGATAAACAGATATCAAGGTTGATCTGGAACAGGAAGAGACCAACAATGAGATTAGCAACATTACAATTACCAAAAAACAGGAGGGGGGTATGGCCTTACCAAACCTAAAATATTATTTTGTGTCCTTCCAATCAATTGAGACCTCGTGTGTTTGTGCAATTCAGAATATGAATCCAAATGGAAAGCCATTGAGACTACTTTGACAGAGATACACATACAGTCAGTTTTAGGTAATACGGACATGGTAATAGAAACATAGACACAAATCAGTGGATTCATTTATCTTAAGACACGCTTTAGACAGAGGTCAAACTGCTGAGCTGGCCCGCATTCGACCCCAGCTTCATTCCTGCTTTAGAGGCAAAAAGGCATCACATCATTTTCTAGAGAACTTCCAGGACCGAAGTAAAAAAAAACATGGATAAACAAGATTTTTACAGGTTTTTATTTTGTTTTTATTTCACCTTTATTTAACCAGGTAGGCCAGTTGAGAACATGTTCTCATTTACAACTGCGACCTACAGAGGTACCTACAGGTTCGATACTACTTTTTAAAAGATATAAAACTGATTGACCCTCAGGCACCTCAGAAATTGATAAAATAATTCACTAACGCATACAACTTGGGGAGTATTAAAAAAAACGATTTCAAGTCTTTACATGGGTATTTTATCTTCAATGAAACACTCTACAAGCTAGATTTAACGGAAATGGGAGGAGGAACTTAACATTGAATAATTGATGAAACATAGTTGAACATATTTCAGACTCAATTAAGCTCCACCAAGTCATAGTTGAAGTATGATGAATGATCTATGATGAAAATTACAGGCCTCTCTCATATTTTTAAGTGGGAGAACTTGCACAATTGGTGGCTGACTAAATACTTTTTTGCCCCACTGTATGTTACTGTAACTAGTATGATGATATGTGCTGTATCTGCCAGACCTTGTTTTTTTGTTTTATATATATATATATATATATATATATATTTAAATTATGTAATCTTCAATAAAAACAAGGTCAAAAAAAGGAGTGTCAAGTCTGATACAATAACAGTTGATAAAGAGTTTCACATGGAGCTACTAGAAGGAGCCGTGAGTGAGGCTGACTAGGAAAGACACCCTATTCCCTATGAAGTGCACTACTTTTGACCAGGGCCCATTTTCAAAGTAGTGCACTATGTACTGAATAGGGAGCCATTTGAGATTCACTCACAGTCGCCATCAGACACACTGGAGATTAATGACAGGAGGAACTAGTGAAACCTTCTGAGATGAGGAGAACATTCACCATGACACAAGGGCATTTACTGTAACATTCTCTGGTCAAGTAGTGCACTATGTAGGGATCAGGGTGACACTTGGGATTGCCCTCTGCTCTCACCTCTCATTCTGAATTGGAGTATCTTTGGCCCAAGTTGGAGGGACCTCCACATGGAACCCCATGTCATCATGGGAACTGGAAGACGATTGGTCAGAGAGGTGGGCAGGAAGTACAGGTGGCCGATCGTCTTCGATGATGACAGTGTCGTCCTGGGGCATGTTGACCGTTGGGGAGAGCTGGTAGTTACCTGAAGGACAACATGGAGGAGCAGATGTATTTATTAAACATTACTTAAAAAACATAAGCCTATGCAACATTAAGCAATTAAAAACAGTTCTCTATTGTAGCAATGAGGTTTGTGCAGTAGGCCAGGGGTTCCCAAACTTTTTCACTCGGGGGCCCACCTTCCAGCATTGGGGAACACACCCCTACTGCGCACGTGCCACGTCAATTTCTATGGCCACAGGCACTGTTCATGACAGTTCACACCTCTCTTGTTGGTGGAGAGAATTTTGCAGGTTTAAAGCTTATTGGGTTAACTGCTTAGCTCATATACACACACATTTAAAGCGTTCATTTAATACTCGACATTTGATATATTTATTTGATATTTATTGGACATTTGATCCTTTGATATCGCAACATAACTTACCACAATCAGTGTTGAATTTAAAAGCAGACCCAAATTCTCAATCAGCATCTGTCATGACATTCTTAAGAGTCATTAAAGTGTGATTAATGCAAGCTGCACCATTGTGAAAAAGATACAACTACTTTCTTTGGCACGCTCACGGTGCGAGGCAAAAAAAAAGAAGAAGAAAAGTCCCATTTCTTTGTATCCAATTGAGGGATTTAAAACCACATTGATATGCAATGCAGGACTTTCTGCAACACTATCCTTAATCTGTCTTTGTGGGTAACTGACTGTCTATAGAAGGATGGTTTCTATGCTGTATAGGAGCCCTACACAATAACGGAGAGAAAAGTTCATTTGTGTTAGGAATCTGTTTGGGTCTCATGGCAGGAGAACAGGACTTTCTACCCAGGACCTGAGGCCAGGGTTACTGTTGTTTCTCATAGCCTTTCACACGGAGTATGTGTGGTACCAATTACATCCACAGTTCCAACTGCCTGGCCAACTTGCATGGCTGGATGAATAGTAGTGTGCTTAAAGTTCAGGCCGTGACCAATCTTAATAGAGCCGAGTGTGTGTGTGTGTGTGTGTGTGTGTGTGTGTGTGTGTGTGTGTGTGTGTGTGTGTGTGTGTGTGTGTGTGTGTGTGTGTGTGTGTGTGTGTGTGTGTGTGTGTGTGTGTGTGTGTGTGTGTGTGTGTGTGTGTGTGTGTGTGTGTGTGTGTGTGTGTGTGTGTGTGTGTGTGTGTGCGTGCGTGCGTGCGTGCGTGCGTGCGTGCGTGCGTGCGTGCGTGCGTGCGTGCGTGCGTGCGTGCGTGCGTGCGTGCGTGCGTGCGTGCGTGCGTGCGTGCGTGCGTGCGTGCGTGTGTGTGTGCGTGTGTATATTTAGTGTGTTGTTGATCCTGTGTTCCCTAGTCCCTACCCCTGCTATGTCTCTTTTCAGGGAACTCTGTGGTGTCGGTGAGCCCTCAAACCCAGTAGGGGGCTTTTCTCTTTCAGCCCACACACACACTGTCCCTTAACAGACCAATGGACACTGAGAATGGTTCTATGGTTCTTTAAGTAAATGCCACTGTTGATGAGTTTGAATGAAGGTGGCAAGCACGGAGTAACCCAATGAATAAATCAACTTCCATTCATGCTCTTTTTCTAGAAGCAAATCAACTTTCTGGACGGACATCCATCCATACATAAGACTGTTATTATGGGTAACAAATGGCACCCTATTCCCTTTACAGTGCACTACTTCTGACCTGGGCCCATAGAGCTCCGGTAAAAGGTAATGCACTATAAAGTGAATAGGGTGCCATTTGAGCAGCACACGTATTTGGTGGACCACTCGTCTACCAACAACAATGGTGCTGACAGGTGAGCAGAACTCACAGCTCCTGACTTGGTGGGATTCCCTTAAAATTAAGGTTGTTTACACTAGCCCTAATACAATCAGACATCGGGACAAAGGACCAATAGTTACAGCTTCTTTACAGAATTGCCTTGTCTTCAATAGAAGCAATTATCAGAGACTATGTGGAAACAGACCGGTGAATTTTGAGAGGAGCAGGATTTAATGGCCGAGAAGTAGAAAGGCAGGCTGGCCAGATGAAATGAGAGATGGCGAGAGGTGAGAATAATTGGGCGAGAGACGAGGGATGCAGAAGAGAGAAGTTTTTTTTTCCTCCACTGTCCAAGTCCATCTCCCTAATTAGCATAAGCAGGGGAATTGCCTGCAGTGCACTTCTTGAAAAAACGAGCCGTTGCCTAAAGAAGAGAATAATTTACTGAAGTCTCTTATCCTCTGTAGCTAATTGTCATAGCAGTGGGGAAGGTCTGCACAACAATGGGAAAGTGATCAGAGAAATTTGGCAAAGACAAAACCTTTGTTAGCCCCGATCATGACCAGTCTTAACTAAAACAATGCAACTTTAACTCATTTTGCCATTGTATTCTCAGGGGCAAGCAGCATCACAGAGTCTAGCTAAACAGTGTTGAGGTTCAAAGTGATGTACTTATTCTGTTTTGAATTTTGGATGTAAAATAGCATGTTTTTCAAACCAGGAAAAATAATGCAACAAGCCTGGGTTGTGTTTTTATACCTTGCACAGTCGTGGTTGAATTTCAGCTATTCCCATATTGGGCTTGGTTTATATGAACTGAGCAACGGTTTCCTGGAAATCATGCGTACTCCCCAAACCAATAGAAGAACAGCAATCCATGTAGGTCGACTCTATAATAAAAAAAATGACGGCGGGTGTGCACACTGTCAACGCAACATTCAACTGAGGCGACCACTTGGCCACAAGGAAGAAAGCCGAGCGACTGAATGAAGAAGTCAGCCATATCTCAACTCTGCCTTTGTTGTACAGAGCCTTAGGGTGGTTTATGCTGGTTGAAACTCCTGGTGCCTCAAGGGAGACAGCAGGAGCAAACCACTACACTGCAGGGGAGGATGCATCTGGCAAAATGGCAAGGGAAGATGTGGATGACATGACAAAGTACAAGGACATCGTCGATAAAGTGTGATAAACACCCAGCTATAATCTGTGGGAGAGCGGGTGGGAGAGCAATAAGGGCCACGGACCCCCCCACGAACCCCCAAACCAGGCTGGGGAGGGGGACTATGGAATGGGCCTTTGGCATTACCCGAAGCGGTGGAGAACACCTGAATCCTAAGGGGGAATGGGACAGTGAGGAACATCTTGAAGAAGCCACTGGGTATCTCATTGAATTCATCAATAAGATAAAGGAAAAGTTCAACTGGAACAGAGAGAGGACTCTGAAATGAGGAATAGCAGCCTACAATGTGGGGGTTGGAAATATCCATTCATATAAGGAGGTGGATGTGAAAACCACTGGAGGGGACTATTCCAACGACGATGTTGCCAGAGCTAGATGGTACCATATATATTGGTACCAAGACGGAAATCCGTATTGCCAAATCTCATGAGCAAATGGCTTATTACACCACTGAGAGGGACTAGTCCAATAACGTAACTCTAACTGTAATCAGAGAGATGAATGAAAAGAACATGTTCAGCCGACATGTTCAGCCTGGTGATTTATTATCGGCTGACATTTTTAATCTCCACGATTACAGTTCACTTCGGCTTTACAATTCACATGAATTGATATACAGTATAGTAATCTAACATCACACTAACATTGTCTAATAAAACATTTGGTTACAAAACTTAATCTAAGACATATGAAATGGTTAGTAATGCCCTGTCGAGTACCGTACGTGTAATCTAATAGACAGAACGGATACTTTGTTTTCTCTGTCACCAGGAGTGATGGTACAACTAGGAGCGGGCTAGGCATACCTGTGCCAAGCTCATTTGATCTCAAAATAACTCCCTGTCTGAATCTATGACATGGACAGACATTGGATAGGAGACGAAGTGTGACAGATACTGTTTAAAACCCCTTAAATGTAAAGTCCCCATATTTGGGGACTCAAATTGATTTTTTTATTCAATTCAGTCTGGTATGAGAACAGTAGCCCCTATCTGGAAAAGGAGGGTGTCTGCGGAAAGTGGAGTATTTTGGCTATTAAACTGTGCCTTAAAATCATTGGTGTGACTTACTACCATATATGTGCATACAAATGTATAAGGGCAGGCCAAGCCAAGCCAATGACCTCACTTCAAGATGGCTGCCACCTACATTTTGGTTAGTGTCGTGAAGCATAATCAAAATAAACACGGAATACGTTGATTCACACTGAAAGCCGGGACTCCACAGATCATGAGGATGTCTTATTTGTCTGCCTGTGACCTACCGTTATTGGTCATCAGGCCTGAGAGTTAAAATGTTCATTTAACACAACGTTTTCACCAAACATCTTACACGGTAAGCTTCGATTTGGTATGTGTTTGAGCTACAGCTACAAGGTTTGGTATGAAATTAATCCTTAGGTTGGTAGGAACAATTCTAGCCTATTGCTGGATGTTATCTGTTATCTGATGATAACATAACGGCAACATTGAATGTCCATCGAGTGACTATCTTTGCGCAAAATATGACGAAAACACTTGGATATCCCCGGTATGTCCCACGACACCATCACAATGTTTGAGAGAGGTCGGTGTTGTAGAGATGTAGTTTTTTATAGTGAACAACTTTTAGCCAAATCCAGTGTGCAATTACCACATTCGGACACATTTGGTGAGGTTGAAAGGACACTTGAATGTACCCTGGATAACCCATAACACCACCACAATGTTTGACTGAGGTTGATATGGTAAAAATTGTGTTTTTATACTGAACAAATAGCATTTAGGGATTGCAAATATGTAATAGCACTGGAATGACCTAATTTACAGACATATGTCACTTTGGAGAGGTTTAGGGACATTTGGAAATGTCCCGTGAACACACCTGACACCACTAGCTAAAACATCTGCCCATAGGTCTATCAATCCCATTTTTTTCTGATATTGTTCACATGTTGTGGAAGCCCTCTGATGTGTTTCCAGCTCTGGGAATCAATCATTTTCTTAAAGCTTGTCAATGAAAGATTACTTTCAAAATAAAAAAGGTTATTTTGTGTGACCCTGATCTTGTGTTTTCTGAACTATCCAACTCCTATCTATCTCCTGATAATTTCCTCCCAGATGTCTTCTTTCCAAACATACCAAGTTTTGGCACGTCAGAATCAGGTAATTACACACGAACAGCAGTTACTTTTGGGTATGTCTCTTTATGATGAAATTTACATTTTGCCATGACATCCAAGTTAGTCTACACAACAGATCATGATAAAGGTGTCTTTCAAAATTATTTTAGGGAAAAATGTAATTATTAAGTGATAGTAATTTGGGTGAACTCTCCCTTTAATAGTTCATAAGCACTGTGGGAGGAGAGGGATTTGAAAGGGTAACGGAGGGGAATAGTTGAACTACATTGAAAACATTTTATTCGCTGCCTGTTCCTCAAATTGCACCCTATTCCCTTGATAGTGCACTACTTTTTGGAATAGGGTGCCATTTGGAATTCAAGCACGGTTCTTCATTCTCTTATTAAATGACGCCAGTGAATTAAAATACTGGTTTATAAACAGGGTTGGGCGGAATTCCTTGTAATTAGTTACTGATTACAGTTACATGAAAAATAAAGTAATCAGTAACATAATCCTCCGGATTACACAAAACGAGTAACGTAATGACTTTGAACACCCAGGCACATGAGAAAAAAACAAGAAACCCGCACACTGCTCTTGCTAGTATCACTGCTCTTTATCAGACTTTACGCATCAGAGCTTTTGTGATCGTTGGTAATTTGCACCCCTCATGTTGACATTGCTCTACCCACATCTGTATTACGCATCAGATGAGGTTGGAGTTGAGGGAAAATAAACATGTTACCAAACATTACAATGTACATACATAATGTACATACATAATGTACATAGAATACATAAGTGTTCTCATAAAGTGTGTACATAATGCATTAAACAGGTCTGTAAAACCACACAACCAGGACATCGACCTATCAAGTGAGTTTTCAAAAATCATTGGGTACAGTGCAAGAAAGAACGTCAGAGTAATGAAAGGTCCGTTTTCTGTACATTTTATTTAGAGACATCACATTTAGAAATATCACATTAAGATAATTCATGTGGGACTAGTTCACCACCTGAGGTATTTAACTCTAAATGTAGCCTAATTATTGCTGATCGTTTGCCATGTAATTGACAGGCCTATATCTAACAGTACATGTCATGTATAGGCCTATATCTAACAGTACATTTCATGTATAGGCCTATATCTAACTGTACATGTCATGTATAGGCCTATATCTAACAGCACATGTAATGTATAGGCCTATATCTAACAGTACATGTCATGTACAGTGTGGCAAAAAAGTATTTAGTCAGCCACCAATTGTGCAAGTTCTCACACTTAAAAAGATGAGAGAGGCCTGTAATTTTCATCATAGGTACACTTCAACTATGACAGACAAAATGAGATTTAAAAAAAAAAAAAATCACATTGTAGGATTTTTATGAATTGATTTGCAAATTATGGTGGAAAATAAGTATTTGGTCACCTGCAAGATTTCTGTCTCTCACAGACCTGTAACAACTTCTTTAAGAGGCTCCTCTGTCCTCCACTCGTTACCTGGATTAATGGCACCTGTTTTAACTTGTTATCAGTATAAAAGACACCTGTCCACAACCTCAAACAGTCACACTCCAAATTCCACTATGGCCAAGACCAAAGAGTTGTCAAAGGACACAAGAAACAAAATTGTAGACCTGCACCAGGCTGGGAAGACAATCTGCAATAGGTAAGCAGCTTGGTTTGACGAAATCAACTGTGGGAGCAATTATTAGGAAATGGAAGACATACAAGTGTGACATTTGTGGTCTTCACTGATAATCTCCCTTGATCTGGGGCTCCATGCAAGATCTCACCCCGTGGGGTCAAAATGATCACAAGAACGGTGAGCAAAAAAAAAAAGAAAAATGTCATATGGTCAGATGAAACCAAAATATAACTTTTTGGTAAAAACTCAACTCATCATGTTTGCAGGACAAAGAATGCTGCGTTGCATCCAAAGAACACCATACCTACTGTGAAGCATGGGGGTGGAAACATCATGCTTTGGGGCTGTTTTTATGCAAAGGGACCAGGACGACTGATCCGTGTAAAGGAAAGAATGAATGGGGCCATGTATCATGAGATTTTGAGTGAAAACCTCCTTCCATCAGCAAGGGCATTGAAGATGAAACGTGGCTGTGTTTTCAGCATGACAATGATCCCAAACACACCGCCCGGGCAACGAAAGAGTGGCTTCGTAAGAAGCATTTCAAGGTCCTGGAGTGGCCTAGCCAGTCTCCAGATCTCAACCCCATAGAAAATCTTTGGAGGGAGTTGAAGGTCCGTGTTGCCCAGCAACAGCCCCAAAACATCACTGCTCGAGAGGAGACCTGCATGGAGGAATGGGCCAAAATACCAGCAACAGTGTGTGAATACCTTGTGAAGACTTACAGAAAATATTTGACCTCTGTTATTGCCAACAAAGGGTATATAACAAAGTATTGAGATAAAC
The DNA here is from genome assembly GCF_013265735.2 of Oncorhynchus mykiss. Taxonomy (NCBI): domain Eukaryota; kingdom Metazoa; phylum Chordata; class Actinopteri; order Salmoniformes; family Salmonidae; genus Oncorhynchus; species Oncorhynchus mykiss. The sequence continues at coordinate 59,506,335 of NC_048572.1, forward strand.
TTTTGTTACTGACCAAATACTTATTTCCCACCATAATTTGCAAATAAATTCATAAAAAGTCCTACAATGTGATTTTCTAGATTTTTTTTCTCATTTTGTCTGTCATAGTTGAAGTGTACCTATGATGAAAATTACAGGCCTCTCTCATCTTTTTAAGTGGGAGAACTTGCACAATTGGTGGCTGACTAAATACTTTTTGCCCCACTGTATAGGCCTATATCTAACAGCACATGTCATGTATAGGCCTATATCTAACAGTACATGTTATGTATAGGCCTATATCTAACAGCACATGTCATGTATAGGCCTATATCTAACTGTACATTTCATGTATAGGCCTATATCTAACAGCACATGTCATGTATAGGCCTATATCTAACAGCACATGTCATGTATAGGCCTATATCTAACAGTACATGTCATGTATAGGCCTATATCTAACAGCACATGTCATGTATAGGCCTATATCTAACAGCACATGTCATGTATAGGCCTATTTCTAACAGCACATGTCATGTATAGGCCTATATCTAACAGCACATGTCATGTATAGGCCTATATCTAACAGTACATGTCATATATATGCCTATATCTAACAGCACATGTCATGTATAGGCCTATATCTAACAGCACATGTCATGTATGCACTCACAGTGAATGGCTGACATGAGTGCCCCTTCGTTTAATATAAGAGTTGATGAATAAAATGTCAACCTACAGAGAAGCATCTTCTTTTCAACATTAACAACTGTTATAACTGTTTTTCCCACATTCACGGTTTGACATTTTGCGCAATCAGAAAGTGCACTGTAAATACGCTACAAAGCAGTAGGCAGAACTCTATGGAGTCCAGACAACTGTATGACTGACCAGTGGGCCAGGTTGAAATGGTTTGGCAGCCTTACCTACTCATTCAATCAACTGGAATCCAAAAAGAAGCCATCCACCCTTGAGGGCGATCAACTAGACAACATTTTGCCGAGTTGAATGCATGTGAGACGTCCTGAGGGTGTGCGAAATGACAGCAAGGCTGACAAAGTGGTATCAAATTTTCTTATTGATATTAGTTGAAGTAATACTAAACGTAATCAGCTGTTTAACATTTTTTTGAAGTCATCCGAGCTGATTACAATTAGGTAATCCCTGTTGCATGTAATTTGTTACTACCCAATACTGTTTATAAACGGCTTTAACTTTATTCCAACCACTTTAAATCTGACATTGACACAAAGCCTGACAGAAAATTCCTAACTGCTTTGAGTTCTCTAGGTATGCAAAGACATAATGAAGAAATAAACTCAGCGTGCTATGAACCATGGGATTTGGGGATTTTTCTCACCAGAATGACTCGAAATTAAGGCACACAAGTGAGTCACGCAACCAAGATGAAAATCTAAGACATAACCGTCAAGCTGTTGTTAAATGGTTCACAATGAACATTTTGTGACACTTTAATCCTGTAACGTCAACAGTTACACGCTCTGTCTCTAAAGATTACATTCAGGCCATTGTTCTGATGTTAAAATGGGCTGACAGGGCAACAACAATCCTGCTCAGGATACATTAGACTGTGTCAGTATGTTGGTATCCTGCAGTAGGTTCACAGTGAAACACTGATCAAGGAAGTGGATGGACGCCGAGTGATGTAACAACGTATTAATGGGTCTCATACGCTACCTATATAGATGAGCGTGATGGCAATGTAAGAACAACATTCGGTTTACTGTAATAGAGAAAGTAGCACCTTCCCCTGCGGTCCACATGTGTGTTTTTACAGTGGATTACTTGATCTGCGACGATTAGGTTTGTAAACACAGGAAATGGCGTAACTGACTGTGCTTTGAGTTTCCATTCAACTTTCAGCTGATCTTAATGTCTCGGGAAAATGTCAAGGAAAAGGTTGCGTATGATTTACAGCTCAGGGGCCCTTGTATGGTGCAGTGCACCTTCTGATTGATTCAGTGGTGCGTGTGTGTGTGTGTGCTCTGTGAATCCCTGAGTTTGCCTGCTCTGACAGCGCCTCAGGCCTACCCCAAGAGAGAAGACCAGGTGTGTGTGTGTGTGTGTGAGGGCCTTGGTCTGACAGACAGCGAGACAGGGCGGCAGGCAGGCTGTTTGACGGGAAGACAACGATTTTAACGGTCCGGCCACGACTGAGCGGCAGAGATTCATGATGGCAACCAGCCAGCCGCTAGGCCAGATGTTACAACACGAGGTAATGGTGCACCTATTCCAGTCCACTCATGGTCCACCTTCTCTAGTATATAAAATGGTTAAAAGTGAATACTTTTTATCAGTAGGAGTCATCAGAAATGGTGTCTTCTTAGTTTGAATTATTTGGCCCTTGCTGTTCCAGTAACAATACCACATTATCTGAGCTTGGCTCAGGTGTGAATTGGCTGTTATCAAAACTGTTAGGTTCCAGTTTGTAGAGTGTGAATGACAGACAGATCTGGTGCTAACCCAGCAGTAAAGGTGTGAGAAGCTATAGGGCAGGGGTCAGCAACAGACGGCCGGTCCAAAACCATCCAGCGAGTGATTTTTTTGGGGCCACCCCAAAGTTTTTAGTAAAACAAAATTGGGGGCCATTTTAGTTTTGGGTAAAAAAAGAAGAAGAATCACCAGGAATTGAGCAAAAAAATGTGTTTTATTTAAGAAAGTATTTCCACGAATCGACATGATCGTGTCTCACTGTATTCAAGGTATGAAATTATTGTTATTTTCAAGTACAAATCTCCTTTTGGATTTAGTTGTGGTCAATTTGCAGTGTACAAATTACTATAATTATGTTGCGCCGGACCATCCGCTCCTACAAAAATGTCCCGCGGCTTAATCTAGTTGCCTACCCCTGATATAGTGAGTCACCCATAGAGTAAGACATAAGACTCAACTTTGCCAATGTCCATGTTAAAATGGGTTGTATCCATCTATAGTCCTCCATCTGTATCTATGGGGTCACCTGACTCACCCATCATCCTGCCCATCAGAGTCTGCTGTGGCATCAGGTTGTCGTCCAGGCCCTCTATGCCTCCGTACAGGGAGTGGGAGATACGGCGCTCCCGGTCGTCCAGCAGGGAGGAGTTCAGGAGGGTCTGCTCCGGTCCCAGGGTGTTCCCAGGGGCCTCCAGCTACATACAGATGGGTGAGAAGACGGGTACAGTCAATACATGACATATTGGAAGAAACAATCCTTATTATAGTGGGAAGGTGTCGTATGAGACGAAATTCTCCCTTTGGTACATTGGGATTAAATCTTTATAGAGTTTGAACTAGCTCAATGCCACAACCCCATTATTGCCCTTTCACGCTCACTGTAGGATAGCAGCAACAATGACAGTTTAATTTATAGATAACAATAATCCCCTCCGTGAGGGACAGGCAGACCGGTAGAGGCAGGCTAGCCTGGTGCTAACATTCGCCGCAGCACCACCACAACCACGGCTAGCGAGATAAATGACCATGGATTTCCAATAGCAGTTAAGACACCGGATGTCAACATTCCCCCCACAGGAGAGCAGCAGCACAGTGACATTTCCCTCCGGTGTCTATCGGACACACTGCTGTTTAATGGACAAACAGGCCATTTGCTGACTATGTCACCTTTAAACACACATGACTGAGGAGGAAGTGGGGTTAAATGTATATGGACCATAGAATTCCATCGTATCAGTAGAAATGGCAGGATCTCTATGGTGTGGATGGATCTCTATTGTTTGCACTTAGAATCTCCTATATCATTGATTTGAAGTATAGGGACCGCTTCCTTGAGCAATTATGCCTAGCCCAAGACTAAGAGGTATTCTCAATGGAGATTCTCCATTGAAATAGCATTTGTTTTGTCCAGAATTTGGGTCTGGGAAAACCAACCCTTTAGTGATGTTGGAAACTTACTTGAGGCCATTTGAATGACATGAGCCCGTTTATCTGCATAAGCAGCTTCTTAGTAGCAATAACCTGTTATTGGTTAGGATGTGTGCATTGTTGCAGAGACAAGGGGAAGGACAGAAAGTGTCCGTCCGTCCAGACATGTTCTTGCATTTCTGTATATGATTATTTCTAAGGAATTAGGGGGCAACAGTTGAGTCTCAGCTCCTGATAAACTAGCCTAGTCTCTGTGGAACTAGGGCAAGAAGCGATGTGGAACTCAACATCGCGGTGGTGGTGAGGACAACAGTTGAAGAGAAGAAGAAAAATACTTTTTGTGAGAATACTTCTCACAAAACACACATCCCTGACCAAGAAGGTTCTGGGCTCAGGCTGGGCCACAACACCACCATTAGAGGAACAATTCTTGCCCAGCAACAGAGAATGACTGTTTATCTTAGACATACAAGGAGATGACTCCGCCTAGTCAGATATTATAAATATGGGCTTGTTTTAGTTGTCAAATCATATCAAATGTATTTATAAAGCCCTTCTTTTTTAAATCAGCAGATGTCACAAAGTGCTAATACAGAAACCCAGCCTAAAACCCCAAAGAGCAAGCAATGCAGATGCACAGTGGCTAGGAAAAACTCCCTAGATGGTAGGAACCTAGGAAGGAACCAGGCTCTGAGTGGTGGCCAGTCCTCTTCTGGTTGTGTCGGGGGGGAGATTATAGCAGTACATGGCCATTAAGAACAGACCGTTGTTCAAGATGTTCAAACATTCATAGATGACCAGCAGGGTCAAATAATAATCACAGTGGTTGTAGAGGGTGCACCAGATCAGCAACTCAGGAGTAAATGTCAGTTGGCTTATCATAGTCGAGCATTCAGAGGTCGAGACAGCAGGTGTGGTAGAGAGGGAGGGAGAGAGATGTACACTACCGTTCAAACATTTGGGGTCATTTAAAATGTCCTTGTTTTTGAAAGAAAAGCTCATTTTTTGTCCATTAAAATAACATAAAATTGATCAGAAATACAGTGAAGACATGGTTAATGTTGTAAATGACTATTGTAGCTGGAAACGGCTGATTTTTTATGTTATATCTACATAGGCGTACAGAGGCCCATTATCAGCAACCATCACTCCTGGGTTCCAATGGCATGTTGTGTTAGCTAATCCAAGTTTATCATTTTAAAAGGCTAATTGATCATTAGAAAACTATTTTTGCAATCAGGTTAGCACAGCTGAAAACTGTTGAACTAATTAAAGAAGCCTTAAAACTGGCCTTTTTAAGACTAGCGGAGTATCTGCGGCATCAGCATTTGTGGGTTCGATTACAGGCTCAAAATGGCCAGAAACAAAGCACTTTCTTCTGAAACTCGTCAGTCTATTCTTGTCCTGAGAAATTAAGGCTATTCCATGCAAGAAATTGCCAAGAAACTGAAGATCTCGTACAACACTGTGTACTACTCCCTTCACAGAACAGCTCAAACTGGCTCTAACCAGAACCGAAAGAGGCGTGGGAGGCCCCGGTGCACAACTGAGCAAGAGGACAAGTTCATTAGAGTGTCTAGTTTGAGAAATTGACACCTCACAAGTCAAATGGCAGCTTCATTAAATAGTACCCGCAAAACACCAGTCTCAACATCGACAGGTAAGAGGCGACTCCGAGATGCTGGCCTTCTAGAAAGAGTTCCTCTGTCCAGTGTCTGTGTGTTCTTTTGCCCATCTTAATCTTTACTTTTTATTGGCCAGTCTGAGATAAGGCATTTTCTTTGCAACTCTGCCTAGAAGGCCAGCATCCCGGAGTCGCCTCTTCACTGTTGACGTTGAGACTGGTGTACCTATGATACCTTTGTAGATATTCCATAAAATAAATCTGCCGTTTCCAGCTACAATAGTAATTTACAACATTATCAATGTCTACACTGCATTTCTGATCAATTTGATGTCATTCGAATGGACCCCCCACCCCAAAAATGGCCTTTCTTTCAAAAACAAGGACATTTCTTAGTGACCCCAAACTTTGGAACGGTAGTGTGTGCTCTGTCCAACTGGATCCGCACCAGAACTTAGAACCTATCATTAGTATAAGAATCGCCAACAACAGATGTGCGTCACAACATGAGGAAATGTAATCAGTGAATAATCAACCCACAGCCCCTTCATGTCATTTCCCAGGTGTTTGAGAGACGTGATAACACAGAGCGAGACCGGAGTGATACAGAAAGGTTCCGTTCTATTCGTGCAGAAACAGCTGAACAATCACCAAGCAGACTACTGCCAGTAAAACCAGGGTAAGTGAGAATGACTCAGGCTGGAGACCTGGAGAAGGATTTCAAGAGAGCGGCCATTTGGCTTCAGACTGTTGGAAGTCAGCCTCTACTTTAAATGGGGGTAGTTCATGAAACTGGCTGCAACAGAGAGCCTATCTAGCCTGCCTTAATAACAGCCAAGGAGATTTGCCATACTGAGGTCAGTCAACAAATCACCACTCTACCCACTGCATATTCAGTCCTATAATTAAACTGGTGCAGGGCTGAACTCCATTGGGTCTGAATTGTGATGAGGGAAGAATCTGTCAGAATAGCCCTGTGGGGTGGGGTTTAATATTGAGGAAGTATTAGTTCAGATTCAGAATAAGGTTTGCAATGATTACTATCCTAAAATAAGTAATCTCAGGAGGAGATGTCGAGGAAAGCGAGGGACGGTGTGAGGTGATGAGTGAAAGGACCACCACCTGTCCATGAAGCTGTGCCACCTGAACGGCTGTGCCACCTGAACGGCTGTGCCACCTAAACGGCTGTGCCACCTGAACGGCTGTGCCCTTGGTAGACTTCTACTGTGGTTTATATATACAGCACCGTCAGAAAGTATTTTCCACATTCTGTTGTGTTACAGCCTGAATTTTAAATAGATTCAATTGAGATATGTCACTATATCCCATCATGTCAAAGTGGAATGTTGTTTTTAGAAAAGTTGACAAATTAATACAAAATGTCTCGGGTCAATAGGCAGTCAAGCCTAAATACATTCACTCTGTGTGCAATAATAGTGTTCAACATGATTTTTGAATGACTACCACAGCTCTGTACCCCACACAGACAATTATCAGTAAGGTCTCTCAGTCAAACAGTGAATTTCAAACACAGATTCAACTACAAAGACCAGGGAGGTTTTCCAATGCCTCACAAAGAAGGGCACCTACTGGTAGATTGGTAAAAATAAAACAAGCAGACATTGCATATCCCTTTGAGCATGCTGAAGTTATTAAATAGATGTCGGATGGTTTATCAATGCACCCAGTCACTACAAAGATGCAGGTGGCCTTCCTGACTCAGTTGCCGGAGATTTAAGGAAACCGCTCAGGGATTTCACCAGAAGGCAAATAGTGACTTTAAAAATGGCTGTGTGAGAAAACTGAGGATGGATCAACAACATTGTACTTACTCCACAATACTAACTTAAATGGCAAAGTGGAAAGAAGGAAGCCTGTACAGAATAAATATATTCCAAAACATGCATCCTGTTTGTAAGTCACCAAAGTAAAACTGCAAAAAATGTGGCAAAGAAATTAACTTCATATCCTGAATACAAAGCGTTATGTTTGGTGCAAATCCAACACTCACTGCACACAATGCTTCATATTTTCAAGCATGGTGGTGGCTGCATCATGTTATGAATATACTTGTCAACGGCAAGGACTGGGGAGTTTTTTTTTCTATAAAAATAAACTGAATAGAGCTAAGCACAGACAAAAACCTAGAAGATAACCTGGTTTAGTCTGCTTTCCAACAGACACTGGAAGACAAATTCACCTTTCAGTAGGACAATAACCTATTTTTTATTTTACCTTTATTTAACCAGGTAGGCAAGTAGAGAACAAGTTCTCATTTATCACTGCGACCTGGCCAATATTAAGCAAAGTCGTTTGACACATACAACAACAAGGAGTTACACATGTAATAAACAAACAAACAGTCAATAACACAGTAGAAAAAGTCTATATACAGTGTGTGCAAATTAAGTAAGATAAGGGAGGTAAGGCAATAAATAGGCCATAGTGGTGAAGTAATTAAAACATACCAATTAAACACTGGAGTGATAGATGTGCAGAAGATGAATGTGCAAGAAGAGATACTGGGGTGCAAAAGAGGAAGATAAATAAATAAATAAATACAGTATGGGGATGAGGTAGTTAGATGGGCTATGTACAGGTGCAGTGATCTGTAAGCTGCTCTGACAGCTGGTGGTAAAAGCTAGAGGGATATACGAGTCTCTAGCTTCAGTGATTTTTAGTATATGGGGCTTTGGTGACAAAACGGATGGCACTGTGATAGACTGCATCCAGTTTGCTGAGTAGAGTGTTGGAGGATATTTTGTAAATGACATCGCCGAAGTCAAGGATCGGTAGGATGGTCAGTTTTACGAGGGTATGTTTGGCAGCATGAGTGAAGGATGTTTTGTTGCGAAATAGGAAGCCAATTCTAGATTTAATTTTGGAATGGAGATGCTTAATGTGAGTATGGAAGGAGAGTTTAAAGTCTAGCCAGACACATAGGTAACCTAAAACACCAGGCCAAATATACACTGGAGTTGCTTACCAAGAAGACAGTGAATGTTACTGAGTGACCTAGTTACAGTTTGACTTAAAATCAGCTTAAAATGCTATGGCAAGACTAGAAAATGTCTGTCTAGAAATGATCAACAACCAACTTTGACAAGAACTTGAATACATTATAATAATGTGAAAATGCTGTACACTGCAGACGTACAGGACCGAGTTTGGGGAAACCCTAGACAAGTTGACTGCTGTGGCTAGCCAAAAAGGACGTGTTTTGAAAGTTGGATCTTCTTGTTCTTTGAGGCTTTAAAAAAGTGTTCTCACACGATGATTTTGAACCTTCAAAGCAACTGGGGAACGTCCATGGCAGGTGATGCTGTCACCGTCGCCTGCTACTTAACTTCTGAGTGACAGGAACCACGAGCACCAAGTGTCAAACTCTTTCCAAGGAGTTCTGCGGGTTTTCGCTCCTCCCTTGCACTGCATTGATGAATTAATTAGTCAATAATGAGTGAGGCACTCCTCTCACCTGGTTGTCTAGGTCTTCATTGAAAGGAAAAAAACTAAAACCAGCAGACACTAGGCCCTCCGTGGAATGAGTTTGACACCCCTAACCAACACCAATCAGCCTACACCACTGCGCACACACCTGTTGTTACTATGACAACTAACATAGCCATGCCAGCAAATGACTGCTGTCTGAACACACACTAATCCGATTTGATCACTTGTAACTTGCTGTTTGGACAGTCATTATGGGTATTGTGTGTAGTTGGGTGAGAAAACAATCTATTTAATCCCATTTGAATATAGGCTGTAACAACAGAATGTGGAATAAGTCAAGGGGTACCGAAACATTCTGAAGACACTGTACATCACATACTCTGAGGACCGCGTGGGAAATGGATCAATGAAGTATAATTCCTCTTCTACATAGACACCTAGAACCATACTGCTCTAGTCCAAGCCATCCTTTCAGCTGTATCTGTGACGCAGATATCGACCAGTCTCCCCTGTGTGTCTGTACATCACTCAAGGCCAGTGCTCTCTGCTCTCACCCCAGGCTTCTCCACAGCACAGCATGCCCCGACTGCAACACACAGCTCAGCCCTTAGCCCCTGCTCTGCTTTCAATTACCAGCTGCGCCATGGGCATCTCAGGTCTGACATGTGCCGTAGCAAGAGGCAGAGGCAGGGATGGAGGCCTACAGTACAGTTCACACTACAAACAACACACTGCTGGAAAGTGGGCAGTGCAGTACACTAGATAGAGAAGTGATCAAGCCAGAGTCTTGAGTATGTACCAATATCATGACACATTAGACCCCGGGGCATGGAGGCTAAGACGAGAGCATGCCTGCGCCCCAAATGGCACACTATTCCCTACATGGTGCACTACTTTGGACCAGAGCCCCTGTTCAAAAGTAGTGCACTAAATAGGGAATAGGGTGCCATTTGGGACGCAGATCATGTTGTGTGAACTGCTGTGACCCACCTGACTAACTGTTCTTTAAATCACATCCATAGCAGAGCTCTCCAGTCCAGAACGTGTCCCTGGCTTTGGAATTTAACACGGGGACTGTGGGAGGGTGTATGTTAATGAAAACTGAACAACTGTTTCAAGTGTTTTTGGAAAAACTTCAAATTTCAAGGCATCTTTGTGACGGGTTGTCAGTGGTCACAGAGTGACGGGTTGTCAGTGGTCACAGAGCGACGGGTTGTCAGTGGTCACAGAGCGACGGGTTGTCAGTGGTCACAGAGCGACGGGTTGTCAGTGGTCACAGAGCGACGGGTTGTCAGTAGTCACAGAGCGACGGGTTGTCAGTGGTCACAGAGCGACGGGTTGTCAGTGGTCACAGAGTGACGGGTTGTCAGTGGTCACAGAGTGACGGGTTGTCAGTGGTGACAGAGTGACGGGTTGTCAGCCATTACTATGAGCCCGTCCTCAGACTGGTGTTAGTCCAATAATCTCCACGGCTGTCCCAAAGGGAGGGTTAGGCTTACCTCACTGCGTTTGGTGACCCTCCTGGCCACTATCAGCTGAATCGTCCCGCGTTTGTTGCCCTCCACCGACATGGACTTCCTTAGCGTCTCCATGGCCTCCTGGTTGGTCTTGCCTATCAATGACTCGCCGTTCACCGCTATCAGCTGGTCGTTGACCCGCAGCCGTCTATCCTGTTAACACAGCATGTGACACGCAGAATCAGAACACCCACGATCAGGCTGTTCAACGCAATAGCACTGGTGCTGTTAACCTGGTCCCAGATCTGCTTGCGTCATCTTGCCAACTCCTTGTCACACCGAACAACGAGTGACACCCAGGCTACTTAATTCCCTAGAGAGTAGGCTAGAGTGCAAAAAAGACGGGCACCAAGGTTACTGCACTGTCAGTGGAATAACGAATAGCAGACAAAGCAATGAAGTTCACTGTCAAATCAGAACAGATAGACAGAAGATGCCAATAGGCAGATTAGTATATAAACTCCAGAAAATACATCATTACTTATATGACCATGAACATCGGAATCCTTATGAGAGGGGCAAGACTCACCTTGCAGGCAGCTCCTCCATTGATTATGGACTTGACGAAGATGCCTAGGTCAGCATGGTTCTCCTTGGAGCGGTTGCCCTTGACGCTGACCCCTAACCCGGCCGACCCCGAGTCACTCAGAGGGATCTCAAAGGTCAGGAACTCCCTGGTACCGTCAGGGGTCAAAACCAGGTCATCCTCCTCAACCTTCTAGAACGGAGAGTGAGCGAGGGAGGGAGAAAGGACGGTGTCACTGATCATTTCTGCTACTGATAGGCAAATACAAGATTAGTGTCCCAAATGGCACCCTATTCCCTCCATAGTGTACTACTTTTAACCAGGGCCTGGTCAAAATTTGTGCACTATACTATATACAGTACCAGTCAAAGGTTTGGACACACCTACTCATTCAAGGGTTTTTCTTTATTTTTTTTTACTATTTTCTACATTGTAGAACAATAATGAAGACATCAAAACTATGATAAAACACATATAACATCATGTAGTAACCAAAAAGTGTTAAATAAATCAAAATATATTTAATATTCTTCAAAATAGCCACCCTTTACTTTGTCACAACACAACTGATTGGCTCAAATGCATTAAGGAAAGAAATTCCACAAATTAAGTTAACAAGGCACACCTGTTAATTGAAATGCTTTCCAGGTGACTACCTCATGAAGCGGGCTGAGAGAATGCCAAGAGTGTGCAAAGCTGTCACAGAGGCAAAAGGGGACTTTGATACTTTGAAGAATCAAAAATATATTTGGATTTGTTTAACACTTTTTGGGTCACTATATGATTCGATGTGTGTTATTTCATAGTTTTGATATCTTTGCAATTATTCTACAAAGAAAATAGTAAAAAGAAAAGAAAAACCCATGAATGAGTAGGTTTGTCCAAATTGGGACGCAGCTATGCCGATTCCGACGCTCTTCAGAATCAGGAGCCATGGGATGACCAACTCACATCTATGAGTTTAGTTACAGATGAGGCAAAGGTTGGATACACTGTCTGTCATAGAGATCCTTCAAGTCAGTGTTCTGAATGTATTATGGACTTCTGTAGCAAAGCAGAGCCAACATTTACATTGTGACTAAACACATTGTCAGAAGAATGGAGTATCTGATCACAATAAGTATGCCTAGTCACTTTACCCCTACCTATATGTACTGTACATATCTACCTCAAATACCTCGTACCCCTGCACGGCGACTGGGGTACCCTGTGTACAGTGGGGCAAAAAAGTATTTAGTCAGCCACCAATTGTGCAAGTTCTCCCACTTAAAAAGATGAGAGGCCTGTAATTTTCATAGGTACATACACTTCAACTATGACAGACAAAATGAGAAAAAAAATCCAGAAAATCACATTGTAAGATTTTTTATGAATTTAATTGCAAATTATGGTGGAAAATAAGTATTTGGTCAATAAACTTTTGTTATCTCAATACTTGTTATATACCATTTGTTGGCAATGACAGAGGTCAAACGTTTTCTGTAAGTCTTCACAAGGTTTTCACACACTGTTGCTAGTATTTTGGCCCATTCCTCCATGCAGATCTACTCTAGAGCAGTGATGTTTTGGGGCTGTTGCTGGGCAACACGGACTTTCAACTCCCTACCAAGATTTTCTATGGGGTTGAGATCTGGAGACTGGCTAGGCCACTCCAGGACCTTGAAATGCTTCTTTACCACTCTTTCGTTGCCCGGGTGGTGTGTTTGGGATCATTGTCATGCTGAAAACACAGCCACGTTTCATCTTCAATGCCCTTGCTGATGGAAGGAAGTTTTCACTCTAAATCTCATGATACATGGCCCCATTCATTCTTTCCTTTACACGGATCAGTCGTCCTGGTCCCTTTGCAGAAAAACAGCCCCAAAGCATGATGTTTCCACCCCCATGCTTCACAGTAGTTATGGTGTTCTTTGGATGCAACTCAGCATTCTTTGTCCTCCAAAGACGACGAGTTGAGTTTTTACCAAAAAGTTATATTTTGGTTTCATCTGACCATATGACATTCTCCCAATCTTCTTCTGGATCATCCAAATGCTCTCTAGCAAACTTCAGACGGGCCTGGACATGTACTGGCTTAAGCAGGGGGACACGTCTGGCACTGCAGGATTTGAGTCCCTAGCGGCGTAGTGTGTTACTGATGGTAGGCTTTGTTACTTTGGTCCCAGCTCTCTGCAGGCCATTCACTAGGTCCCCCTGTGTGGTTCTGGGATTTTTGCTCACCGTTCTTGTGATCATTTTGACCCCACGGGGTGAGATCTTGCGTGGAGCCCCAGATTGAGGGAGATTATCAGTGGTCTTCCATTTCCTAATAATTGCTCCCACAGTTGATTTCTTCAAACCAAGCAACTTACCTATTGCAGATTCAGTCTTCCCAGCCTGGTGCAGGTCTACAATTTTGTTTCTGGTGTCCTTTGACAGCTCTTTGGTCTTGGCCATAGTGGAGTTTGGGGTGTGACTGTTTGAGGTTGTGGACAGGTGTCTTTTATACTGAGAACAAGTTCAAACAGGTGCCATTAATCCAGGTAACGAGTGGAGGACAGAGGTGCCTCTTAAAGAAGAAGTTACATGTCTGTGAGAGCCAGAAATCTTGCTTGTTTGTAGGTGACCAAATACTTATTTTCCACCATAATTTGCAAATAAATTCATTAAAAATCCTACAATGTGATTTTCTGGATTTTTTTTTCCTCATTTTGTCTGTCATAGTTGAAGTGTACCTATGATGAAAATTACAGGCCTCTCATCTTTTTAAGTGGGAGAACTTGCACAATTGGTGGCTGACTAAATATTTTTTTTGCCCCACTGTATATAGCCTAGTTATCATTACTCATTTTATATTTATTCTTCGTGTTATTAATTTTCAATATTTTTTTAATGCATTTTTGGGAAGTAAGCATTCGACAAATCAATTTTGATTTGATGATCACCTCGCAGGCCAACAAAACACACTAGAATGTATACAATTAAGAGCATTATCCACACACAGAAGCAGACACATACAGTATATCAGAAAATGCAACAGGTGCCTGAGCCTCATTGAATAACAAAAAAGCTATTCTCTCTGCCTTGTCAATTGACAGCTGTCCTCTGAATAAATCTGCACACTAAACTACTAGCAATTATGTGCATGTGTAATGAATGCAGTCATAATCAAGCTCAGTGTCATACATTCATTAGCTCCCATTGTTTGCAGAGAGAGATTGAATTACTTTGTGGAGAGACCGAAGGAGAGAGAGCGAGCGGCGGAATAGAGAGAAAGAGAGAGAACAGAGAAAGAGGAGAAAAAAAAGACAGAGGAAGAGAGAGACAGTGCGGGCGATAGAGGGAGAGGAGAGAGGATGAATCCATGTGGAACACAATTGCAGAACTGCCTTCTCTTCCCCTCCTCTCCTGAGCAACCCAGGCTGCAGGGTGCTTTGTATTCCACAGAGTGAATAAAATGGCACCTCCACTCCCGTGCCCAATCTCAACCCCTACAGCCCTGGCTCCCTACACACCCCTGGCCTACCTCACGCCCCCCGATCTCAACCCCTACAGCCCTGGCTCCCTACACACCCCTGGCCTACCTCACGCCCCCCAATCTCAACCCCTACAACCCTGGCTCCCTACACACCCCTGGCCTACCTCACACCCCCCGATCTCAACCCCTACAGCCCTGGCTCCCTACACACCCCTGGCCTACCTCACGCCCCCCGATCTCAACCCCTACAGCCCTGGCTCCCTACACACCCCTGGCCTACCTCACGCCCCCCGATCTCAACCCCTACAGCCCTGGCTCCCTACACACCCCTGGCCTCCCTCACGCCCCACGATCTCAACCCCTACAGCCCTGGCCTACCTCACGCCCCCCGATCGCTCCCAACAGCATCACCTGAAGCGATTAGAGGCGTGCTCTCAACTTTCCCAAACAAACCTGTCGATTTGATTGAATCAAAAAGTCACTTGAAACGAATTAAAAGCGCAAAGAGGAGAGGAGAGATGAGGAGGCAGTGGAGGATGTAATTGCTGGAGGGAGCCCATGTGGAGAGCGCTGAACGCTTCTGAGGCTCTTTTTTTTTTAAAGCAGCTCTCCTCTCTCTCTCTTTCACTATCTACCTTAGACCGCATGCTGATAGACCATGAATATCAAACACCTGGGGGATAGACAGAGGAGTCCAGACAGACTGATGTGGAGGTGTGTGCGGTGCACAAAGAGAGACTCGCACGCACGCACGCACACACGCACACACGCACACACACCATCACACTCCTCATGGAGGAGGCAGCGAGTCATTAAACACAGTGGAACTGTGAGCAAAGAAAAGGACGTCACCTTTCAGCCCTTTATAATCACCGTCATACGAGGTCATGTGTTTTTAATTTTATTTTTATTTTTTATAAATAACTCCCATCTCTGAGGCATAGTCGCAAAGAGCAACAGCCCCTGCCTCATCCGCCTAAACATCCACACATCTCACGCAGTACACACGAGATCAGAATGGCTTCAGATTAGAATGAGACTCCAGATCCATCCGTGTCCTCTTCCTCCTCTATACTGTGACTGTGTGATGGCAATTACCCAGCTAGCAGCTGCTCCCAGCCACAGCGTGCTGTATACGCAGAAACAGGTGGCAGCTTGAAACATCACTTTAATTAAGGCAAGAGCTTGTTCTCCACTAGAGTCACTGGGCCTTCTGATTGACTCATACATTCACACACTAGAGACATGAATGCAGTCGCATCTGCACGGGGGCACAAATAACACTGTGTGTGCGCGCGTTGTGTGTGTGCGCGTGTGGCAGAGAGCGGGGGCAGAAAGAGCCACAACAATTATTCATCGGAGTCGAGCGAGTCGAAAATGTGTCTGTGTGACCATAGATCAATGTGGCTTGGCTTTACATTACATTACAGGGTAACTGGCACTGATGCCTTCTCAATATCAACTTGCAGTAATTTTCTGTAACTCAGTATAACTAATAGCACCACCAGAACAAGAAGTTCACAATGATATCAGCTATTACGGATATTATTAGCAGTGGATTTACACTAATGTGTATTCCAAATGGCACCCTATATAATGCACTACTTATACATTTCCTAATGTCCAACATACTGCTTGCTTAACCCGGAAGCCGCGGCAACGGCGTACAACTGGCGACCGAAGTCAGCGTGCATGTGCCCGGCCCGCCACAAGCAGTCGCTAGAGCGCGATGGTACAAGGACATCCCAGACGGTCTAACCCCCCCCCCCCCCCCCCCCCCCTAACCCGGACGACGCCGGGCCAACTGTGCGCCGCCTCATGGGTCTCCCGGTCGCGGCCTGGGATCGAACCCGGGTCTGTCCTGACGCCTCTAGCACCACAATGCCTTAGACCGTTGCAACACTCGGGAGGCCATAATGCACTACTTCTGACCAAAGCCATATGGGCCATGTTTCGAAGTGCACTATATAGGGAACAGGGTGCCACGTAGCCTATATGTATTAGATCAGTGCTGCCCTGCGACGGCAGGTGTAAAGGCAGTTACTTCCTAAATCAGCACAGAGTGACATAGCGTATAGACCACAAGGCATACCCACCCACGGCCACATTTACTGTTACTTAGGCAGTCCCAATGAACAGCCCAACTGACTCTCATTCAGTCTGCTGCACACCAGTCCAAAGTGTTACCTTTGCTTCACGGCTCCTGGTTGACTCAGTCCCACAGAGCAGAGGGATGATGTCATGCGGAGGCACTGCGTGCATCCCAAATGGCACCCTTTGCCCTGTATGGTGCACTACAGGGGTACACTATATAGGGACACGGGTGCCATTTGGGACGCACCCACTGCTGTGGGTGGTTACCTCAGTCAGCCAGTGGGGCTCCGTGGCCGACACGGCCTCCCTTACCGAGCGACGCTGGAGAGGGGAACAGTCAGACCTGTGGTTACATTCCACACACACACACACCAGAGACCACCGCAGGCCCGTCATTCCATGGTACCAATGCCACACAAGCAACAAACCCCAGAAATGTCAGCAGGAGTGGCAATTAACCTTGTTCATGGGTGCATCTCAAAGGCACTTTATTGGCTATATAGTGTATTACTTTTGACCAGGGCCCATAGTGTCAACAACAGCATGTACCTCTGGGTAACGGAAGCCCCCCCCCCCCCCCCACCCCCACAAAGAGATAATCAATTATTAACAGCGATTATACGTTTATTAATTATTAACGTTGCCAAAGTGCTGAGCTAATTCATGTGGGGGGTCAAGGTGATGTTGCCTATTGTCTCTGTGTGTTCGACCTGTTTTAGTGAGAGGGGGGATCGGAGAGTGGCTGCAGGCTACTATGGCTTCAAGTGAGGCCTCAGGTTAATTGGTCCAGTACAGAGAGAGCGTGCCATTTGGCGTGTGGAGCTCTTAACTTTGTTCCCCTGTCCCCCAGTCTCCCTCCATCTCACCCTGCCTTCCTCCCGCCATCCAGCTACTGGAAGAGGGCCATTCAGATGAGATGGGGGGGGGGGCTAATGCGCTAAAACGGTCTCCTGCCGGGAAACACAGACTGGTTCCCAAATGGCACCCTATTCCCTATATAGTGCACTACTTTTGACCAGGGCCCATGTTCTGTACTAGTATCAGAGCCTCAGTGCTGCTGTCTGCCTGGCACCACAACAGAACAGTGAAGTTCATGTGTTGTTGAGAGTTGTGTGGAACAAAGCCTCTAACAAGAGATAACATCTGCTGGGTATAATTGTGGAGCCCATTATGGAGGGACTATGCCGGGAAGGAGAGAACAAAGGGATTCATTGGCGAGGATTGTAAAATCATACACGAGAGAGAGAGAGAGAGAGAGAGAGAGAGAGAGAGAGAGAGAGAGACAGAGAGACAGAGAGACAGAGAGAGAGAGAGAGAGAGAGAGAGAGACAGAGAGACAGAGAGACAGAGAGACAGACTTGAGATCTAAGGTGTACAACGTGTAGGCCAACTTTATGAAGGAATTCATTGACGAGGTTTGTAGAATCACACAGGAGTGAGCGATTACTCAGGGATCTAAGGTGCCCGACTCTGGATTGTGTCTCATCTGAGCACAATGATAACGACTCCGGAGCTGTTCCACATGAGGCCGTTCTAACAGCAGCCATGACACACCTCCTGGTCTGGTGTGAATGGTTTACTGGAAAGGGAAGGACCACCCTGAAGTAAACCCATCGTGGAACGCTCACTCTGGGCTGCTACCTCGCTCGCCAACCGAGGAGCGTGAATTGAGGAGCAAACTGAACACGTCACAGAAGCACCAAATGAGCTGGTCAATGAAGCTGGAGAATGGCTGGCTGACATAGTTCATCATGAATCACCTTGATAGTATAACAACCCAGTATATCAAACCCTCTGCCTCGTTAAATAAAAAAAATACAAATTGGTGAAAACAACAAGGACCCCATTCTATGTTTAAATACAGTCCTATGACACAGTGGGTCAGTCAATGATGAGCTTTCCTCTCATCAGTTGAGAGCAACGTTAAAAGGCCATGTAAATGGTCTCCTCATGTCCCCAAACAAGGTCAAATAGCACAATGAGCATTCGACCCCATTCAGAGAAAGTCATTTATGAGTGTGGCCAGGTTGTTAATGGCACTGCATCAATGGGCGTGTCCCTGAGCAGATTATTCAAGTAGTGAAAACACACCCTTCTCTACGGTACTCCACTGAACTCCTACATCAGCGCATCACGGGACATGCAGAATTGTGCAATAAAGTACATTTCATTTGACTGCACACCATCATACATTAATCACGTTTGACAACGGTCGACGCTCGACATTTACACACCTGAAAATATCTACCACGTTACTAACAGGCACAGCAGAGGACAATCTGAACCTGCACTAGACGCGACGTGCATAGTCTTAGGAGTTTTGCATGCTGTATTAGCGAAGAACAGGCTCAAAGTGTTGGCTGGAAGAGAACGAATGGTTTCTTGACATTTGCTTCCAACCACTATCATGAGCCATCCTCCTCTCACCAGCCTCCACTGACTCAGTGTAGGGGACAGGTAACAGGTAAAAACGGGGTTTGGGTGACTCTTACCAAATCTCTGGGGCTTTGCATCTGAGGCTCTGCATTCTAGAGGAAACAGGGTGTCAGAAGATACAACAGTAGTCAATGACACATGTTTGCAGCAATACTGTAAATCAAATCTAACTGAGGGAGGAGCACATCGGGCTAATTCAAATCTGGACCCTTGAAGCCAGTTCCACTGCTGATGTTCATGTTCCTCCTCTAATTAAGGACTAATTTAGACCTGGGACACCAGGTGGGTCCAATTAATTGTTCAGGTTGAACAGAAAACCAGCAGTTCTCTGGACCTCCAGGCTCACATTTGATTACCCCTGGAGTAGACTGACAGAAATCCAAACTACCATCCATTGACTATTTTATTTCACCTTTATTTAACCAGGTAGGGTAGTTGAGAACAAGTTCTCATTTACAACAGCGACCTGGCCAAGATAAAGCACAGCAGCGACACAAACAGCAGCACAGAGTTACATGGAATAAACAAGCGTACAGTCAATAACACAATAGAAAAAAAGAGAGTCTATATACAGTGTGTGCAAATGGCGTGAGGAGGTAAGGCAATAAATAGGCCATAGTAGCAAAGTAATTACAATTTAGCAGATTAACACTGGAGTGATATATGAGCAGATGATGATGTGTAAGTAGTGATACTGGTGTGCAAAAGAGCAGAAAAGTAAAAACAATATGGGGATGAGGTAGGTAGATTGGGTGGGCTATTTACAGATGGACTATGTACAGCTGCAGCGATCGGTTAGCTGCTCAGACAGCTGATGTTTAAAGTTAGTGAGGGAAATGTAAGTCTCCACCTAATGTAGACTGTGCAGTAGAAGTGGGCTACCCAGTGTTCACACACTCCAACAGAGTGCATTTCTTTACCAAACTACATGCTCACATGTACCACTATAGCCCATCTATGGATATTACCAGCATATCAGTAATCATTGCCTGGGGGCGGGGAATAACTCAGAGTAGCTGCTCCAGCTCTCTTCCCCACTACTAGAGTCAGAAGAACCAGGCCTGTGTTTTCCCCCTGGGGGTGGAAGCGGTTCTCTCCGCTTTGTAATATTTATACCCTCCCCCCGTCATGTGTGTCAGACGAGATAGCAGACAGATACTTCTAGCTTGCATCCCAAATGGCACCTTATTCCCTACATAGTGCACTACTTTCGACCGGGGCCCCATAGGGAAAAGGGTGTTCCATTTGGGACACATCCTCCTGAGTGAAAGAAAGGCTCTGGACTAATCAAAAGATGAGTATTGATCCCGATGAGGCCTGGATGAACGCCCCTGGGCTCAACATCTAACTCAGCCCGGCCAGAATGATTGGCCCAGAGTGACAGCCAGCCAATAGGGTGTGTGCGTCTTCAGTTGTAATAACTGTCACTGTTGGAGGGGGTTGGTTGAACCTGCTGTTGGTTGCTGGTGGCTGTGATCCACTAATGGTGAGAGGAGAAAACTCTGGCCCATTATTATCACAACAGGGGGGGGGCGGGGATTTGAGTGCTACTCTGTTCTATAACTCAGCCTGGCGCAACATCCCGGGTGTTAAAGAAGCATACTGGCGGTTTGGTTGGGAGATCGTATAGTAGCCAGTGACTTGGGTAGTAAATACTGATCAACCTCGGCGGGACTGTCTGCGCACCAAATGGCACCCTACTCCCTTTATAGTGCACCACTTTTGACCAGGGCCTCTAGTCAAAAGTAGTGCACTTTGTAGGTAATAGGGTGCCATTTGGAACACAACCACTATAATTTAGACCTCAGCACTAACCCCAGCATTAACTCAACATATTCCTTTCATCAGACACACTAACGGAACCCCAGATGTGTTGTTTCATTAAAAAAACATGTGTATTGACAAAACCTTTCAATTAAAACAAATTAAAACACACGGCGCGTCTATATAAACACATTACATGGCATGAGCCATTATGATCTCAAACTGAGTAGTCACCCTCTAGTCACTCTGTTTCAAATGGCACCCTATTCCCCATTTAGTGCACTCCTTTTGAACAGGACCTATTGTGTGGGTTCTGAATCTGATTGATATTCCACCCAACAACAAGTGTATTTCTCAGTCTGTCCCTAACCTGCCCGCTTTCTCACCCATCCATCAATCAATCTATCCAATTTGTTCTGAGGGAGCGGAGCACTACAGGCTCCCACCGAGAATACTTGGATCAGGGTCTACGTCCCAAATGGCGCCCCACCCTCTACATAGTGCACTACATTTGACCAGGATCCATAGGGCTCTGATCAAAAGTAGTGCACTATGTAGGAATAGGAAGCCATTTGGGACATAGACACTGATAATAGAGAGTAGCGCCTTGCCAGAGTAGCACAATCAATCTGCATGCTGCATTGGCATGTTGTGTGAGGAGGAGAATGGAAGGAAAACACAATACTTACTGGGGAACTTGGGAGATTAACCGTGACAAGGTATAAGACGCACACAACCACAGGGCCCCACGACATGCATATTGATGTACACACACACTTTCCTGAGAGTAGGGGACATTATGACAAACAGGGACTCTAAGCATCCTAGAGAGGAGGGAATGTAGAGTTTGCAGTGTTAGGGGAGCAGAGAGACCTACCAGGAAGGTCTCCTCCTGTCGTAGCACCACCAGCCCCACAGCTCCTCCCATAGGCGTGGCCCTCAGCAGAGCGACCACTTCCTCCTGGGTCCGACCAACCAAGTCCACTCCATTCACCTGGAACACATACGGCAATTAGTAACATACAGATTCACATTCCGATTTTGACCCCTAAATCCCACACTGAGGAACCCGCTGCCATTCACTTGAACTGATCCCACCAAGACACTATTATGAGCCTAAACAACATGTCCCTCCCTACGTGCCAGAAGTCACACCGTATTAGAGGCTAACACAACATAAACCATTGGGAACAGAGATCTAGAAACAGGGTGACTAGACAATGAGAGTGTTTTACTGAAGCATCCCCTGGATCTCGGGTCTCACCTCCAGCAGCCTGTCTCCAGCCTTGAGGCGTCCGTCCTGGATGGCAGCTCCTCGGGGCAGGATGTTCTTCACGTAGATGGGCGCCGAGCCGCCGATGGGGACGTCGCGCGAAGTGATGCTGAAACCCAGACCCTCTGGACCTAAGGGATGAAACAGGAGGATGTGAAACGCGCGAGAACGCCCGTCACATTTTGACTCCCCTCATATCACAGGTACAGTCAGGTCTACACAGCAGCAAGACATTCTGGCAGTGTTTGAAATGTGTCTTGCCTACTACTTACCAAAACGACATACTGTGTATTACACATACTACATACTATTTAGAACGTACTGTCTAGTATAAATGTATGCAGTAAGCAACAAATATCAACATACTAGGCTCACCCATACCAAGAACGTGTAATCTAATTTGCAATTGCGTTGCTTCCCGCCATCTGTTCATTTCGTGTCCCCTTCTCATAATTATCAGCTGTTGTCAAACACGTGGGTCGGAAAAGACAATTCTCTTCCTCAATAGCATGCAGCGATTTCTAGATGTAAAGCCAAAATGGCTATGACATCCTGGCATTTAAAGCATACTAAATGTTTGGAAATTTCACTTACTATAAAACATGTTCAATTCGCATACCCAAAAAGCCTATTTACAACGCAAGTATGGGTATTCAGACATAGCCATGAGGCAATCCAAAGTGAAAATGCAACATGGGAAGGATTCTGGACAGCTAGTATGAAAGGTTGAGACAAAACGGGTTGAACTGCGGAATCCTCCCGGCCTGAATCAGAGTCCAGAGGTTGAGGATGGTATCTCTTTCTCCTCTCCCGCCGGCACCACAGTCCGATCATTAGGAGAATGTCTGCCAAGCCTAACCCTCTGTCTCTGTCTGAGCTGTGTATGGTAATGTAAGCAAGGCAAACACAGAGAGGATTCCAGAACACTCTGAGGATTCTGTTTCAGAGCAATCTAAATCCCCTCCATGTCAATAAGCCAATCAACTTCCCACCATAGGACGGGCACGTATTATAGTTACCGGTAAATGGCATTAGCATTAATGTGTTTCATTTGGTACACAGGATCTTTCAAGACAAGTTATATCAGTCTTGTAATATTCCAGATTGATTGTGTTCGAGTTTGGGTTTTGTGAAAAGGCCAGTGAGTTTGTTATGTTGACATCTTAAAAAAGCCCTCTTTTTACTTCCCCAAAGTCAGATTAACTCGTGGATACCATTTTCATGTCTGTGTGTGCAGTTTGAAAAAAGTTGCTAACTAGCGTTAGCACAATTGCTAACTAGCATTAGCACAATGACTGGAAGTCTATGGTAAAAGCTAGCTGTTACCATAGACTTCCAGTCATTGCGATCAAAGCTAGTAAGCAACTTCCTTCAAACTACACACACAGACATTAAAATGGTATCAGACTCTGGGGAAGTAGTCCCTTTAAGATGTCGACAAACCAACTAAATCTATCCACCAAATAAGGTTCAGTCTGCTGCACTCAAAACACAACAAACAAGCCAAAGGCTGTAGATGTTATTAACAGTGCTATGTTTATGTAGGCCTCCTTTCAAAAGAAAGTGAATAAAAACCTAATAGTATGATACACACCTGGATGTGGTCTGTGGGGACTGTATAAATGGCACCCTATTCCTTACATAGTGCACTACTTTTAACCAGAGCCCTATGGTCCGTGGTCAAAAATAGTGCACTATAGCGAATAGGGTGCTGTTTGGGACACATACATCATACCTGGCCAAGGCAGTGAAGAGATCCCTACGCAGTGCTAGTGTGCCATACGGAGCGGCCCGTTGATTTTCAACATGCCTTTTGACATAGTGTACACTACACAGACGATTGGCTGCCTAGCAACAAGCCCTCTGTCTCCCCCAGTTGCCCGTGCCGGCACACACAACTGGTCTCCTATGGCCTGCCTACCTGCCTGACTGCGTGTCTCCTATTGCAGAGGCCTGTGCTGTGCCAACTCTGTCCAGCTGTCAGTCACTACATGAATTTGGAATGAATGGATCAATCTGGATCTGCAACACATTTTCTCTCTACCGTTTCAGGCAAAAGTGGGAGGCCTTTTGGCCATCTTTATTGACATTTAAGGCAACATTGACTGATTCTGATGTGTGTGTCTGTTCATTAAAAGAGCAATGAGAAGCGTACTGTACCAGTCAAACGTTTGGACACCTACTCATTCCAGGGTTTCTCTTTATTTTCATCTATATTGTAGAATAATAGTGAAGACATCAAAACTATGAAATAACACGTATGGAATCATGTAGCAATAAAGCTCCCGAGTGGCGCAGCGATCTAAGGCACGGCCTCTCAGGGCTAGAGGCGTCACTACAGACCCTGGTTTGATTCCAGGCTGTATCACAACCGGCCGTGATTGGGAATCCCGTAGGGCGCCGTACAATTGGCCCAGCGTCGTCCGGGTTAGGGTTTGGTCGGGGTAGGCCGTCATTGTAAATAAGAATTTGTTCTTAACTGACTTGCCTAGTTAAATGAAACATATAGAAAAGTAAGCAAAAAAAGTGTTAAACATATCAAAATATATTTTATATTTGAGATTCTTCAAAGTAGCCACCCTTTGCCTTGATGAAGCAGTTTGAGAGAATGCAAAGCTGTCATGAGGTTGTCACTTGGAATAAATTTCAATTAACAGGTGTGCCAAGAAAACCGAGCAAAGGACATTAGACCGTTGGAAATCTGTCCCTTTGTCTGAGGAGTCCAAATTTGAGATTTTTGTTTCCGAACACCATGTCTTTGTGAGACGCAGAGTAGGTGAACGGATGATCTCCGCATGTGTGGTTCCCACCGTGAAGCATGGAGGAGGTGGTGTGATGGTGCTTTGCTGGTGACACTGTTTTATTTAGAATTCAAGGCACGCTTAACCAGAATGGCTACCACAGCATTCTGCAGTGATACACCATCCCATCTGGTTTGCGCTTAGTGGGACTATCATTTGTTTTTCAACAGGACAATGACCCAACATACCTCCAGGCTGTGTAAGGGCTATTTGACCAAGAAGGAGAGTGATGGAGTGCTGCATCAGATGACCTGGCCTCCACAAGCACCCGAACTCAACCCAATTGCGATGGTTTGGGAAGAGTTGGACCGAAGAGTGAAGGAAAAGCAGCCAACAAGTGCTCAGCATATATGTGGGAACTCCTTCAAGACTGTTGGAAAAGCATTCCAGGTGAAGCTGGTTGAGAAAATGCCAAGAGTGTGCAAAGCTGTCATCAAGGCAAAGGGTGGCACTTTGAAGAATCTCAAATATTAAATAGATTTTCATTTGTTTAAAACTTGTTTGCTTACTACATGATTCCATGTGTGGTATTTCATAGTTTGGATGTCTTCACTATTATTAAAAAGTAAAAATAAAGAAAAACCTTTGAATGAGTAGGTGTCCAAACCTATGACTGGTACTGTGTGTTAATTTTGAAGTGACTGTAATAATATGAATATATATTTTGAACCAAACAATTTGACAATGTCTTCTTTGAAGTCCTAAATAGAAGAGGAATTGATTCATTCAACTTCATCACACAAACCTAAACACTAGTTATTTTTCTTCTGAGGCTGAGAAGCTAAATTCTTAGAATGAGGGAAGGAAAGAAGGCAATTTTCTCAGACCCACCATGGCTGGAGAGGATTACAGCGATGCTTTCTCTGTCGTGCTAATCACAAACCACCTCTGTGAAGAATGGATTCCAACCATTCAATATGTAGGACCAGGAGCTTTTCCTGACCACATGAACTGACCTGGGGAAAAAAACCTCTGGGCCTTGGGATGGCCATAGTCAGGAAAAGCTCACGGCCATCCTGAGGTTAAACAGATGCTGAGCTTTAGGTGTGTATGTGTGTGTGTGTGTGTGCGTGTGTGGGTTGGATGCTGACCTTTCTTGAGCTGGATGTTGAGTCTCCTGCCAACCTTTTTGGTGAAGCCCGCCGTGGGGGTTGAGTTTAGCACCCTGTGAGGGGAGGGGGCGTGGCCGGATGGGGGCTTGCCAATGGAGCCCCCATGGGGGTGGGGTAGAGGGGTGTAGGCGTCTCCCTGCTCCGGGTGAGGGTGGGGATGGTGACCACGGGACTGTGAATTAAGATAAGACAGTATTTTATTGTCTGTCTTCACAGGAATGTGCCTTTCATTCTAAAAGCAACGACAGCGAGTATAGAAAAATTGTGAGAAACCTGTGGGGTGTGGTCCAGGCCTGAGGTGGTGCTGCCTCTCTCGCTAGCTAGGGAGTCGGGGCTGAAGCGTCCAGAGGAGTAGGCCACGTTGGGGTTCCTCTCGCTGTGTGACAGCTGCTCGTACTGGGCCTTCATCAGGTTGGGAACCACGTGGAACATGATGACCGGGGAACGCATGGCCTGGCGGAACATGTTCTGGGCTCTGAGGGAAGGCAGAACCAAAACAACAGTCAACCAGCGTGGCAAAAATCGCAGGTAATTTCCCCAACATTCCTTTGGTGTTCTGGAAATCCTGTTGGACGATTCTGGGAATCGAGTGAAATAAAAGCAGGAAATTCTGAATCCTCCAAAACCAGGAGGTTTAGGGGAAGTTACTGGAATGTTGCGACCCTACAGTCAAAACAGGGCTGGTGGATCACGCAGACACACTATACACTAGTGGTGGTCCACCTGCACTGTGTATCAGTGACTAAAGCCTGTTGAAAGAAACCATGTACAGCTTTAGAATAGGTTTGCCAGGTTTTATCATGTAATCCCACAATTGGCTACAGATGAAAGTAATGGGGCTTTTCATAGAATGATTGGAGAGAAATCCTTTTAAACCCCTTCAACATGAGGTAAAGTAGGTGTGAACTGAAAACATCTATTGAGTGTAATGTTGCCGTAGCAGTAGTCTTGTTAGCCACACCTGTTACAGTACAGTAAAGGTGACTTTGCTAGTCATCTCTGCTGCGCTCCCAATGGCACCATAGGCCAGGGGCTATAGGCTCTGGGCAAAAGCAGTGTACTATATACAGTGAGGGAAAAAAGTATTTGATCCTCTGCTGATTTTGTACGTTTGCCCACTGACAAAGAAATGATCCATCTAACATTTTAATGGTAGGTTTATTTGAACAGTGAGAGACAGAATAGCAACAAAAAAAAATCCAGAAAAGCGCATGTCAAAAATGTTATAAATTGATTTGCATTTTAATGAGGGAAATGAGTATTTGACCCCTCTGCAAAACATGACTTAGTACTTGGTGGCAAACCCCTTGTTGGCAATCTCAGAGGTCAGACGTTTCTTGTAGTTGGCCACCAGGTTTGCACACATCTCAGGAGGGATTTTGTCCCACTCCGCTTTGCAAATCTTCTCCAAGTCATTAAGGTTTCGAGGCTGACGTTTGGCAACTCGAACCTTCAGCTCCCTCCACAGATTTTCTATGGGATTAAGGTCTGGAGACTGGCTAGGCCACTCCAGACCTTAATGTGCTTCTTCTTGATCCATTCCTTTGTTACCTTGGCCGTGTGTTTTGGGTCATTGTCATGCTGGAATACCCATCCACAACCCATTTGTAATGCCCTGGCTGAGGGAAGGAGGTTCTCACCCAAGATGTGATGGTACATGGCCCCGTCCATCGTCTCTTTGATGCAGTGAAGTTGTCCTGTCCCCTTAGCAGAAAAACACCCCCAACGCATAATGTTTCCACCTCTATGTTTGACGGTGGGGATGGTGTTCTTGGGGTCGTAGGCAGCATTCCTCCTCCTCCAAACACGACAGGTTGAGTTGATGCCAAAGAGCTCCATTTTGGTCGCATCAGCTGTTGTCACCTTCTCACCAAGCTGCTTGGCGATGGTCTTGTAGCCTATTCCAGCCTTGTGTAGGTCTACAATCTTGTCCCTGACATCCTTGGAGAGCTCTTTGGTCTTGGCCATGGTGGAGAGTTTGGAATCTGATCGATTGATTGCTTCTGTGGACAGGTGTGTTTTATACAGGTAACAAGCTGAGATTAGGAGCACTCCCTTTAAGAGTGTGCTCCTAATCTCAGCTCGTTACTTGTATAAAAGACACCTGGGAGCCAGAAATCTTTCTGATTGAGAGGGGGTCAAATACTTATTTCCTTCATTAAAATGCAAATCAATTTATAACATTTTTGACATGCGTTTTTCTGTATTTCTTTTGTTGTTATTCTGTCTCTCACTGTTCAAATAAACCCACCATTAAAATTATAGACTGATCATGTGTCAGTGGGCAAACGTACAAAATCAGCAGGGGATCAAATACTTTTTCCCTCACTGTAGGGCATAGGGTACTATTTTGGATGTAGACATCTCCACTCTCAAATAAAAGATGAACAGACATCATAACCCCACTCCCAATGAACCTGCAATTCCTTGCCAAAATTTCTAGCTGTTTTCCCAGCCACTAATAAGATTCCCAAAGGAAATGGATATCGCCCAGTGACTTCCCAATTTCAGGCTAGATCAAGTCCCAGACAAGATGTAATCGGTTTCCTATCCCAGGTTATTTACTGGGGGTGAATTAAATATATGAAAACAGACAGTTTTACACATGCTAAATGTCAGAAGAGCGTATTTGTTATATCTTTAAGGAAGAGGCTGGGAGGGCTGTAGTATAGCCATAGGTTTATTGTGAGTGAGTGTGTGCGCACAGAAAATCCATGACAGTAGTGCCGATGCTTCTGAAAAGCACAAAACCTGGAGCGGCCCGTTGATGTTGACATAGACATACAGTAGACCACAGAGGACAAAGAGAGACTTCACATTGTATTCAGAAGCTTTAGCTAGAATGAATAGAATGGGCTCCCCATTCAAGTCAATGACGCCATAATGGCAGGCCATTTTGAGTGTACCCACAGGCGTAAAGCAGGAAGTACTCATTCTATTTCTATGGAACAGTATCTGCAGCAGAGTGGGATGGGAGGCAGCAGCAGCAGTTAGGGTGTTAGGATCTGGTCAGACAGAGGAGCTGAGGGCGAGGGAGAGAGAGCGAGAGAGAGAAATCACTGAAAATCAGAAGCTATGGAAGTTAAGCAGCGGTAGTAGCGAGGGAGCCAATGGAGCTGAGAGACAAAGGAATGGATGCTGAGTGGGTAGCGCCTACTGAAGGTAGGCTTGACCTAAGAGTCAAACAGGGAGGGGTTAGTATTCACAGCAGCCGATGGAGCTGATAGATATATGGGGATATAGAAAGGATTGAAGGTATGGAGAGGACAGCAGCCAGCCTCCATTTTACCAAGACGCAACAGTATGATCAACCTAGGAGGAGTCAAACAGGAACGAGGTTAGCTTTGCAACAGACAGCGGCGGCAGCAGAGGCCCTGCTTCGGTTAGAAGACAGAGCCATGGAGAGGAGATGGAGGGAGAGGAGCAGGGGAGGAACTGGCGGGCAGGGGGCTCAGGACCGGTGGTCCATCCAGGCTCGGTAGATACAGGTGTCTTACTGTTCAAAATGGATGTTCCGCAGGTCTCCATTATTAATGCGTACGATGCAGTCGTTCTCCTGGAACAGACCCTGCTCCTGCGCCTTGCCTCCCCTCTCCAGGCGCTTGACCAACAGGCCTAGAGTCCTGGAAACATTCAGAAGCAGACGTTGGTTTAATGCTGCTGGCAGCCGTGCAAGAGCCTTCAGGGTTCAAAATGAGACTCAGAGCAAGCCTGGGAAGAGATCTACTGAAAAGCTTTACAGCAAACGTCTAGGCTCTACATGACCAACACTTTACTGTATGAACATGTCCTTCATGTCATCTGCATCCTCACTGAGGCCACTGGCTGGTGTATGGTTTTAATTTCCATTTTTGGCATCTTAACCAGACTTAAATTAGTGAGTGCATACATTTTCATTCTGTTTTTCTGGCTAAGTGCGTGTGAGATCGAGGGACTATTTGTGGCGTCTCTCTTACCTGAATTCCAAGTTCAGCTCCTGACTGAACTGCCAAATGCCAAACAGTATCATTCTGACAGGAGAAATGGTCAGGTCGACAGTAAGACGTAGGACTTAGAGAAATGCTGCTCCGTCACATTTGAGTTCGGGAAGCCTTCAGATGTGACGGCTGTCAGTGCAGTAATCCGCCATAGTAAACCTCCAGGCTTCCTGACTGCTAAACAATGCTGACTTCGCTGAAATATTGAATACCGAGTAGGCCAGGGTTCAATGTAAATCAAGCAAATTACCATAAATGTGCTAAAACTATTCAAAGATAACTTATTATTCACAGGTATGTAGACACACTGTGAGATGCCGTGCCTTTCCCAAAATCCCCCGCTTTTCCAGAACTTCGGCTGGAAGATTCTCTGACTCTGGAGGGAATAAGCTAACCTGGGTACCAGTCTGTTTATGCTATCATGCCACTCCTTGCCACTTCTTGTCCTGTTTGGCATGACAAGGAGTTAACATGACAGCACAAACAGATTTAGGACCTGGAACTGTAAACCTAGGTATGTGCTAGTGGACATAAATGCAAGGCCAGTAAATAAATTATTCCTTTACATCTTCTGAGACGTATGTGGACTGAAATGTGTATGACGCAACCTTCAAATCATGTCAAATCCTTCAGACGGGAGTCACGGAAGAACATGACAGTCACCTGCAAACACGGAACCACCATGATTGATCACTGTAAACTAGCTAATCACTTCATGATGTGTGAGGATGACGTGTATGAAGTGTAGGTCCATATGTAGTGGGTGTGTAGTACACTGGGGCACACGAGGAGGATGCAGGGGCCATGGCAGACTAAGCTCTCTCCCTCCCTCTCTCTTTGTCTGTCTCCCCCCTCCCCCCTTCTCCCTCTCAGCGTCAGGCCTGCATAGCGTCAGTGAACCTGCTGCCTGTCTGTCAGGTGCTGTAATAGTGGGAGGGCTTTACCTGCGGTCCCGGGCACTGAAAGGTACTACATGGATCCCCAAGGGCCCGCCATCATTGGAGACTTCTACCAGCTTTACAATGTCACTGTGAGACAATGATGGATGAGGAGGGGGTGAGAGGGTGAAACCACATACGGGCAAAACAACTGGAAGTAAGGAAGGGGGAAGAAACCATAACAAACGGAGCAGGCAGAAATTAATAAAAAAAACATGTCTGTCTGAAGCACTAGGGATGAACGTCACACCAGGGGCTTCTCCCCACATCCCAGGTCACAGAAACGCATCATTCAGAACCCAGTTCTAAGGAGTGTCAAGGTAGGTTTCCATAAATACTATGTATACAATATTTGTACATGTCATATATATCTATACATATATTTCTAAACCTTCAGATGGTCTTTCAGATTCCAATTTTCCCCCCAAATGTTATTTAGATTTAGATTTGATAGTTCTATTCAGTAAATTGTATCAAATGTGTTTTTAAACATGGTTGGTATTGTGTTCTTTGACCTGTGACCCATTGACCTTCCATAGCCTTCAGACGTGTTTCTGTTTCCTGTAGGATAAAGGTACTACGCATACGAACCGTCCTTACTGGGTGAAATCATATCAACGACATACTGTACCTGCAGATTAAACTGGAGGCATGCAAGAGAGTTAATGACCGTTAGAAAACAATGAGCGTTATTAATATCGTCAAGACAATGGATCAGCACATGGGTCAGTTTTATTGTTGATGATGATGTTGGGTTCACCCGAGTTCCAACAACGAACGTTAGCCAGGGGTTTAAAAAGATTTTCTCCAAACCTGTTGAACGAAATATTACCTGTCCTGAATCTAGAAATATTATTTACATGAATTACAACATGGAGAAGAAACGATAGCAGCAGTGGTGTGGGGTTAGGTTCAGCTCAGAGGTTTTAGGTAGTTAACTGGCACTCATTCTCCTGCTACATGTGAATGCTACTTCCTTTACTTGTTAGTGATCAACATCAGGTGATCAGAGAGGTAGTTTGAGGCAGAGCCAAGAGAGAGGCAGAGCCAAAAGCCCTGGATATATCCCAAATTGCACGCTATTCACTATATAGTGGGCTATATTCCGTAATTCTATATAGGGAATAGGGTGCCAATTGGGACGTATAGTCCTCTATCTGTAATTGGACAACTTTCTGAGGAACTTACTCTAGGGACCTCAGAGGGGTGTGGTCCATACAGGAATCAGCTCTACCAATCGGCTCGATCCTGCTGTTCTCCTCCTCCTCATCCTGCAAAACACAAGACAACAGCCATAGAATTACATATAGAACTCCGATAATGATTAAAAGGATCTCTGTGACAGCACTTGGACATCCATCAAACCAAGCTTCTGGAGTCCTATCGGAACAGACGTTGAACGATGTTCCATTCCACGCCGAAATGAGTGGTATGGTTTAAATCATTCAAAAACGGTAAGTAGGAAACATGACCCAACAGGTAACCTACATAAAAGTCCCTATTAGAGCCTGTGTATTTGCTGCTATTCAAACCTGAGAAAAATGGCCAGGTAGACATGTGCTGCTCTCCTTTGAAAATGCACAAAGCCCTCTAACCCTCAGTCTGCCATCTCTCACTGTGCCCTGACTCTGGACATTGCTCCTATTGTACTGTATATCTTCTGTCTCAGTAGAGTCAGGACTCCGGAGTGACTCAGGAGACCTAGAGAGCGCCCGCGAGAGAGCCGACAGCGACACGGGAGAAGGCGGAGGAGCCACGGCAACAGCAGCCACGGCAACAGCTCGCCTCAGTATTAAAAACGATGGCTGTGTCGGCCATGACATTTTAGAGGGCGGTTCTTTTTCTTTACCCATCATGACTTATTTTATTTTCATGACGTTCGTCATTCATAACCGTCGGTTATACGGTTAGACTGTCATTGTTGCCATGACAGTGCACTGTTTGCTGCTGAGAGGGGGACATAGTGGTGGGGGCTACGCTGCCTGTCTGAACCACAGTCCTGCTGTCCTTCAGACGAAGCTCACAGTGGCTACAGAGCATGTCTCATAGAAACGTGTCCTATGCTTAACCGGAGTTATTTGGTTAATTGGTTTCTGAACGCGATAAACGGGTTTGAGACACCGTGGGTTACACGTAAACGATATTGTGTAGACAGAGAAAGGGGAGCGCAGCCTTTCTCCAAAGAAAGAAACAGGCAGGGGCAGATATTTATGAAAAGGTAAAGAAAAATACAATATTCACATTCTATTCCCCAAGACAACACTATGTTCCTTGAAAGGGTTTGTGAATCACATTCACCATCACAGATGCCTCAGGCGAGTCCCACTGCCATATTTCAATAGCAGCTTCTCTAAGGACTTCTGTTTTATTCATTGAGTGACAATTCCATTTTCCTAACCTGCGCAGTGGGCCCTGGTCAAAAGAAGTGACTTTAAAAAATGTAATAGTGTGGCATTTGGGATGCAGACATCGTCTCTCCCCCAAGGCAAGGCACAGGGACAGGGAGCGAATGTTGAGGGGAAAGTTGCAGACACTGTCTGTTCTCCATCATTAAACTATTGGCTCGGGGCAATAGGGCCCCACAACGCACCCACCCACCCACCCGCCCAGCATCAAGATGCGAGTGATTTGAGTGACTCAAATATGTTGTCTGCAAAAACTAACATAATTTGATCAAACTACAGTAGATACACATTCTGCTGGCTATTGCTGGCTCAAGATGGTGGTTGATGATACTTGATAGTGATAGGAGTGTCTCAAATATTACAGTTTGCACTTCAGATACCCATACACAGCGTACTCAATAACCCTACAGCAACTAAAAGAGAGACTTTCAAGACTTCACATTAGATTTAACTGTCAAAAGTCACTTAAAAACACAACATGGCACTACCCTCCTCCTGTGCCAACAGGACGTACATTTCCTCCCAATCTAACCAAGTGGTTAGAACACTATATGTGCAAGTCGGGGCTGGGGTTTAATGGCTACTGGGAAGACAAGACAGGCAGGCAGGTAACGCTGAGTCCCAAATTGCACTACTCCCTTTATCACAGGACAGGCCGCGGTTTCTTTCTCAGCCGAGTCATTGTTTGTTTCCTCATTTTAGTGATCTATCCCAACGACACTTGGGCCTGTAGGCTCATTCAATTTGAATAGTAAAATCAATCCAAGTCTGCCTGCCCCCCCCCCCACCCCCTTCTAGCTCTCAGTGTAAATTAAGTGGCCTGTGTAGCAGAAGGACAGACTGTACTTAATGAAGTGTGCTCCTGCTGGAAATGGACTGCTGATTGTTTACGGGGACACACAGACACGCGCCCGCAGAGACACGGAAACACACACAAGCCTTCAAATACCTACAGGAGTCTTTAATATATCTAATAGAGACCCGACAAACAGGTCCTGTGTCACTGGCTTGGTGACCCCTCCCAGGAAACCCCTCTTAAAGCTGGAATCTGTAGTCGCTACATTCATTTTTTGATTTAAAAATGTATTAAAAATGCCCATTAAAAAATATAACTTAGAAATGCCTCACGAGCTTAGGTCAACTGTCATACTTCATCAGATCCCAAAATAATAGCTTGTTTAACAACGTTTGTAAACAAAGACTGTATAGCCTGGTTGAAACTATCATGTACGGTCAGTCCTTGTATCCATAGCTATGTCTATGAATTTGAGAGTCGTTGCATTCCTCCAGGCCCATCCCTCAGCTTTTTTACCACAACACAGGACTGGGTGTCCTCTTTGCTATCGTTTCAATTGAGGATTCTAGCTTTAAGGCTAGATGTGGTTCCATTTCTGGGGAAGTGAGACAGTATGCATACAGAGAGCCCCAGGTGTCCTTATGATCATTAAGGAGCACTATATCCAATTACAACTACTAGTGAATTAAATTAAGTCTCATAGTCAAGCAGACTGCCAATACAGCACACATCATTGCCACTGCTACTATCTTAAAACAGGGCTAATTTTTACTGCTAGACAGGCAATTATGAAGGCAACATACCAAGCTGTTGACTCCTGGCTAGCTAGGCACACACAGAGCGCATTTGGAAAGTATTCAGACCCCGTGACCTTTTCCACATTTTGTTACGTTACAGCCCTGTAACGTAACAAATTGTTTTCCTCAATCTACACACAATACCCCGTAATGACAAAGTGAAGACAGGTTGAGAAATGTTAGCAAATGTATAAAATAAAATATATATATATAAAAAATACCTTATTTACATTATTCAGAGCATTTGCTATGAAACTCAAAATTGAGCTCAGGTACATCCTGTTTCCTTTCATCAACCTTGAGATGTTTCTACAACTTGGAGTGCACCTGTGGTAAATTCAATTGATTGGACATGATTTGGAAAGGCAAACACCTGTCTATATAAAGGTCCCACAGTTGATAGCGCATGTCAGAACAAAAAACCAACTCATGATGTCGAAGGAATTGTCCGTAGAGCTCAATTTTGAGTCTCATAGCAAATGCTCTGAATACTTGTATATATATATATTTTTTTTAATAAATTTGCAATGTTAAAAATAAATAAAAATCTATAGTGTGTAGATGGATTAAATGTGTTTTTCCTCATCAATTTCAAAATATGTCTGTAACGTGTAAAGATTTGGAAAAAGTCAAGGAATCTGAGTACTTTCGATTGCACTGGACACACTTTCCTGTCGGCTGGCTGAAAACACACAAAAAACACTGACAGGATGACGTTGACAGGATACGGGGTGTCCTTAGCCCAGTCTGAGACAGACAGTGTAAAGCAAAGGAAACTCTGACTGCCTGGTGTACTGTCTGTATATAAACAGGCAATGAGAGTGGAGGGCCAGCCCAAAGAAAAACACCCAGCTAAGCCGTTTTCAGAGCAGCCAGCAGAGCAATAACAATACGGAGGCGCAAAATGAGATTTCCAGTCTCTACTCTCAAAAGCTCCATCTGCGATCCACTTAATTCCCGAGCAGCCATTTCCGATATCCAGACAATCACTGACAGAGCAGCGAAGGGGAGGGACGGAGCACATATCAACATGACACACAGACTACTCATCTGCATAGCAATGACTTCTTGCAGTAAACAAAAACCAGCCTAAATCATAGAATGTGGAGATACGGCAAGTTTGGGAAACGTTCAGATACTGTTCCCTTTTTCCCAGAAAGTGAGAGAAAAGGAGGATATTTTAAACGCTAGAACTAGTCAGCCAGGTGTGTGTGTGTGTGTGTGTGTGTGTGTGTGTGTGTGTGGGGGGGGGGGGGGGGGGGGAGATCCCTCATATGAGCTTCTTGATCATCTCAAAGTTGGGTAGGATCACACACCTTATATGCGCAGTACATATAAATACCATAATCATATGCTTAGATGTTATGCTGTATTTTTCTAGACCTGACTGACTACGTAATATTGCATTGTTTCTACCAGTTTAGGGTGTGAATTCCAAGTCATTATGGTCTCCCCATTGAGCGGCAGTGGTTACGACCCAAATGGTACCCTAGTCCGTAGGGCTCTGGTCAAAAATAGTGCACTACAATGGGAATAGGGTGCCATTTGGGATGCATATTGTGTCTACTGTGGCTCGCTGGGGGGGTAATGAAGCTGTTGTGAGACTGTTTGCATGGAGGGAGCTATTTCTCACTCCACTGAGCACGTCAAAAACCCTAAACAGGAATTAACAGGCTTGTATGTACTAGCCAAGGTGAGGACGAATCAGAGAACAAAGGATGCATAGTTTCACACATTGGAGAGGAGGAATTCATATATGTAAGCAGAGAATCTCTCACACACACACACACACACACACACACACACACACAGGAAATTCCCACTGCATGTTCAAGAAATTCCTCTACAGATAAGCTGTGGAGCAACGAAGGTCACTTCAGCATTAGACTTGGTTTACATGAAGCATTTACTAAAGGCAGATTGAAGTTATGTTTCAGAGTAACTGCATTGTGATGCTGGCAGGAACACTTGTCAGGTTAACTGAGCATTCCCTGTGTGAATAAGAGACCAAATAACCGTAAAAACTGAAAGCTGAGAGAGAGGGGGAACAGATGAGATAGGGAGATTCTGTGAGAGAGAGAGATTATGTGAGAGCGAGAGAATGAAAGAGAGCAAGAAAAGAGTGAAAAAGAGAGATAATTGTCACAAGACGCCCATTACCCACACAACCAGTCTTGTGGCTGAGGGAGAAACAAGTTATGCTGTAAAATGGCTGCCTTTGGGCTTGCAGGCAAGAAACATGTCGGTCTTGAGACTAGTGGGAGATCAGATAAAGTACAGCTTTGTCCATCAGAGAGAAGACTAGTGGCTCCACACTTCTCCTAGGTCCTTCTCATTCCGTGCTTTAGATAGCACTGCTTTGTTTGTGAAAGACGTCAAGGAATTTCACCTTTGTGGC
This sequence comes from Oncorhynchus mykiss, assembly GCF_013265735.2. Taxonomy (NCBI): domain Eukaryota; kingdom Metazoa; phylum Chordata; class Actinopteri; order Salmoniformes; family Salmonidae; genus Oncorhynchus; species Oncorhynchus mykiss. The sequence continues at coordinate 59,543,561 of NC_048572.1, forward strand.
TCCTTACTTTTCAACAGAGTCAGTCTGTTCTGTTTCACTGTAGCATCTAACACCAAGCCAGAGAAAACACAGAGAGGAGAGAGGCCAAGGAGTCACCAGTAGTTGAGACAAAGGACTTCGTGAAACATGCACTCGTCTGATTACTCAGATTATACAAACTTTCCGTCAAGAGCCAATCCAACAGCTCTAACAGAGGGTTTTATAACCCTGCGTTAGTTTTGTCTACACTGGCTTCCTGTACATGTCTATGGCTGGTGATGATGCACACAGCTGTGCTTAAGGAGAGTTCAGCAAGGATGCGTCCCAAATGGCATCTTATTCCATACATAGTGCACTACTTAGAACACAGATTATAAAGAGAGAACCAGCCACATCGTGGACACTGACTTCTTGCTATCGGACAAGTTAAAAACTTATTTGGGATAGGGGGCAGTATTTACACGTCCGGATGAAAAGCGTGTCCAAAGTAAACTGCCTGCAACTCAGGCCCAGAAGCTAAGTTATTTATATTAGTAGATTTGGATAGAAAACACTCTGAAATTTCTAAAACTGTTTGAATGATGTCTGTGAGTATGACAGAACATATTTGGCAGGCAAAACCCAGAGGACAAACCATTCAGATTTTTTATTTTTTTTAGGTCACTCTATCCAATGGGTTTTCATTGGGAATCCAGATTACTAAGGGACTTGCTTGCAGTTCCTATCGCTTCCACTGGATGTCAACAATCTTTAGAAATTGGTTGAGGTTTTTCCTTTGAGAAATGAAGAAGTAGCACTGTTCAGAACGAGGGTAGAGAGAAGTGTACTATTAGTTAGAGGCGCATGACCTGAAAGCTCGCTACACTTTATTTTCCTCCAGTATTGAACGCAGTTTATCCGGTCTTAAATTTGATCAATTATTCACGTTAAAAAATATCTAAAGTTGTATTAGGAAAGTTGTTTGAAATGTTTGGACAAAGATTACAGGTAATGTATGAGATATTTTGTAGTCATGTTGCGCGAGTTGGAACCAGTGTTTTTCTGGATCAAACGCTCCAAATAAATTGAAATTTTGGATATATATTGACGGAATGAATCGAACAAAAGGAACATTTGTGATGTTTATGGGACATATTGGAGTGCCAACAGAAGAAGCTCGTCAAAGGTAAGGCATGAATTATATCTTTATTTCTGCGTTTTGTGTTGTGCCTGGCAGATTGAAATATGATTGTCTGTGTTTGTTTGCTGGGGTGCTGTCCTCAGATAATAGCATAGTTTGTAAACACCTTTTTGAAATCTGACACGTTGGCTGGATTAACAACAAGTGTAGCTTTAATTTGGTGTATTGCATGTGTGATTTCATGAAAGTTTAATTTGGCGCTCTGCATTTTCACTGGATGTTGGCCAGGTGGGACGCTACTGTCCCACCTATCCCAGAGAAGTTAAGGATAATATCATCTCCACCTTACCTGTCACCCTAGACCCACAGCAGATCCACAGATGATGCAATCACCATATCTCACCTGGACAAGAGGAATACCTATGAAAGAATGCTGTTCGTTAACTATAGCTCAGCCTTCAACACCAGTACCTTCAAGTACCTTCTCAAGCTCATCATTAAGTTCAGGGAACTGGGTATGAACCCCGCCCTGTGCAACAGGGTCCTGGACACCCCCGTGTGGTGAAGGTAGGGAAACAATATTTCCACTACGCTGACCCTCAATGCAGGGGCTCCACAAGGATGCACGCTCAGCCCCCTCCTGTACTCACTGTTTACCCATGACTGTGTGGCCACGCACACCTACAACTCAATCATCAAGTTTGCAGACGACACTACAGTTGTAGGCCTGATTACCAACAATGATGAGGGAGGAGGTGAGGGCCCTGGCGGAGTGATGCGAGGAATATAACCTCTCCCTCAACATCAACAAAACAAAGGAGCCGATTGTGGACTTCAGGAGAGAACAGAGCAGAGCACGCCACCCATCCACATCAATAAGGCTGCAGTGGAGAAGGTGAAAAGCTTCAAGTTCCTCGGCGTACACATCACTGACAATCTGAATTGGTCCACCATACACGTAGTGCGGTGAAGAAGGTGCAACAGCGCCTCCTCAACCTCAGGAGGTAGAAGAAATCCGGATTGGCCACTAAGACCCACACAAATTTTTACAGATGCACCATTGAGAGCATTATGTTGGGCTGTAACAACCGCCTGGTAAGGCAACTGCACGGTCGAGGAAGGCCAAGGAGATCATCAAGCACCCCGCTATCACCCAGAAGGCGAGGTCAGTAGAGGTGCATCAAAGCTGGGACCGAGAGACTGAAAACAGCATCTATCTAAAGCCCATTAGACTGTTAAATAGCAGTCACTAGCCAGCGTCCACCCAGTACCCTGCTTTGAACTTAGTCATTGTCACTAGCCGGCTACCACCCGGTTACTCATCCCTGCACCTTAGAGGCTGCTGCCCTATGTACATAGACATGGAACACTGGTCACTTTAATAATGGAACACCGGTTACTTCAACAATGTTTACATACTGTTTTACCCATTTCATTGTACTGCATATAATGTATTCTAGTCAATGCCATCCTATTCAACTCTTGCTGTATATTTATTTATTTCACCTTTATTTAACCAGGTAGGCAAGTTGAGAACAAGTTCTCATATACAATTGCGACCTGGCCAAGATAAAGCAAAGCAGTTTGACACATACAACGACACAGAGTTACACATGGAATAAACAAACATACAGTCAATAATATAGTAGAAAAATATGTTTATATACAATGTGAGCAAATGAGGTGAGATAAGGGAGGTAAAGGCAAAAAAGGCCATGGTGGCGAAGTAAATACAATAGCAAGTAAAACACTGGAATGGTAGATTTGCAGTGGAAGAATGTACAAAGTAGAAATAAAAATAATGGGGTGCAAAGGAGCAAAATACAGTAGGGAAAGAAGTAGTTGTTTGGGCTAAATTATAGGTAGGTGCAGTAATCTGTGAGCTGCTCTGACAGTTGGTGCTTAAAGCCAGTGAGGGAGATAAGTGTTTCCAGTTGCAAATAAATTCTTAATGTGATTTTCTGGATTTTTTTCTCATTTTGTCTGTCATAGTTGAAGTGTACCTATGATGAAAATTACAGGCCTCTCTCATCTTTTTAAGTGGGAGAACTTGCACAATTGGTGGCTGACTAAATACTTTTTTTGCCCCACTGTGTGTGTGTGTGTGTGTGTGTGTGTGTGTGTGTGTGTGTGTGTGTGTGTGTGTGTGTGTGTGTGTGTGTATTATATATATACAGTGCCTTGCGAAAGTATTCGGCCCCCTTGAACTTTGCGGCCTTTTGCCACATTTCAGGCTTCAAACATAAAGATATAAAACTGTATTTTTTGTGAAGAATCAACAACAAGTGGGACACAATCATGAAACTGAAAAATTGGGCGTGCAAAATGATTCAGCCCCCTTAAGTTAATACTTTGCAGCGCCACCTTTTGCTGCGATTACAGCTGTAAGTCGCTTGGGGTATGTCTCTATCAGTTTTGCACATCGAGAGACTGACATTTTTTCCCATTCCTCCTTGCAAAACAGCTCGAGCTCAGTGAGGTTGGATGGAGAGCATTTGTGAACAGCAGTTTTCAGTTCTTTCCACAGATTCTCGATTGGATTCAGGTCTGGACTTTGACTTGGCCATTCTAACACCTGGATATGTTTATTTTTGAACCATTCCATTGTAGATTTTGCTTTATGTTTTGGATCATTGTCTTGTTGGAAGACACATCTCCGTCCCAGTCTCAGGTCTTTTGCAGACTCCATCAGGTTTTCTTCCAGAATGGTCCTGTATTTGGCTCCATCCATCTTCCCATCAATTTTAACCATCTTCCCTGTCCCTGCTGAAGAAAAGCAGGCCCAAACCATGATGCTGCCACCACCATGTTTGACAGAGGGGATGGTGTGTTCAGCTGTGTTGCTTTTACGCCAAACATAACGTTTTGCATTGTTGCCAAAAAGTTAAATTTTGGTTTCATCTGACCAGAGCACCTTCTTCCACATGTTTGGTGTGTCTCCCAGGTGGCTTGTGGAAAACTTTAAACGACACTTTTTATGGATATCTTTAAGAAATGGCTTTCTTCTTGCCACTCTTCCATAAAGGCCAGATTTGTGCAATATATGACTGATTGTTGTCCTATGGACAGAGTCTCCCACCTCAGCTGTAGATCTCTGCAGTTCATCCAGAGTGATCATGGGCCTCTTGGCTGCATCTCTGATCAGTCTTCTCCTTGTATGAGCTGAAAGTTTAGAGGGACGGCCAGGTCTTGGTAGATTTGCAGTGGTCTGATACTCCTTCCATTTCAATATTATCGCTTGCACAGTGCTCCTTGGGATGTTTAAAGCTTGGGAAATCTTTTTGTATTCAAATCCGGCTTTAAACTTCTTCACAACAGTATCTCGGACCTGCCTGGTGTGTTCCTTGTTCTTCATGATGCTCTCTGCGCTTTTGACGGACCTCTGAGACTATCACAGTGCAGGTGCATTTATACGGAGACTTGATTACACACAGGTGGATTGTATTTATCATCATTAGTCATTTAGGTCAACATTGGATCATTCAGAGATCCTCACTGAACTTCTGGAGAGAGTTTGCTGCACTGAAAGTAAAGGGGCTGAATAATTTTGCACGCCCAATTTTGCACTTTTTGATTTGTTAAAAAAGTTTGAAATATTCAATAAATGTCATTCCACTTCATGATTGTGTCCCACTTGTTGTTGATTCGTCACAAAAAAAATACAGTTTTATATCTTTATGTTTGAAGCCTGAAATGTGGCAAAAGGTCGCAAAGTTCAAGGGGGCCGAATACTTTCGCAAGGCACTGTATAAACTCAGCAAAAAAAGAAACGTCCCTTTTTCAGGACCCTGTCTTTCAAAGATAATTCGTAAAAATCCCAATTATTTCACGTCTTCATTGTAAAGGGTTTAAACACTGTTTCCCATGCTTGTTCAATGAACCATAAACAATTAATGAACACGCACCTGTGGAACGGTCTTTAAGACACTAACAACTTACAGACGGTAGGCAATTAAAGTCACAGTTAAGGAAACTTGGGACACTAAAGAGGCCTTTCTACTGGCTCTGAAAAACACCAAAAGAAAGATGCCCAGGGTTCCTGCTCATCTGTGTGAACGTGCCTTAGGCATGCTGCAAGGAGGCATGAGGACTGCAGACGTGGCCAGGGAAATAAATTGCTATGTCTGTACTGTGAGACGCCTAAGACAGCGCTACAGGGAGACAGGACGTACAGCTGATCGTCCTCGGAGTGGCAGACCACGTGTAACAACACCGGCACAGGATCGGTACATCCGAACATCACACCTGCTAAATGTCTATGCGACCAATAACATTTGATTTTGCCCATTGCCCTATGGGTCACTGTAAAAGGGAATAGGGTGCCATTTTGGACACAGGCCATCATTTGGGCCTGTCGTTTGGGACGCATACACATATCACTGGGCTCGTCGGGTTTGTGCAGAGTCACAGTCTGACAAAGGGCCAAACGACTGGTAATGCTCTCATGAGAATGGAAATCTGAAGGATAGAATGGCAAGCAGAGTTTTTCCTATCGGTGTTACACACTAAGTGGTATCATGCCAGGGCACTGCATCGCCTCAAAGCGGGTAGGATTTCTAATGATATGGATGGCATGTTGTTCCGGTCCTGGCGCTACCTTTGATAGCACTACACTCATGTTTAAACCACAAAGCTATAATGGACATATTCTCTCACTCCCCCTGTTCACATTTAACGCTGTCCTTTTCCCTCATTCAGATACTGCTAATGACAAATCTGAAGAACGGTTGTTGGAAGTCTTGCAGACTTTTACAGAGTATCAATTTCTAACGAGGTTGTATAAGCAAGGGTACATTTTCCTTGTAATTAGCGGATTGTGGGGTTGAATTATGCAACAATATGTACAATGCCTCTGGGAGAGAAGCATTCCCAGGTGCTTTTCCTTGCTAGAGAGGCACCCTGAGCCTCTCAACTCCTCATCTCTCTCAGCGGGATGTCAGCGCCAGCAGGCAGCTCTCTGTCACATTAAAACAAAAGAGAACAAAGATCACAGAGAGAGAAAAGAAGAAAGGAGAGAGATACAGATGAGACAGAACATGAGAGTGATGCTAGTACGGTCGGAGTCGCCATGGAGAGAAGAGAGAGATAAGAGAGGTGGGTAGGAAAGGAGAGGTCCTATTTGAGGGGGAAAAAAGCAAGGGGGCAAGATGCAGCACGGAGGAAACACAAAGAGAGCGAGAGGAGAGAGACAGTGAGATGGTGTGAGTGAGTGAGCGAGAGAGAGAGAGGGGAAATGAAAAAGCGAGTGAGGGCTACACAGTGAGTGACGGTCACCAGGTTACCCATACAGTACCTGTCCCCAATCCTGAGGCCACAGCAGCACCTACTGGTGAGGCTCATGGTGAGGAGCACTCTAGTCATCTCTACGGAGAGGAGCGCTCCAGTCATCTCTACAGAGAGGAGCGCTCTAGTCATCTCTATGGAGAGGAGCGCTCTAGTCAACTCTATGGGTTTATGGAGCTGTGGTCCCCAGTGGCCAAGACGAGGTGGACCACTCGCACTCAGCTGTCTTATTAAGCCTCATACAAACATACCTCCACCGCTAGCAACAAGGAATCTAGAAGCACATCCTCCAGAAGCAGCTCCACCAGACATGATTTATGGCTCTACTGCTTGGGTTTACATGATTTATCATACTAAACCAGGCGACTGTAGGCTCAGTTCGGCTCCACCGCCACCTGAGGGACTTCCTCATCTTTGTTGTAGTGCGCAGGAAATCAGGGAGCGCTGGAGGGACCCTAGCTAGCGGCTCCTAACCGTATCCACAGGCTTCTTCTCCCCTGTGGTTTAGTAATGAACAGATCCAAGTCTAACCATAACAAAGAACATGGATACACACAATGGACAAGGACATACCGGACAGAAAATATCTTAGGAGGGAAAGCAAAAAAACGATGATTCAAGGTAAAAAAAAATCCAGGGAATGGATGGTGGTATCTTTTCTCCTGACATGGATACAAGTGTAATGTGAATTCAGGAGCTGTGAGAGGCATATGCAGCCCTAGGACAACCAAGCACATCCAAGCCAACCTCAGACAATACTGCTAGAAGTGAGAATTGAGGCCAGGCTAAGGCTCATTCGTTCATTCATTTAGAACGCATTCCAATTACGGTGGCCAACAGGATAGAGGAGAGAAAATGAGAAGAGAGATTCTCTCCCCTAAAAAAGCCAATTAAGCACAGCAGTATATGTCCCTGGCCCCGGCTCGCTAGTTCCAGCTCGTGTGTGCGCGCGCGCTGGAGTAGATAGCTAAAGCTCAGAGTAATGAGGGGAAGGTTGTCTTGCCAGGCATATCCTCTCATCTGCAGGTAGAGGGCTGGGAGGGAGCCCGAGGCATGCTTCAGGGTGGCTCCACTCTACACAGTACAAACCTGTGATGCTGTGATAGTGTGTGTCAAATAGGGGGAGGCTTATACAGTATTTGTCCTGTTTCACATTGGTACAAGTGTGTAACTCGTACAGTATATGGGGAAATGGAAATGTGTTTTTTGCATATCCCACTCCCCTGAGACTCCCTCAGAGAGTAGGGTCACAGCCAGGGATCAGTCATTATTAGTGCTTAGCGATTAGTGCCTTTTGAGGTTGGTTTCGTTTCCATTATTAAAAAAATAATCACGGTTTTCGATTTCTGTTATTTTTTTACATTAAATGCATTTTGGGTTGAATGCTGTAACACAGAATAAAACAATGAATTAAAGTAATGTTAGTGACTGCCCATTACTGCTTATCACTTTTTAACCATCATTTATTCACATTACTTTAATAAAATATTTATTTTGATGACTATCATTTCATTCCAAGTCATCATCTCTCGTCTCCACGGAGCTGCTGCCTCTCGTCTCCATGGAGCTGCTGCCTCTCGTCTCCACGGAGCTGCTGCCTCTCGTCTCCACGGAGCTGCTGCCTCTCGTCTCCACGGAGCTGCTGCCTCTCGTCTCCACGGAGCTGCTGCCTCTCGTCTCCACGGAGCTGCTGCCTCTCGTCTCCACGGAGCTGCTGCCTCTGCTGTCTGACAGGTAGAAATACCGAAGCAACTGCTTTCTATCCCTCTCGATCACACGTTCTCTCAATTCAAATGTTCTTTGTCACATGTGCCGAATACAACAGGTGTAGTAGACCTTACTCACAAGCCCTTAAACAACAACGCAGTTAAGAAAAATTATTTAACCTGTTGATCCTACTTGAGACGCAGACGTCTCAACTAGGCACCTGGAAATGCAAATGCGCTACGCTAAATGCTAAATGTACTCGTTAAAACTCAAACGTTCATTAAAACACACATGCAGGGTATTGAATTAAAGCTACACTCGTTGTGAATCTAGCCAACAAGTCAGATTTTTAAAATGCTTTTCGGCAAAAGCATGAGAAGCTATTATCTGATAGCATGCAACACCCCAATATACCTGAAGGGGACGTAAACAAAATAATTAGCGTAGCCGGCGCTACACAAAACGCAGAAATAAAATATAAAACATTCATTACCTTTGATGATATTCTTTGTTGGCACTCCTATATGTTCCATAAACATCACAATTGGGTCTTTTTCCCGATTAAATCCGTCCATGTATGCCCAAAATATCCATTTGTATAGCCTGTCTGGTTCAGGAAAAAAGCTCTCTTCCAACACGCAACATCATTTTTAAAAATTATATAAGTTGCCTATATTCTTTGACAAAACACTTCAACCTACTTTTGTAACCCAACTTTAGGTATTTGTAAACGTTAATAAGCGATCAAATTGATCACTGGGCGATCTGTATTCAATAGCAGCTACTCAAGAAAACAATGTCCCTTTTTCTCTCTTCCAAAATCGATTGCTGTAGGCTGGATGGAATGAAGGATCTATTTGTCATGACACAAAGGATTTTTGTCAATGAAAATGACGTTTTTGGCTACATCGTGTGGAAGCTGTAGGAATTGCAATCTCCGCCCTATTTAATTTGGTGCCCCTTAAACAATACATGCAAGTGGCGCATGGATATTTTTTTCAGTTTTCAGTGACCAGTTTTTCTTGCGCTTTTCGATGAAATACACGCTCTGTTATAGTCACAGCCGTGATTTAACCAGTTTTAGAAACTTCAGAGTGTTTTCTATCCACACATACTAATCATATGCATATACTATATTCCTGGCATGAGTAGCAGGACGCTGAAATGTTGCGCGATTTTTAACAGAATGTTCGAAAAAGGAGGGGGTAGACAACAGGTTTTAATAAAAAAATAAAAGTAACAAATAATTCAAGAATAGCAGTAAAATAACAGTAGTGAGACTATATACAGGGGTTACCGGTACAGAGTTAGTGTGCGGGGGGAGGGGCACCGGTTAGTTGAGATAATAAGTACATGTCGGTAGAGGTAAAGTGACTATGCATAGATATTAAACAGAGTAACAGCAGCGTAAAAGGGAGGGCAATGCAAATACTCTGGGTAGGCATTTGATTAGCTGTTCAGGAGTCTTATGGCTTGCAGGAAGAAGCAGGTTAGAAGCCTCTTGGCTGGAGTCTAACAATTTTTAGGGCCTTCCTCTGACAAAGCCAGGTATAGATGTCCTGGATGGCAGGAAGCTTGGCCCCAGTAATATACTGGGCCGTACACACTACCCTCTGTAGTGCCTTGCGTTCGGAGTATGAGCAGTTGCTACACCAGGCAGTGATGCAACTAGTCAGGATGCTCTCCACGGTGCAGCTGTAGAACTTTTTGAGGATCTGAGGACCCATGCCAAATCTTTTCAGTCTCCTGAGGGGGAATAGGCTTTGTTGTGCCCTCTTCACGACTGTCTATGTGTGTTTGGACCATTATAGTTTGTGGGTGATGAGAACACCAAGAAACTTGAAGCTCTCTGCTGCACACCGTCCTTATTATGGCTCAGTGCTCCACACAGACCGGACAAGTTAGCGTGCACGCAATGGATTATGGTCATTGTAGTTAATTACCACGTTTTCTGAACTGAACTATGTAGAATATTGGCCTGTTGGAAACTACAACTCCGTACTACATCGCACAGTTCAGGCTTAACCTGATTTCTCTCTATTGTATTGAGCCCTCAGGAAAAAAAATGAATGAAATGAAATTCAAATTATTGAACAGACGTTGGTCAATTAGTTGTGTAAAAACCAAAACATAACAGACATTTCGGTTAATCGCTCAGCACCAGTCATTATTGACAGTGACCCGGGAGTAATCAGGGTTAAGTGCATTGCTCAAGGGCAGATCAGCTCTTTGATTAGAAATAGCAACCTTCCGGTTACTGGCCCAACGCTTTAACCACTAGGCTACCCTCTATGTGTGTGTGTTGGATCGTGTAAGGATAGATGCAGGCTGGCTGGTTCAGCTGCAGGATGCTCGTCTGAATTAGTGCAGTTGTGGTGACTGTATTACCGCCACACCGGCAGTCATGACCGCAGTAAAATTCCATGTGAATCGTTGAGTCACGGTAATCTCCTCTTATACACTCTGGACACGGTTTGGTAGTACCCAACTTGCTAACTACCATCATGTCCTCATGACCTGGTACTCAGAGCTTTACTGCCCCTCCATCATGTCCTAATGGTCTGGTACTCAGGGCTCTATTGTTCCTCCATTAAGTCCTAATGGTCTGGTACTCAGGGCTCTGTTGTTCCTCCATTGGGTCCTAATGGTCTGGTACTCAGGGCTCTGTTCTTCCTCCATTAAGTCCTAATGGTCTGGTACTCAGGGCTCTGTTCTTCCTCCATTAGGTCCTAATGGCCTGGTACTCAGGGCTCTATTGTTCCTCCATTAAGTCCTAATGGTCTGGTACTCACAGGGCTCTATTGTTCCTCCATTAAGTCCTAATGGTCTGGTACTCAGGGCTCTGTTGTTCCTCCATTGGGTCCTAATGGTCTGGTACTCAGGGCTCTGTTCTTCCTCCATTAAGTCCTAATGGTCTGGTACTCAGGGCTCTGTTCTTCCTCCATTAGGTCCTAATGGCCTGGTACTCAGGGCTCTATTGTTCCTCCATTAAGTCCTAATGGTCTGGTACTCAGGGCTCTGTTCTTCCTCCATTAGGTCCTAATGGTCTGGTACTCAGTGCTCTGTTCTTCCTCCATTAAGTCCTAATGGTCTGGTACTCAGGGCTCTGTTCTTCCTCCATTAAGTCCTAATGGTCTGGTACTCAGGGCTCTGTTCTTCCTCCATTAGGTCCTAATGGTCTGGTACTCAGTGCTCTGTTCTTCCTCCATTAAGTCCTAATGGTCTGGTACTCAGGGCTCTGTTCTTCCTCCATTAAGTCCTAATGGTCTGGTACTCAGGGCTCTGTTCTTCCTCCATTAAGTCCTAATGGTCTGGTACTCAGGGCTCTGTTCTTCCTCCATTAAGTCCTAATGGTCTGGTACTCAGGGCTCTACTGTTCCTCCATTAGGTCCTAATGGTCTGGTACTCAGGGCTCTACTGTTCCTCCATTAGGTCCTAATGGTCTGGTACTCAGGGCTCTGTTCTTCCTCCATTAGGTCCTAATGGTCTGGTACTCAGGGCTCTACTGTTCCTCCATTAGGTCCTAATGGTCTGGTACTCAGGGCTCTGTTCTTCCTCCATTAGGTCCTAATGGTCTGGTACTCAGGGCTCTACTGTTCCTCCACTCTGACATCAATGCAAATACAATCAAAAATCACATCATAACAGTATGGTGCTTTTAAAACTCAGCTCACTGTGATTGATTTGAAGAAAGAAGTTTAACAACAGGTTGAAACAGTGGAAAACATGGTTATTGGGGATGTTGTTTCAAAGCCTAACACCATGAAATGGACAGCGCTTTCTAAAGTGGTGATTCATTCAAAACAGCCATACGCATGTTAGAGCTTATACATATGTATAGGTTTATGACCCCAAGCCCGAAAACAAACAATCAACCCTGAATTAAAATGATGATTGTGCCGTTATACAATATATAACCTACTGCATATTACGCATGGCTGAAAAACATAAAACAAAACTGATTTAAGATGTCTTTGGTGTATATAATAGGTCTAGTCTATACTCAAATATTAATGAGTAGTTGCCTTTGATTCTAGACTGTATTAATATGCATACTGGATGGACTGGTTACCTTGTGCTAGGCTCCAACATTTCTATCCATGAGTCTGGGAAAGAACATAGAGGCCTAGGCAATGCTGTTGGTGCATTGATTGTGCAGGTTGTCTTACAGAGTTAGTCTACAATTATAGTGAATTTATATTTGATTTTGAATAGCCTAGTAATAGAGAATGTATTATATTTTCAGGATTAATTGGGTGACACTTTACCTTTCACTACAGAATATCTCACAACTGTGTGTTTCCATCTCCTCCCCTCTCACCTTCATTCCTTTCTTGAGCGTTTAAGGGGCTGTTCACAGTTTAGTGAAATATGTGTCATTGCAAAAACATGTTACTATCGAGGTTCCCGAACAGATTTCACTTGGTTTCCCAAATTAAGCACTGGATAGCTGCAGGAACAAGGTTGGAGGGCCCATGGAAGCTGTCAGGGGCAGTGAGAGCGTGCTCTTCAAACAGGAATATCACCTGTCAGGGCAGTGAGAGCGTGCTCTTCAAACAGGAATATCACCTGTCGGGGCAGTGAAAGCGTGCTCTTCAAACAGGAATATCACCTGTCAGGGCAGTGAGAGCGTGCTCTTCAAACAGGAATATCACCTGTCAGGGCAGTGAGAGCGTGCTCTTCAAACAGGAATATCACCTGTCAGGGCAGTGAGAGCGTGCTCTTCAAACAGGAATATCACCTGTCAGGGCAGTGAAAGCGTGCTCTTCAAACAGGAATATCACCTGTCGGGGCAGCGAGAGCGTGCTCTTCAAACAGGAATATCACCTGTCAGGGCAGTGAAAGCGTGCTCTTCAAACAGGAATATCACCTGTCGGGGCAGTGAAAGCGTGCTCTTCAAACAGGAATATCACCTGTCAGGGCAGCGAGAGCGTGCTCTTCAAACAGTGGTTAATGTGAGGAGTGAAGTAAGTGTTGTTATTTATTTCTCAGTTGCTCATATTAAGCACATGCTCCGCTATAAAACCCAAGTAGCATCATTGAAAAACAGACCGTCGGGAAAGCGTGTGGCCTCCATTCGCTATTGGATTACGTACAGATTACATGTCTTTTTCCCCAACCCATTTCATAAATGGGCCATTCTAAAATTGACGGTAATTTTACATTTTAGAAAAGACAAGATTAAACTGAGCATAGTCTGAAGGGTGACAATAGACTAAACAAACATAAACGCAACATGTGGTGTGGAGCCCATGTTCCATTAGCTGACATACAGTGGGGCAAAAATTAATTTAATCAGCCACCAATTGTGCAACCCCCAACCCAAGGGGGGGGTTGGTTGGGGGTTGGGGGTTGCTTCTTCTTTAAGAAGTTACAGGTCTTTTCTGTCCTCCACTCGTTACCTGTATTAATGGCACCTGTTTGAACTTGTTATCAGTATAAAAGACACCTGTCCACAACATCAAATAGTCACACTCCAAACTCCACTATGGCCAAGACCAAAGAGCTGTCAAAAGGACACCAGAAACAAAATTGTAGACCTGCACCAGGCTGGGAAGACTGAATCTGCAATAGGTAAGCAGCTTGGTTTGAAGAAATCAACTGTGGGAGCAATTATTAGGAAATGGAAGACATACAAGACCACTGATAATCTCCCTCGATCTGGGGCTCCATGCAAGATCTCATCCCGTGGGGTCAAAATGATCACAAGAACGGTGAGCAAAAATCGCAGAACCACACGGGGGGGACCTAGTGAATGACCTGCAGAGAGCTGGGACCAAAGTAACAAAGCCTACCATCAGTAACACACTACGCCGCCAGGGACTCAAATCCTGCAGTGCCAGACGTGTCCCCCTGCTTAAGCCAGTATATGTCCAGGCCCGTCTGAAGTTTGCTAGAGAGCAATTGCATGATCCAGAAGAATATTGGGAGAATGTCATATGGTCAGATGAAACCAAAATATAACTTTTTGGTAAAAACTCATATTGTCATGTTTGGAGGACAAAGAATGCTGAGTTGCATCCAAAGAACACCATAACTACTGTGAAGCATGGGGGTAGAAACATCATGTTTTGGGGCTGTTTTTCTGCAAAGGGACCAGGACGACTGATCCGTGTAAAGGAAAGAATGAATGGGGCCATGTATCGTGAGATTTTGAGGGAAAACCTCCTTCCATCAGCAAGGGCATTGAAGATGAACGTGGCTGTAGAGGAGATCTGCATGGAGGAATGGGCCAAAATACCAGCAACAGTGTGTGAAAACCTTGTGAAGACTTACAGAAAATGTTTGACCTCTGTCATTGCCAACAAAGGGTATATAACAAAGTATTGAGATAAACTTTTGTTATTGACCAAATACTTATTTTCCACCATAATTTGCAAATAAATTCATAAAAAATCCTACAATGTGATTTTCTGGATTTGTTTTCTTCTCATTTTGTCTGTCATAGTTGACAGACAATGATGAAAATTACAGGCCTCTCATCTTTTTAAGTAGGAGAACTTGCACAATTGGTGGCTGACTAAATACTTTTTTGCCCCACTGTATAAGATCACAGAAGCACACACAAATATAGTATTTTCTCCATGCAGTCCACCATCAGATTTCCCTCCCTCCCTCCATGTGAGAGAGAGATGGTTATTACCCTCCCTCCCTCCCTCCCTCCCTCCCTCCCTCCCTCAGTGTGAGAGAGAGGTGGTCATTACCTTCCCTCCCTCCCTCCGTGTGAGAGAGAGGTGGTCATTACCCTCCCATGCTCCCGTGCTGCCAGCTGTGGCTCATTAAAACACATGACAGATCTCTGAGCACACACCTCTGCGCTCTCTTGTTGCCATAGCTACAGCACCTGTTGCCAGGGTGGGTGATAAAGGTTCAAGTCTTAGGATTCACTTCACAAGCCATCAGGTTGAGATCTCCGAGCACTCTCTCAACTTCAATGACCTCAGATATATCGGCAGAATATATTTTCGGTGAACCCCGATGGTGTCATGACTTTCAGGGCGTTCCATCACTGGACAAACAAGATATTTCTCATCTTATAATAGAGTTGCGTCATCCCTCCATTCCTCCCTCCCCTTCAGAAGAATCTGAACAAGCACTTACAAATGTGAGACAAAGCAGAGACAATGGATGCTTCCCAAATGGAAGCCTTTTCCCTATGCAGTACACTACTTTTGCCCTAAGGACCCTGATCAAAAGTAGTGCACAAGGGAGCCATTTGGGGACACAGTCTATGTGGCCCATTACAGTGATGTCTACTACAGCTCTATGCAACACAGACCTCCAAACATCTGTTGCTGTAGGATATAAATTCCTCGGTCAGGGTAATTGAGTGACTAAATCCTTCATCGCGCCAAATGTCCTTTTAATATCAGCTCATATCCCACTCATGTCACCAAGCATAAAAGGAGTGATTGGTCGAGAGAAAGAGTTACATGATGATCACCACCATTATATGAGAAACATCCCAGGCCACGTCTCAAATGGCACCCTATTCCCTACATAGTGCACTTTTTAAAGAAGGGCTGGTCAAAAGTAGTGCACTATGTAGGGAATAGGGTGTTATTTGGGACGCACCCAACCCGTCATCGTCAGCGTAGCTGCTCCAGAGCAGCCCAGCCGCCCACAGACGGATGAACTGCTGAACTCATTCTGTCAGCTAATGCAGTGGTTCACATGGAGAGACTGAGGCAGCAGAGAGGAGGGGCAGGGGAGAGGAGGGGCAGCGGAGAGGAGGGGCAGCTGAGAGGAGGGGCAGCGGAGAGGAGAGGCAGCGGAGAGGAGGGGCAGCGGAGAGGAGGGGCAGCGGAGAGGAGAGGCAGCGGAGAGGAGGGGCAGCGGAGAGGAGAGGCAGCGGAGAGGAGGGGCAGCGGAGAGGAGGGGCAGCGGAGAGGAGGGGCAGCGGAGAGGAGGGGCAGCGGAGAGGAGGGGCAGCGGAGAGGAGGGGCAGCGGAGAGGAGAGGCAGCGGAGAGGAGGGGCAGCAGAGAGGAGAGGCAGCGGAGAGGAGGGGCAGCGGAGAGGAGAGGCAGCAGAGAGCAGAGGCAGCGGAGAGGCAGCGGAGAGGAGGGGCAGCAGAGAGCAGAGGCAGGGGAGAGGCAGCGGAAAGGGAGAGGCAGCGGAAAGGGAGAGGCAGCGGAAAGGGAGAGGCAGCGGAAAGGGAGAGGCAGCGGAAAGGGAGAGGCAGCGGAAAGGGAGAGGCAGCGGAAAGGGAGAGGCAACGGAAAGGGAGAGGCAGCGGAGAGGGAGAGGCAGCGGAGAGGAGAGGCAGCGGAGAGGAGGGGCAGCGGAGAGGAGGGGCAGCGGAGAGCAGAGGCAGCGGAGAGGAGGGGCAGCGGAGAGGAGAGGCAGCGGAGAGGAGAGGCAGCGGAGAGGAGGGGCAGCGGAGAGGAGGGGCAGCGGAGAGCAGAGGCAGCGGAGAGGCAGCGGAGAGGAGGGGCAGCGGAGAGCAGAGGCAGCGGAGAGGCAGCGGAGAGGGAGAGGCAGCGGAGAGCAGAGGCAGGGGAGAGGCAGCGGAAAGGGAGAGGCAGCGGAAAGGGAGAGGCAGCGGAAAGGGAGAGGCAGCGGAAAGGGAGAGGCAGCGGAAAGGGAGAGGCAGCGGAGAGCAGAGGCAGCGGAGAGCAGAGGCAGCGGAGAGCAGAGGCAGCGGAGAGCAGAGGCAGCGGAGAGCAGAGGCAGCGGAGAGGAGAGGCAGCGGAGAGCAGAGGCAGCGGAAAGGGAGAGGCAGCGGAGAGCAGAGGCAGCGGAAAGGCAGTGGAGAGCAGAGGCAGCGGAGAGGAGAGGCAGCGGAGAGCAGAGGCAGGGGAGAGCAGAGGCAGGGGAGAGCAGAGGCAGGGGAGAGCAGAGGCAGCGGAGAGCAGAGGCAGCGGAGAGCAGAGGCAGCGGAGAGGAGGGGCAGCGGAGAGGAGGGGCAGCGGAGAGGAGGGGCAGCGGAGAGGAGGGGCAGCGGAGAGGAGGGGCAGCGGAGAGGAGGGGCAGCGGAGAGGAGGGGCAGCGGAGAGGAGGGGCAGCGGAGAGGAGGGGCAGCGGAGAGGAGGGGCAGCGGAGAGGAGGGGCAGCGGACAGGAGGGGCAGCGGAGAGCAGAGGCAGCGGAGAGGAGGGGCAGCGGAGAGGAGGGGAAGCGGAGAGGAGGGGCAGCGGAGAGGAGAGGCACCGGAGAGGAGGGGCAGCGGACAGGAGGGGCAGCGGAGAGGAGAGGCAGCGGAGAGGAGGGGCAGCGGAGAGGAGGGGCAGCGGACAGGAGGGGCAGCGGAGAGCAGAGGCAGTGGAGAGGAGGGGCAGCGGAGAGGAGGGGCAGCGGAGAGGAGAGGCAGCGGAGAGGAGGGGCAGCGGAGAGGAGGGGCAGCGGAGAGCAGAGGCAGCGGAGAGGCAGCGGAGAGGAGGGGCAGCGGAGAGGAGGGGCAGCGGAGAGCAGAGGCAGGGGAGAGGAGGGGCAGCGGAGAGGAGGGGCAGCGGACAGGAGGGGCAGCGGAGAGGAGAGGCAGCGGAGAGGAGGGGCAGCGGACAGGAGGGGCAGCGGAGAGCAGAGGCAGTGGAGAGGAGGGGCAGCGGAGAGGAGGGGCAGCGGAGAGGAGAGGCAGCGGAGAGGAGGGGCAGCGGAGAGGAGGGGCAGCGGAGAGCAGAGGCAGCGGAGAGGCAGCGGAGAGGAGGGGCAGCGGAGAGCAGAGGCAGGGGAGAGGCAGCGGAGAGGGAGAGGCAGCGGAGAGCAGAGGCAGGGGAGAGGCAGCGGAAAGGGAGAGGCAGCGGAAAGGGAGAGGCAGCGGAAAGGGAGAGGCAGCGGAAAGGGAGAGGCAGCGGAGAGCAGAGGCAGCGGAGAGCAGAGGCAGCGGAGAGCAGAGGCAGCGGAAAGCAGAGGCAGCGGAGAGGAGAGGCAGCGGAGAGCAGAGGCAGGGGAGAGCAGAGGCAGGGGAGAGGAGGGGCAGCGGAGAGGAGGGGCAGCGGAGAGGAGGGGCAGCGGAGAGCAGAGGCAGCGGAGAGGCAGCGGAGAGGAGAGGCAGCGGAGAGCAGAGGCAGGGGAGAGGCAGCGGAGAGGGAGAGGCAGCGGAGAGCAGAGGCAGCGGAAAGGGAGAGGCAGCGGAAAGGGAGAGGCAGCGGAAAGGGAGAGGCAGCGGAAAGGGAGAGGCAGCGGAAAGGGAGAGGCAGCGGAAAGGGAGAGGCAGCGGAGAGCAGAGGCAGCGGAGAGCAGAGGCAGCGGAAAGGCAGCGGAGAGCAGAGGCAGCGGAGAGGAGAGGCAGCGGAGAGCAGAGGCAGGGGAGAGCAGAGGCCGGGGAGAGCAGAGGCAGGGGAGAGCAGAGGCAGCGGAGAGCAGAGGCAGCGGAGAGCAGAGGCAGCGGAGAGGCGGCGGAAAGGGAGAGGCGGCGGAAAGGGAGAGGCGGCGGAAAGGGAGAGGCGGCGGAAAGGGAGAGGCGGCGGAAAGGGAGAGGCGGCGGAAAGGGAGAGGCGGCGGAAAGGGAGAGGCGGCGGAAAGGGAGAGGCAGCGGAAAGGGAGAGGCAGCGGAGAGCAGAGGCAGCGGAGAGGAGAGGCAGCGGAGAGCAGAGGCAGCGGAGAGCAGAGGCAGCGGAGAGCAGAGGCAGGGGAGAGCAGAGGCAGCGGAGAGCAG
This sequence comes from Oncorhynchus mykiss, assembly GCF_013265735.2. Lineage (NCBI taxonomy): Eukaryota > Metazoa > Chordata > Actinopteri > Salmoniformes > Salmonidae > Oncorhynchus > Oncorhynchus mykiss. The sequence continues at coordinate 59,562,247 of NC_048572.1, forward strand.
AGGCAGCGGAGAGCAGAGGCAGCGGAGAGCAGAGGCAGCGGAGAGCAGAGGCAGCGGAGAGCAGAGGCAGCGGAGAGGGAGAGGCAGCGGAAAGGGAGAGGCAGCGGAGAGCAGAGGCAGCAGAAAGGCAGCGGAGAGCAGAGGCAGCGGAGAGGAGAGGCAGGGGAGAGCAGAGGCAGGGGAGAGCAGAGGCAGGGGAGAGCAGAGGCAGCGGAAAGGGAGAGGCAGCGGAAAGGGAGAGGCAGCGGAAAGGGAGAGGCAGCGGAAAGGGAGAGGCAGCGGAAAGGGAGAGGCAGCGGAAAGGGAGAGGCAGCGGAAAGGGAGAGGCAGCGGAGAGGGAGAGGCAGCGGAGAGGGAGAGGCAGCGGAGAGGCAGCGGAGAGGGAGAAGTCTTTAGCCGTGCCGTTAATCTTTACAGGCTGACATATAGACCCTTTACTCCTTCCTTCTCCCTTTCCAACTGCTCTACCAACTATCTGCCCAAAGTCACACCCTATTACCTTTAAAGTGCACTCCTTTTGACCAGGGTCCATCTAGGCCTCTGCCGGGGCCCCATCTAGGCCTCTGGTCAAAAGTATTGCAGGAAATAGTGTGCCATTTGAGACGCATGTCTGAAGTCTGGATGTCTTGTGAAAATACAACAGGTCTTGTAACACAGGCCTGTGAGATGATTCTTAGAGATGATTACTCACATGTCTGTCATGTAAAATGTGGCTGGTAATACCAGGTTGCGTGACATGTGCAGTGTGTGTGTCCGCGTGTGTCTTGTGCGTGTATGGTTGTGTGTGAGTGTGTGTCTTGTGCATGTGCGCGTGTGTGTGTGAGAGTGTGGTTCTACCTGCTCCCGTCTCCCCAGCCAGCGGTCTACCATGGGGTGGTTGGCGCTCAAGGAGGAGCGGGCCGTCTCTCTCTGGAACTCTCTCTGGTTGGCACACGTGCCTGCATCCCGGGGGAGACTACGGTACGTGTCCGGACCATTACCCTGAACAAACACAGGAACAAGGAAGACTCTGAGGGGAAGGTTTCCTAGATTATTCCTATCATTCCTAAAAAAAAAAAAACATTTTCAATGGAGATTATCCTAGGCTTAACCCGTGTCTGGGAAACCATTCCTTCAAGATACAGGCTTTAGACACAGTATAGATGGCACATTGCAAGTGCTCAATATCCACGTTTCAGTCTAAGTATAATGACCTCTACTATGGATCTCAATGCTGTAAACCTTCAGGATAACATCCTGGGACCAGGCTACCTCCCGACTGCACACGTTTAAACATAGCAGGTTGTATTGTTGTAGAATATTACTGGCTCATTTGTCGCTGCCTTTGGGGGCAGCAGGGTAGCCTAGTGGTTAGAGCGTTGGACTAGTAACTGGAAGGTTGCGAGTTCAAACCCCCGAGCTGACAAGGTACAAATCTGTCGTTCTGCCCCTGAACAGGCAGTTAACCCACTGTTCCCAGGCCGTCATTGAAAATAAGAATTTGTTCTTAACTGACTTGCCTGGTTAAATAAAGGTAAAATAAATAAAAAATGACCAGGGGAGCGTACTACAACTTCCAGGAAGTATCTCAGCTCCATGACAAATATGATGCACACACACCAGAAGGAATATGTTGAAGAAGTGGGTACATCAATGGCGTAGTCTACGTCCCAAATGTCACCCTATTCCCTTTTCAGTGCATTTGGAAAGTGTTCAGACCCCTTTGACCTTTTCTGCATTTTGCTACGTTACGGTCTTATTCTAAAATGGATGAAATAGTTTCCCCCCCCCTCATCAATCTACACACAATACAGCATAATGACAAAGCAAAAATAGGTTTTTAGATTTTTTTTTTGCAAGCACCTTTAGCTGCGATTACAGCATCAAGTCTTCTTGGGTATGACGCTACAAGATTGGCACACCTGTATTTGAGGAGTTTCTCCCATTCTTCTCTGCAGATCCTCTCAAGCTCTGTCAGGTTGGATGGGGAGAGTCGCAGCAAGGCTATTTCCAGGTCTCTCCAGAGATGTTTGATCAAGATCAAGTCTGGGCTCTGGCTGGGTCACTCGAGGACATTGAGACTCGTACCGAAGCCACTCATGCGTTGTCTTGGCTGTGTGCTTAGGTCGTTGTCCTGTTGGAAGTTGAACCTTTGTCCCAGTCAGAGGTCCTGAGCGCATTGGAGCAGATTTTCATCAATGATCTCTGTACTTTTCTCTGTTCATCTTTCCCTTGATCCTGACTAGTCTCCCGGTCCCAGCTGCTGAAAAACATCCCTACAGAATGATGATGCCACCACCATGCTTCACCATAGGGATGGTGCCAGTTTTACTCCAGATGTAACGCTTGCAATTCAGACAGTTCAAGCTTGGTTTCATCAGACAAGATAATATTTTTTCTCATGATCTGAGAGTCTATAGATGCCTTTTGGCAACTCCAAGCCACCCCTATTTGCCAAAACTTCAATTTAAGCCTACATGAGAGCGTGTGCCCTCAGGTCAAGAGGGAAACTAACATTATTCCGCTACCCAAGAATAGTAAAGCCCCATTTACTGGCTCAAATAGCCGACCAATCAGCCTTTTACCAACACTTAGAAAACCTCTGGAAAAAAATTGTGTTTGACCATACAAAATGCTATTTCACAGTAAACAAATTGACAACAGAATTTGTTTATAGGGAAGAACACCCAACAAGAACAGCACTTACACAAATGACTGGTGATTGGCTGAGAGAAATTGATGATAAAATGATTGTGGGGGCTGTCTTGTTGACATTATCGATCATAGTCTGCTGCTGGAAAAATATGTGTGTTATGGCTTTTCACCCCCTGCTATAATGTGGATAAAGAGTTACTTGTCTAACAGAACACAGAGGGTGTTCTTTAATGGAAGCCTCTCAAATATAATCCAGTTAGAACAGGAATTCCACAGGGAAGCTGTTTAGGCCCCTTGCTTTTTTTCAATTTTTACTAACGACATGCCACTGAATTTGAGTAAAGCCAGAGTGTCTATGTATGCGGATGACTCAACACTATACACGTTTAGCTACAACAGCGGCTGAAATGACTGCAACACGAAACAAAGAGCTGCAGTTAGTTTTAGAGTAGGTGGCAAGGAATAAGTTAACCCTAAATATTTCTAAAACAACAAAACACTCACTAAACCCAAAACCTCAACAAAATCTTAAAATACATTTTGTGGAAATTGAGCAAGTTGAGATGACTAAACTGCATGGAGTAACACAAGATTGCAAACTGTCATGGTGAAAACATATTGATGTAGAAGTAGCTAATATGGGGAGAAGTCTGTCTATAATAAAACGATGCTCTGCCTTCTTAACCTATCTTGGGTAGGGGGCAGTATTTTCATGTCCGGATTTGTTATTTATCTCCGGCAATGAACATACTTGGCACACCTGTATACTTACTTGGCACACCTCTTAAATTGTATCATTTATTTACGTATTAGGGTACCTGAGGTTTGATTATAAACGTTTTTGACTTGTTTGGATAAGTTTATTAGTAACGTTTGGGATTAATTTTGTGTGCATTTTGAAGGAGGGAAACCGGTGGATTATTCAATGAAGCGAGCCAGCTAAACTGAGCTTTTATGGATATAAAGAAGGACTTTATCGAAAAAAGGGACCATTTGTGATGTAACTGGGACCTTTTGGAGTGCCAACAGAAGAAGAAGATCTTCAAAGGTAAGGCATTTATTATATCGCTATTTCTGACTTTTGTGTCACACCTGACTGGTTGAAAAATGTTTTTCATGTTTTTGTATACGGGGCGATGTCCTCAGATAATCGCATGGTGTGCTTTCGCAGTAAAGCCTTTTTCAAATCTGACACAGTGGCTGGATTAACAAGAAGTTAATACTTGTATTTTCATGAATGTTAAATATGTATATTTCTCATTTGAAATTCGCTCCCTGCAATTTCACCGGATGTTGGCCAGGTGGGACGCTACCATCCACCTGGGTCCTGCAGGCTCTAGTTTTGTCACACCTTGACTACTGTTCAGTAGTGTGGTCAGGTGCCACAAAAAAGGACTTAGGAACATTGCAATTGGCTCAGAACAGGGCAGCACGTCTGGCATGTCTGGCACTTGGATGTACACAGAGAGCTAATAATAATATGCATGTCAATCTCTCCTGGCTGAAAGTGGAGGAGAGTTGACTTCATCACAACTTTTATTTATGAGAGGTATTGACATGTTGAATGTTACCGAGCTGTCTGTCTAAACTACTGGCACACAGCTCAGACACCCATGCATATCCCACAAGAGGTCTCTTCACAGTCCCCAAGTCCAGAACAGACTATGAGAGACAGTACTACAAAGAACCATGACTACATGGAACTCTATTCCACATCAAGTAACTGACGCAAGCAGTAAAATTAGATTTAAAAAACAGATTAAAAAACAACTTATGGAACAGCGGGGACTGTGAAGCAACACAAACATTGGCACACACACACACACACATACAGATTTAGTACTGTAGAGATGTGGTAGTTGTGGAGTAGGGGCCTGAGGGCACACTGTATGTTGTGAAATCTGTGAATGTATTGTAATGTTTAAAAATTGTATCAACTGACATAATTTTGCTGGACCCCAGGAAGAGTAGCTGCTGCTTTGGCAGCTAATGTGGACTTGGGTCAAACGTTTCGGGTAGCCTTCCAAAAGCTTCCCACAATAACTGAATTTTGGCCCATTCCTCCTGACAGTGCTAGCGTAACTGAGTCAGGTTTGTAGGTCTCTTTGCTCGCACACACTTTCCGTTCTGCCCACAAATGTTCTATGGGATTGAGGTCAGGGCTTTGTGATGGCCATTCCAATACCTTGACTTTGTTGTCCTTAAGCCATTTTGCCACAACTTTGGAAGTATGCTTTGAGTCATTGTCCATTTGGAAGACCCATTTGTTCTTCGGCTTGCAAGTCTCCCCCTTTTCCCTCCAAACATAAGGATGGTCATTATGGCCAAACAGTTCTATTTTTGTTTAATCAGACCAGAGGACATTTCTCCAAAAAGTAGGATCTTTGTCCCCATGTACAGTTGCAAACCGTAGTCTGGCTTTTTTAATGGTGGTTTTGGAGCAGTGGCTTCTTCCTTGCTGAGCGGCCTTTCGGGTCATGTCGATATAGGACTCGTTTTACTGTGGATATAGATAATTTTGTACCTGTTTCCTCCATTATCTTCACAAGGTCCTTTGCTGTTGTTCTTGTTCTGTTCTTTTTGCACAAAAGTATATTCATATCTAGGAGACAGAACGAGTCTCCTTCCTGAGCGGTATGACGGCTACGTGGTCCCATGGTGTTTATACTGGCGTACTATTGTTTGTACAGATGAACGTGGTACCTTCAGGCATTTGGAAATTGCTCCCAAGGATGAACCAGACTTGTGGAGGTCTACCATTTTTTTCTGAGGTCTTGGCTGATTTCTTTTGATTTTCCCATGATGTCAAGCAAAGAGGCACTGAGTTTGAAGGTAGGCCTTGAAATACATCCACAGGTACACCTCCAATTGACTCAAATTATGTCAATTAGCCTATCAGAAGCTTCTTATACCATTACATTTTCTGGAATTTTCCAAGCTGTTTAAAGGCACAGTCAACTTAGTGTATGTAAACATCTGACTCACTGGAATTGTGATACAGTGAATTATAAGTGAAATTATCTGTCTGTAAACAATTGTTGAAAAAATGACTTGTGTCATGCACAAAGTAGATGTCCTAACAGACTTGCCAAAACTATAATTTGTTAACAAGAAATTTGTGGAGTGGTTGAAAAACAAGTTTTAATGACTCCAACTTCTGACTTCAACTGTACATACATACTGAACAAAAATATAAATGCAACATGCAACAATTTATATGATTTTACTGAGCCTGAGAGAGGATACAGGTAGCTAATGTCATACACTGAAGACACTGTACAGGGGACATCACTTGAAACTGTTCAACTGCAGAGATAAGAGTTGTTTGATCATTGGCTACCTTTCTCTCCAGGCTATTGGTGCCAGTGCCGGTGCCTCCTACAGAGCGCCGTGGTTTGAGGAAGCCAGCCGTGGTGGACCAGCGGGTGGGGTTCTTCCTGGACGGTTTCTCTGGCGGCAGGGTCACGCGGGGTTCGCTGAACGGCCCGTTGATCGTCGCCAGGGCCGGGTCACTGCTGCGACGCACGTGGAGGGGCATATCTGGAGGAGAGAGAGGGGAGGAGAGAGGGAGAGAAAGAAAAATTGAGAGATGGAGGAGAAGAAGTGGGAGACAGGCTCAAAAGGAGTGCACCTGGGGAAGTATGTACTTACGCCCATCACTCCACCAAACACCTGTGATTCCAGCCTCCGACATGACATTAGCAAATTGTTTGTGTCCTCCTATGTCACTTCATTAGTTCTGTGCATTGGTCAATATTCAAATGGGCTTCATTTTTGGCCACATGATTACATCTAGGTTGGTTTTTCTGGCCAATTCCCTCCTCACAGTAATCACTTGCCTATTCTTAATGAGGTGTGTGTGTCATTAGAGCTAATAGCTATTGCAGCCCGGATACCCAGTGTTATCAAAACACACATCAGCTAAATAAATAATAATAAGGAATGATTATTTAGAATCCAACACTATTACAGCTGTAAATTATTAGGGCTATTATTAGGGCCATTATTAGGGCCATTATTAGGGCCATTATTAGGGCCATTCTCAGCAATGATCTGAAGGAGGTAAGTGATTGATCCAGTAGCCTGGGAGCAGTTTCACATTAGATTGCAATGAGCAGGTCATCCAACTCCTTAATTAGATTTTTTTGAATAGATCATATGCTATAATGACTAACTTTCTGCATAATTATACCAACCAGGGCCCTAATTTATACCCTGTCAGATAAATACATTTGAATCTCTCCTAACTATAATTAACATTACGAAATTCCAGCGCCTGAATTTGAATGTTTTTTAACAGGGCCCAACTTGAAATCTCTATAGCTTGCGAAACTACAAATTGAATTAATCTGCACAGGGTCCTCTACGTAGCCTCTGGGAGTTGGAGTCTGGGAGGCTGGTCAGTCAGCGGTCAGGACCCGTCGTTAGACCATGTCTTGATACTGTGTTGCTCTCTGATCAGCTCTCTCCATTAAAATCTTACCTCATCATGACAATTATTCCACAATACTGACAGTGGGATCAGCTCCTAGAGAGATATTATCACCTTACGACTCCAAATATTGAGGTGGCTAATACTAATGCTAACCCTGTAATAATGTACTGAAACACAGATTCATTTAGCACATCATTTCACACATTTAAGATTAAGTTGACTTTACTGGTCAATTGTACACAAGATCCAACTGAACTTTAACTTCCGCTTTTAACCCAACCTCTACGAAAGACAAATACACATACAGGTTTTGGAAAAGTGTGGGGGGTTGCCACACTGGATGCTCTGGGAGCTGTTGTTGTGGGATTTTAATTGCCTTGCTCAAGGGCACAACGGCAGGCAATGGCATCTAGGATTTAATACCAGCAACCCTCCAGTTGCCAGCTCACTCCAACAGATTTTTCACATCGGCCCTGGATTCAAACTGGCAGCCCTCCCACCGGGAGCCGGATCGCTTCTCTGAACGCTAGGCTACCTGCCATTGTTACTCGTCAAGAAGTATATTGAGGCAAAAATTAAAGACAGTTTTAGCCTACAAATAGAACTCAATTGACCTAACATGAAATTACCTTTACCAGTCAGTAAACAACAAGCGTTTTCAAGTGCAACTTTAGCAATGATGGTTTTGGGAACAAGAGCGCTGAGATTAGGACAGTGTTCTATCCTCCCTCCCTGTACTGCCCTGTCCCATGAGTAAGACACAGAGTCACAGGGAGAATGTCAATTGCATTTCCTTGATTCCTCACATCCTCGCCTCCTTCTAAAAAACAATTGGATGAGAAGGTCAGAGGGTCCCTCCCTTCTGAACTTCTCAGGACAGAGGACGCGAGGAATCAGGGAAATGCAATTGAGATTCTCCCATAGCCTTCTTAGGTCTGAAAATGTTTCCCACACGTCTGGTATCCTGGTGGCCTCATTCACAACGCAGCAGTGGAACCTCATGGGACGCCTGCTCAACGTTTCCTGTTTGGATGAAGGAGCTTGTCATAAACAGAACCCTGATGCCGATGTGTCACTGAATGTTCCGGAGCACAGGCAGGGAGAAGAGTCAGTGGAAGTAGCACTTAGGAACGGCTACATTGCAGTTCCCAGCAGTCAGAATATGGGAATGTGAAGACTTGGCATCTTCAGAAGCCATGGAGAGGCCTTTAAAAACGGTGTGTTAGCTACAGTCTCTCTTGAGTGGTCCATTCATTGGACTCGTGTCAGTGAAGCAGCAATTCAGAGGCTGAACATGCATACAGGAGCTAAACGGGATACGACACCATTCTTTTTTCTACACAATGGAAACCATTGTGATGTCTCCGCGTGCGTCCGTACGAAGGACGATAAGAGGTCGTTTCGAGAGCCCATGCTAACTCGCGTATGCTACTGTACCTATAGACTTCCAGTCATTGCGCGAACAATAGTTAATAGCCAGAATCTAGCAGTATCCCTTAACTGTGTTGCTCTTCTGTTTGTGCTGCACCCTATCTAATATTTGAAGAATGTGCCACTTTGTTTGCTGTTGAAGACATATTGCTATTCTGACCTCGGTGCTACAGCCCTCCCACGCAGCTGTTTCAACCCAAAAAGGCCACTTACACTGATGTTTGTTAATGGTCTCTTCCTGATGTTTCTGTACCCACTCAGACCAAAGGGCGAAAACATTTCATGTGATCATTTTATGTGACTAAATAATTGACAGCACTAGAGTCTTCCCACATTTGAAACTATCTGCATATCCACATTAGATCTATCGGTCTGCTACGTAATTACCATCAAGGGCATATGTTCCTTGAACCCAGCGCAACTTTGTGCCACGTTCTGATGCCAAACGTTGCAGACAGAAATGCCATTAACAGTGCTGACGTGGTTCCTTGGTCTACATGTTTGTTTTAGATAACATTTTTACATATCTGAATGTTACAAAATAAAATTTCCCCCTGCTGAACGCGCCCCGCCCCAGGTGTTTGATTTGTGAACTTACTGGATCGAAGGGCGGACGGAGTGACCTCTATCTCGCTGGCGGCCTGGTAGGGCTGGAAAGCGGACATGTTGCTGGAGTTGAGCTCTGTGGCGAACAGGTCGGGGCTCTGGGTTCCCGTGGAGCTGGCGCTGGTGCCGTCGCCTCCATGGTGAGGGTCCTGTTCATCATACACAGCCACCAGCTGACAGAGAGAGGGACGAATATTACGTTATTGACCATTACATGAGCAACAGACATGTCTTTTGCATACTATCTCCCTGCATATAGCCTATTTTTTATATATGGAGAGAGAGCGAGAGCGAGACATTGGAAAGAATTAACAAAAAAAACAGAGCAAACTAGAATGCTATTTGGCCCAACAGAGAGTACACAGTGGCAGAATACCTGACCACTGTGACTGACCCAAAATTAAGGAAATTGTGAAGGTAATGTTTACTGTTAATTTTTTATTGTTTATTTCTCTTTTGTTTATTATCTATTTCACTTGCTTTGGAAATGTTAACATATGTTTCCCATGCCAATAAAGACCCTTAAATTGAGAGAGAGAGGAGAGAGAGATACCCGCTAATGATCAAAATCCAGAAAAGGGCCGTTAAATTCTACAACCACATAAAAGGAAACAATTCCCAAACCTTCCATAACAAAGCCATCACCTACAGATAAATAAACATGGAGAAGAGCCCCCTAAGCAAGCTGGTCCTGGGGCTCTGTTCACAAACACACCCCACCGAGCCCCAGAACAGCAACACAATTAGACCCAACCAAATCATGAGAAAACAAAAAGATAAAAATAATTTACGAAGAAAACAGTGCAAACTAGAATGATATTTGGCCCCAAACAGAGAGTACACAGTGGCAGAATACCTGACCACTGTGACTGACCCAAAATTAAGGAAAGCTTTGACTATGTACAGCCTCAGTGAGCATAGCCTTGCTATTGAGAAAGGTCGCCGAAGGCAGACCTGGCTCTCAAGAGAAGACAAAATGAGGTGGAAACTGAGCTACACTTCCTAACCTCCTGCCAAATGTATGACCACATTAGAGACACATATTTCCCTCAGATTACACAGACCCCCAAAGAATTAGAAAACAAATCAAATGTTGATAAACTCCCATATCTATTGGGTGAAATACCACCATGTGCCATCACAGCAGCAAGAAAAGGGCAACCAGTGAAGAACAAACACCATTGTAAATAAAACCCATATTTATGTTGATTTATTTTCCCTTGTGTACTTTAACTGTTTGCACTTCATTACAACACTGTATAAATATATATATAATTTGACATTTGAAATGTCTTCATTCTTTCAGAACTTTCGTAAGTGTAATGTTTCCAGTTGATTTTCATATGGTTTATTATCTATTTCACTTGCTTTGGCAATGTAAACACGTTTCCCATGACAATAAAGCCCTTAAATTGAAAGAGAGGAGAGTGAGACAGAGAGACAGAGAGAGAGCGTGTGGTGTTCGAGGGAAAGAGGAACTCGAACGGTTAAGAATTCAAAGTTGACGTCTGATTTTAGTTGACCGGATCTACTGTATGATTCAGGCTTTCATTTCCAGAGTTCATTACATCCATAAACATTTGTTTCCCTTCACCCTGAGAATGACTCCATATTTTTCTGAATCTTCAAAGCTTCCTATCCTACAGAGGCCTTATTAATTCCAGGGACAAGAACGCCTCCAGGTGTTTGAGTAGGATATTCAAGCCATCACTCTGAGGCCACATGTGTTCAGCTGGTTTGCGTTACGGGTTCGGTGCTGTGAGGAAGGATACAAATCCTTCAAAAAAGGATATTAACAGTACAGTCACACGCAGGCAGCCACACTACATATTTTATTCACTATGTACTGTGGAGTACAGTCGAGGCCAAAAGGCAACCAACCGTAGCCCTAACACAGCCCGTCTCGGACTCCAATCCCCGACGGGCCACGACAGACAGACAACAGAGGGGGGTCAGGCAGAGTTTGAGGTCACAATGACTTACTATGGCGGGTTCTGTCCGCTGGAGGTAGGCTATACTGTCTGCGTACCAAATCGCACCCCATTCCCAATATAGTGCGCTACTTTTGACCAGAGTCCTGCTGAAAAGTAGTGCACTATATAGGGAATTGGGCACCATTTGGGAAGGCCCACTATCTTGCCTTGTATGATGAACGTCTGATTCTGCTCTATATAGCCCACCCTGCTCCGAGCCCTGGTCTGTTCCCGTGTATTAAAGCAGCTAAATCCTGGGAGCCTGTGGTTTTGTAGAGCAGCGCAGAGAGCAGACACCCTGGAGAGACTAACAATCTCCAGAGGGCATAGAGAGAGGTCCAACACAGGCACAAACCTCCCTTCCCAAATGGCACCCTGTCCCCTATAGAGTGTTCTTCTTGTGACCAGAGCGAGTTGTACCCTGCCCCGCTCTCCCTCCTCTCTCTCGCCCTCTCATTACATCAGTACCCTAATAAAGGCAGAGGTAAAGCAATATTCATCATAAGACATGTGACATGGGGTCAGCACAGACCCTTATGACTGGTAAAACCAGCCAGGGGTCAAAAGTTAGTTGAGAGAAGGCCGGCAGACCGCCACTGACAGACCACTCTATAAGAGGACAGACGGGGATGTGTGTGAGTGCGTATACGTGTGTGTGTGCATACTTATGGAATGGGAATATATATATATATATTTATTTATTTATTTATTTATTTATTAGGAATTCCTATATATATAGATAGGAATTACTATCTAAGTACTGTAGGCCCAGTACAGAGTCCGCGAGACTCATTCCCACAGTCAAGTCCCTAAGGGTTCCATAATATTACGTAATAGAACTAGACTGTTCTCCTCTGGGATCCATCTGGTGGTGATTATACAGAGGTAAGCAGGGCACATGGACATGGTGTGTGTGTTTAGACAAGGGCCCCTGTGTCCAGAATGTGTCACCCTCCCAGGGCTATTCGATCCCAGTTGAAACTATGACAGAGGATCAGTGTTAAAACTACTAGAAAGTTAGGTTCCATGGTAAGGATGAAAACCACTGAAGGTACACTTAGCATGCATACTAATCACCGCACTGTCTCAGGCTGTTAGAATTGCGTTTCATTTCTTTCCCAGACATCATGTGACGAGGGAGGAGTGACGCGGTACCGAAACCCGGTATTAAACGGGCCCCGGGGCTAAAAGATGAAAGGCCGTATTATCGATAAACTCAGACGTTATCGGGTCTGCTTTCGGTACTGGAGAAGAAAATACATTTCCTATTTATTATTGCTACATAAAGGTTATCTTGCACATTCTCACCAGAGAAACCGATTCCAATTTCCAATAAGATGAAGACATTCGTCTATGATGCTTTTTCGCTGTTCCCAATCCAGAAGACAGATCTCTCTCACGCGGAGCCTGTGTCTCTCTCACGCGGAGCCTGTGTCTCTCTCACGCGGAGCCTGTGTCTCTCTCACGCGGAGCCTGTGTCTCTCTCACGCGGAGCCTGTGTCTCTCTCACGCGGAGCCTGTGTCTCTCTCACGCGGAGCCTGTGTCTCTCTCACGCGGAGCCTGTGTCTCTCTCACGCGGAGCCTGTGTCTCTCTCACGCGGAGCCTGTGTCTCTCTCACGCGGAGCCTGTGTCTCTCACGCGGAGCCTGTGTCTCTCACACGGAGCCTGTGTCTCTCACACGCTACAGTACACGCTCTTAATTAGTGACGATGGCGGAGAGAGCTAAGTGTTCAAAAGTGTGTCGATGCTGACAATGCTCATTGCCACAATGCTCGTTGCCTTTTAAGGGCGGAAATACGAGCAATCTGTCGAAACATCTATGGAAAGTGCATCATGTACAGGCAGAGAAATGCACAGTTTGACTGCCCAGCTCATAGTCAATCTTTCGTTGTCTGATCTACGTTAGGTATGTATGCTAGCAGCCTAGAACCCACACACGGAGATAACTAGATTATGAGAACATGGGTCCCTGATCAAAAGGAACCATTAGCCAGCTGATTGTTTAGCTATGGGTGCGTTCAGAAATTCATTCACCTTATTGAAAAGATTATGCAACATTTTTGTTAAAGTTGCAGCTACAATGAACCAACCCACTCCTCCCTCCAATACCGCTGGTACAGGCAAAAGACAAACCCAAAGACCCTTCACGCTGGCAGCGAGTGGGAGGATGACTGAGGAGGGGGTGAATGAGTGCCACCTAGCCGTGACCAAGTTCATAGTGAAAGGCCTACACCCCTTTGCAACAGTGGAGTCCAAGGGCTTAGGTAACAGTCTGTCAGTATATATTGAGTTGTATTCATGTTTAGGATATAGTAGTATAAAAGAGTTAGTCCCATCACGCTACAACACACAACACAATAATTAAATAACGATAATCCAACACATGAAAACTATTTTTATTTTACTGTAGGGAGATGAGCAAGGTACTCAACCACAAATATACCCCTCCCTCTAGGAGTTACCACAGTGACACATTCATTCCTACCTGGTGTGGTGTAGAAAAGGCCAATGTGATCACTGAGCTGAAGGACGTGCACCAGGGCAGTGTAAAACAGAATGTCCTCCACACCAGGACTGTGTACAAATCGCAAACTGGCAAAGTATTGGCAGAGGAGATCTCAGACATTCTGGAAGAGTTTGAGATAGAGCCGAACAAGATTGTAGCTGTGACTGTTGATAATGCTGACTATATGGATGTTGCCATCAAGAAGCTACACATCCTAAAAATAGGATGCTTTGCACACACATTGAATCTGACAGCGCAGAAAATCAACCAAATGACTTCCATTGATAAATGTCCAGCCTGAATTAGAGCAGTGGACGTGTGGTTCAAGACATCCTCGATGTCCAAAACATGCTTGAAAGAAAAGCAGCAGCTCCTTGGTAAGAAGCCAGTTCAATCTATTAAAGTATTATTTTGAAATTGCCACAATTTAATTCAATATTCAAGTGTGCGGTAATTAAATGTATGTTTGTTTTTTTGCTGTTTCTGGCCTTCCGCAACAACACTCACTCATCCTTGATGTCAAGATCAGATGGAACTCAGATGGAACTCTGTCCGGGTTAGGGAGGGTTTGGCCGGTAGGGATATCCTTGTCTCATCGTGCACCAGCAACTCCTGTGGCGGGCCGGGCGCAGTGCACGCGCCCAAGGTTGCCAGGTGCACAGTGTTTCTGGCTTCCGGGTTGGATGCGCGCTGTGTTAAGAAGCAGTGCGGCTTGGTTGGGTTGTGTATCGGAGGACGCATGACTTTCAACCTTCGTCTCTCCCGAGCCCGTACGGGAGTTGTAGCGATGAGACAAGATAGTAGTAGCTACAAACAATTGGATACTACGAAATTGGGGAGAAAAAGGGGGTAAAAAAAAAAAAAAGAAGCATAACAGTTGTATCTTTTATCAATGTTTATTATGAGTATTTCTGTAAATTGATGTGGTTCTCTGCAAAATCACTGGATGTTTTGGAACTACTGAACATAACGCGCAAATGTAACCTGAGATTTTTGGGTATAAATATGAACTTTATCGAACAAAACATTCATTCATGTATTGTGGAACATGAAGTCCCATGAGTGTCATCTGATGAAGATCATCAAAGCTTAGTCATTAATTGTATTTCTATTTCCGCTTTTTGTGACTCCTCTCTTTGGCTGGAAAAATGGCTGTTTTTCTGTGACTATGCGGTGACCTAACATAATCGTTTGGTGTGCTTTCGCTGTAAAGCCTTTTTGAAATCGGACATTGTGGTGGGATTAACAACAAGTTTATCTTTAAAATGGTGTAAAATACTTGTATGTTTCAGGAATTTTTATTATGAGATTTTTGTTGTTTGAATTTGGCGCCCTGCACTTTCACTGGCTGTTGTCATATCGATCCCGGTAGTGGGATTTCAGCCATAAATTTGTAATAATGACAATTACAACAATACTGAATGAACACTTATTTTAACGTAATATAAAACATCAATAAAATCAATTTAGTCTCAAATAAATAATGAAACATGTTCAATTTGGTTTAAACAACGCAAAAACAAAGTGTTGGAGAAGAAAGTAAAAGTGCAATATGTGCCATGTAAAAAAGCTAACTTTTAAGTTCCTTGCTCAGAAGATGAGAACATATGAAAGCCGGTGGTTCCTTTTAACATGAGTCTTCAATATTCCCAGGTAAGAAGTTTTAGGTTGTAGTTATTATAGGACAATTATTATTATATACAAAATGCTGTTTGAATGAATGCTTACGAGCCTGCTGCTGCCTACCACCGCTCTATCATAGACTTAATTATAATATAATAACACACAGAAATACGAGCCGTAGGTCATTAATATGGTCAAATCCGGAAACTATCATTTCGAAAACAAAACGTTTATTCTTTCAGTGAAATAAGGAACCGTTCTGTATTTTATTGAACGGGTGGCATCCATAAGTCTAATTATTGCTGTTACATTGCACAACCTTCAATGTTACATCATAATTATGTAAAATTCTGGCAAGTTAATTTTGGCCTTTGTTAGGAAGAAATGGTCTATAAATGAAGAAATGGTCTACTGCTGCATATACCATGACTCTGCTTGCACAGAACGCAAGAAAAGAGACAATTTCACTAGTTAAAATAAATTCATGTTAGCAGGCAATATTAACTAAATATGCAGGTTTAAAAATATATACTTGTGTATTGCTTTTAAGAAAGGCATTGATGTTTATGGTTAGGTACACATTGGTGCAACGACAGTGCTGTTTTAGCGAATGCGCTTGTTAAATAGACTGTGATTCAATGATAAATTAACACCGCATCGATTATATGCAATACAGGAAAAGCTAGGTAAACTAGTAATATCATCAACCATGTGTAGTTAACTAGTGATTATGTGAAGATTGATTGTTTTTATGAGATTAGTTTAATGCTAGCTAGCACCTTACCTTGGCTCCTTGCTGCACTCGCATAACAGGTAGTCAGCCTGCCACGCAGTCTCCTCGTGGAATGCAATGTAAACGGCCATAATATTGTTAATTTCATTGGTTTCTTTTGCTGTAAATCATTCTTTATTTTACATGTCAGAAAATAAAGCAATGTTAATATTGTTCTTAATTTGTTTCGTTTTTCCCCCCGTAAAAAATAACAAAAATAACCAATAAGAATACCATGAAAGAACTGGATCGATAAGCAGTATCGGTAAGAGTAGTAATGCCATTCAATTCTTAACGTCACCCATCCCTAGTGACGCCCCCCCCACACGACCAGGTGTGTGTGTATGTGTGTGTGTGTGTGTGTGGGGGGGGGGGGGGGGGGGGGGGGGGGGGGTGTGAAGCTCCCCTTACGCCGTACTAATTGCTACCGGTGTTGGCAAGCACAGACTTGGCCCAGTCACAAAATAATTACTTGTCCACACACACAGGCATACACTCAACAGGGTTGGTCTTCCCTGAGAATGACTAGGTACGCAATTGCTAATGTGTGCTGATTGCCCTGAGAGACCGTGTAAGTGTGTCGGTCTTCCTGTGTATTTGACAGGATCGGTATGTCAAAGTTCATTGGTCGCGTACACAGAATTGCAGGTGCAGTGAAATGCTGGTGCTTCTAGCTCCAACAGAGCAGTATTAATACCTAGGAATACAAAGCTATACGCACATAATACATTTTTTAGGGAATAGGGTGCCAATTGGGACGCATACTAACATGTATGGACCCAACCAGGCCAATAACATCATCATAACTAGCTGAGTAACTGTCTGCAGCCTACAAATGTAACAGATATTTTGAGGTGGTGAAAACAACCCACCACGGTCAGTAGTAGACTGCGAGGTACTGTTCGTATTGGGTCTAGACCATTTCATGAGTTTTGTTTGATTTGTGGCATGAGAGGGGAGAGATGAGTTGTCTGTAGTCTTTTACTATAAGACATGGTCAGCAACACACACACAGCCAAACACTCAACCACATCAATCCGATCCAATCCACCCATTAAATCATGTAGACTTGACAGATGATTTGTAAATGATGTAGACGCACATAGAACCCTTGTGGAAGTGTTCATCTGTTCTCAAGACCGATGTCAAAGTGGTTTGAAGTCTGGTGGGTGTCAGGGAGATGGAATGTCTGACCGGGGTGCAACCCCACACTCCCACTGCTGTAACCACGAGTCCACCGAGAGCGAGCCGAGCCAGAACACTGCCAGCGCCTCCGTATTGTCCTTGACCCGATGGCCCTCAATCACCTACCCATGCACGCACGTGCACGCAGCCACAAGGTGCATATTTCAGAGCGACAGAGAGACAAAGTCTGACTAGCCCGGGAATGTAGGATCATGTTCAAATGTAGAACAATTGTGACTAGAAATAGAAGGAGCAGTTTGAGCGTAATGACCCCTATCCATTTCACTTAACGGAAACAATAGACAGATGTGGGAAAAGTTTCTCTGAATAAGACCTACATTGAATTATAGGGACAGAATGGAATAGTAATTGGGGACGGCGCTATAGTCATTTAAATGTATAAAGACGACATGAACCATTTCCGGGAATAAAGGCCAGACATGGCTGACTGTATACTACATAGTTCATTCGGCAAAAGGGAAACGACACATAAGCTTGTAGGAAATTGAAACTAAAACTACAGTCCACATCTTTCATCGGACACATGAAACCTGGATAAAGCTTGTTCTCACATTAACTAGCCTACATCTGATGGTTGTGTTAACCTTCGAGATCTGTGAGACCTGTTCATATCCCAGGGGAAGAGCTGCTGACAACATTCCCACTCAATAGAGGTCGGTGAGCACATGGTGATGAAGGCGTGGAGAAGAAAAAGGTACAAGACGCTCTGCATACAGGTAACTGCCAAAATAAAGGAAACACCAACATAAAGTGTCATAATAGGGGGTTGGGCCACCACGACCCAGAACAGCTTCAATGCACCTTGGCATAGATTCTACTAGTTTCTGGAACTTCCATCATTTGGTGTTTTGTTGACGGTGGTGGAAAACACTGTTCCGGCGACGCCCCAGAATCTCCTTTTAGTGTTGAATTGGGTTGAGATCTGGTGACTGAGAAGTCCAAGGCATTTGATTTACATTGTTTTCATGCTCATTTGTCATGTCATTTGGCCTATCCAGCATTTTAATTCATGGAATGTTAATCGCTTAATTAAACGCAGGAACGGCGCCTGTGTGGAAGCACCTGCTTTCAATATACTTTGTATTCCTCGTTTACTTAAGTGTTTCCATTATTTTGGCAGTTACCTTTACCTCCAATAACAAAAGGCCTACTTCCAACAGAGCTATTCAATGTGTGTTGCTGTTGACCTACTGGTTAAATAAATAGAATACCATCCAATTAAGCACCTCGGTATAGTCTGAAGAATTAGGATCATTGGGTAGTCTGAAGAATTAGGATCATTTGGTATAGTTTGAAGAGTTATGAGCACTTATACTAGAAAGACACCAACTAACTTCCAAAGCCTGGTGGGAGAACAGTTAATGAGAATCATTCATCACACAGTATCACCCTTAATCACATTGAAGCTATATTTATTCTGTTTTCCTCGATTAACGGCTTCTCAAGCCAATCAACACTTAACCAGATATCATGGGCATATTTTACAATGTGGGTGTTCAATTAACTGTGAACGACTTGTGTCGCGGCGGAGGAAGAAAAGCTTAAAGACGCGAGTGTGTTTGAACAGCTCAGTGACGACGTCTACGACGGAATAGCGTCCCGGCGCGCTTGACGCTGCACCACAGAGATAAGTTTGTTAAGAACGCAGTCTCCCTCCCCACTCGTAAATCAAATAGAGCCAGTAAAACCCACTCAGCCTGGCTGATACTAATGTCCACTTGGCAGACACAGGAAGACGGAAATGGCAATAAATACCTTCAGTTGCAGAAGGTTTACATGGCGACTAACGCAGCAGGGCGAAATGTATTGTTTCTCCATGTCCTAGTCCCAAATTGAACCCTTTTCACTATATACTGCACTACGGGCTCTGGTCAAACGTAGTGCACTGCACAGGGAATAGGACATGGAGATGGTTTGTTACTCCTTCTCCCAGCACGCATGGGCTGAGGTGTTTAAAGACACAGTACACTAATCATTCTATTTCCATGTAGCTTCATTTCCTGCACAAGGAGACACTGGGCCTTAGTTGCAGCCATTTCGGAGAACGTGCCAGTATAATACGCCAGTTCTTTGTAGGGGATGCGACCTCTACCCTGGACGGTAGGTAAGGTTGGTGTTATTCCGGCAGTGATGTAAACAGACACTTGTTTGTCTAACCTTTCTGACCGGACAGCGGAAATCTGAATGCCATGTGTGCTAAATCACTTTTCAGCTAGCTCCTTAAAACAAAAAGCCAGGGACAGCTTTCCAGAAAGAAGCTAGAGACATCCTGAGCTCTCTCCTCTCAAAAACCTCATTCCAAGAGATATTTTGCAAAACCAACGGTAATAAATGATGTTTTAAACAATGCCAGTCTTTCTCCATAGCATCTGTCTGGCCAGTGAACAACACACACTTGGCCAAAGTCATAACATCTTAAATTGAGTTAAGATGCCTTCTGACTGTTATTTCCTGGCCCGGCCGGGCCGAGTAGAGGGAAGTTGCATCGTTCCTCACGATACAGCTGGCTGAGCTCAATTGTATCAACATTGAGCAATTCTATTGTTTCACAATGTGACCAACCCAACGCTCGT
The DNA here is from genome assembly GCF_013265735.2 of Oncorhynchus mykiss. NCBI lineage: Eukaryota > Metazoa > Chordata > Actinopteri > Salmoniformes > Salmonidae > Oncorhynchus > Oncorhynchus mykiss. Next base: position 59,582,008 of record NC_048572.1, read on the forward strand.
GTAGAGCGCAGCAAAGGAAACAAGGGCTCCCTTGCTTTTCGCAATAAAACTGCACAATTAAAAGCGAGCAGCAAGAAAAAAAAAGGTCTGAAGCAGAAATGTGTTTCATCAGACAGCGTCTGGAGGAGTCCCGGGTGTCCAATACCTCCCCTTCCTGTGATGCCAGCTAAGCATTTCCCCCAGTAAAGAACGGCTTCATCCTAAATGGCACCCTACAAAGCGCACTACTTTTGATCAGGTCCCAATAGGGCTCTGGTCAAAAGTAGTGCACTACATAGGGAACAGTGTGTGATTTGGGAGTCCCTCTGCTCGCCTTTCAACGGCTCGGCGTTTCTCATCTCATCCAGTAATGGGGCCCCTGATGAGACCTAGACCTACACTAGTACCCACTTAATGAAGAATCATCATCTAGCTTTATGGCTTAGAGTATATAGAGTACCAACACCATAAGCCAACTGAGCTACAACTAAATAGCTCTGTTCAATAAGGTTCTGGCCAGGTGTAGATCACCATGTAGGTTGCCATTTGGGGCGCAGCATATTATATGTGAGCTGACAGCAGCCAATGGTCATTGGTCAAGGAGGATGAATAAGGCCTCGTCCTGGACCACGATGCATCTGGAAGAGCTCAACGCTGTATTATTGATGAGTGCTGACACTGATGTGCCCTAACCCTTAACAACCCTGTCAACAGGTCACATAGTTAAAAATGGGGGGGGGCTGAGACTGACAATCCATGGGGACCTTCAGGGTCCTAAGGGGAACTGGACCTATCTTTAATTGGAGTTCGAGGGAACATTTGAGTGGGCGGAGTGACAGTTTGGTAATGAGAAATTATAGTTCTGCTGATGTCTTCAGAAATAGAACACCGTCCGACTCCAGTTTGATAAGCAATTACTTATCCCCTTGGTTCCATTACATTGGGCGGGATTTGGATTAGAAAACATTATAATTCAAATACATGGAGATCTCAGAGGAGATTAGCGCTCATTAAAGGTATTGACAAACCATGATAAATGAATTAGGTCATCAGGTGGTTACAAGAGAGGGCCTACTCCACATAGTCATCTGATATGTTCATTTTTTATAAAATCACATAGCTATTCCCAGAAAAACGAAAATATTTTCTCAGCAAAAGGTCATCATCTTTCTCTCTTTCTCACGGTCTGTCTCTCTCTCTCTCTCTCTCTGCCAAAGGTTCTCTTCCTTCTCCATTTTGTTCTCTCTGACAGACCACTATTAGCATTAAAAGCCCTCAACATACTTAGTCACATCGCTCTTCCTTTCACCACCGTAACCCCCCAGAGCGCAGCCACAAAACCGAATTAAACTCCAATAAGCAGAGCACAAATGAAACTGTCAAATTCATGTCTTTGGGAGTTTGGCACAAATCAATAATATGGACAGGCAGTCTATGTCCCAAACGGCAACCTATTCCCTATATAGTGCACCATCCTGCCCTGGTCTAAAGTAATGCACCATGTTGGGAATAGGGTGCCATTTGGGACAAAGACCAAGTCTTTGAGACCTGAAGACTCCCCGGCGACACTGACACTCATGGTGGGAGCATAACACAAGATGGTTTTCACAGGACTCATCAGTTAATGTCAGTGTGTGCTATTTTGGCATTGGGGAAGGGGTATGACGACGTGACACTGACTATGGATCACAGTTCCTACTCTGCTCTTTTACGAAAACTAGAAGCCTACTTCTCTGCTGACAATAGCTCATCTTTAGCATCTCTGTTCACATTAGCTCATCTTCAGCATCTCTGCTGACATTAGCTCATATTTAGCATCTCTGCTCACATTAGCTCATCTTCAGCATCTCTGCTGACATTAGCTCATCTTCAGCATCTCTGCTGACATTAGATCATATTTAGCATCTCTGCTCACATTAGCTCATCTTCAGCATCTCTGCTGACATTAGCTCATCTTCAGCATCTCTGCTGACATTAGCTCATCTTCAGCATCTCTGCTCACATTAGCTCATCTTTGCTCACATTAGCTCATCTTTAGCATCTCTGCTGACATTAGCTCATCTCTGCTCACATTAGCTAATCTTCAGCATCTCTGTTGACATTAGCTCATCTCTGCTCACATTAGCTCATCTCTGCTCACATTAGCTCATCTTCAGCATCTCTGCTCACATTAGCTCATCTTTGCTCACATTAGCTCATCTTCAGCATCTCTGCTGACATTAGCTCATCTTCAGCATCTCTGCTGACATTAGCTCATCTTCAGCATCTCTGCTCACATTAGCTCATCTTCAGCATCTCTGCTGACATTAGCTCATCTTCAGCATCTCTGCTGACATTAGCTCATCTTCAGCATCTCTGCTCACATTAGCTCATCTTCAGCATCTCTGCTCACATTAGCTCATCTTTGCTCACATTAGCTCATCTTCAGCATCTCTGCTGACATTAGCTCATCTTCAGCATCTCTGCTGACATTAGCTCATCTTCAGCATCTCTGCTCACATTAGCTCATCTTCAGCATCTCTGCTGACATTAGCTCATCTTCAGCATCTCTGCTGACATTAGCTCATCTTCAGCATCTCTGCTCACATTAGCTCATCTTTGCTCACATTAGCTCATCTTTAGCATCTCTGCTGACATTAGCTCATCTTAGCATCTCTGCTCACATTAGCTCATCTTTGCTCACATTAGCTCATCTTTAGCATCTCTGCTGACATTAGCTCATCTCTGCTCACATTAGCTAATCTTCAGCATCTCTGTTGACATTAGCTCATCTCTGCTCACATTAGCTCATCTCTGCTCACATTAGCTCACATTAGCTCATCTTTAGCATCTCTGCTGACATTAGCTCATCTTAGCATCTCTGCTCACATTAGCTCATCTTTAGCATCTCTGCTCACATTAGCTCATCTTCAGCATCTCTGCTCACATTAGCTCATCTTTGCTCACATTAGCTCATCTTTAGCATCTCTGCTCACATTAGCTCATCTCTGCTCACATTAGCTAATCTTCAGCATCTCTGTTGACATTAGCTCATCTCTGCTCACATTAGCTCATCTCTGCTCACATTAGCTCATTTTTAGCATCTCTGCTCACATTAGCTTATCTCTGCTGACATTAGCTCATCTCTGCTGACATTAGCTCATCTCTGCTGACATTAGCTCATCTCTGCTCACATTAGCTCATCTCTGCTCACATTAGCTCATCTTTAGCATCTCTGCTGACATTAGCTCATCTTTGCTCACATTAGCATCTCTGCTGACATTAGCTCATCTTTAGCATCTCTGCTGACATTAGCTCATCTCTGCTCACATTAGCTAATCTTCAGCATCTCTGCTGACATTAGCTTATCTCTGCTGACATTAGCTCATCTCTGCTGACATTAGCTCATCTCTGCTGACATTAGCTCATCTCTGCTGACATTAGCTCATCTCTGCTCACATTAGCTCATCTCTGCTCACATTAGCTCACCTCTGCTCACATTAGCTTATCTCTGCTCACATTAGCTCATCTCTGCTGACATTAGCTTATCTCTGCTCACATTAGCTCATCTCTGCTGACATTAGCTCATTTTCAGCATCTCTGCTCACTTTAGCTCATCTTCAAGATCTCTGCTCATATTAGCTCATCTTTGCTCACATTAGCTCATCTTTAGCATCTCTGCTGACATTAGCTCATCTTCAGCATCTCTGCTCACATTAGCTCATCTTTGCTCACATTAGCTCATCTTTAGCATCTCTGCTGACATTAGCTCATCTTTAGCATCTCTGCTGACATTAGCTCATCTCTGCTCACATTAGCTAATCTTCAGCATCTCTGCTGACATTAGCTCATCTCTGCTGACATTAGCTCATCTTTAGCATCTCTGCTGACATTAGCTCATCGCTGCTCACATTAGCTCATCGCTGCTCACATTAGCTCATCTCTGCTCACATTAGCTCATCTCTGCTCACATTAGCTCATCTCTGCTCACATTAGCTCATCTCTGCTCACATTAGCTCATCTTTAGCATTAGAATGAGTTCTAATACTATATACTCCTCTTTAATTTACAGTATCATAAACCCATATCAAGTTAGTCAACAGGGTGGTTAGTTCCCATTGTGTTCCTAGATGCATATCACAACCTTGTCAAAGTCAGACACCCTGTCAGAAAATCCATTTGTTTAAAATCCAGTTACATGTTGCTGGTGTAGTTAAGATTTACAGAATTTTGTAGAAGGCCAGTGCAGTACCCACAGTTACCCACAAGGAACAAGTTACACTTCGTCAAGCACAATGCGGTTCATCGAGTATGCGATGCAGTCAAGAGTTACGAGGACCCAATGCAGAAAAGACTGACTGGCAGTTTGAAAGTAGGTCTAAAACCTTGGTCTTGCCTGACGAGGAATGGGTATTGACTTACCTGCATGGTCACATCAGATCCTAAACCTTCAAACACATGTTCTACAGTGCACTGAGAGATGACAGCCAGAGCAAAACAGAAAGAACAAAAGAGAGCTGAGGACACTTCAGTCCAACAGATAAACCACCACAAACATTCACCCAGAGACAGCACACTGTGCAATCTGTTGATGGTAAACTGCCACATTGAGTTTGGCCTTCAGTATGTATCATTCAATGATTGAGGTCAAGTCACTGAACACTTAGCTTTGGATGCCTCATGGGCAAAAGTGTTTAAAGCAAGATGTTGCTAATAATATTAATACTATACTGCCTAAAAATATAATTGCAACATGCAACAATTTCAAAGATTTCTGAGTGACAGTTTATAAGGAAATCAGTCAATTGAAATAAATTCATTTGGCCCTAATCTGTGGATTTAACATGACTGGGAAAACTGATACACATTGGTTGGTCTCAGAACACCAGCCAGTATCTGGTGTGACCATTTGCCTCATGCAGGGCAACCAATCTCCTTCGCATAGAGTTGATCAGGTTGTTGATTGTTTCCTGTGGAATGTTGTCCCAGTCCTCGTCAATGGTTGTGGGAGGTTGCTGGATATTGGCGGGAACTGGAACACACTGTCATACACGTCGACCCAGAGCATCCCAAACATGCTCAATGGGTGACATGGTGAGTATGCAGGCCATTGAAGAACTTCAGCTTCCAGGAATTGTGTAAAGATTACCATGTGGAGGAATGGCATAACAATGGGCCTCAGGATCTCATCATGGTATCTCTGTGCATTTAAATTGCCATTGACAAAATGCAATTGTGGTCTTTGTTTGTAGCTTATGCCTGCCCAAACCATAACCCCACCATGGGGAACTCAGTTCACAACTTTGACATCAGCAAACAGCACGCCCACATAACGCCATACACATGGTTTGCGGTAGTGAGGCCAGTTGGATGTACTACCACATTCTCTAAAACAACATTGCAGCTTATGGTCGAGAAATGAACACGTTAAAAGTAGCCTTTAATTGCCCCCAGCACAAGGTGCACCTTCGTAATGATCATGCTGTTTAATCAGCTTCTTGATATGCCACACCGGTCAGGTGGATGGATTGTCTCGGCAAAAGAGAAATGCTCACTAACATGGGTGTAAACAAATTCTTTCAAAAAAATACGCTTTTTGTGCGTATGAAACGTTTCTGGGATCTTTTACTTCAGCTCATGAAACATGGGACCAACACTTGACTTATTGCGCTCATATTTGTGTTCAGTGTACATGTACACACTGACCACTAATCAACGTCAATACTTAGCATCCAAATGGAATGGAATCCTGTTGGAATAGGGGAATGAATTCCTCCCTGACTAAATCATGTTCTCGCAAAGGACAGACACTTTCTCTGATCCCTCACAAGACCACAGAGTACGAGACTACTACTGTGGCACCATGGTGGAAGTGGAAAAGCTATACATCCTAAACATGAGACTATTACCAAATGAAAGAGCCGGGAGAGTAGAACAGGCATTCAGGCTTTCCCCGTGGAGACATTTTTATTAAGAGGAAATGGACACTTTATCCAGTATCTGGGGAGAAGGAGAGGTGCACAAGGCTGGCCTTGTACTGCATGGAATAAGCACTTTTGCTTGCAGCATAAGACAGCAGAAAATCCACATGATACAATACACATTGTCCCAAAGAATAGAACAAGCCGTGAAAAAGCTTATCTAAGAAAAGGAACAAACTAGCTCATTTGTGGTGACAAAGAATGTCTGTGTCAACACTGTGTCCCATATCACAGGAAGCTACATTCACAAGATCCCTGTTTACTTGCTTTACACTGCATAGGCATTGTAAAATAACACCACAAAATGCTTACACAAGTCATATTTCACTCTAACAACTATTTAGACGTTCATCCGTACGAGCAAGGATTGTAAAGGCACAGTTAACAGGCCGTCGACTGAGCAAGTCATCAGAATTCACAGGGCCAACAGTATTTGACCATTTTTATACTGGGCATAGCTTCAGTACATGTTTTCACTGTCTGGCTCAAAAGACACGGTCATAATAAACGTGTGTGTATTTATTTACCTTTATTTAACTAGGCAAGTCAGTTAAGAACAACTTCTTACTTTCAATGACGGCCTAGGAACAGTGGGTTAACTGCCTTGTTCAGGGGCAGAACAACAGATTTGTACCTTGTCAGCTCGGGGGTTTGAACTTGCAACCTTCCGGTTACTAGTCCAACTCTCTAACCACCGCTACCCTGCCGCCCATGTGTGATGTCGCTATACACATAAATAACTCCCAGACAGACTTGTCTCTCCCGACCGGACACTAACAGATCTACGTCACACCACAGGCTTTGGTCAAAAGTAGTGCACTATGTAGGGAATAGAGTGACATTTGGGACGCATGCAGGAAAATGATCTGATAGGCTACCAATATTTGTTTCTACATCCCAGGGACTGTACTGGCTGATATGAGTCATATCTTAGATGAACTTCCCATGACCAAGATACTGTTGGCGCCTCCAAAATGAGCCTCTGAGTAACCATTTGAAATAATTGCATTCGTTTCATCATTTTATAAAATGACTTAGATAAACCATCTCAGCCTGATTTGTCAGAGGGGTTTGTCAGATGACTGTTCAACAGAAGTCCCAGTAGTATCGACTCCAATTGGACAGCTCCACCCAACCTATTACAACCTGTGGCACAGGCCAGACAGTCAGGACATGTCTCAAATGGCACCCTATTCCCTATGTAGTACACTACTTTTAACCAGGGCCAATAGGGAATATAGCACCATTTGGGACAAAGATGAGGTATCTGTTCTGCTGCCTTTGTTCTGTGCTTCAGTTCAAAGGATATTGTCTGTTGGGGTTTAATATTATTCAAGAGTGAGTGGACAACAAGTCCAGCTCCCCTCGTACAGCAATTAATCTTGTGTGAGCCCTGGTGTACCAGATTTCAAAAGATAAAGAAGTCTGCATAATTTCTGAGCCAATTACCATGACAGGCAGGGAGGAGAGAGGACTGGAGGACGTTGACAAATGCTGCCTGGAATGGGACTCAATTTACGCAGCGACCTCTCCTCCAGGAGACCAAGTCTGACACTAAAGGCGTCCGCATGCCTCCCAGCCTAAACACTTTGTGCATATACTGTATTCTGATGACATTGTGACGTTTTTGTTCGTTTTGGACTATAAGGGTTTTTTTCAGCTTTTCGGGCAAAAATTTTTTCTTGAGGCAAGCCGAAGCCGGTAGCCAAAGTCCACGCCCCTTCGTAGGTGATTGGTCAACAGTAGGGATTCTTCAATAAAGTCTTTGTTGTCATTCAACAAGAGACGACTAGTTTCCATGCACACTTTTTCATTGAGAAATACTGCACCGAAAATTTGCGCGACTAACATGCTGACCAGACCGGACATCGCAAAACAAGAAATCCATGTTATTCAATTATTGCGCGCGCGCCAACGAGCGTCTGCGTTGCCAAGGGCTAAAATAGAAGCCGTTCCTATTTCCGACGCAGATCGCGCTGCAAGTCCTGCCTCTCTCATCTCCTCATTGGTTTATAGAAGCAGGTACCCATGTGCCATCTCCTCATTGGTTTTACCCACGTGGATGATTGAAAGACTAAATGTTTTTCTGGTTGTCGTGGTAATACTATGAAAGTGTAGATGCCAATCACCATAAGTTCAGAGATGAAAAAGCCTGGAAGGAAGAGAGATGCCTAGAAACGATTCAGTTGGCAGTTTTATGTGTGGATTAATTGTCAGAGTACAGGACCTTGTGCATTTCAGGTAAAATAACAACTCAATGTTTATATCCCAGGACAAATTAGCTAGCAACAGCAAGCTAGCTGAATAGGACAAATTCGCTAGCAAGTGCAAGCTAACTAGCTAAATTGCCATACATGTTTAACGCTTTTCGACCTGTCCTCAAATTAATGTCATTGGTTCAGAGTTTGTTTTGATATTTTAACCTGAGTGTCGTGATCGCGTTTGGTGTAAGGGGACAAAATAAATGTATGTACAATAGCCACGATGGCGCACGCGTGCAGCCGGTTTGAGTTCCGTGAAAGACCTCCTCTGCAAAAACGTCAACATTCATGACTGGTTTCTTGAGTCATCTTAGGTTAATTCTGACTATTTTGAGGAAGTCTATAGTGCCTACGGCGTCTCAAAATGGAAAAACATTATTGCCGCTTTGTTCTTGTTTTTCAAGCAAAGCTATTTTATGGGAGTATGCGAGCACTCGTTCGTTTCGCCTAGCCAAGTTCTGAAACATGCTGACGCCTTAAGTCTGCATCCCAAATGGAGCCCAATTCCCTCTATAGTGCACTACGTTTGACCAGGCTCTGGTGAAAGGTAGTGCACTATAAAGGGAATAGGGCGCCATTTGAAAAGTGAACCTAAGCCTGTTCACATGGGCCACTATCTGCAGAAGACACCCAGTCTACAAAAGCTCTTGGAGAAATGACTGAAGGCCATTTCGACTGGACCTTCAGTGATGTTATAACTGTAGATCTATTGCAGAGATGAAACCAATAACAAACGTATCATACCGTACACGTGGGTGAAAGGAAATTGTTCTAGAAATGATCCCAAATACCCTTAGCTTGTCTAAAACGGTCCATATTTACTGTAGAATATCTTGAAATGATTTGTGGCACCTCTTGGTCTTTCTTTGGATTTCTTGAATTCCTCTGCAACCCCCAATTTCTAGATGACAACATGAAAAAAAACAGAGGGAAAGAGGTGGTAATGTTTAGAGGTACCTTTGTTTCACTGCTGTAAGTGAGACTGACAGCTAGCTCAAACGTAACCATGGCAAATGAGGGTGGGTACCACAGAGATCCGTATTGACACACAATTTTGGGGTCAAACGTGCACTGGTCTCTGCCCAATCACCCCAGCCAGTTTACCCCTCCTAAATCTCTCATTTCATCTCGTGTACACTCCAACCACTGACGGAAAGGCTGAAATGCTATACAGGCAATTTGACAATCAGCAGCCTTGTTTGAAGGAGAAGCAAAGTGAAGTGGCCTTGATTTTCCTCTGAGCATGTATCAAGGGTGGCATCCACACACAGAAAATCACTGACAGTCATCACAGGGAGCATAACACTGTTGAAACACTTCTCGCAAGAGAATCAATCTCCTATTGAAAAAAGACTACATTATCATCACGATCTGCGTCAGCGCCAATACATTCCTTTCCAACAACACGGTACATAGATCCGAATATGATCTAGCCTACAGTAGACTACACAAAATGCAGTCTCAGCCCACCTTTACAGTAAGGACAGGGATTCAAACTAAGTTAACCCAGACGAGATGCCCAACACCATCAAAACACCAGACTTGTGATGATCAAATGGGCCGTCTGTTGTCTGTTCCGGTAATTCCTTCTCTATTACATAGACGGGCTAATGCAGGCAGTGCGGCACGGCACTGTGGAGAGATGGATTCAGTCAGTGATCCGATCTGTGAGTAGCCTACAGTCCAGTGAGAGCACGGATAGAGAGCACTGATACGGACCCTTTCAGTCCCACTGGGTGGAGAGAGCAGTGATTAGAGGGTGGCTGGTTGTGCACCTCTGACTCGGTTTCCCCATGTTAAAACCATTAGGCCTAATCAGTCCATGCCAGGCTCTCTGGCGCTCCATGTCCGTCCGGAGGAAAGTGTGTGTTTCTGTCTTTCTTCTCCAGGGAGCAGAGGAACTCTGTCCACATCTCATAACCCTTAAACAAAATCAGCAGATTCTTGAGGAAAAGCCAAAACGCTGCCCACCCCTCTGATTGTGCTATCAGATCCAAACCAGGACTCATAAAAACACTTTAAAACAAAATAAAAGAAACACCAGCAAAGGGCGTTGGGTCACCACCAGCAGACAGAACAGCTTCAATTGAGCCCTGGAATAGAATCTACAAGTGTCTGAAACCATTGGAGGGAAATTCCGTCATTTGGTGGTTTGTTCACGGTGGAGGAAAACGCCGTCTCGGGCACCACTCCAGAATCTCCCATAAGTGTTCAATTGGGTCGAGATCTGGTGACTGAGACGTCCATGCCATACGCACTACACAGGAGATTCAAAAAACCAACTCGTGACCACTCGTCATGGGGGGCAGGACAGAGTTTGGGAAACCCTGCTCTAAAGGGATTGAGAGGACCTAAACCGTGCCAGGAAAACACACCCCACACCACAGCCGCCAGTACCTTTATTAAGTTTCCTTTATATTGGCAGTTACCTGTAGATGACCAAGCCTTGTCCGAGCCAAGAACAGACAACAGCGCAGGAGCCCTCTCTCATGTCTCTGTGGCATGAGGAAACATACATACACCCCCTGGACAGGACGCCAGTCTATATTAACTAGCCTATATGGTAAGAATGTCTAAGACATTAAATCAGGTTGTGTATGTGTGTTACGCCCCACATCCCATCCTCCACTCAACACACACTTGATCTGCGATGATCCCAGAACTGCGTACTTGTCGGGCGTCCACCGCCCTCAGCTGTACCCCTCTCCGGGCATTAGCACTTTCTAAATGAGGTACGGTTGGTTGCCACAACAGAGACGGAGGCGGAAGCAGCAGTGGTTAATGAGGATGATGTGAATACGTAGCTTATCCCCAGCACAGCCATGGTGGCGGGCTGGCTGGCTTCCTCTGGACTCTCCTCGCCTACGACCTCATTACCAACCAATGCTCTTGACCCGGCTCGCACTTGTGCAGCAGCAGCCTATGAATGTAAATGTCAGAAACTTAAGCGCATAATGTATGCAATGGCGGTAAACCATATATACACCGGGGCATTTTGCAATACAGACGGTATGATTTTCAATACAGTCAACAACAACGTTTCAAAAAGGTTTGGGGGGGGGGGGGCTTGAAACGACCACTGCTTATAGCTACAACTACAGTGCTTTCCGTATTCACACCCCACGGACGTTTTACATTTTGCTGTGTTACAAAGTGGAAATAAAACGGATTTAATTGTAATTTTTGTCAACCATCTACACAAAGTACTCTGTAATGTCAAAGTGGAAGAAGAATTTAATTGTATTATTATATTATTATAAAAAAACACGAATATATCTTGATTAGATAATTATTCGACCCCCTGAGTGAATGAATACATGTTAGAATCACCTTTGGCAGCGATACCAGCTGAGAGTCTTTCTGGGAAAGTCTAAGAGCTTTTCACAACTTGATTGCATAATATTCGCCCATTATTCTTTATTAAAGTACACAAGCTCTGTAAAGTTGGTTGTTGATCATGGCTAGACAGCCATTTTCAAACCTTGCCATAGATTTTCATGCTGATTTAAGTCAAAACTGTAGTTAGGCCACTTAGGAACTAGGCCACTTAAGAACATTCAATGCCATCTTGGTAAACAACTCCAGAATATAAGCTGAAAGGTGATTTTGTCTCCCAGTGGAAAGCAGAATAAACCAAGTTGTCCTCTAGGAAATGATGCAGGCACCACCATGCTTGAAAATATGAAGAGTGGAACTCTGACGTGTGTTGGATTAGTGATGTGTTGGATTTGTCCCAAAAATAAAGTATTTTTGCAGGATTACTTTAGTGCCATGTTGCAAACAGGAGAACCACTGAGAACCACTGAAAAACCTCCCGGGTCTTTGTGCTTGAATCTGTGTTTGAAATTCACTGCTTGACTGAGGGACCTTACAGATAATTGTACGTGCGGGGTACAGAGATGGTGTAGTCATTTAAAAGTGTTGTTAAACACTATTATTGCGCACAGAGTGAGTCCAACTTATTATGGGACATGTTAAGTACATTTAGTCCTGAACTCATTTAGGCTGCCAGAAGAAAAAGAGTTCCACACTTATTGACTCAAGATGTTTAAGCTTTTCATTTCTAATTCATTTGTAAAAATGTCTAAAAACACAACTCCACTTTTGACATTACGGGACATTGTGTGTGGATCAGTGACAAAATCTCAAATGTAATCCGTTTTAAATTCAGGCTGCAATTAGGAAAAAGTCAAGAGTTGTGAATACTTTCTGAAGGCACTGTATCTATGTTCTGCCAAATAAATGAATCTCCAGCTCAGGGCTCCCAGCTATGCATTTGCTTTGCCAACTTGCTCCTGTGGCTAGCTTGCAGGATCAAGCTTCCTGATTACAAAAGACGCAATCAATACCCTTCCTGGATCAAGATCCCTGCTGCCTAAGAGTCCAAAATGTTTTTAGTTTTTTTTATTTATATTTTCATATATATGGACAAAAACAGCGCTCCTCGTGTGCAGTGCCGGTAATACCATACACCCCAGGTATGGTACAGGAACGGTTTGAAAGCATGAATATCTGGATAGTGCCCAACCCAAACATAATGTGCATGTTTTACCACCCTGTTTGTATGGGATTAACATTTCATTAAAGGTGATGGTGAACTGTGAGCAGCTAGCAAGGTTACCGTAGCTACTAGTGAACATCACAACAGCAGAGGACATCGGTGGGGCTTCCCTGTTTAAACCCTAACGGAGATGAAGGGGCCCCGGCAGTTGGTGGGTGAAGGTTGAGGAGGAAGTACAGTATTTGGTTAGTTCATATTGCCTCTCTCCTCCCCTGTTCCTCCTCAGGCGGTGTGTAGGCTAAATGAGATTTCCTTGGTGTGAGTGGGTCAGCGGAAGGTCGTTCCTCTCTGGCTGGAGGTGCTGGTGTATCGATGGAGCATGAGAGATGAGATGAGCGACAGGGCCACCAGTACAGTGTTGTCTGGAGTGCCTCTCCTCTCCAACTCTGACATTAGGCTTTATCTCTGGGTACAGACCCATCACAAAAACGGTTGCTATTTCTAAATTACACTGGGATCCAGGTACTGTACTCACCACCCTGACAGTTCCACCCTGAGAGGCTCTGATGGACTACATGTTCAGTCTTAATTAAGGACAAGAGACACCGCAACGATAGGACAGTCACCCGTTGCTTTTAACTGTTCATTGGTCTGTTATGTCCTTTATTCTTCTTATTTGATGTACAATGCGGATGTGTTTGTGCCAGTGTAAACCGTACGTATAGAGGAGGTCTTTGCCTGACAGGGCTATATCCTGTCCTGGTGCACACTAAACTCATCCTAGCTGGACCACCAGGTTTCCGGAGCCGTGCCGAAACCCCATTCTGAGCCATTCTAAAGACTTCAGTCATTAAAGCCAGAGGGGAAGGAACTGCTTCTGGAAAAGAGTCGGCACTTCTGACCGACTCTGCCGCCTCCTCCGCCACATGACCACATCCTGTTGGCCAGAATAAGTCCACTTCCTGCTCTGTTACTTCCTGTTTATTCCAAGGTGCAGCCGCTGTGACGGGGGAAAAAGCAGGAAGTTTTAATCGCGGGGGGGGGGGGGGTTGTACAGGCCCAAGACCACAACAGTGCTACTGTTGAGATGACATGTAGCGAGATAGTGAGTTGACTAACATCCACCCAAACGCAGGGCATTAAACATTGACAGGCACGAACAGCATAGCAATAGCTTGCCTACCTGTATTCTATTGTCCTGCACAGATCATGTAAGTCTACGGGGGTTTAGAGCAGCGCCTGTGCTCTCCTCCCAGCTGACAGAAGGAGAGAGAATAGCAGACTGTCTCAATGCTAACACCACAGTGCCTCCTTCTGGAAGAGAAGAGTATTAACTGTGGGAAAAATGCCCAGCATCAACAATGGACAAAACCTATGTCTATTCAAGGAAGGCTTTGGCAAGCAAGCAGCACACAAACACTCCCACATTGTGGGATTCATTTCCTCAGAGAAGCGAGCAAAAGCTGGTGGGGGTCGATTGAGCGGTTGCATGATGTGATGCGACACTATAAAGACAAGTGCCTTCTGTCATCAGGTCCTCTCTCTTTAGAGATACAGTTCCTAGAAGATGTGATAGTCGCTGCAGGCAACTGAGGGCGAACTACAGTATGTCCCCTCTAGCCAGTGGTCGACCGAAGAGAACACCCAGCAAGGACGTCTCAGTGTGTGGCTGTGTAAACAGAACGCGCCGCCACGGTGTCTGTGATTGTGTGCCGCGTTGGCCTAGCAACCACTTCCTGAATCCTCCCTGGACCAAGAGGCTACTCCTTCCCACAGACGAACCACAGCTGGCTGGCATTGGTGACTCACTGTGGCAAACCCTGGTGGCTGGACACCACGCTGTGTGTGTGTGTGTTCTGTGTGTGAGCGAGGGAGTGTGTGTGTGTTCTCCTGGCTCTCTGGGCACGGGAGCAGAAGCAGCCTCCTGGGATTAACATGGAAGGTCCAGTGTTTGCGGTGTCATAAAACCAGGCTAGTGGTTTCCTGTTTGACTCGGCGAGATGTTGAGATGAGCTGTTACATAGAAGACAAACCGCCTGATGAAAGACACACAGTCTGCCACTACTGACTGAATGAGTCCAGCAACGTCAGAGCAGGACAGTCTCAAAGACTATGTACCAAGAGAGACCTCTGCTGGTCAAAGGCAGAACGTTGCCTGACAGAGAGAGGACAAAGGACACAAAACTGTGGCAGCATTCAGTGCTGACCTAGGATCACACCCCCATCCATATGATTCTATCCATTATGGTCCAAAAGAAACAACTGATCTCAGAGCAGCACTTCTATTCTGAAATGCTTCATGGATATGGGCCCCTAAACTTGGCTACATCAGACAGATGGCCTCTCTACCCAGTATCAACCACACAGTACATGTGTATCCTGTTGTCAGATGTCATTTTTTACAACCTTTATATAACTAGGCAAATTCTTATTTACAATGACGGCCTACACCGGCCAAATCCGGACGATGCTGGGACAATTGTGCTCCGCCCTACGGGACTCCCAATCACGGCCGGTCGTGATACAGCCTGGATTCAAACCAGGGTGTCTGTAGTGACGCCTCAAGCACTGAGATGCAGTGCCTTATATACCGCTGGGCCACACGAATCATGTTCTGCTTCAGTTGGGGCTCAGGGTGAGGCTAGAGTTCAAATAGCCCAGAGTTCAAACTGTATGCACATCAGATAAGACCACACAGCTGTATCAGGTTTGGGTTTCTATAGCGGTTGCTGGGTAGTTGTGGTCGTGGTGCTCCTAAAAACATGTAGGTCAACAACAGCTGCTCTTTAAAAGCACGCTTTTTAAATGTTTCACTAGCACAGACACTTTCAATAAAAAAAAGGTTGGAATATCAGCTGATATGAATCATCTGAGAATCACTTGACGGCGCCTGCATGCTCCGAGACACATTATGATAGAGGCGCGTTGTGGTGACGAAACAGGCCGTGTTTCTTTCACTGACTTCTAGCTGAGGGGAAAATAATGTAGTTACACCACGCTTCAGTAAGGCAGGACAAGTCATCAATACGATTTCAAACGGCAACAAATAAATCACTCAAAAGCTAAAGGTATTACAGTCGGACAAATTGGGAGTGGCGCATTCAACCATAGTTGAGAATGAGATGTAACAGAGGGGAGAAAGTAAGGACATGTTGCACTTACAGGTGTACACCACAGGAGGGCAGCGGTGTTCCTCTGTACTTTCACCCTGTACTTTAAACCTGCACTTTAACCCTGCACTTTAACCCTGTACAACTTCTACTACTACTTCATCAACTTGACAAACGCACACAAAAAGGTCTGTTTTATTGCGACTGTCCGCATTTGGTATGAAATCAGTCTTCATTTTCAGGAAATACAGGAGAAAAGGCGTTTTACCAAAATATCCTCAGTGCGCAACAAATACTCAGAGCTAGAGGGAGGGAGTGCAACAAATACTCCGAGCTAGAGGGAGGGAGTGCAACAAATACTCAGAGCTAGAGGGAGGGAGTGCAACAAATACTCCGAGCTAGAGGGAGGGAGTGAAGGAGGGCGTGAAAGAGGGAGAGGAGGGAGGTTTAAATTCAATATGATTAACATACCCTTCGATCTGTGGGCACCCTATTCCCTTTACAGTGCATTATTTTTAACCAGGGCCCATTCGAATCTGGTCAAAAGTAGTGCACTATATAGGGAATAGGGTGCCATTTGGGATGTGTATTTCTAGACTCCTATTGACCTCTCATACATTCTCTTTGTCTCCACCTCACTGATCTCACACCTCTGTAAGATAACCACCAACACAACCCTGATAGGCCCTTTGTGATCATGGTGACAAGATAAAGCAGCAGATGGGGGGACCATTTGAAGGGCAAACGGGGCAAATAATCAGATTTGTCCTGTAGTTTTAAAACAGCAGTCATAAACCAACCATGTGTCTGTGAGGGGATACAGCCTGCGCGATAACCTTCACACAAGGGCCATGAAGAAACCGCTATTACGCTAAACTCAAAATAGAAGACAGAATTCTTTCCTTTAATGTGATATTTCTTGGTACTAAATTTCAGGAAAATCTCAAACTGCTTAAATATCGCAAGTCTATTTCCACACTGAATGACTCGGACGACAAATGAGGCATAGCCTACTTGAGCGGCGCAAAAAAATGACTTCAAGAAGGAGCGAAGAGCTTGTGTCTGAAACGATCTCTGACTGATCTTGGCCTCCGTCTACAGATCCTCACTCTGAGAGTTTTGCCCCTAAAAAGACTTGTTACATTATCATCAACAGTGCTCTGGCCACAGACCCATGACAGAGCAGGAGAGCCAGCCAAAAGCCTCATCACCACAGAGCAGATCAAAGGCTCGGCTCAGCGCACATTGTCTCATTCTCTCTCGCTCGTTGCAGTCCTGCTCACCTTCCCCCTGACTGCATGAATAACCATGACTCAGGTTAACGTGGTGAGTGTTCCTCTAAATGGGGGGGGGGGGGGGGGTTGAATGTAGGTGCGACAGACTGAACTGTTCCAGACACACCACCGTTACAATGCTCTACTTTCTGAGATTCATACCAGCTCCATGGAAACCAAGGCCAACAAGGAATACTGTCACCAAGGCACTAGTAAGACACCTAGAGTCACAGAGTGTGTGTGTGTGTGTGTGTGTGTGTGTGTGTGTGTGTTTGAAAGGCTGGCTTTCATTAACACACTGACAACGCCCACTGCTTGGGAAGTACAACATCTGGCTTGTAAAACACACAAGGAATATTCCGTTTTAACTGAAGGAAACTCTCGCTTAACATTTGTTACCCTTTTCTGTACATAGTTCTATAAAATTAGTCAGTGACTTTCTTGACAAATGTTGTTCACGGGGGTCTTAAATGAGCAACGCGCCCAAATGACGAATACACAGGGCCAGCTTGCTTACACGGCGTTCCAATCTAAAACACATTAGACGCAATGGAACACAATTCACATCGAACGTTCCGCCTCCGTTCAGAATTTAAAACCCCTCTTCAAGTGGTGAACTGGTCCCATGTTTAAAATGGACACTTGTCCTCCGTTCAGACTTTAAAACCCCTCTTCAAGTGGTGAACTGGTCCCATGTTTAAAATGGACACTTGTCCTCCGTTCAGACTTTAAAACCCCTCTTCAAGTGGTGAACTGGTCCCATGTTTAAAATGGACACTTGTCCTTTGCACCCAGCAACATACACACGGTATGATTCATGTACTTGACTTAGCCTCCACAGCTGAGCCCCACCGCAAATAAATAGTCTGTCTGACGAGCCGAGACACTCCCCTGGCTACCTAACAGAGACCTAAGAGACCTAACAGAGTCTCTAGACCTTTCTACCAGGTCTTGAAAAGAAAACGCTGGTACAAAAGGTGTGAGTGAGTGTACATTTTGGGCCAGTAACTCCCAGCACCACTAACGGCAACAACATAGCAGTTTGTGTGTTTAAGCGTCTCCTATAGATCTTTCTACAAAGGACATCTTGCTTGGTGTCCGTACAGCCTCGTATAGAGGACATGTTGTTGTTCCTGTTAGGGGCGGGGCCCAGGAGGAGTAGCGTGGAATAAACGAGGTCATCCGTTAGCAGCTCTGAAGGGCGTCTTTGAGGATGGAGATCGAGGCAGATAAATGATATTCCCTGTGTGTATGTGTTTCACATACATACTCTACGCAGACAGCTAGGTGCATGACCTGTTGATATGTGTCTGGGGCATTTGTGTTCTCGCTATGGTTTCAAATCAAGTGATAGACCATGCCTGGGCTGCTTTTAAGTCAAGTTTTGTGTCCAGTTTGAACAATGTAAAAAACCCACAATCCCATCGTTTTTCTTTCTGCATAACTGTAATAAATATCAGTGTGTATTATAGCGGGGGTCAACATTCTTAAATTGTCTGTGTCCTGAAAATCAATGCACTCGTCAGACAAACAAGTGGGCCAAATATAGTATCCTCAAAATCAATACATGTAAACATTTATTGTGTTTTCGTGGATATAACACGATCAAAAATCCCCCTCCCAACGGCGAACACTGAGGGTTTGCCGATAACAGTTGACTTGCTCGATTTCACAAACGGCTGTTGAACTCGTCGTCCTTGCTCTCTACGGAGCACAAGGCCACATTGTTTTATTTATTTTAATCAGGAAGGATGGAGAAACCAAACCCTGTGTCTGGGACTGGTATAGCAGGTAATGCCGCCTGCAGCACATGGACCTGATACGGTCAACCCTCAGCGTGGGTATGCATCCCGGAGCCACATCTCCCTCACACCCTCATTAGCACATATCTCTGTCTCAATAAGATAAAACATACTGTTCGAAATTATATATATAAAAAAATATATATAAAAAACATCCAAACCCCTGCCTTCCACTTGGAGGGTTGTAATGTAATTCAAGACAGGGCAGGGGTGTGTCAGTGCCATGGGGGGAAGGGGGGGGTCAGTATTAGAGGTCGACCGATCATGATTTTTCAACGCCGATACAGATACCGATGAATCGGCCGATTTAAAAAAATATATGTATTTGTAATATTGACAATTACAACAATACTGAACAAACACTTATTTTAACTTAATATAATTAATATAATAATGTTTACACGCGTGCTTCTGCCTACCACTGCTCAGTCAGATACTTAGATACTTGTATGCTTGTATACTCAGTCAGATTATTTGCAATGCAGGACACGCTAGATAACATCTAGTAATATAGGTTTAATGCTAGCTAGCAACTTACCTTGGCTTATTGCATTCGCGTAACAAGCAGTCAGTCTCCTTGTGGAGTGCAACGAGAGAGAGAGGCAGGTCGTTATAGCGTTGGACTAGTTAACTGTAAGGTTGCAAGATTGGATCCCCCGAGCTGACAAGGTGAAAATCTGTCGTTCTGCCCCTGAACAAGGCAGTTAACTCACCGTTCCTAGGCCGTCATTGAAAATAAGAATATGTTCTTAACTGACTTGCCTAGTTGAATAAAAGGTATATTAAAACAATTATATTAATTACATTTTAATTTAAAAAAAATGTATATAAAAAAAATAATAATAATTTTTAACAAATGTAAAAAATAAAAAATAAAATATCGGCAAATCGGCGCCCAAAATACCGATTTCCGATTATTATGAAAACTTGAAAATCAGCCCTAATTAATCGGCCATTCCGATTAATCGGTCGACCTCTAGTCAGTATGTCACATTCAGACAGGGATTCCAGTCATAGGCACACTGAGGCACTTGACAGTGGTTTGACTGGGGTGCCTCCCAAATAGCTCCCTGTTACCCATATCCCTATAGGCCCTGCCATTTGAGATTGAGTATTTTATGACGTGTTGGGACAAGCAGGGCCTTTCAAGTCTCCCCTGGGTTTATTTAACCTCCTGGCCCTCCTGTCTGTTGGTGTTTGTTGGAGTGTTGGTCTACACACTGCAGACAGACATGTCTATTGGTCCCTCTACACACTGCAGACAGATATGTCTATTTCAGATCTGGGTTCAAACACCATTTGACATCTTTGCTGTAGCTTGCATAAAGTGCCATATGGGCAGGGTTCACAGTTTTGGGAGTATGATAAATGGACCAAGCTTAATCAAGCACAGGTCATAAGGTATTCAAACTCAGGTCAAGCCCACTGGTCCATCCACCCTTGGTCTGTCATGTCAAGTACTGACTGATGGACAGGTGTGTGTGTGTGTGGGGGGGGGGGGGGTCTGTTTTATCAGCCGTGGACTCGTATGCACAGGACGCACATTGTATGGCACTGTCCAAAGGAAATCTTACATGCAGGTTCCTTCTCAACAATACAACAATAAAAGATACGAACATGAAGTAAATGGCTCAATAGAATCTATATTTTTTTTTGTTGTTGTTGCATATGTGCAATATAGGAAGGCACAATTTATAGTCAAATAGTTCCACGTATCAGGGAAGGAGGGATTGGGGGGGAAAGTGTTTAAATTGTGCAGTATTAGTAATAGTAAATAAGAGTATGGTAGCAGCAATTGTGATGTGTATGTGTGTAGCTTGAGTGTGTGTGCGGGTGCGTGAATGCTAAGGTACGGACAGTCAGTGCATGTGGTCAGTCCAGTTCGAGTGTTCAGCAGTCTGATGACTTGTAGATAGAAACAGACTCTGAGCCTGTTGGTATCAGACCTCATACCATCTGCCCAACGTTAAGCGACTGAACACCTCTTGGCTGGGGTGTGTGGGGTCCTTGATAATGCTGCAGGACTTCTTCAGGCAGTGTTTCAAGTAGATGTCCTGGATGGGTGGGAACACAGCCCCAGTGATGTATTGGGCCGTCTTCACCACCCGCTGAAGGGCCTTGCAAACGTGGACAGAGGAATTCCCGTACCAGGCCGTGATGCAACCGGTCAGGATGCTCTCAATGGTGCAGTGGTAGTATTTGGAAAGGACCTGGGGTGGCATCCCAAATTTCTTCAACCACCTTAGGAAGTAGAGACGCTGTTGCGGCGTCTTGACAAGACTGGTGGTGTTGTTGGTTCATGTCAAGTGCTCAGTGATGTGGACGCCGAGGAACTTGAAACTGCGGACTCTCTCTACTGCAGTCCCAATGACTTCCTGAAGTCAACAAATCAACTCCTTTGTTTTGCCGACATTGAGTGAGAGGTTTTTGTCCTGGTACCACAATGCCAGTTCACTTACCTCCTCCCTATAGGCTGACTCATTGTTGTTGGTTATCAGGCATACAATTGTGGTGTCATCAGCAAACTTGATGATGGAGTTGAAAAGCCACGCGGTCGTAAGTACAGCAGAGGGCTGAGGACACACACCTGGGGGACCCTGTGTTAAGTCACTGTGGCAGAGTTGTTGTTGACAATCCTCACAGCTTGTGGTCTGCCCGTCAGGAAGTCCAGGATCCAGTTGCAGCATCCAGACCTAGGGCTCTGAGCTTGGTGACGAGCTTGGAGGTAACAATACTGTTGAATGCTAAACTGTAGTCAATGAACAGCATTTTCACATAGGTGTTCATCTCATCCGGATTGTTAGGGCCGTGTGAATGGCATCTTTTGTGGATCTGTTGGTGCGGTAGGTTCATTGGAGTGGGTCCAGTGTACCTGGCATACTGGCCTTGATGTGGGCCATGACCAGCCTCTCGAAGCACTTCATGATGACCGGGGTGAGTTCAGCGATAGTCATTTGGGAATGTCACCTTGGTTCTTGGGCACTGAGATGATGGTGGTGTCCTTGACGCAAATGGGGACTATAGCCTGGGACAGGGGATAGGTTGAAGATGTCCCGGATGACACCGGCCAGCGCACACGGAGGTCGTTGCCTGGGATGCCATCTGGGGCGGCGGCTTTGTGAGTATTCACTCTTGAGAGTTTTCCTCAAGTTGGCCTTGAAGAACGAAAGCACCTGGTCATCCAGAGCATTCCTGGATGCCTCGGTGTTGTCCGCCTCGAAGCGAGCATAGAATGTGTTAAGCTCATTGGGGACGGAGGCTTCGGTGGGCACCACACATCTGGATTTGCCTTTGTAGTCCATGATAGCCTGTAGTCCTTGCCACATGCATCGTGAGTCAGTTGTCGAACATTGATTGTGTGTCACCTGGGTTCGATCGATTGATATTTAATGCTGCACTATGGGCACTCAGCATGTTATGTATTTTTCTGTTCATCCAGGGCTTTTGGTTGAGGTCTGCCCGGATTGTTATTGTGGGTTCAACACCAACAACCAATTTCCTAATGAAGCATATTCCTCAATGTTGATGGATGAGTCCTGGGTGGATGAATATTCCAAATCAGTATTGTCAAAACAATCCTGCAGCATTGAGTCTGCCTCCTCTGTCCAACGCCTCACTATTATCTGTGTTGGTGTCTCCCTCGAGTTGCTGCTTGTCGGCGGGGAGTAGGAACATAGAGGATTTGTAAACGTCACAGATGTTTGTGCACACATGGTCCAACACATTTCCTCTCGTGGGGCAGAATACATGGTGATACTTTGGAAGAATTTGTTTAAATTTACTTGGTTAAAATCTCCCACGACAATAAAGCTTGCTTCCGGTGAGAGGATGCTTGCGGGCTAATGTTTTTGTACAGTTTGCAGAGTGCTGCCTTGATGTTTGCTTGTGGCAGTATGTACACAGCTGTGCTAATAACACACGTGATCGGGTGAGCAGGAACTCAAGGGGTTCTGAACTTCAGTACAACAAGAATTGATGAGGAAGCATACACTTCCCCCCCTAAGCTTACAAGAAGCGGCCGTTCGAACCATATGGAAAACGTAAAAGCCGTCTGGTTGAATAGTAGAGTTGAATGAATTGTCAGTAATCCATGGCTCTGTAAAAACAAAGACACAGCATTCCCTGAAGCCTCGCTCCCTGAAGCCTCGCTCCCTGAAGCCTCGCTCCCTGAAGCCTCGCTCCCTGAAGCCTCGCTCCCTGAAGCCTCGCTCCCTGAAGCCTCGCTCCCTGAAGCCTCGCTCCCTGAAGCCTCGCTCCGAGTTCAAAGTTTATTTTCCAGCGATTGGGCATTCTCCATCAGGATACTAGGAAGAGGAGACCATGTAGCCTGTCTTTTCAGCCTAGCTTGGAGACCCCTTTTCCTTCTTCTTCCTTCGGTCATCACGGCCAGGAGTAGCAGGTAGGAATCGGAACGACGGGCACCATCCTTAGTGCCACTATCTTAAAATATATCACATAGTTTGCTGTGTGTGTGCGTGTGTGTCCAGAGAAGTGATTGAGTGGTAGTGGTCTGTGCAGCTGTCTGCCCAGACACACGGAGTCCGCTGTGTGTGTGCGCTTCGCCCAGACACATGGAGAATTTGGGGTTAACACAGCATGGCCCTGTAGAGGTCACGACCCCAGGAGTGTGCAGGGACATGCCAGTCACCTGACACCTTGGATATGGTGGAGTGTGTGTGTGTGTAGATGTGTGTGTGAACGGCCTACTATCTTCCAGCTCTCTGGGTAAATACTAGGGAGGGTAAAGAGGGCATTGGCTGACCGTTAAAGGGATACTTCAGGATTTTGGTAATGAAGCCCTTTATCTACTTCCCGGGAGTCAGATTAACTTGTGGACGCCATTTTTATGTCCTTGCGTGCAGTTTGAAGAAAGTTGCTAACTAGCGATAGCGCAATTGCTAACGAGCATAAGTGCAATGACTGGAAGTCTATGGTAACTGGAAGTCGAAGGTGACTGCTAGTAGATTTACCATAGACTTCCAGTCATTGGTACACGAAACTACCTCATCCTTCATACTGGATCCAGAGACATAGAAATGTATCCATGAGTTCCATCCAACTCTGGGGAAGTAGATCAAATCCAGACGTATCCCTTTAAAGACAGGAATGCCATCAAGGCTCAAGGCTGGACTGTGGGCCAGAGGACAGGACAGGACAGGGAACAGAGGGAAGGAAAGACACACAGCATGTGGAACAACACTCAGTGAATCCCTGAGCTGTCTGCCATCATTCCTTGCAGCAACAATGACACACATTGCTCATCGGGCCAACCACTCATTCCCCACAGTCTTTAAAAAGCATCTAACACATGTCAGAGATGCAGTGAGAGTTGCCAGGAGAGTACGAGTCATGCAAAGTGGTTTTAGGCCTTGCGGCCTAGTACAGCAACGTACAGCTACAGAAATAACTTGAGGTCAGATAAATGTTGTGACCACAGAACTGGAATGAGTAGAACGGGCATCCCCATTCAAGTCAACTCATTCAGGTCAATTCATTTTATTCCTTTGGCTGTAGCCTTGAGTACCAGTCTCAATTAGAGGTAGACCCAAAGTAAACAGCATAGTGGGTCAATTTCCGCAACAGCTACGAGCGCTGAAGCGCGAGGCCAAACATCTCCCCTGTTCAGGGCATGATGCTACCGCGCTGTAACAGCGTGAAGCTAACTTGCACGCGTGTGCAGATGCTGTGTGTGACCGTGTGAGAGCGAAATCTTGCGTCTCCCGCATCGTAATATTTGCGGTGCGGCTCGTGGAAACATCATTGCCACGAGTCCACATTTAAGTAACACTTCAAAAGGTAAACAGACAGCCGGGTACGCATCGCGTTCATTGACCACGGCGCTGACGTATAGACGTTTAACCCCTTCATTGTAGAGAGAAAGCAGCTCCTAGGTCAGCTACTATGTTTACTTAATTCACCCATGACTAATCAAAACCGCGCCCCCCTCCCTTCCTCTTCTGATTAATTCAGTAGGGTCAACATGAGAGCAGGGAAAAACAGCTGTCCCTCCCTCCCAGTAGCCACCCATCCATTCCCCTTGAACAGAATCCGATCCTGTAATCCTGCATGGCCATAATCTAATCGACACCAGCGAGGCAACACAAACGCTAGAGCCAGTTTATTTCCTGCAACAGTTTACGTTACATCACACAGTGACAGCGAGCGGGAGAGAGGAAGGAGAGGGTAAGGGAGTCAACCACATGTCACTGTCCCCAATAGAGGTTAAACACAACACTTCTCTCCTCCACAAATTGCTGTTATCAAACACACCCACAGTTCAAAACACTTGATGTTGTTTCTTTGTTTATTACTCGGTAGCTTTAGTCGGCGGTACCTGCGCCAATCTCCGGTATTTCTCAGCCTACAGCTTGTTCTCCATCGTCTTTTTAAATAGTGAGCCAAAATGTTCCCGCCACTTTCTATTTCCATGACAGATACAAACGGGTTGTTATCATGTCTCTCTCTCGTCTCTCTGCAGCAGACATACAGCAACCCATTGGGGCGGCAGGGAGCCTAGTGGTTAGAGGCAGGGAGCCTAGTGGTTAGAGGCAGGGAGCCTAGTGGTTAGAGGCAGGGAGCCTAGTGGTTAGAGGCAGGGAGCCTAGTGGTTAGAGGCAGGGCGCCTAGTGGTTAGAGGCAGGGAGCCTAGTGGTTAGAGGCAGGGAGCCTAGTGGTTTGGTTAGAGGCAGGGAGCCTAGTGGTTTGGTTAGAGGCAGGGAGCCTAGTGGTTAGAGGCAGGGAGCCTAGTGGTTAGAGGCAGGGAGCCTAGTGGTTAGAGGCAGGGAGCCTAGTGGTTAGAGGCAGGGAGCCTAGTGGTTAGAGGCAGGGAGCCTAGTGGTTAGAGGCAGGGAGCCTAGTGGTTAGAGGCAGGGAGCCTAGTGGTTAGAGGCAGGGAGCCTAGTGGTTAGAGCGTTGGGCCAGTAACCGAAAGGTTGCGAGATCGAATCCCCAAGCTGACAAGGTCAAAATCTGTCGTTCTGCCCCTGAACAAGGCAGTAAACCAACTGTTCCTAGGCCATCGTTGTAAATAAGAATTTGTTCTTAATTGACTTGCCTAGTTAAATTAAGGTTAAATTAAAAAAGTGAAAAAAACGCGTATAGAATCATGACAATACCAAGAGTTTTAATGCATATCGGTACCAAGTTGTGATATGGTTTTGTGAGTACGCTGGCAACTCCCAACACACACAAACACACCAAAGCCTAAACAGCCCCCAGACCAGGCAGTGAACTCTGGTCAGAATCACAGCATTATACTGTCAACTCAATCTGTAAGGTTGTGTGAGGAGTAAGGCCTGCCTTCACAGGGGAACTTCTCTGGGGCCAGAGGGTGCTTCCCCAAAGGCACCCTATTCCCTATATATTGCACTAATGTTGACAAGAAGCCATAGGTCAAAAACAGCCAGACAGCAGTTGGAATTAATAACAATGAGCAGTTCATTGGAGGTCTCCAAACGAATGATCAAGCTAATGGATCACCAACAACACTCTGTTGGGTCAAAAAGAACATCCATGAACGGTCGATGTGATAAAGCTGTCATGTCATACAGGACACACTACACACGGTCATACAGGACACACTACACACGGTCATACAGGACACACTACACACGGTCATACAGGACACACAACACACGGTCATACAGGACACACTACACCCGGTCATACAGGACACACTACACACGGTCATATAGGACACACTACACACGGTCATATAGGACACTACACACGGTCATACAGGACACACTACACACGGTCATACAGGACACACTACACACGGTCATACAGGACACACTACACACGGTCATACAGGACACACTACACACGGTCATACAGGACACACTACACACGGTCATACAGGACACACAACACACGGTCATACAGGACACACTACACACGGTCATACAGGACACACTACACACGGTCATACAGGACACACTACACACGGTCATACAGGACACACTACACACGGTCATACAGGACACACTACACACGGTCATACAGGACACACAACACACGGTCATACAGGACACACTACACACGGTCATACAGGACACACTACATGACACTACACCCGGTCATACAGGACACACTACACGCGGTCATACAGGACACACTACACACGGTCATACAGGACACACAACACACGGTCATACAGGACACACTACATGACACTACACCCGGTCATACAGGACACACTACACGCGGTCATATAGGACACACTACACACGGTCATACAGGACACACTACACACGGTCATATAGGACACACTATACCCGGTCATACAGGACACACTACACACGGTCATACAGGACACACTACACACGGTCATACAGGACACACTATACCCGGTCAAATAGCACACACTACACACGGTCATATAGGACACACTATACCCGGTCAAATAGCACACACTACACACGGTCATATAGGACACACTACACCCGGTCAAATAGCACACACTACACCCGATCATACAGGACACACCACACACGGTCAAATAGCACACACTACACACGGTCATACAGCACACACTACACACAGTCATATAGGACACCACACACGGTCATATAGGACACACCACACACGGTCAAATAGCACACACTACACACGGTCATACAGCACACACTACACACGGTCATATAGGACACACTACACCCGGTCATACAGGACACACTACACACGGTCAAATAGCACACACTACACCCGGTCATACAGGACACACTACACACGGTCATACAGGACACACTACACCCGGTCATACAGGACACACTACACACGGTCATATAGGACACACTACACACGGTCATACAGGACACACTATACCCGGTCATACAGGACACACTACACACGGTCATTCAGGACACACTACACACGGTCATACAGGACACACTACACACGGTCATATAGGACACACTACACACGGTCATACAGGACACACTACACACGGTCATATAGGACACACTATACCCGGTCATACAGGACACACTACACACGGTCATACAGGACACACTACACACGGTCATACAGGACACACTATACCCGGTCAAATAGCACACACTACACACGGTCATATAGGACACACTACACCCGGTCAAATAGCACACACTACACCCGATCATACAGGACACACTACACACGGTCAAATAGCACACACTACACACGGTCATACAGCACACACTACACACAGTCATATAGGACACCACACACGGTCATATAGGACACACTACACACGATCATACAGCACACACTACACCCGGTCATACAGGACACACTACACGCGGTCATATAGGACACACTACACCCGGTCATACAGGACACACTACACACGGTCAAATAGCACACACTACACCCGGTCATACAGGACACACTACACACGGTCATACAGGACACACTACACACGGTCATACAGGACACACTACACCCGGTCATACAGGACACACTACACACGGTCATATAGGACACACTACACACGGTCATATAGGACACTACACACGGTCATACAGGACACACAACACACGGTCATACAGGACACACTACACACGGTCATGCAGGACACACTACACACGGTCATGCAGGACACACTACACACGGTCATACAGGACACTACACACGGTCATACAGGACACACTACACACGGTCATACAGGACACACTACACACGGTCATACAGGACACACTACACACGGTCATACAGGACACACTACACACGGTCATACAGGACACACTACACACGGTCATACAGGACACACTACACACGGTGTTGCAAGACCCACGTTGGTCTACAATTTCAACAGAATAAAAACATTAACACTGTAAACGAACACACTCATACCAGCAACAGGACACATAACTCATCACACTACTAGCATGATTGCAACATCCACGGTGTAAGAGGAACATCCGTCCTTAATTGAATCAGTGTTACTGTAACAAGCCAAGCCTACATCCGGTAGAGGTTTCAACTTGCATGTATTCCCATATCCCCGCTCCTGTTCAATACTAAATCCTTGTGGTTCTGTGTTGCGGTGACACTGACACTGTGATTATGATACAGCCCAGTGGCCCCAGGGCACAGCAGAGCTGACCCCGAGGAGAATGTGACCCCCGTCGACCTCCGTGACCCTGCTGTCACTCAGTCAGAGGATTAGCTCTCCTCCTTCAGTCAGCCTCGCTTAAAAATGGTTGGGAAACATCAATGATACCGAGAGGAAATGAGACGAGGGGTCAGAGGGCAACTGTAGCAGTTCGGGACTCTGTGGGTCACTTGAGCCCGGGACTCTGTGGGTCACTTGAGCCCGGGACTCTGTGGGTCACTTGAGCCCGGGACTCTGTGGGTCACTTGAGCCCGGGACTCTGTGGGTCACTTGAGCCCGGGACTCTGTGGGTCACTTGAGCCCGGGACTCTGTGGGTCACTTGAGCCCGGGACTCTGTGGGTCACTTGAGCCCGGGACTCTGTGGGTCACTTGAGCCCGGGACTCTGTGGGTCACTTGAGCCCGGGACTCTGTGGGTCACTTGAGCCCGGGACTCTGTGGGTCACTTGAGCCCGGGACTCTGTGGGTCACTTGAGCCCGGGACTCTGTGGGTCACTTGAGCCCGGGACTCTGTGGGTCACTTGAGCCCGGGACTCTGTGGGTCACTTGAGCCCGGGACTCTGTGGGTCACTTGAGCCCGGGACTCTGTGGGTCACTTGAGCCCGGGACTCTGTGGGTCACTTGAGCCCGGGACTCTGTGGGTCACTTGAGCCCGGGACTCTGTGGGTCACTTGAGCCCGGGACTCTGTGGGTCACTTGAGCCCGGGACTCTGTGGGTCACAGCCAAATAGTACCCTACGGGACCTGGTCAAAAATAGTGCACTATAGGGAATAGGGTGTCATGTAGAACCCTGCCACCGTGTTTATTCTGTGCAGAAGGGTGAGTGGAGTAGCCCAAGCCTTTGGTACATAAATAAACAGATGTATAAATAGATGATCCAAACAGTAAACTATGGTATGGATAGAAAACAATCATATTAACCCAGTAATGTTTCCTTATGTTGTTCAAATATTCTCATGATATTGTCTAATAACAAATGCCAGGAAAAGCACTAAGCAGATCTCCAATGGTGTCGTTTCCAAAATGGTAGAAGTTCACGTACAAGCTAGTAAATGTCAAGTTGAGGCCCTCTGATTCACACCCCTCCATCTCACCTCATCCTTTATGCACGATGGTACCTGGCCTTGACAAACTTCCCTTACCCTGTCTTTTTTTAAAGGAGAATCCCCCCCCCCCACCCCCCCCACCCCACTTGTTTATTAGATAGGACAGTGACTGACGGGGAAGGTAGGAGGATAGGAGAGAGAGGGGCGCTGGAATAGCAGTGGGTCAGACTCCAACCCACGCACACACTGGTACATGTATTCTGGGCCAGCGGCTTAGACCGCTAGATCAGCCAACGCTTCAGTTCACTTACCCGGTCTTTGTCATCAGCCACATCAGACAGCAGGTCATCCAGGTCTAGAATACCTCCGTCCCCATGCTCCAACCGATGCACCTGTAACCAGTAGCTGGCATCCTAGAGGAAGAAGAAGAAGATTAATGTGTTGTCCATTTACTACGTGAGCAAGGGAGATGTGTGCTTCTGCATATCCTATTGTCCCCGGTAGACATACACATACATAGAGAGGAGGAGTAGAGTTGGAGAGTTAGGAGAGGGAGATGTTTAAGGCCAGTCTTGACAGGGCTGAGGAGAAGCTTTAAGACCACAGAGACGTGACGGTTTTAATCGCC
Organism: Oncorhynchus mykiss; assembly: GCF_013265735.2. Taxonomy (NCBI): domain Eukaryota; kingdom Metazoa; phylum Chordata; class Actinopteri; order Salmoniformes; family Salmonidae; genus Oncorhynchus; species Oncorhynchus mykiss. The sequence continues at coordinate 59,612,665 of NC_048572.1, forward strand.
CCACAGCCCCGAGGGCAGTCTCATTACACAATGTACAGACAGGCAAATCCGTTACAATACTGAGAGCGGCATTCTGAAAAGATTTACAGTCAACGCCACTGCAAGGGCCATAACAAACCACACAATAGATAACAGGCACGGGTCTTCACAAACGATCAAAATATCAGCAGAATCAACAACAAGAGTGACGGGGAACATCGAGAGAGAGAGAGAAAGAGAGAGAGAAAGAGAGAGACCAATAGTGAGAGAAACTGATGAGTGTAGCCGTTTGCCAGGGGCAGGTCAATATTTTCTGCATGGTGGAAGTGTAACTGACGTGTCCCCATGTTGTTCAACCCAGACTGAGGGACAACGGAGGACAAGGTGCTGAGCGGCATTTAGATCATTACGACTCTGACAAACATGCCACTCGTACCATTTAGACAGAAACCTGGAGATGCCACCTGGGCCTGAACTCATAAAGCACCTCAGAAGAGGAGATCACGATCTAGTATCTACTGTAGGATAAGGTCCTGCCTTTTATTCAATCTGCATTCTGATCTACGGGCCTTGATGCCCTCCGCCCCCACCTCCTTCACACATATGACCTGGGGATAGTGTGGCGGGGAGGGGGAGCCATCTCTCCACTGAGAATGAAAGTCTGTCAGAGGAAGAGACTACAGGGCAGAGGGGAGAGCAGAGAGCACATTAGCACCCGTGCTGCTCTGCAAATGGATCCCTTAAAGCCAGAATCCTTCATTTAAACAACAACACACCCTGCCTGCGTTTAGGTAGAAAAAAGGGATGGGCATGGAGAAATGTAACAACTCTCAGATTCATAGACAGAACTATAGATGCAAGGACTGACCATCCATGATATAAAATTATAGTTTTAATGTTAGGAGGCTATGCACTTTATAGACAGAACATAACAAGCTTATATTATGTACACAGGCACTTAGGAAAGCTAAGGCTAGCTTTTTCAAGCAGAAATTTGCATCCTGTAGCACAAACTCAAAAAAGTTCTGGGACACTAAAGTCCATGGAGAATAAGAGCACCTCCTCCTAGCTGCCCACTGCACTGAGGCTAAGAAACACTGTCACCACCGATAAATCACCACTATAATTGAGAATTTCAATAAGCATTGTTCTATGGCTGGCCATGCTTTCCACCTGGCTACCCCTACCCCGGTCAACAGCCCTGCACTCCCCACAGCAACTCTCCCAAACCTCCCCATTTCTCCTTCTCCCAAATCCAGTCAGCTGATGTTCTGAAAGAGCTGCAAAACCTGGACCCCTACAAATCAGCCGGGCTAGACAATCTGGACCCTCTCTTTCTAAAATGATCTGCCAAAATTGTTGCAACCCCTATTACTAGCCTGTTCAACCTCTCTTTCGTATCGTCTGAGATTCCCATAGATTGGAAGGTTGCCGCGGTCATCCCCCTCTTCAAAGGGGAGACACTCTAGACCCAAACTGCTACAGACCTATACAGTGCCTTGCGAAAGTATTCGGCCCCCTTGAACTTTGCGACCTTTTGCCACATTTCAGGCTTCAAACATAAAGATATAAAACTGTATTTTTTTGTGAAGAATCAACAACAAGTGGGACACAATCATGAAGTGGAACGACATTTATTGGGTATTTCAAACTTTTTTAACAAATCAAAAACTGAAAAATTGGGCGTGCAAAATTATCCGAGATACTGTTGTGAAGAAGTTTAGAGCCGGATTTGGATACAAAAAGATTTCCCAAGCTTTAAACATCCCAAGGAGCACTGTGCAAGCGATAATATTGAAATGGAAGGAGTATCAGACCACTGCAAATCTACCAAGACCTGGCCGTCCCTCTAAACTTTCAGCTCATACAAGGAGAAGACTGATCAGAGATGCAGCCAAGAGGCCCATGATCACTCTGGATGAACTGCAGAGATCTACAGCTGAGGTGGGAGACTCTGTCCATAGGACAACAATCAGTCGTATATTGCACAAATCTGGCCTTTATGGAAGAGTGGCAAGAAGAAAGCCATTTCTTAAAGATATCCATAAAAAGTGTTGTTTAAAGTTTGCCACAAGCCACCTGGGAGACACACCAAACATGTGGAAGAAGGTGCTCTGGTCAGATGAAACCAAAATTTAACTTTTTGGCAACAATGCAAAACGTTATGTTTGGCGTAAAAGCAACACAGCTGAACACACCATCCCCACTGTCAAACATGGTGGTGGCAGCATCATGGTTTGGGCCTGCTTTTCTTCAGCAGGGACAGGGAAGATGGTTAAAATTGATGGGAAGATGGATGGAGCCAAATACAGGACCATTCTGGAAGAAAACCTGATGGAGTCTGCAAAAGACCTGAGACTGGGACGGAGATTTGTCTTCCAACAAGACAATGATCCAAAACATAAAGCAAAATCTACAATGGAATGGTTCAAAAATAAACATATCCAGGTGTTAGAATGGCCAAGTCAAAGTCCAGACCTGAATCCAATCGAGAATCTGTGGAAAGAACTGAAAACTGCTGTTCACAAATGCTCTCCATCCAACCTCACTGAGCTCGAGCTGTTTTGCAAGGAGGAATGGGAAAAAATTTCAGTCTCTCGATGTGCAAAACTGATAGACATACCCCAAGCGACTTACAGCTGTAATCGCAGCAAAAGGTGGCGCTACAAAGTATTAACTTAAGGGGGCTGAATAATTTTGCACGCCCAATTTTTCAGTTTTTGATTTGTTAAAAAAGTTTGAAATATCCAATAAATGTCGTTCCACTTCATGATTGTGTCCCACTTGTTGTCGATTCTTCACAAAAAAATACAGTTTTATATCTTTATGTTTGAAGCCTGAATTGTGGCAAAAGGTCGCAAAGTTCAAGGGGGCCGAATACTTTCGCAAGGCACTGTATCTATTCTACACTGCCTTTCTAAGGTCTTCGAAAGCCAAGTTAACAAATGGATTACCGACCATTTCGAATCCCACCGTACCTTCTCGGCTACGCAATCTGGTTTCAGAGCTGGTCATGGGTTCACCTCTGCCACGCTCAATGTCCTAAACGATATCATAACCGCCATCGATAAGAGACATTACTGTGCAGCCGTATCATCGACCTGGCTAAGGCTTTCGGCTCTGTCAATCACAACATTCTTATTAGCAGACTCAACAGCCTTGGTTTCTCAAATGATTGCCTCGCCTGGTTCACTAACTACTTCTCTGATAGAGTTCAGTGTGTCAAATTGGAGGGCCTGTTCTCCGGACCTCTGGCAGTCTCTATGGGGGTGCCACAGGGTTCAATTCTCGGGCCGACTCTCTTCTCTGTATACATCAAGGATGTCGCTCTCGCTGCTGGTGATTCTCTGATCCACCTCTACGCAGACGACACCATTCTGTATACTTCTGGCCCTTCTTTGGACACTGTGTTAACTAACCTCCAGACGAGATTCAATGCCATACAACTCTCCTTCTGTGGCCTCCAACTGCTCTTAAATGCAAGTAAAACTAAATGCATGCTCTTCAACCGATCACTGCCCGCACCTGCCTGCCCATCCAGCATCACTACTCTGGACGGACCTGACTTAGAATATATGGACAAAAACAATTACCTAGGTGTCTGGCTAGACTGTAAACTTTCCTTACAGACTCACATTAAGCATCTCCAATCCAAAATTAAATCTAGAATCGGCTTCCTATTTCGCAACAAAGTATCCTTCACTCATGCTGCCAAACATACCCTCGTAAAACTGACTATCCAACCAATCCTCGACTTCGGCGATGTCATCTATAAAATAGCCTCCAACACTCTACTCAGCAAATTGTATGCAGGCTATCACAGTGCCATCCGTTTTGTCACCAAAGCCCCATATACTACCCATCACTGCAACCTGTACACTCTCGTTGGCTGCCCATCGCTTCATACTCGTCGCCAAACCCACTGGCTCCAGGTCATCTACAAGTCTCTGCTAGGTAAAGCCCCACCTTATCTCAGCTGACTGGTCACCATAGCAGCACCCAACCGTAGCACGCGCTCCAGCAGGTATATCTCACTAGTCACCCCCAAAGCCAATTCCTCCTTTGGCCGCCTTTACTTACAGTTCTCTGCTGCAAATGACTGGAACGAAATGCAAAAATCACTGAAGCTGGAGACCCATTTCTCCCTCACTAGCTTTAATCACGTCAGAGCAGCTCACAGATCACGGCATCCAACTACCTCATCCCCATACTGTATTTATTTATTCAAGCTCCTTTGCACCCCAGTTTCTCTACTTGCACATTCATCTTCTGCACATCTATCACTCCAGTGTTTAATTGCTATATTGTAATTACCTCCCTTATCTTACCTCATTTGCACTCACTGTATATATATTTTTGTATTTTCTCTTGTGTTATTAACTGTGTTTGTTTATTCCATGTGTAACTCTGAGTTGTTGTTTGTGTCGCTGCTTTGCTTTATCTTGGCCAGGTCGCAGTTGTAAATAAGAACTTGTTCTCAACTAGCCTACCTGGTTAAATAAAGGTGAAATAAAATAAAATAAATATTTTGGGTTCTGACGTGGTACGACAGTTGAACTAAGCTCATGACGCATTTATAAAGTTATATTCCACAGCAATCAATGACTACTAATCATTCATTTATAAGTCTAAAAAGGATGTAGCAACTAGGGAATCCAGATTTAATGTAATGACCAGTTAGTTTGACAGACTGGACCATGTCAATGTAAATCACTACTCTGTGCAGCCATAAAGAGTAATTCCCTTAGTGGTCACATGGCTCAGGGCAGGAACTGCATTATGTGCAAACACGGAGTGTACACAAACAAATTCCAAATGGGGAACGGGACAGAGTGGCCCATTTGTTTCCTAAAACACTGAGTGGACAAACTGGACTGAGAAAGAGTGAGAGAGAGGTTAATCTATGATCCACAGTAAACAAACAGTCTACTGTGGCCAGGGCAATCAATCAGTGATTTTCCGTCAATATCGACCCATGTCTATTTCTTACCCCCCAGGGGGGGCAAGCTTACATTTGGCCTTTAGCGAGTGTTTTGTGTGGTAGTCTGCTGAGGAGATACGATCTGCTTTGGTTAAATGAAACAGTGGCAGCCACATCGGAGAGCAGAGAGCCGTGTGTAAAAGACATTCCTAGAGGCCCAAATCCCAACAGTAAAAATAACCTACTGTAAATATCACACCACCACACTTCACAGTGGACTTCTGGAGTAAACAAGGAGAGTAGCAGACTGTTGATGGAGCAGGGCTGGAAACCAGGGTCATATTCATTAGAACACACGTATCAAGATGTTTTGCAACTGAAACTTCAGTCTGGACTGTTTTTTTCCCCCGTCTCGTTTAGTCATCTTTGGTTCCTGGTGAATATGGCCCAGCTAAATGGCCTTACTTACGTCAATAACCAACTCCTAGCCTTGCATAGCCATAGAGGCTACATCAACCCTCAAAAACAACAAAAACAAAACCGCTGTCTCTTGAATCAAAATGGCTCTTATTTCCACACAAACAAGGTGGGAATATCCCTGACAGGCTCCAGCTCTGTTCCCATGAACCAACTCAGGCAGGCCTCATCAATACCCTATGAGGCAACAGGCCTGGAGTCAGGCTCGCAGGAACACCCTCCCTCTCCCGCTCTTGAAAATGTACAGAAAGAAGTATTATGCTTCCATTAAGGTCGGTTCAGGTTCAGAATAGAGAAAGATGCATTACAGTTCTAGGAATGTGTGTTGGGTTCACTGAGAGGTCAATAACTCCGTATGCTATAGATAAGCCTGCGGATCTGATTCTGGGGTTCCCCCTGGTATCCCTAGTTTTCATTGGCTGCATGTTGCCTTTGGCTGGACTCCAGACTTGCACAGAGCTGATGAGCGGTGTAGGAGATTAGTCTTTGTTTTGACTCCAAGCCTGCATCAGAGACCTAGTTTTAAAGCCCTTCTCCGTGAGGATGCGTCCTGGGATAACGCAGAGCACCATGGGCTCTGGGTTCCATCCAAACAAGCAGTAGAGGTTCAGCCTCACTGCACAGTCAGGCCACACAGTCTGAAGGCTGCTGTATCGCTCGCCATGCACTGTTGAGCATTACGCACAAAGACCAGTGTTGTACTGAAGGAGCAGGCTGGCTGGAGGGTGATGACTAGGGCTGGTCGATACGTCGTGAATACCTGTATCGATTTTTACAATACCGTCTATAACGACACTTCACTGTCAGTTTTGGTTGAGAACCAAACCATCAGAATGGAGAAAGCCAGTTCAAATCAGAATTCATTTGTAGCCATTCTAGGGTCATGCAGAAATATAAAATACCGTCAAATACCACCACATCGTAGAAAATGAGAAAAATATTGCGATATGATTTTTGGCCATATTGCCCAGCCCTGATGGACCGTGTGAAGCTAAGCGCCCCCCGACACGCATACCGTCTCTCGACTGACTGACTCCGACTAGCACTCTCAAGAGGTTTCCGTATTTCCATGAGAACTTTCGCTGCAGCGCTCTCTTTCTGGGAGGAGGAAACACACACACACGCACGCACGCACGCACGCACGCACGGAACGGAGAGCGTAGTTAAGTGACCGTAGATTTAGGATTTAGCCATATGCATGGCGGGAGAGTCTGTGTTGACAGACAGAGAGGACAGAGTAAGTTACTTAGGCAATGTGGTGGGAACTGGAGACAATGCTACTACAACTATCTGGGGAGGGATTTGACAAACAACGTTACAACACAATACATTTCAGAGACAACCCCTTGCATGCTTCTTTCTGCTCTCCTAGCTGCATGCGAACGTTACCGTAACGTACAAAGCATTCGCAGAACAGAAAGGGCTTCATGCGTGTCCCCAATGGCCACCCTTTTCCATATATAGTGCACCACTTTTGACCGGAGCCCTTTGGAGCCTGCTCGACCAGTAGTGCATTACGGAAAGGGAATGGGCTGCCATTTAGGACAGAGCCGGGGAGTATAGGGGGTGGAATAGTTTGGGATTAGACCACTGGGGATGCAGACAGGCTCCAGACCCCAACAGAGAGAGAGCATAACTGATTATGGTCTAGAAATAGCTAAATTACCGCATAGCCTGTCTGAACTAAGCCAAGTTGAACAGCCTGGCAGGCAAGCAGCAGAGAGACCATAAATGAGAACTCTCTTCGAGGTATTTTTTTTTCCAGAGCGAGAACAACCGTGGTTCAGTTGACTCTGGCTGAAACGTTCACTCTACTTCCGGACCGAGACTTCCAACAAACTGCGTTCCAAATGGCCCGCTAATCCCTTACGACCACAGTCTGTGCTCACTGCTCGAGTGCTCGATTAGACTGTTTAACTGATCAGAATGGTGCCAACTCAGCCAGTGAGGTAGACTGAGGTTCCCCTAGGACTATTAGTTGCAGACACACGTGAGGTGTGAATGTGGATTTGGCCACAACACATCCAAGGTTAATGTGAGGATAGTGTAAACAGAAAAGTTGCACATCTGATGCAGTAGAAAGACAGATCTTACTGCATCTATTTTGTGAGTGTAAAAGCCGACGAGGTGTGAAATGGGGTTGAGAAACACCATAAGAACAGAGGAGGGAAGGTAACAGAGTGTGAAGGAGCTGCACAAAACCAAATCAACAACATCAGAACAACGTAATGTGGCATGGCTCAAAAATCACCCACAAACCAACCTTGACAAATAAGCGCCAGTCTATTTGTGCCATCATGCCAACTCCTTGGGTTTGGCTTGACAATGTGAAATGAAGATGGCAAGAGGCACAAACAAATCTGGGACCAGGTCGAGAAGTAGGGTCGGGACGATACCAGTATCAGTATTAGAGGTCGGCCGATTAATCAGAATGGCAGATTAATTAGGGCCGATTTCAAGTTTTCATAACAATCGGGAATCGGTATTTTTGGGCGCCGATTTCCTATTATTTTTTTAATTTAAAAAAGGTTAAATACCTTTTATTTAACTAGGCAAGTCAGTTAAGAACACATTCTTATTTTCAATGACTGCCAAGGAACTGTGGGTTAACTGCCTTGTTCAGGGGCAGAACGACAGATTTTCACCTTGTCAGATCAGGGGTTCCAATCTTGCAACCTCACAGTTAACTAGTCCAACGCTGTAACCATTGCACTCCACGAGTAGCCTGTCTGTTACGCGAATGCAGTAGAAGCCAAGGTAAATTGCTAGCTAGCATTAAACGTATCTTATAAAAAACAATCCATCATAATCACTAGTTATAACTACTAGTCCAGTTTAGCAAGCAATATTAACCAGGTGAAATTGTGTCATTTCTCTTGTGTTCATTGCACGCAGAGTCAGAGTATATGCAACAGTTTGGGCTGCTTGGCTCATTGCGAACTAATTTGCCAGAATTTTACGTAATTATGACATACATTGAAGGTTGTGCAATGTAACAAGAATATTTAGACTTAGGGATGCCACCCGTTAGATAAAATACCGAACAGTTCCGTATTTCACTGAAATAATACAAGTTTTGTTTTCAAAATTATAGTTTCCGGATTCGATCATATTAATGACCAAAGGCTCGTATTTCTGTGTGTTATTATGTTATAATTAAGTCTGATTTGGTAGAGCAGTCTGACTGAGCAGCAGCAGGCCCGTAATCATTCATTCAAACAGCACTTTCGTGTGTTTTGCCAGCAGCTCTTCGCAAGCACAGCGCTGTTTATGACTTCAAGCCTATCAGCCTAATGGCTGGTGTAACCAATGTGAAATGGCTAGCTAGTTAGCTGGGTGTACGCTAATACTGTTTCAAACGTCACTCGTTTTTAGATTTGGAGTAATTATTCCACTTGCGCTGCAAGGGCCGCGGCTTTTGTGGAGCGATGGGTAACGATGCTTCGAGTGTGGCTGTTGTCAATGTGTTCCTGGTTCGAGCCCAAGTAAGGGCGAGGAGGGGGACGGAAGCTATACTGTTACACTGTCAATACTATAGTGCCTATAAGAACATCCAATAGTCAAAAGGTATATGAAATACAAATAGTAGAGAGAGAAATAGTCCTATAAATACTACCTTAACTACAACCTAAAACCTCTTACCTTGGAATATTGAAGTCTCATGTTAAAAGGAACCACCAACTTTCATATGTTCTCATGTTCTGAGCAAGGAACTTAAACGTTAGCTTTTTTACATGGCACATATTACTTGCTTCTCCAACACTTTGTTTTTGCATTATTTAAACCAAATTGAACATGTTTCATCATTTATTTGAGGCTAAATTGATTTTATTGATGTTTTATATTAAGTTAAAATAAGTGTTAATTCAGTATTGTTGTAATTGTCATTATTACAAAAATAATAATAATAATTGTCCGATTAATCGCTATTGGCTTTTTTGGTCCTCCAATAATCGGTATCGGCGTTGAAACATCATAATCGGTCGACCTCTAATAAGGATACGCGTTAGTATTGTGTCAGGAAAACAAAACAAGCATATTTCACTTCTTTAGGAAAACAGCTCGAATGTTAGAAACAAACATTATATTGTCTTCCAGAGTCACATTTATTTATTTTCCAAACTATTGCACACAATATTTAAAACACCGCAGATTTTTAAAGGACCAAAGAGTTTAGTCTGCTTTGGCGTTTTCATTTTTGCCACAGAAGAAATATCCCGTTACTGGCTTCGTCCCGGCCCTAGAAGGTAGCAAACTAAGAAGGTCAAGTTTATATGCGAGTCGGCGACCACACAAAGGTCAGGAACGGAGCACATGCCTGACTCGAAGGGTCAAAGTGAGGTAAGTTTGAGAAACAAAAAGCCCCTTTCATTCCAGCTCAATGACTCCTCAAGAGGGAAATTGGAAAATGTCACTAGAGCAGCGTGATGCCTATCAGGAAGGAGAAACAAACAGCCACGAACAGTGAGATGTGTCATTACAACATACAGAATAATAAGATAAGATATGCCTATTGTCTAAGCATATGTCCACTGCTCACTGAAGGCCTGGCTTTGTCCTCGGTCCTAAAGTCAAGTCCCTAACATTTCTGCAAATGTATAAGCCCCAACTGGAATCTTAAGTACGACTCTTCTCAGTGGGGCTAACTAGTTACTATTTATCCCTCAAAAATGTACAACCCAGACTCTTTCCTCCTGTGTTACGCGGTGTTAGAGAGAGACCGTGGTCCGAAATAACTCACGTTACACTAAGCTGAGGAAACAGAGAAGGGGAGTAAAAAGGAACAGTAATGTGGCCTGTCTTAAATCACAATGACACGGCACAAAAACACAGCCAAAATGGGCCAGTGGAGACGGTTCTAGTTCTCAGCTGTAGGACTGTCTTCCCAACCCATCGCTCGCTCTCTCTCTCTCCTCTGTCAACCCAGTCAGCCCTCAGACACTGCCAGCATCCCGAATGGCACCCGATTCCTTATATATTGCACTACTATTTAGGGAATAGGGTCCCATTTGGGATTCAACCTCCGATAGGATTCATTATCTCACAAGACGTACAGCCAGGAGCCAGCCCCTCTATTCCCCTCCACCCCAACTCTACTCCCCTCTACTCCCTCTCACTTAAACCCTGCAATCAGCCTGGCCCCTGGCCACACGACCCCTCGTTAGGGGAGGGGCAGGCAGGGTACACACAGAGCCAAGCACACCGTCTCGGAAAGGGGTCCCACACTCGAAACACAATGTAAGAGACCGATTAAATGGATTTGTGAATATCTGATCCAATCGAGATTAAAAATAAGAAAAAAGAAAAAAACGACTTGTCGTTGTAGATTGAACAAACAGCCATAATTACGTTGGAAGTAATAAGCAGCAAACATCCAGTCTTCATCTTTAGGGCCAAGCATAGCACTTAGTGAGCACTTAGAAAGATCCTGTTTCACATCGGGTTGGAATGGTTAGGTCTATATTGCCGGTGAGGTGTCGCTGAACTTGAACCTGGGGGAAGAGGCTTGGCAATCAGGAGTAGCTACAGTAGGTCTACTGCCCCATTCTACTGCCCCTACCTCTGCTGCCCCTACCTCTACTGCCCCATTCGACTGCCCCTACCTCTACTGCCCCATTCGACTGCCCCTACCTCTAATGCCCCATTCTACTGCCCCTACCTCTACTGCCCCATTCTACTGCCCCTACCTCTAATGCCCCATTCTACTGCCACTACCTGTACTGCCCCATTCTACTGCCACTACCTGTACTGCCCCATTCTACTGCCACTACCTGTACTGCCCCATTCTACTGCCACTACCTGTACTGCCCCATTCTACTGCCACTACCTGTACTGCCCCATTCTACTGCCACTACCTGTACTGCCCCATTCTACTGCCACTACCTGTACTGCCCCATTCTACTGCCACTACCTGTACTGCCCCATTTGATCTCAATCCACGTATATAAAAGGATCTGATTAACTAATTCACATGAAAGGCTTTTTAGATGGACATGAAAGTAGCAACATCCTTCACTCTGCCACAACAACCTTCACAGACGTACTAACCTGACTCTGATAAATCAATTCATTGTGAATCGTTTTACTTTAGTTAGGATTGGGCGATAGATTCAAATTCATTTGAACTATGTTCCTGCGCATTATTCCAAATGTCTGTATGGCAAGAAACAAGGTTTTTATGAGCGTTCATGTCCGCTTGTTCTCATGTCTTTTTGGTCTTGTCTTTTTGGTCTTGTCTTCTTCGCTCCTCCTGTGCTGTGTGCACCTTCCCATCTCCAACAGAGATCTGTATATAAATGACAAGATGCTCATCTCCCCGCCCTAACAACTGGAGTCGTTGTCCCAGAGGAAGGAAGGCAGGCGACAAGGTTAGATCCAAAATAAGCCCATAGAAACACATTGGGCTTATTTTGGACAGATTTTGGAGAGAGTGAAACCTTACCTCACCTCTTCCTCTGTTTACACACACACAAAGCCACTCCCCCAACAAAGATGAGAGATCACTTCTTCCTCTCTGACAAGCAGTTTCAAATCGCTATTTGCATTTGAGGTTTGGTCCAACAGAATGGGTCAGATGGACACAAACACATTGGGACATTATTTTACTGTAATATGAGAGAATTTAACTTTTCTAATGATACCCGTTTTATGTCTCAAAGTTCACACAGAGCAGACACTACTAAAACGGGAGTATCAACGAACGCTGATTCTGGAAAATGAATGCTCAGTTTGTCGCGTGTGGCATTGCGGTACCGCCTGCACAACTTTACAATAAGCATAAACCCCAATTATAAAAAGGAATTGGTACCTCGTTCTCATTCTGAGAAATAAGGTCGGCCACTTGATTTCAACATCTGAACAAAGTGGACAGGCTGTCATGCTGTTCAACCAGTTGGAGACGGACAGGAGGGTGTGTTCATAACAATTCAACTGTTCTACCCTGTTCGCTAGCAAATAGATCCAAGTTGGCTAAAGTTGAAACAAAGATTAACTGGCTACTTCCTAGCAGGTGGGCTTGTGCTTGAGAGATAGTTTGCGACCTATGTTCATTTTCTATATAGTCTGCTAGAAGAAGTAGTCATTATTAGTTCATGTGCATTATGCACGGTTCTGGTAATGTTTGTAACAAAAGGTAATTTTCATAGACTGATTTGAAAGCCCGATCAGTGATTATTACCAAAAAAAATAAAAAAATCAGGTTAACCTATTTTGATAAATATAATTACATTATTAGTGGGTCTTATGGTTGTGGAAGGCTTAATATTTAGCCTAGGTAGAATTTTGAACATGCCCTGAATTCATTAGGTTATTGCTGACTTTTGAACATGCCCTGAATTTGACCTTTACAACAAAGATTAGAGAAAACAGAAAAAATATTTTAAAAACGTAGGAATAATTTAGAATGGTTAAAAATATATGATTTTAAGGCCATAATCACCAAGCCCTAACTTCAGTGGAGAAGACCCACCACTTAACATGTAGAGAACAGCCGGAGGTCTTTTCTCACCTTTCACAACACCACGATGTGACAACGGAGGTGGCGGTGTGCGTGTGAACAGTGGAGTATCCTCTCTCCCTACAGGAAGTGTGGGTGTTGAGCAGCTTTAGGAGTGTTCGCTAGAGTACTAGAGGACACAGTGAACCCAGTGTTTGAAAGCAGGGAGGAGGGACAAACGGCTTCTTTCTCTCTGGCACCTTTCTCCCGCTCAGGTCAGCCGGTGTGGGTCAGACCTGGGTTCAAATACTATTTGAAATAATTTCAAATACTTTCTGTGCTCTGTGTTTTGAGCTTGCCTGGCTCAAGGGACCAATAGAATAGTCCCTAAAGTGGCAAACGCCGCTTATCGGCACACTCAAGGCAGGTTAGAGCAAACACTCATCGAAAAATGTAAAAATAGTACAGAGTTTTGGTTTGGCTTTTTTTTTAAATTACACTTTGGTAAGAGCCATGTGCAGCATGTGCACCAACTGGGATTCTAGTATTAAATTCATGTTGGCGTTTGGTATTTCACAATTATATAAGTCCATGGCATTTCCGCTAGCAAGAACAGCAATTACAGCAAATGAGCGAACAAGAACAAATCTAATCACAATAATGTTCACAAATTAAGTCCACGTTATTATCAGACCAAATTGTTCATTTTCATTCCATTAAGCCTACTCTGAAAGATGATGCAGCCAACATTTAATACTAACCAGGGTCAACCAAACTCATTTTAAAACCGGCTACGTCCCTAATGGCACCCTATTCCCTATATAGTGGACTACTTTTGATCGGAGCCATATGGGCCCATGTCAAAAGTAGTGCACTATATAGGGAATAGGGGTGTCATTAGGGACGTATTCAGATAAATGGCCTCTGGATGCCGTAAATGAAGCAGTCAATTCAAAAGCATATTGTGGAAACTGTATGGAGACAGCAAATGCCCTGCAGTCAAATACATGTATTTCTGCTTTTCAGGAAACCCAGTCATGAAACATTGACAAGAAATGCACAGTATGGTATTACCAGACTTGTATAGACGCAGCAACATTTCTAAGAAATCCGTTCAACCAAGTAAACATAAAAATGCATTGACGTTATGAAATATGACTGACAAAGCCAGAGTACATTTCAAAACAAAGACAAGTCCACAAATCGGCTTTCAAGTACAGAACAATGGAAGTTCCAAATTGAAAGAGTTTCGCTGACAGCGAAGGAAAAGGGAACGGAGCAGTAGTCTTGAGATGAATTTCTGTTTAAGGTCAAATCAAATAGAATTGTATTGATCCAACAGTGCAGCAATACACGAAAAATCTAAAAAAGTAAATAGAGTCCGGAATATAAATATATACAATGAGCTCCAAAAGTTTTGGGACAGTGACACATTTTCGGGTTGTTTTGGCTCTTTAATCCAGCACTTTGGATTTGAAATGATACTAAGGACTATGAGGTTAAGGTGTATAATAATGTCCCCCAAGACATGCTAACCTCTCACCATTACAATAGCAGGGGATGTTAGCATTTTTGTGGGGGTATGATATTTGTGCGTCTAACTCTCACTCACCTTTATTCACGATTCATTCGGGATTATCCGTAATCATGGTAGCAGCCACATTAATAATAAAAGTGACCCCAAAATGACACAATACATTATTTCCTATTCATTTCTATTGGGCACAAAATCTGAAACACAACCAAAACAAACAGCAAATGCATCCAACAAGTTTGTAGAGTTACAAGCTTGATGTAGTCACTGTGTGCTGTAAGTATGGGACCAAATATTGAACTTTTTACTACTTTAATACACAAGTGAATTTGCGCCAATACTTTCGGCCCCCTAAAACGGGGGGACTATGTACAAAAAGTGCTGTAATTGGGAAACGGTTCAATGGATATGGATCAGAATATCCTCAAATTACAGCTGTATCATTGTAACATCCCAAAGTGCTGGAGTACAGAGCCAAAACAATAGTCACCGTCCCAATACTTTGAGCTCACTGTATGTAAATGATGGTGTGTATAGACAGTATTTGAATAGAAAAGGTGTACATCAGTAGGTACATAGGATGAGCCATGACTAGAATACAGTATATACATATAAAGTGGGTCAAAACAGCATGTCAACATTATTCAAGTGACCAGTTTTTAATGACAATGTACATAGGGCAGCAGTCTCTAAGGTGCAGGGTAGAGTACCGGGTGGTAGCCGACTAGTAACAGTTCAGGGTAGGATACTGGGCGGAGGTCAGCTAGTGGTGATCATTTAACAGTCTGATTGCCTGGAGATATAAGCAGTTTTCTATTCTCTTGGTCCCAGCTTAGATGCACCTTCTGTAGAAGTTCATGAGGGTTTTAGGGGCCAAGCAAAGCTCAACCCTTTAGAGGTGAATGGGAGGTCAATTGGAGACATGTGTCAGGCAGAGGACTTTAGTTACACTGGCTGTCACACTGCCAACATTACCCCATACTTAGAATGCCTGATGTTGGTGAATAAAAGGAGCTTGAAGTGGAAGAAAAACTATCCCAGAACTGAGAAAGGGGTTTGCCTGAGCCCAGAACTAAGTCTAAACTCGGCAAACATCCACAAGCCTGAATGACAGTTCAATAAAAATAGGGAAAATGGCCCCCGCCCCACACACCAAAATGAATCCAGCAGAACTTCACAAATTGGGGATATGACATTTTTTGCCGATACCAATATCCAATATTTTCCCTTGCAAAAAACGCAAATAAAATACTGATAACCTATATTTAAAATGGCCTTTTAAGCATTCTAGTACAGTTAAATAGTTACACACACACACACACACACATGGACGCAGCAGTCTAAGGCACTGCATCTCAGTGCTAGAGGCGTCACTACAGTCCCTGGTTCAAATCCAGGCTGTATCACATCCGGCCGTGATTGGGAGTCCCATAGGGCGGCGCACAATTAGCCCAGCGTAGTCCGGGTTTGGCCAGGATATGCCGGCATTGTAAATAAGAATTTGTTCTTAACTGACTTGCCTAGTTAAATAAAAAGGTTATACACACACACACATACACCCACCCCACACTGGCCAAAAAGTTGGCATTTATGTATGTTCCCATTACCAGTAAAATATAATAAAAACCTATTTCTTTCACTTACTTGCTGTGCTGTTTCGTTGTTCATTCGTTTCATTCTCAACCAGGATTTCAATGGAACGCCGTTTGGGTTTTTTTTCCAAAAAAGATACGTGTCAAATAACACTATTTGACTTGTCAAATAAGCTTGTTGACCAATCAGGACCTGAATATGACTGTACAATATTATTTACACGTTCGTTTTTTTTTTTTACCTAGTTATTACACATTGATTACACTCACTCGTATTTCATATGTCATAACCATTCATCGATACGTATGCTATGATGCTGGTTAAGTTGTCTCGTGCACCTACAGTGCTGGTCATAATAAAAATCTAGCTAGTTTCATTGATGAAAACAATGTTCTTCCCCAAAAACATAGCAAAACGACATCTGTTTCAGTAGCTATAAAGTTAGCTAGCTAATTTATAAGACAGTCCTTATTTTATTAATGGTGGTCAGACCCATCTATGTGAAGCATGGGTGGCAAGTAGCCTAGTGGTTAGAGCATTGGGCCAGTAACCTAAAGGTTGCTGGATCGAATCTCTGAGTTGACAAGGTAAAAATCCGCCCATGAACAAGGCAGTTAACCCACTGTTCCCCGGTAGGCCGTCATTGTAAATAATAATTTGTTCTTAACTGACTTGCCTAGTCAAATAAAGGTAAAAAATATAGATTTTTAAAGCTAGCCACGATAAGAATTAGCAGACTTAGTGGACTTTGCAGATAGCCTTCAAAATAAAACCGTCTGACAGTGATGCAAATGAATACAAATAGTAGAATTATGCCATAATTGAATAGATCATGCTAAACAAGGTTGGCATGTTATATAAAATCAACGAAAAAAAATAATTTGTCAATTTGACAAAAATCTGTTAAAATCACACTGGATGTATTATACTTTAGAATTGCATTGGGGGCATACTTATTTCACTGTACAGCCTTACCTATGGACTGTGGATCAATGACATGGGGTATTAGTCTACTTGGTGACACCCAGAGAACATTAGGGAGAACGTTAGTCTGAGAACTCTGAGGAGGACGTTGGGAAAAAACGTCCTCCTTGGGTATTGAGTAGACTGATATCCGATTTCATTGATCCACAATTATTAGGTAAAGCTGTACAGTGCAATATTAATGTCATTACACACAATAGGCTGACTGGGGAGGTGATTTCACACGTTCACTGTCCCGCGATAAGAGCTACAACGCTAATATTTGCGTAAACTATTCACAGTTGTGTTCTGTGTGTGTTACCGAGTAGACTGATGCCACATTTCATTGCTTCACATTCCAACCTTGTTTAACATTATCTAGTCTAAATATGACAAGACTCCACCAATTGTAACCTTCTGCATCACTTTTAAAGAGGTACTTTTATTTTCAAGGCAAACCACAAAGTTAACTATTGTGCCTAATCCTTATTGTGGCTAGCTTCACAACACATAACCCAGTCCCGGTCGACCCCTCACTAGCCAGATGAAGCTAGCTGGCTGCTTATAACGTTAGCTTCGGGCAACAGGGTTAAGTAGCTGGCTAGCTATTTATTTTCATGAACTGAAGTTCAATTTCAATAGGCGAACAACAGGTGGCAACCTAGCTAATACTTACTCAGAAGGATGCCTAAATCATTGCTAAGAATAATGAAAAAGACTGAAGTGTGGAAGTTGCGGTCGAACAAATAATGCTTTATTACCAAAAAAGTATTGTAAACAACTTGCACGCGCAAATTTAGAACACACAACATGTTATAATAGTACTGTGTTAATAACGTACATATTTTTTGACACGCAAAGACCCAAACAGCGTTCCATAGTATGTTGTGAAGCTAATAGCAGTGACGCTATTACTGTGTAACTCCGGTAGGGCAACATCTGAAAAATAGCACACTTGGTAGTGTGTACCGGTGCTCGACCAGTCGCAAAAGCCAACATCACCCACGACAGAGAACGATTGATTGTCAAGGGCAATGAATTCCATTATCTTGGCGTTAATGGATTTCACCTTTGAGTTGTCTTGCTGAAATGTTGTTATTCTTTCAAATGACTGCTCGACTTGTTGACTGCTCGATCCACACAGCAGACATTGTGGGCTAGGTTAGGAATGCTGTGTTGCACGTGTAGCACAACATTTTCAGTGGCGTAATTACATCATGTACGTTATATAGATATGCATGTCAGCTTTGACGTCGGTTTTGCATATCGGCGTTAAACTAGACATCGGGCCGATAACGATGTTGGCATTTTTAGCTAATATCGTCCAATTCCGATATGTTCACCAATATATTGTGCATCCCTATTAATTAACCTAACAGAACGGAGAGGAAGTCCAAACAAGAGGAGACTTGGGAGTGCTCTAGTGTTACCTTAAACAAATCCTTATTTCTTTAAAGTCACTCTTTTGTCGAGGGGATTAGGCTATTCTGAATGAATAATATCATTACGATTTGAGACCATATCACTTCTATATGGGTCCATTTGTCTGTCTGGAGACCTGTTTGGCTAGGGGACATGTCCTAGCATGAGATGGTAGAGACAAGCGGCAGAACTAGGCTACGTCCCAAATGGCACCCTATTCCCTATATATAGTGTATAACTTTTGACCAGAGCCTAGTGCACTATATTTATTTAACCTTTATTTCAACGGGGATTCATATAGGGAATAGGGTGCCATTTGGGATGCACCCAGGGAGGCAATTTTCTGGGGCACTCCTCTGTCCTCACACACTTCATGAATTCAGTCATGTGGAGTTCAACAAGGGAACATGATCCTTGGTGGGTGTTGTCGTCGACGACTGGACTGACCTCGTGACTAGCAACAGGGGAGCAGAGCTCACAGTCTGTCCAGTGTAAAAAGCAGAGAGAGAAGAACAGACAAAGATATGATCAACTGGAAATTAAGATGGCTCTTCCAGAACAGCGTGTGCTGGGTCTAGACTAGAGTGTGGAGAACACAGAAAATTCTTCAAAAAAAGAAGAACCTGTCATTTAGGCCAAGGGCGTCTGAAAGGACCCATGAACACGAACATGTGAAGTTTAAAGGAGCATATCGAATTAGGTGTCAAAACAAAGAGTACAGTAGTACAGTAAAGTATAATACGGTAGAGCAGATTTCAGTACAGCACACTACAGTTGAGTACAGTATATTGTACATATCTACATTAACGTACTGTGATGTAATGTACTTTACATACCTACATTACTGTGCTCTGCTGTAGTCAAGTATACTGTGCTCTGCTGTAGTCAAGTATACTGTGCTGTACAGTGACCTGATCGTGGATTACAGAAAACGGAAGGTCAAACACGCTCATATTCACATTGACAGGGCTGTAGTGGGGTGGGTCGAGAGCTTCAAGTTCCTCGGTGTCCACATCACTAAAGGTCTATTATGGTCCTCACACACACACCAACACAGTCGTGAAGAGGGCACGACAATGCCTCTTCCCCCTCAGGAGGTTGAAAAGATTTGGCATGGGCCCTCAGATCCTGAAATAGTTCTACAGCTGCACCACTGAGAGCATCTCGACTGGCTGCATCACCACTTGACATGACAACTGCTTGGCATCTAACCGCAAGGCGCTACAGAGTAGAGGTCGACCGATTAATCGGCATGGCCGATTAATTAGGGCCGAATTCAAGTTTTCATAACAATCTGTATTTTTGGACACCGATTATGGCCGATTACATTGCATTCCATGAGGAAACTGTGTGGCAGGCTGTCCACCTGTTACGCTAGTGCAGCAAGGAGCCAAGGTAAGTTGTTAGCTTTAAGCTTTTTTAGCATTAAAAAAACTATCAATCTTCACATAATCACTAGTTGACTACACATGGTTGATGAGATTACTCAGTTAACTAGCTTGTCCTGCGTTGCATATAGTCAATGCAGTGCCTGTTCATTTCTCATCGAATCACAGCCTATATCACCAAACGGGTGATGATTTAACAAAAATCACAATTGTTGCACGAATGTACCTAACCATAAACATCAATGCCTTTCTTAAAATCAATACACAGAAGTATATATTATTTAAACCTGCATATTTAGTTAAAATAAATTAATGTTAGCAGGCAATATTAACTAGGGAAATTGTGTCACTTCTCTTGCGTTCATTGCACACAAACTCAAGGCATATGCAACAGTTTGGGGCCGCCTGGCTCGTTGCAAATTAATTTGACAGAATTTTACATAATTATGCCATAACATTGAAGGTTGTGGAATGTAACAGCAATATTTAGACTTATGGATGCCACCCGTTAGATAAAATACGGACTATTTGCATCGATCCTTTTTGCACTAACTTTTTTGACTCAACACATAAACAGTAGCAGCAGTGTATTTGTTTACAATCTGTCACTTTATTCATAGTTATATGTACATACCTACATCAATTACCTCGTACCCCTGCACATTGACTCCACCGGGTACTCCACCCGACTCCACCGGGTACTGGTACACCCGGTGGAAAGCCACTTTATCGTTACTCATTGTGTATTTATTATTACGTATTTTACTTATCTATTCTTTTTCTATATTGTTAGGAAGGGCGCATAGGTATTTTATTGTTAATCTACACTTGTTCACGAAGCATGTGACAAAGACAATCCTATTTGATTTGTCAATGACTGTTTCAGATTTGGACCGGTCCGGAACAACCTAATGTGTTCTTGTTTGGGAGCGGTAGTGTGTAGAAAACCCAAATATGCAATATCCTTCTATTGCCTATTTCTACCTTTGTGTACGTATTCAGGACACATCACCATAAAGAGAATTACATTCATATCCATAACTATGTGTTTCCGTATAGTACATATCAGGGAGCCATGATGTCATTCCGTTAACAGATGTAAATCCACTTCACCTACTGTAGTTGAATAAACAATTTTTTTTTCCCAAACTCAAGGTGTCATGGCATAGCTGACATTCCATTCTTTCTGCTGACATCTTTCAATCTTAAATTTCGATATTGAACTGAGGTTTTGGAAAACAGGGTCACAAACTGGAGGGATATTTTACCATCATTCTGTTACCAAACTTTACATCTGCTCAGTTAGTCAAGTAAATGTGTTTGTGACATTTTCGGTGTAAAATGTTCAAAGTAGTCCTTGTGCATAGAGTTGTATGATTTGTTCTAGAGGTCGACCGATTAATCGGAATGGCCGATTAATTAGGGCCGATTTCAAGTTTTCATAACATTCGGAAATCTGTATTTTTGGGCGCCGATTTCCGATTTCTTTTAAATATTTTTTTATACCTTTTATTTAACTAGGCAAGTCAGTTAAGAACACATTCTTATTCTCAATGACTGTCTAGGAACTGTGGGTTAACTGCCTTGTTCAGGGGCAGAACGACAGATTTTCACCTTGTCAGCTCAGGGTTTCCAATCTTGCAACCGCACAGTTAACTAGTCCAACGCTCTAACCATTGCACTCCACGAGTAGCCTGCCTGTTACGCGAATGCAGTAGAAGCCAAGGTAAATTGCTAGCTAGCATTAAACGTATCTTATAAAAAACAATCAATCATAATCACTAGTTATAACTACTAGTCCAGTTTAGCAGGCAATATTAACCAGGTGAAAGTGTGTCATTTCTCTTGTGTTCATTGCACGCAGAGTCAGGGTATATGCAACAGTTTGGGCTGCCTGGCTCATTGCGAACTAATTTGCCAGAATTTTACGTAATTATGACATACATTGAAGGTTGTGCAATGTAACAAGAATATTTAGACTTATGGATGCCACCCGTTAGATAAAATACCGAACGGTTCCGTATTTCACTGAAATAATAAACATTTTCTTTTCAAAATTATAGTTTCCGGATTCGATCATATTAATGACCAAAGGCTCGTATTTCTGTGTGTTATTATGTTATAATTAAGTCTGATTTGGTAGAGCAGTCTGACTGAGCAGCAGCAGGCCCGTAATCATTCATTCAAACAGCACTTTGGTGCGTTTTGCCAGCAGCTCTTCGCAAGCACAGAGCTGTTTATGACTTCAAACCTATCAGCCTAATGGCTGGTGTAACCAATGTGAAATGGCTAGCTAGTTAGCCAGGTGTACGCTAATACTGTTTCAAACGTCACTCGCTTTTAGATTTGGAGTAGTTATTCCCCTTGCGCTGCAAGGGCCGCGGCTTTTGTGGAGCGATGGGTAACGATGCTTCGAGTGTGGCTGTTGTCGATGTGTTCCTGGTTCGAGCCCAGGTAGGGGCGAGGAGGGGGACGGAAGCTATACTGTTACACTGGCAATACTATAGTGCCTATAAGAACATCCAATAGTCAAAGGTATATGAAATACAAATGGTATAGAAAGAAATAGTCCTATAAATACTATATTAACTACAACCTAAAACCTCTTACCTGGAAATATTGAAGACTCATGTTAAAAGGAACCACCAACTTTCATATGTTCTCATGTTCTGAGCAAGGAACTTAAACGTTAGCTTCTTTACATGGCACATATTTTACATGGCACACATTTTTACATGGCACATATTACGTTCTTCTCCAACACTTTGTTTTTGCATTATTTAAACCAAATTGAACATGTTTCATTATTGATTTGAGGCTAAATTGATTTTATTGATGTTTTATATTAAGTTAAAATAAGTGTTAATTCCATATTGTTGTAATTGTCATTATTACAAATCAAAGCATTTAAAAAAATAAACATTTTATTTTTTTTTTAAATCGGCATTGGCTTTTTTGGTCCTCGAATAATCGGTATCAGCGTTGAAAAATCATAATCGGTCGACCTCTAATTTGTTCAATGTTGAAATAAACGTTTTTTCCTTATGCTTTTGGTCAAAGCGTAATTCTGTTAGCTCGTAATTCTGTTACCGTGGAATTGACCCCCAATCTATTCTGTAGGCCATTTACAGAGCTCACAGCTAACAGCTTAGAAAAGCCAAGAGAGATCTTAAGATGCACGCCCTTATCTTTACCCCAGGACTGAGTTGTTGCAGATAATAGCGTTTCATCACACTATAAAAAAAAACGTATTATTAATTATTCAACATGTCAGATTGTTTTAGAAGAAATACAAGAACAAGGAAACAAACAAAACCTAAAAGTTAGTGCCAACGTTGCGGCACATCAAACTAACTATACTTAACACAAATATAAAACGCAACTTGCAAAGTGTTGGTCCCATGTTGCATGAGCTGAAATAAAAGATCCCAGAAATTTTCCATACCAAAAAAAGAAATATTCTCAAATGTTGCGCACAAACAAATTTGACATCCATGTTAGGGAGCATTTATCCCTTGCCAAGGAAATCCATCCACCTGACACGTGTGGCATATTAAGTAGCGGATTAAACAGCATGATCATTACACAGGTGCACCTTGTACTGGGGACAATAAGATGCCACTCTAGAATGTGCAATTGTGTCACAACACAATGCCACAGATGCCTTAAGTTAAAGGGAGCATGCAATTGGCATGCTGACTGCGGGAACATCCATCAGAGCTGTTGC
Source organism: Oncorhynchus mykiss (assembly GCF_013265735.2). Lineage (NCBI taxonomy): Eukaryota > Metazoa > Chordata > Actinopteri > Salmoniformes > Salmonidae > Oncorhynchus > Oncorhynchus mykiss. Next base: position 59,636,104 of record NC_048572.1, read on the forward strand.
TAGAGAATTTAATGTTAATTTCTCTACCATAAGCCACCTCCAACATTGTTTTAAAGAATTTGTCAGTAAGTTCAACTGAACTCAAAACCGCAGACCACGTATAACCACACCAGCCCAGGACCTCCAAATCCTGCTTCATCACCTGCGGGATCATCTGAGACCAGCCACCCGGACAGCTGATGAAACTGAGGAGTATTTATTTTTGCCCTTTTGTGGGGAAAAACACATTCAGATTGGCTGGTGTGTGGGCCTATGCCCTCCCAGGCCCACCCATGGCTGTGCCCATGCCCAGTCATGTGAAACCCATAGATTAGGGCCTAATGAATTTATTTAAATTGACTGATTTGCTTATATGAATGTTAACTCGGTAAAATCATTCATTTTAGCATGTTGCATTTATATTTTTTTTCAGTAGATGAACCAAAGAAGAAAAACACATTACCTGAAAGACTGACTGAAGGTACAGATCTACAAAGAAGAATGTCAGGAAGTTAGAGCAGAGCTGAGTAGACACAGAGCAGGTGCGGAGAAAAGTGAACACACGCACGCACAAACGAACACACAGAATATCTGAATGTGAACAGCTGGCTGGGAGATCAAATGAACTGGATTAAATTTATAGACCTTCAACAAAGTGAGGATCAAGAGGAAAGCCTTGAAAGACCTGAGTTGGTTAGAGTCTGTCCCACATGGCACCCTATTCATCTTTATGGGTGCTGGTCAGACGTAGTGCACTATTTAGGGAGTAGGGTGCCATTTGGGGAGCACATCCAGTGTCCCGAGAAAATCCATTGGTCACTCGTTGCTGTTTGCGCGAAGGCCAGAAAATCCCCCGACCCCGCGTGTTTAGTGGTCCGAGATACCGCACCAAGATAATCTCTTGATATGTGCAAGCATCAGAAACGACTTAGAAGTGTTTAAATCTACAGGGTGACAGCTTTAGTTAAATCATCATTACAGTGCCAGAGATCAGAATAGTCCTGTAAAAGAGATCTTTGAAATAATTAGTGTGAGTGTAATAAAATTTGAAATGCCTTCTCTCGATAGGATCTAGAAACTAGATTAAAGTACAGTTGCAGTCATATGTACTGCAACACCCCCTCACAATAAAATATCTTAAATAGACACTCAAACCACTGGACTCAACGTTGAACATCTTTTCCTTCGAGACGAGTACAGCCAACTTGCAATGGACACAGTCAGTGAAGAAGATGAATGCCTTCTGGCCTTTGTTGTCCAACTAGTGACATATCCCAGACTGTGTCCTTGTTTACATCCCAAATAGCAACCTATACCCTTTTTTGATGCACTACTTTTTACCAGGGCCCATAGAGCACTTCATAAGGTATTGGGTGCCATTTGGGACACATCCTATGTCCTTGCCTTGGCATGGCCCCCCAGTGTAGTGGCCAATCTGGGGACCCATTGGTGACATCACCATCACTATGGGCCTCAGGTTCATGAAGGCCTCTGGGAGTCTCCAGACTGGCCAATCTGAGGGTGAGCCAGAGCTTAATGAAGAAATGTTGCTTCCTTCTCTCTGCTCCTCAGGGAGGTGGATGCGGGGACGACAGGATTGTGTCACTAAAATAAAACCATATTCCCTATATAGTGCACTACTTTTGATCAGGGCCCATAGGGTTCTGTTAAAAAGTAGTGCACTGAACAGGGAATCGGGTGTCATTTGGGACACACAAGACTAGTGAAGAGAGCAGAGGCGTCCCGCCCCGGAGCACAGCTGGTGTCATTTAACTTGTGTTGAGCTGATTATGAAGAGGCTTGGGCTTGGTCCCAAGGGGCACCGTATTCCCTTCATAGTGCACTACTTTAGACCAGGGCCTATAGAGCTAGCCAAAAGTAGTCCACTATATAGGGAATCGGTGCCATTTGGGACACAACCATTGCTTCCTCCTCTCCTCCCTCCAGTTAAGAGAGATGAGCCAAAAGCACTCCAGGCGTGTATTTGATGAACTCACTGTTTAATCTATTCCCCTCAAACAAAACAGTCAACACAACAGGACTGGAACAGGGGAATACATGGTGCCACTCCCCAAAATAGGAAGAGACAAAAAAACACAAAAGTTCCTCAAACCAGTTCTTGGATTGCAGCTGAGGCTGAAAGCACAGCTATGTCCATAGGCTTTTCATTTCCATGTATGCAAACTCAAATTATCAACATCAAACTTAAAATGAAAGTGGCACAAAAAAGAAATCTAAGATAATTTGTTTCATTGTAGGAGTAAGCTTGAGATATTTTGCTGTGATGAACACAGAGAGAGAGAAACAAATCAGATTTCCTGGAGACTATTTTCTGGTGTTTTTACAGTCGTATGACCAACAACGAATATTAAAGAAAATATTATATTTTGTTGTTGTTGCTTAGAACACTTGGGGGGAGCAAATAAAAACCACCCGCAGGCCAGATTCAGCCCACGGACCACGAGTTGGGGAACCTTGCCATATACCAACAACGTAGCGCTTCCTCCTCCTTCACACTGCTGACGGACTGATTTTTATACTGCATGTCGATTCAGATCAGAATCAATGTGTATGTCCCAATTGGCCCCCTATTCCCGATACAGTGCACTTCCTTTAACCAGGGTCCATAGGGCTCTGGTGCAAGTTTGTGCAGTATATAGGGAATAGGGTACCATTTGCAACGCAACCACTTGAGAAAAGCTCTGCTCAAATGACACCAAACTGAGTGCTGATCCATGCACGGCACTTCACACTCCTAATCATAAAAATAATAACTAATTGTGTCACCCATCTTCAAACACAATAAGTACATTATTACCAGATGATGTAGCTATATTGTACGCTTTCCAAAGGTACCCTATTCCCTATATGCCTAGCCCTATATTGCCAGGCCGTCATTGTAAATAAGTCAGAGGTAGTCTCGCGAGCGCAATGACTGGAAGTCTATGGTATCTACTCGCATGCTAGTAGTTATGATAGAACTCCAGTCATTGTGCTCACGCTAGTTAGAAATTGTAATACTGCTAGTTAGTAACTTCCTACAACCTGCACGCAGAGACATACATTTTTTATTCACAAGTTCATCTGACTCAGGAAGTAGATAAAGGGAAGTATCCCTTTAATTGACCTGCCTAGTAAAAGGTCAAATAAATATATATATATATATATATATATATATATATATATATATATATATATATATATATATATATATATATATATATATATATATATATATATATATATATATATATATATATATATATATATATATATATAGAATTGCCTTTGACCAGAGCCATATGGGCTCTAGTCAAATGTAGTGCACGACATAGGGAATAAGGTGCAATTTGGGATGCAGAAAATGCGTGAGAGGATTTGTGTAAAAGTAGAACAGTCGGTCAACGCAGAGAATGCTGGCTGTCACGCACATCACATCCTTATATCATACCAGGCTAGAAATAGGCTATACGAACAAAGAGTTAAACCTATCTTCCCATCCTTCAGCCTACATTCAGTTCAAGGCAATTCTACAGGAACATCAGCCTGAGCATGCTCAAATAAAACGCTTTGTCATAACCAACTGAATCCATGTTTTTTATTTTTTTATTTTACCTTTATTTAACCAGGCAAGTCAGTTAAGAACAAATTCTTATTTTCAATGACGGCCTGGGAACAGTGGGTTAACTGCCTGTTCAGGGGCAGAACGACAGATTTGTACCCTGTCAGCTCGGGGGTTTGAACTCGCAACCTTCCGGTTACTAGTCCAACGCTCTAACCACTAGGGCTACCCTGTCGCCCCGATGTTAACAATAGGTTTACTTTGTAGCCTGTACATTCAGTTCAACGCTCTATCCATAGCTACCGTTCAGTGTACATTATGGTCAAGTGAATATTAACTGACATGTTTATGACAACTGACACATGCCCTAAAATAACAGGAAGCAGACTTGCCAAAACAATAACCCTACATTAGAAGCTGTACCGTGTCAGAGCACTGAGGCCTTCCCTCCCTGCAGAAGGGGGTACGACGACATAACATAAACTTGCTTTGTTCTCAAGCCTTTGAATATTAGCGCCAAGGTGTGGATCCAGGTGTCAACATACTGTTAGGAGGGACTGACTGGAGCATGTAGAAACAGACGTACAAACAGACAGGTCTGGACAGGCAGCCAAACACAACAGTCACTGACTGACAGCTGGGTCCAGCCTTGCTTCAGATTCTCGTTCTTGCTTACTCATCAGTCCTGGTGTAACAGAGTTAGATACGTAACCTCACTCCAAACTTGAAATGTCATGGTTGGCATAAGTACGTGGTCATGTATGTGGCGAGCTAAATGCTCCCTAGTTCGAGCCTGGTCAGGGACAGGTAAGGAAGCATTACTGTTGAGCAAGCACTGATCTTCAGAGGCATATGGTGTAGATACTGAAAGGATCTAAGTCTAATATACAGTGGGGCAAAAAAACTGTTTAGTCAGCCACCAATTGTGCAAGTTCTCCCACTTTAAAAGATGAGAGGCCTGTAATTTTCATCATAGGTACACTTCAACTATGACAGACAAAATGAGAAGGAAAAAAATCCAGAAGATCACATTGTATGATTTTTAATGAATTTATTTGCAAATTATGGTGGAAAATAAGTATCTGAATGGACAATGACCCCAAGCATACTTCCAAAGTTGTGGCAAAATGGCTTAAGGACAACAAAGTCAAGGTATTGGAGTGGCCATCACAAAGCCCTGACCTCAATCCTATAGAAAATGTGTGGGCAAAACTGAAGAGCGAGCGAGCAAGGAGGCCTACAAACCTGACTCAGTTACACCAGCTCTGTCAGGAGGAAAGAGCCAAAATCCACCCAACTTATTGTGGGAAGCTTGTGGAAGGCTAACCAAAATGTTTGACACACGTTAAACAACTTAAAGGCAATGCCAATCAAATACTAATTGAGTGTATGTAAACTTCTGACCCACTGGGAATGTGACGAAATAAATACATCTGAAATAAATCACTCTACTATTATTCTGACATTTCACATTCTTAAAATAAAATGGTGATCCTAACTGACCTAAGAGAGTGAATTTTTACTAGGATTAAATGTCAGGAATTGTGAAAAACTGAGTTTAAATGTATTTGGCTAAGGTGTATGTAAACTTCCGACTTCAACTGCATGCATGCACGTACACACACACATAAAATAAAACCTATTGCACATCTCTAGATCTAGGCCTATACACAGTAGTTTAAAAAAAGACCCCTACCCCTTCAGACACGGCCCTTCTTTAAATGCACATATTCATCCAGAGACAAGGAACCGATGCTCTGCATACATTACGGAAACACAAAGCTCCCTGGCTCAAAGGCATTTCACACGGGTTTCTGAAAACTCATTCTCAGACCACCTAATTAAAGAGCAACGCCTACATGTCAAACAAAGTGATTAGTACGGAGAGTTATGGTCTCTAGGCCACAGGCCATAGGGTGCCATTTGGGATACACACATGAATAGTAAGGAGATGGAGGAGTCGGGAGAAGGGAATTGGAGCAGAGTTGGGGGAGAATAAGACTAGGGAGAGGGGAGTAGGGGAATGGTAAGGGTGATGATTAAGATTCATGAGTGATACTGACTCCAACGAGCAGCAGAGTGTTAGCAACACAGACCAACAGTGTTTCCTTTATGTCTCTCACCCACTACAGATGTGAAAAACTACCAGGTCCAATAGCAAAATGTATTTGGGGTTGAAAATAACCTCTGAGGCACGAGGGTATTCTTCCTCAAGTAAAACATGACCGAAGATGACGCAGACCTACCGTTGCCAAAGTTTAATTTGCTGATGTCACTGAAAATTGCACCATGAAATTGATAATAAAAAACACATGGAAAACTCTGGCCAGGAATGAGAAGGCGCTGCTCATATCCGAGGCCAAAACGCTATCAAATCATTCGTGAGGCATAAATTGTTAATTACATGGAAATCAAAGCCACAGCGAGGGATGTCGACACACTGCACTATACTATGGCGATGCCAAATTTGACCAACTGACGTTGTTTACTGTGAGGATTACGTGACAACCAGGAAAACAAACGGTGGGAGATCTGTTTGTGTGTGGTGTGTTTAAAAGCCAGATGTACTAAGACAGCTCGGCCTTGCTTGCATCTGCTGGCACAAGTGTGCCATTTTCCATCCCCTGTGAATCCTTGGGCAGACTAGATTGAGGTCTTACTATACATCACACACAAAGCCTGTCACAAACAGCCTCTGAGGATATTCAGCTGGCAGGAAGAACATCTGTAAAATAGTGATCGATAACAACTTGGCTGTCCGACTCTCTTCAACTCGCTTTTAACAGAGTTGTAGGTCAATTCGAAATGGAAATCCTGAACGGGCCAATTCATCAAAAAATAAATAAGGGCCTTTCTATTTTCGAAGAAGACACTGTTCAGTGAACGCTTGGCAGAGAGAGGCTTTCCCACTGAGCTTGACAGTAAAGGAATGATTTACTCAGAGGAGCTAATGGGCCCCAGACCACAGCGGTAGCTACAGGGCTTTCTAGAGAGGGATCACAGAGAGACAAACCATTGGTCAAACCCCAGAACTGCGCTCTGGTGCATTGTTCTTCTTTGTGGCCATGAGAGTATTTCCATGCTATGAATATTTTTTACGGGCATGTTGTTGTAAGAGATTTGCACACATTTGCTTGTGGTTCAGAGACAGTTGAAAAGGCTTGTGAATCCAATGTCTTTTCGTTACGAAACACTGATACGTCGAAGGTCGACTATTACAGTGTGCAGTGTATGTAATCGTGAACGAGTTGAATTGAGGGGGTAAATGTCCACGCTAAGCGTGACATTAGCTCGGTTTCCATCCAATTTGATGGATTGACATGTGAAGATGCTCAAATCTACATTAAAAACATTTTCTATAAAATGGACTTGTGGCAGATAAAAGGCTGTGTGATGAAGTCCACATAAAAACACCTATTGCGGTGAAATTCCCAATGTACCGAATAAAAATATACAAGTTAATGGGTTTCCATCGCATTTTCAACTCTTGACGGTTCTCTCAGAAATAGGGTCTCGTTTTATATCAAGTGTGCCCACGCTGATAGAGGCACGTGCGCTCTAGCCATGATGATCATGCCACCAGAATAAGACCATCGATATTTATTGGAAAGGAGCATCAAGCGCATCAGCTTGCACTGTTCAATAACTTATTTCATCTGTAGCCTAATACACTGCATGCTTTCGCGATGAGTTGTAGTGAGAGTTTACTTCGATATGATGTTTATTGTAGAAACATTTTGCGCACAAGAGTTGCCACCACCACCACCATAATTAATTTGAATAACAAAAAGATCCCATTTTGTTTTGTCGACATTTGGAAAGTTTACCGACTACATTTCCGTTTCCACCAGGCTGGTCGTGATATTTTGTACTTTACGGCTCATAAAAAAAGGTCAGATAGAATGACTGAGTTGACATTCGCCCATGTGCCTCTGTATGATCCAGTACGTCAAAGTGACATTTGGAAGCTTCAAGGGCAGAGACTCAGGAGGATTTCCCAGTCTAGCCTGGGGACACCACTTCACTGCAAAAGATGTTCCTCGCAATTTAGCACAATGAGAAATCCAATGTCCTTTGCCTGTCCTCCTACGTTTCTCTTTGGACTGCATTCACCAAACAACACGAAGATATAACGCAACAAAAAAAACTACTGCAGGTTTGATATCGACTAAACTATCAATATTCTGATCACAAGCTGATAAAAGGGATTCCAAATACAGATTCCGAACAAACAAGTACCTCTAAAAATGCCACTTCGGCATGTTGGTTTCTTGTTTGGCAGTCCACCTCCTCTTTCCACCCACAGGAGGTTAAACAGCTCCTATTAACACACCATAACAGGTCATTATCCTGTCTGATCATGTCAGGGGGAGAGGCGGGCAGGCAGGAGTCCGAGGCCGAGGCTTGGTTAACACTTCACACAGACCAGGGCTGAGGGCCACGCCTCCGATTCTTCAGCTGGCACAGAGCACTTCCTCAGCACTGACTCAAGAGCACTCCAGTGCATGCCATTACAGAGAGCTCCCTGCTCCACAACACCCAATCTGTCCCTTGCTTCTCTACCAAAACCTCAACTCTGAGCTACTGAACATTGCACAAATTTGCCATATAATTAGGCAATAAGGTCCAATGTGGTGTGGTATGTTTAAGTAATAAGGCCTGGGGGGGGGGGGGGGGGGGGGGTATATGGCCAATATACCACAGCTAAGGGTTGTTCTTATACACGACGCAACGCGGAGTGCCTGGATATAGCCGTGGTATATTGGCCATATACCTCAAACCCCCGAGGTGCCTTATTGCTATTATAAAACTGGTTACCAATGTAATTAGAGCTGTACAAAGTTTGTCAGCATTCAGAGCTCGAACGACCCAGTTTGTTATGGCTAAACTGGGTGGTTCAAGCCCCGAATGCTGATTGGCTCTCAGCCGTGGTACATCAGACCGTATTCCATTCGTATGACAAAACATTTAGTTTTACTGCTCTAATTACGTTGTTAACCAGTTCATAATAGCAATAAAGCTCCTCGGGGGGTTGTGATATATGGCCTATATACACACACACCACACCTCCTCGGACCTTATTGCTTAAAAATACCATGGCTAAGCGCGATTCAAAGCTGCACCGCGGAGTGCCTGGACACAACCCTTAGCCGTGGTATACTGGCCATATACCACAAACCCCAGAGATGCCTTATTGCTATTATGTACTGGTTACCAACATAATTAGATCAGGAAACAAGTATTTGTGCATCATACCCGTGGTATATTAAAGCAATAAGGCCAGAGGAGGTGTGTATGGTCAATATGGGTGTGGTATATTAAAGCAATAAGGCCAGAGGAGGTGTGTATGGCCAATATGGGTGTGGTATATTTAAGCAATAAGGCCAGAGGAGGTGTGTATGGCCAATATGGTGTGGTATATTTAAGCAATAAGGCCAGAGGAGGTGTGTATGGCCAATATGTGGTGTGGTATATGGCCACGGTCTGTTCTTAGGCATGACGCAACGTGGAATGGATACAGCCCTGAGACGTGGTATATTGGCCAAATCATTTTTTTTTGTCATACCCATGGTACAGTCTGATATACCACAGCTTTCAGCCAATCAGTGTTCAGGTCTCGAACCACCCAATTTATAATGTCTGATATTAGGAGGTCGACCGATTATGATTTTTCAACGCCAATACAGATTATTGGGGGACCAAAAAAAGCCGATACCGATTAATCGGCTAGTTTTTTTTTTTTTTTTGTAATAATGACAATTACAACAATACTGAATGAACACTTATTTTCACTTATTATAATACATCAATAAAATCAACTTAGCCTCAAATAAATAATGAAACATGTTCAATTTGGTTTAAATAATGCAAAAACAAAGTGTTGGAGAAGAAAGTAAAAGTGCAATATGTGCCATGTAAGAAAGCTAACGTTTAAAATTCCTTGCTCAGAACATATGAAAGCTGGTGGTTCCTTTTAACATGGGTCTTCAATATTCCCAGGTAAGAAGTTTTAGGTTGTAGTAAGAGGAATTATAGGACTATTTCCCTCTGTACCATTTGTATTTCATTAACCTTTGACTATTGAATGTAAAAAACAATCAATCATAATCACTAGTTAACTACACATGGTTGATGATATTACTAGATGTTGTCTAGCGTGTCCTGCGTTGCATATAATCTGACTGAGCATACAAGTACAGTGTCTTGCGAAAGTATTCGGCCCCCTTGAACTTTGCGACCTTTTGCCACATTTCAGGCTTCAAACATAAAGATGTAAAACTGTATTTTTTTGTGAAGAATCAACAACAAGTGGGACACAATCATGAAGTGGAATGACATTTATTGGATATATAAAACTTTTTTAACAAATCAAAAACTGAAAAATTAGGCGTGCAAAATTATTCAGCCCCTTTACTTTCAGTGCAGCAAACTCTCTCCAGAAGTTCAGTGAGGATCTCTGAATGATCCAATGTTGACCTAAATGACTAATGATGATAAATACAATCCACCTGTGTGTAATCAAGTCTCCGTATAAATGCACCTGCACTGTGATAGTCTCAGAGGTCCGTTAAAAGCGCAGAGAGCATCATGAAGAACAAGGAACACACCAGGCAGGTCCGAGATACTGTTGTGAAGAAGTTTAAAGTCGGATTTGGATACAAAAAGATTTCCCAAGCTTTGAACATCCCAAGGAGCACTGTGCAAGCGATAATATTGAAATGGAAGGAGTATCAGACCACTGCAAATCTACCAAGACCTGGCCGTCCCTCTAAACTTTCAGCTCATACAAGGAGAAGACTGATCAGAGATGCAGCCAAGAGGCCCATGATCACTCTGGATGAACTGCAGAGATCTACAGCTGAGGTGGGAGACTCTGTCCATAGGACAACAATCAGTCGTTTATTGCACAAATCTGGCCTTTATGGAAGAGTGGCAAGAAGAAAGCCATTTCTTAAAGATATCCATAAAAAGTGTTGTTTAAAGTTTGCCACAAGCCACCTGGGAGACACACCAAACATGTGGAAGAAGGTGCTCTGGTCAGATGAAACCAAAATTGAACTTTTTGGCAACAATGCAAAACGTTTTGTTTGGCGTAAAAGCAACACAGCTGAACACACCATCCCCACTGTCAAACATGGTGGTGGCAGCATCATGGTTTGGGCCTGCTTTTCTTCAGCAGGGACAGGGAAGATGGTTAAAATTGATGGGAAGATGGATGGAGCCAAATACAGGACCATTCTGGAAGAAAACCTGATGGAGTCTGCAAAAGACCTGAGACTGGGACGGAGATTTGTCTTCCAACAAGACAATGATCCAAAACATAAAGCAAAATCTACAATGGAATGGTTCAAAAATAAACATATCTAGGTGTTAGAATGGCCAAGTCAAAGTCCAGACCTGAATCCAATCGAGAATCTGTGGAAAGAACTGAAAACTGCTGTTCACAAATGCTCTCCATCCAACCTCACTGAGCTCAAGCTGTTTTGCAAGGAGGAATGGGAAAACATTTCAGTCTCTCGATGTGCAAAACTGATAGAGACATACCCCAAGCGACTTACAGCTGTAATCGCAGCAAAAGGTGGTGCTACAAAGTATTAACTTAAGGGGGCTAAATAATTTTGCACGCCCAATTTTTCAGTTTTTGATTTGTTAAAAAAGTTTGAAATATCCAATAAATGTCGTTCCACTTCATGATTGTGTCCCACTTGTTGTTGATTCTTCACAAAAAAATGCAGTTTTATATCTTTATGTTTGAAGCCTGAAATGTGGCAAAAGGTCGCAAAGTTCAAGGGGGCCGAATACTTTCGCAAGGCACTGTATCTAACTGAGTGGTGGTAGGCAGAAGCAGGCGCGTAAACATTCATTCAAACGGCACTTTCTTTGCGTTTTGCCAGCAGCCAACCACTCCAAGTCTTATAGGAACTTTAGTATTGCCAGTGTAACCGTATAGCTTCCATCCCTCTCCTCGTTCCTACCTGGGCTCGAACCAGGAACACATCGACAACAGCCACACTCGAAGCAGCGTTACTCATGCAGAGCAAGGGGAACAACCACTCCAAGTCTCAGAGCAAGTGACGTTTGAACCACTATTAGCACGCGCTAACTAGCTAACCATTTCACTTCGGTTACACCAGCCTCATCTCGGGAGGTGATAGGCTTGAAGTCATAAACAGCGCAATGCTTGACGCACAACGAAGAGCTGCTGGCAAAACGCAAAGAAAGTGCTGTTTGAATGAATGTTTACGCGCCTGCTTCTGCCTACCACCACTCAGTTAGATACTTGTATGCTCAGTCAGATTATATGCAACGCAGGACACGCTAGACAATATCTAGTAATATCATCAACCATGTGTAGTTAACTAGTGATTATGATTGATTGTTTTTTATAAGATAAGTTTAATGCTAGCTAGCAACTTACCTTGGCTTACTGCATTCGCGTAACAGGCAGTCTCCTTGTGGAGTGCAACGAGAGAGAGGCAGGTCATTATAGCGTTGGACTAGTTAACTGTACGGTTGCAAGATTGAATCCCCCGTGCTGACTAGGTTAACATCTGTCGTTCTGCCCCTGAACAAGGCAGTTAACCCACCGTTCCTAGGCCATCATTGAAAATAAGAATGTGTTCTTAACTGACTTGCCTAGTTGAATAAAGAATAAATAAAAGGTGTAAAAACATAATTTTTAAACGGCCAAATCGGTGCGCAAAATACCAATTGTTACGAAAACTTGAAATCGGCCCTAATTAATCGGCCATTTCGATGAATTGGTCGACCTCCATCTGATATACCACGGTTGTCAACCAATCACCATCCATGACAGTGTTTCCCCTGTATTAATTTAGTAGCGGCGCAACACCATAAATGTAGAAAAGATAACTGACCTACATGTTTTTTAAATAATAGTATCTTGGAGAACTACAAAACCACCAAAATAAAAGCTAGAGAATCAAAAATTCTAAAAACAAAGAATTTAGGAATATTTTGGGCATGGCGAGACGCAATGAACAACGGCAAAATGCGTAGAACTGCAGGAAATTAGCTTTACACTGAAACATTCTCTCTCAGCTAAATGGAAAAATCTGCAGGAAACACTTCTCTCTGCCGCCAATTCCGGAGGGATTTAAGCCATGCCCCCAACCCCGCAAGCCACCACCTCCCCCCTTCCATGACGGTTGCCACCTCTGCTAAAAATAAATAAATAGGGGAAAGACAGGAAATATATTATGTCCATCAGTGATGTGGGTCTAGCATGCATTTACTAGCATGCAGGACATTTTACTACAGTCTCTACTCTAGACAGTCTCTGCTTCGCTCAGCATACTGGCATACATATGTTTACAGGAGCACAAGTTTACAAATAAAATGACAGTACCAGAGTTTATACAAGAAACAAAGTTGGCTGCAGGGAGAAGAGCAGAAACGCTCTCAGGAAGCATTGCACGCAGCTGGTTTTCTGGCAGCTTTGCGGCATGGTACAGTGGGAAGATGACGCACGCTTACATCATCGCCTGGTCAAACAGAGAGAGAGCAGCTTTTCCTGTTCAACAGCATATGCTTTACACAGCATGTCCCATCGGAGGGCAACCAGTAACAGAGCTCTGTTCTGGTCTGTGTTGTTATGAGGACATTTGTGAGGCCGTATGCATCACGGGTGCTGATTTAGAAACAGTTTGCCTTTTAAATCCTAAAGAATAAGGGAATATGGAAAGCGTGGGCCTGATCTGTTGTGCACTCACTCTCTCCGAGAGTCTGACATCAGAATTGCCGGCCGGCCAGTCACAACACACCCTGGAAGACATCCTAAAAAAAAATATATGGATTTAAATCAAATCCCTCCAAGTTAACCTGTCATAGAAAACCATTCTGCAGATATCAACATGCATTTGTGGTTTTGTACAGATGTCTGTTATGCTTTAATAACTGCAGTCTGGCCTCAACCTCAGAGGTGCAGTCCCCAGGGAACGAAGCTCAAATCCTCATGGCTGGGTCCCACATTTGATTAGAGCTCATTGGGCTCAGGTCAAAAGTAGTATTTAAGGAATAGGGTGCATATGGGATACAGACCATGCCTCTGCTGCTCTGCCAAAAGGGCAATCATCAAGTATCTGTCAGAAAGGAGCACTCTGTAGTCGAGCTCCTGCTATATATACAGATGAAGTCGGAAGTTTACATACACTTAGGTTGGAATTATTCAAACTCATTTTTCAACCACTCCAAACATTTTTTGTTAACAAACTATAGTTTTGGCAAGTCGGTTAGGACATCTACTTTGTGCATGACAAGTAATGTTTCCAACAATTGTTTACAAATGATTTCACTTATAATTCACTGTATCACAATTTCAGTGGGTCAGAAGTTTACATACACCAAGTTGACTGTACCTTTAAATAGCTTGGAAAATTCCAGAAAATTATGTCATGGCTTTAGAAGCTTCTGATAGGCTAATTGACATAATTTTAGTCAATTGGACGTGTACCTGTGGATGTATTTCAAGTCCTACCTTCGAACTCAGTGCCTCTTTGCTTGACATCATGGGAAAATCAAAATAAATCAACCAAGATCTCATAAAACAAATTGTAGACCTCCACAAGTCTGGTTCATCCTTGGGAGCAATTTCCAAATGCCTGAAGGTACCACGTTCATCTGTACAAACAATAGTACGCAACACCACGGGACCACGCAGCCGCCATACCGCTCAGGAAGGAGACGCGTTCTGTCTCCTAGAGATGAATGCACTTTAGTGTGAAAAGTACATATGTATCCTAAAACAACAGCAAAGGACCTTGTGAAGATGCTGGAGGTAACTGGTACAACATTATCTATATCCACAGTAAAACAAGTCCTATATCGACATAACCTGAAAGGCCGCTCAGGAAGGAAGAAACCACTGCTCCAAAACCGCCATAAAAAAGCCAGACTACGGTTTGCAACTGCACATGGGGACAAACACAGTACTTTTTGGAAAAATGTCCTCTGGTCTGATGAAACAAAAATATAACTGTTTGGCCATAATGACCATCGTTATGTTTGGAGGAAAAAGGGGGAGACTTGCAAGCCGAAGAACACCTTTTTTCAAGAATACCAACCGTGAAGCACGTTGGTGGCAGCATCATGTTGTGTGGGCGCTTTGCTGCAGGAGCGACTGGTGCACTTCACAAAATAGATGGCATCATGACGAAGGGAAATTATGTGGATATATTGAAGCAACATCTCAAGACATCAGTCAGGAAGTTAAAGCTTGGTCGCAAATGGGTCTCCCGAATGGACAATGACCCCAAGCATACTTCCAAAGTTGTGGCAAAATGGCTTAAGGACAACAAAGTCAAGGTATTGGAGTGGCCATCACAAAGCCCTGACCTCAATCCTATTGAAAATTTGTGGGCAGAACTGAAAAAGTGTGTGTGAGCAAGGAGACCTACAAACCTGACTCAGTTACAACAGCTCTGTCAGAAGGAATGGGCCAAAATCCACCCAAATTACTGTGGGAAGCTTGTGGAAGGCTACCCGAAACATTTGACCCAAGTTAGACAATTTAAGGCAATGCCAATCAAATACTAATTGAGTGTATGTAAACTTCTGACACACTGGGAATCTGATGAAAGAAAGAAAAGCTGAAAATAAATCACTCGACTATTAATCTGACATTTCACATTCTTAAAATGAAGTGGGATCCTAATTTACCTAAAACAGAGAATTTTTACTACAGAGTTTAAATGTATTTGCTTAAGGTGTATGTAAACTTCAGACTTCAACTACGTATATATATATATATATATATATATATATATATATATATATATATATATATATATATATATATATATATATATATATATATATATATATATATATATATATATATAGATAGATATAGTAGACACATTGCCTGCGTCCCAAAGGGCACCCTATTCCCTATATAGTGCACCACTTTTGACCAGATGTCTGTGCAAGAAGTCTCTAAAGGGTATTGAATGGAAACAAGTCAAATCTCATGAGTGGATTTGTTTTTTTGTGGAAAGGAATCTTTTGTACAGTACATCTGAGCCATGTGGAGATGTTTATTCAAATGGCCAGACAGACATTCCTCTGAGACAATCCTCTCCTTGTGCTCGGTGTTCCACACACTAGGCCTTGACATTTCAGAGAGGGTTTTCGGTTATGGAGAGCTCAGAACAGGCCAGCATCCCCACAGAGACGTGCTTCTGAAGAACACATTCATGGAGCTGGGGGAACAAAACCAGAGATGGGTTCCATCCCAAATGGAGTCCTATTCCCTATACATATCGTTCTACTTTTGACCAGGGCCCATAATACTATAGGTAAAAGCACTGCACTATATAGGGAATAGGGTGCCATTTGGGACTTATTTATGGAGCTGGGGAACAAAACCAAAGATGAGAATGGAACCTGGACAAAATGTGATTTGATTTATATGATAATTAATAGTTGCCTACATAGACGGTTGCTCCAGCCTAGCAACAGTACTAACATTATCGAGGATAATACAAAATAAAGACAAAAGGCTTATTTCCATTGTGGTCCTCAAAATGTTCATTATGGTCCTACACTCCATACCCACTAAGCCAAACTGACACCTGGTTAAGTTTTATAGTAAGCCAGCTTAATGTTACCCCAGACCCATATGAATACTCTCATTGACACAATACTCTACCAAGTTCCTGGTAAATTCTGGGAGAAATGTGTCTGAATCCTAAGTGGAACACTTTTCCCTACATAGGCTCTGGCCAAAGGTAGTGCACTAATGGGTGTAGGTTGCCGTCTGCTGCCACTATCCAGTTATACTTGGCTTCCTCAGAAAAAGCATCCTGTTCCGGAACCATCTGAATGTTCTTGAGGCTTGAATAGCAATGATCCTCTGTTTAAATTCAACCTGAACTTAGGCTCCATTTCTTTATAACCTCAACATGAAGATGTCTGTAGCAAGAAGACCAGTTCCAACACCAATGGCCAATGCTAGACATGGATTGTTGATGAAGAAATAGAAACACCAAAAAAATGTAATCCCACTGTTAATGCTTCAAGGAGACCAAATAACCCTGCTGGGATTCAAACTTGGGAGTTGCTTCAGCTTCTACAATGGTTGTCTTCTGCATGCCTGGGTTAGGCCAAACAGACCACCAGCTTCAGGAACATACCAGTGGCGTTCCTCAAACACTTCTGTGGAGGCTCCTGGAGAATCTTGTTCTCAAACAAACTCGCTCGGAGCGTCTGGAGCTGGAGCACCCAACCACTTGCGAGACAGTTATGCATCTGACAAAAGGTGGATGAAGATGTGCAATAACCTCAGAGAGCAAAGCAGGGAGCAGATATCATAAAAGCTCTTGCTCGGTTTATGGAAGAATACTGTAAAAAAGGTAGAGCTTCTCAGCAGTAGCAAAAATGAAACTTCTTCCCGTCTCAAGACAAAGCCTCGTAAAGTGTTATAAGTGTCCCGTAATGGGGGCTGGTGTGGAGAAGAAGGGTCATCATAGTACATGACTGGAATGTAATGAATGGCACAGTATTCAACTCACAGAAACCAAGAGCAGTCATGGGATTTAAAAGTGCTGCCAGCCACCACTAGACTAGACATGGGCACACGCGAAAAGATATACCACTCATTGGCCTGTTTTGTTTCCCATGAAGCCCTCATGGGGCCATGGACCATATGTAGCTATGCAACTAGACCTTGATTAACATGGCGGGCTTGGCGGCCAAGGATGGTGCAAAAACTCAGCTGACTGGATCTCTACCAGGTTGCAAGTAATCTGTTTGCATAGTACTCTGTAAACCACTTACGCACATGTTATGAAGTGTTATGACTTAGATTCCCGTTAACAATGTTCCAGGAGGCCACGAGCGCTGCCCTTACAGATGCCCTCTCCTGGAGGAGACCTAATAATCCCTACTACTGGGTCACTTCCTGTAGCATGCCCAGTTCCCATGACAGTCAAATTGTTTCAATCGGGGCCTGTATTCATAGTCTCAGAGTAGGAGTACTAATCTAGGGTGAATTGTACCTATTAAATTAGAATGAATAAGAAGGGGGACCTGATCCTAGATTATGGCCCCGGGTAGGGACTGTTGCGGTGACCGCATTACCGCCACACCGGCGGTTACGAGTCATGAAGGCAGTCAAATTCCACGTGACCGTTTAATCATGGCAATTAGCAGTACCTACTTCTTTGTTAACCGCACTACTGCCATGGAATTCTAAGCCAATCTTGTCTGCTAAATGGATTTGTGTAGCCCACAGCCATTTGGCATAGCCAGATCAGGACCTAACATAAGGACAACTCAGAGTATGCTATTCTGTTCTTCTGAAATAGACTACATTTTCATCACATCATGTTTATTTAGAACTGTCTAAAATAAATAATATATTTATTTTGAAGATGTAGAATATATTACATGGATTTATTAGACTTTTTTTAAAATGTAGAGTCTGCATCAGTTGCTAGTAGGCTGAATGTGAAAGTCATAAGATGCTAAATGTGTTTATATTAATTAACGGTAAATTTGCTTGAAAATCACCGGTTGACGAAATTGTGTGACCGCCACAGCCCTAGCCCCAGGAGAACTACTGTATATAAATGTCAATTTTAATAGCACATGCCTAAAGTATGAGCAATGCCTCTCAGGGAAGGCAGAACTAAACTGTGATGCTGGCTGTGGCTCATGCCTCACATCAGTACAAATCACCTCTCCATTAGGAGGCCTAGGATACGTCCCAAATGGCACCTTCTTCCATTCATAAAATGCACTACGTTTGACCTGGCCCCACAGGGCTTTGGTCAAAAGTAGTGCACTATAAAGGGAATAGGGCTCCATCTGGGCCATAGACCTGAACAGCTGCTGGTTCACTAATGACAACACAATAGAGGTTGGCCAATTCATTAGGGCAGAATTCAAGTTTTCATAACAATCGGTAATCTGTATTTTTTGGACACTGGTTGTTGCCGATTACATTGCACTCCACGAGGAGACTGCGTGGCAGGCTGACTACCTGTTATGCGAGTGCAGCAAGGAGCCAAGGTAAGGTGCTAGCTAGCATTAAACTTCTCATAAAAACAATCAATCTTCACATAATCACTAGTTAACTACACATGGTTGATGATATTACTAGTTTACCTAGCTTTTCCTGTATTGCATATAATCGATGCGGTGTTAATTTATCATTGAATCACAGCCTACTTCGTCAAACAGGTGATTTAACAAGCGCATTCGCAAAAAAAAAGCACTGTCGTTGCACCAATGTGTACCTAACCATAAACATCAATGTCTTTCTTAAAATCAATACACAAGTATATATTTTTAAACCTGCATATTTAGTTAATATTGTGTCACTTTTCTTGAGTTCTGTGCAAGCAGAGTCAGGGTATATGGAGCAGTTTGGGCCGCCTGGCTCGTTGCGAACTGTGTGGAGACCATTTAACAAAGACCGTCATTAATTTGCCAGAATTTTACATAAATTATGACATAACATTGAAGGTTGTGCAATGTAACAGCAATATTTAGACTTATGGATGCCACCCGTTAGATAAAATACGGAACGGTTCCGTATTTCACTGGAAGAATAAACATTTTGTTTTCGAAATGATAGTTTCTGGATTTGACCATATTAATGACCTAAGGCTCGTATTTCTGTGCGTTATCATATTATAATTAAGTGTATAATTTGATAGAGCAGTCTGACTGAGCGGTGGTAGGCAGCAGCAGGCTCGTAATCATTCATTCAAACAGCACTTTACTGGGTTTGCCAGCAGCTCTTTGCTGTGCTTCAAACATTGCGCTGTTTATGACATCAAGCCTATCAACTCCTGAGATTAGGCTGGCAATACTAAAGTATCTATTAGAATATCCAATAGTCAAAGGTATATGAAATACAAATGTTATTGAGAGAAATAGTCCTATAATAACTACAACCTAAAACTTCTTACCTGGGAATATTGAAGACTCATGTTAAAAGGAACCACCAGCTTTCAAATGTTCTGAGCAAGGAACGTAAACCTTAGCTTCTTTACATGGCACATATTGCACTTCTACTTTCTTCTCCAACACTGTTTTTGCATTATTTAAACCAAATTGAACAGGTTTCATTATTTATTTGAGACTAAATTGATTTTATTTATGTGTTATTTTAAGTTAAAATAAGTGTTCATTCAGTATTGTTGTAATTGTCATTATTATAAATAAATATATATATAAAAAGCCAATACCGATTAAAATCGGCCAATTTGATTTATCAAAAAAAAAATCATATATATGCTTCAGTGGTTATATATATCTGCTTTTTTTTGGATCTTCCAATAAATCGGTATCGGTGTTGAAAAAAATCATAATCGGTCGACCTCTACAACACACCATGTTCTCCTTCACAGGGACCAAACTAACGTACGTGTGGCCTATTCATTAACACATCATGTGTTCAAAAGCTGTAAATTCAAATATATGACCGCTTTTGTCAGTACCTTGCACGCAGCAGGAAACTGGTGAAAATCGTCATGGACGCAAAACCTACTACGCTATTAATTATATGACTAATTTTTAGAGCAATAAAGTAATGTTTTGAAATCCAACTTCCACCTAAATGATGTTTGCTCACTTCCCTTCATGGAGTTAAAAAGGAACCTCTGTCACTGGTATAAGATATATGGTGGAAAGTATTCAGAGAATGCTTGCCAAAGTCATGCTTCAGTGGTTGACTCCACAGTGAGCCTGTGGTCAAGGGATTTGTCCCAAATGGCTCCCTATTCCCTTTTTAGAGCACTACTTTTGACCAGGGCCCAAAGGACTCTGGTCAAAAGCATTGCATGAGATAGGGCATAGAGTGCAGGGCAGAGTCATTGCCACAGGGATCATCACACATAATCACACAAGCTTTTAATCCAGCATTGTGCCCGTTTTTGGAGCTGGAAGCTAGGCCACTGTCTCACACAGCCCTGCTGTGACAGAGATCAAACAGTTCAGTAACAAAATGTGCAACATCCTACCTGGGTACCAGTAATTGTGGCATCATGCCACTCCTTGTTTGGCATGACAGGAAGTGGTAAGATAACACCAACAGACTGGTACCAAGGCTAGCAACATTCTATGGACTCATAACACATTGTGGACTGTGGGAAGTAATGTCAATAATTACTCTACGGTATTTGGAGGATGTTAGAACTTAGGGCGGATTTCAAGTTTTCATAACAAATCAGAAATCGGTATTTTTGGACACCGATTTTGCAGATTTTTTTTTTTTTTACACCCTAATTTTATCTTTATTTAACTAGGCCAGTTTATTTAACTAAGTCAGTTAAGAACACATTCTTATTTTCAAGGACGTCCTAGGAACTGTGGGTTAACTGCCTCGTTCAGGGGCAGAACGACAGATTGTCAGCACGGGGGATCCAATCTTGCAACCTTACAGTTCACTAGTCCAACGCAATAACGACCTGCCTCTTGTTGCACTCCACAAGGAGACTGCCTGTTACGCGAATGCAGTAAGCCAAGGTAAGTTGCTAGCTAGTGTAACGGAAACGGCTTCGAGGGTGACTGTTGTTGATGTGTGCAGAGAGTCCCTGGTTCGCGCCCAGGTATGGGCGAGGGGGCGGTTTAAAATTATACTGTTACAGTGGTGCCGTGACCGTTCTTCTGGATCGGATCATCCTTCGCTGGATTTCCATCTCAGAACTTCGCCGTGGTTGCTGTTGAAGAATCAGATAAGACGTTGCTGGTGCAGTTTATGGCGATATCGCATTTCGCCACAAGAGTGCGCCACTAGAACGTTTTATTATCGAAATTGATGATTTCTCTGGCTGAGGCTCTTCACAGATAACTTGTTTAATTGCAATTCTAATGTATATCTGATATAAGTAGGGTGAGTTTTACCAGTGTACTAGATATAGGTTAGATTTTGACGTGAGGTTTATAATATATATATATATGTTTTGCTATTTACATTTTTATTAGTGTGTTGATTTCCCATTGTTAAAATGGAAGGTGTTGGGAGAGGTAGGGGTTTCCTGTCATTTAATCTGTCACCATCTGTTGGTAGGGGTTCAGCCAAAATTTCAGTTACTTCTACACCTATGCCCAAACTGGAGGGTTTTGATGATGGGCGTGTCCATGGGTAACCTAAGGATGTGTATAAAAGAGTTTTGCCAAATACAGGGAGTGGGGAGGTCTCCATGGATTTCATAGCAGACATAGTACAGCAGATTGGTCATTCCATTGGGGAGAACATTGCCTCCTGTTTGGAGTCAAAGGCAATTGTTGGGCATGTTGGGGACAATGTTATGGGGTTTTGGTTTGAGTTTGTCTTGCCTTCACCTACTCAACAAGGCATCTTATTGGCTGGTTTGCATAGCTTGCTTACGAGGGGGGATGTTCCAGTTAGAATCGTCCCAGTGAACAAGCACCAAACCAGCGGTAAGTTGTTGGTTGCAAAGCACAGTACATCAAAAGTGATTTTTATACTCTCAAGTGATGATTTAAATGTACAATTTATATCAAATTGTTTGTAAATGTTATTCGAACATCACACATAAGATGCAGCGGTTTTTGAAGAATATTTGTTGTGCATTTTGTTGTAGAGAATTCCCGCCAGTATTAGCTAGCAACTTACTGTGTCTGGTGGGGGGGTTCATATATTTTGTACAATGCGTGAGTGCAGAGTTGGATGGTGAGATGTGCATTGCACGACGTGCAATTTTGTGCCGTTCCTATCAGGTACATTGTTAAAGATATTATATTGTATATTGCACCAAACCAGCATGCGTGAGTGCAGAGACGGATGGTGAGATGTGCATTGCATGACGTGCAATTTTGTGCCGTTCCTATCAGAATAAATCTACATGACTGGTGCTACATGTTGGAGTTCCGTGTCGATGACTGATTGTACACAGCGCAAGAGGAGTACTGTTACACTAGCATTAAACTTATCTTATAAAAAACAATCAATCATAATCACTAGTTAACTACACATGGTTGATGATATTACTAGATATTACTATTATCTAGCGTGTCCTGCGTTGCGTATAATCTGACTGAGCATACAAGTATCTAACTGAGTGGTGGTAGGCAGAAGCAGGCGCGTAAACATTCATTAAAACAGCACTTTCGTGCGTTTTGCCAGCAGCTCTTCGTTGTGCGTCAAGCATTGCACCGTTTATGACTTCAAGCCTACCAACTCCCGAGATGAGGCTGGTGTAACCGAAGTGAAATGGCTGGCTAGTTAGCACGCTAATAGCGTTTCAAACGTCACTCGCTCTGAGACTTGCAGTGGTTGTTCCCCTTGCTCTGCATGGGTAACGCTGCTTCAAGGGTGGCTGTTGTCGTTGTGTTCCTGGTTCGAGCCCAGAGAGGAGCGAGGAGAGGGACGGAAGCTATACTGTTACAGTGGCAATACTAAAGTTCCTATAAGAACATCCAATAGTCAAAGGTTAATGAAATACAAATGCAACTACAACCTAAAACTTCTTACCTGGGAATATTGAAGACTCATGTTAAAAAGGAACCACCAGCTTTCATATGTTCTCATGTTCTGAGCAAGGAATTTTAAACGTTAGCTTTCTTACATGGCACATATTGCACTTTTACTTTCTTCTCCAACACTTTGTTTTTGCATTATTTAAACCAAATTGAACATGTTTCATTATTTATTTGAGGCTAAATTGATTTTATTTATGTATTATATTAAGTGAAAATAAGTGTTCATTCAGTATTGTTGAAATTGTCATTATTATAAATAAAATAAATAAACTGGCCGATTAATCGCTATCGGTGTTGAAAAATCATAATCGGTCGACCTCTAGTTAGAACATAACAAGAACAAGTCCATAATTGAGCCATTGCCTTGGATAGTCTTGTTTGAACGTTGATTGGAATGGCTGCAAAGACTTTGATCATAGGGCGTTATCTAAGTGGTGCAGGACAGTGTGTGATGCACATGACCAGCGCAACAACTCGTTCTTCTCACAATCACATGCCCATCCTGAGGCATTGCAGATCAGATCAAAATTAAATTATATCCTTGGGCAAGCCCGTCAAATGGAACCTATTCCTTTTGGTGGTTGCAATAATTAGGCTATCAGTCAAACCCAAAACAACTCATCTCAATTCGTATTGCACAATATCGAGTAGGCCTATAGGTTTGACTAAGCACAGGAGTGAGGAAGATGACATTCATCCTTTCAAACCCAGCACGGACAATGAAAAGGAAACGTTGTCATCAAGTGGTCTGAGTAATTTTCTTGTACCCCAAAACTAGGCCTAATGGCATACATGTCACATCAGGATTTGAAACAACACAGTCAAAAAAGTTCCACTCCGTGGATGTCATACTCAATACAGGCTACTTGATCGTTAGTCTTGTCATAAGCAGTAGTATTCCATCTGAACAACGTACGGTTTCTGAGGATTTAGTTCAGGAACAGGACAAAAAGAAAAAGCTTCCAAGAAAAGCAATGGCAGTCGGTCAACACCATTTCTTCTTATGAGGTGAATTAAGGCCTGGGTTGTGTCCGAAATGGAACCCTATTCCCTACAGTGGCAAGAAAAAGTATGTGAACCCTTTGGAAATACCTGGATTTCTGCATAAATTTGTCATACAATTTGATCTGATCTTCATCTAGGTCACAACAAACACGGTCTGCTTAAACTAATAACACACAAACAATTCTACGTTTTCATGTCTATTGAACACCGTGTAAACATTCACAGTGCAGGGTGGGGAAAGTATGTGAACCCTTGGATTTAATAACTGGTTGACCATCCCCTTTGGTAGCAATAAACTCAACCAAACGTTTCTGTAGTTGCGGATCAGACCTGCACAATGGTTAGGAGGAATATTTTGCCAGTAGCGCTGTGGAACATTCAGGTGCCTTTTTGCAAACTTCTGAAGTGCAGCAATGTTTTTTTTGGACAGCAGTGGCTTCTTCCGTGGTATCCTCCCATGAACACCATTCTTGTTTAGTATTTTACGTATTGTAGACTCGTCAACAGAGATGTTAGCATGTTCCAGAGATTTCTGTAAGTCTTTAGCTGACACTCTAGGATTCTTCACCTCATTGAGCATTCTGCACTGTGCTCTTGCAGCCATCTTTGCAGGACAGCCACTCCTAGGGAGAGTAGCAACAGTGCTGAACTTTCTCCATTTATAGACAAATTGTCTTACCGTGGACTGATGAACATCAAGGCTTTTAGAGATACTTGTGTAATCCTTTCTAGCTTTATTCAAGTCAACAGTTCTTAATCTTAGGTCTTCTGAGATCTCTTTTGTTCGAGGCATGGTTCACGTCGGGCAATGCTTCTTGTGAATAGCAAACTCAAATTATGTGAGTGTTTTTTAGAGGGCTCTAACCAACATCTCCAATCTCGTCTCATTGATTGGACTCCAGGTTAACTGACTCCTGACTCCAATTAGCTTTTGGAAAAGTCATTAGCCTAGGGGTTCACATACTTTTCACAACCTACACTGCGAATGTATAAATTATATATTCAGTATAGACAATAAAAATACAATAATGTCTGAGTTATTAGTTTAAGCACACCATGTCTATTGTTGTGACTTAGAAGATCAGATAAAAATTTGATGACCAACTTATGCAGAAATCCAGGTAATTCCAAACGGTTCACATACTTTTTCTTGCCACTGTATATAAAACAACAACTTCTTTTGATAGGCCCAATATAGGTAAAAGTGTGCAATTTGGGGCATAACCATTGAGTTATGAGGTGAATTAAGGCCTGGTGTTTCTCTCTCTGCCGGAAGCATTCCACTATAAAACGGCAGGGAAGTTACCAGAGAGGGTCCTATACGGCAGACCAGTGCCGGAACACCCAAACTAAGCTAAATCCAGACCACTATTAAGTATGTGTTCAAAATGGCACCCTATTCCTTTTATACTGGACTACTTTTGAGTGCACTACATAGGGAATATGGTGCCATTTGGGTGCCAACCTGTGTCAAGTTGGCGTTAATACTGACCTTAGTACATCCATGACCAAAGAGTTTTGTGACACGGTCACTTGACATCACACTGCTCTCGAACCCAACTAAAATTGCCAGCGTCGGGAGCAACAGCAGCAGCAATAGCTATATAAACGACTAAAGTGGGTTTATTTTCTGCTGTGGGTGAAAAGTTCACAGGGAGCTCTGGGTTTTTAGATCAAAGCACAATGCACACATAATGAGTCTTTGATTTTGGGCCTCATTTCCACCCTTGAAGCCCAATTCACTCCCAGCTTGAGAACAGTCAGCATTTCCCCACTTTTCGCTCCCTGCAATCAGGTCGGCTGCTTAGTTAGACTTCTACGCATGTTACGATTATCGTCCTTTTCTTACCATTGCATTGATTGTCAGTTTGGTAAGACCAACGATCACAGAATTTCGATGTGAGGGCAAAGGAAAACTTTAACCAATGTGTAAACTACACTGACAACACACTCTACAAAGTAATTCATATGCAGGATTATATTGATATAGAAAAGGCTAAGTGCAGGCTGAATCCCCCAGATATGCCACACCAGTCTGCCTCCCAGTCACAGCCTCGGGATAAGAATAGGCCAATTTTTCTCCAGGACTCCACAGTCAGACCTCACTGAATAATTGAAAAGACATTCACTGCACCATGTCATCTGGGTTATTAACATGAAAACAAATGAGACTGCTCCTCCACACAACGCTGTGCCATGCAGGATTTATTGATGGAATTCTCATGGTCCTGTAGATCTAATATCAATGTAATCAAGTGCAATATGGAGAAATTGCTGTGCCATTTCCTGGTTGCAGTAACTTGAATAGTTCGCCTAATTTCAGTTTGTGTGACAAAACAAGTAGTCATTGTGTAGAGAATCATTGTACCATCTAAACCGCTGTGAAATATAATTTCCATAACCAAACATATTGTATATTCAGCTGTTTGAAGCTGGTGTACAAAACTGAAAGTCAAAGACGCAAAAACTCAACTTAACGGGAAGCATAGAAATAGCGCACATGGAACAGATCTACTGCTTCTTAGACTTGCTTTCAATGAGAATGACAGATCTGTAACTCACATGTTTATGTGAATTTGGTCAGGTCGCCCAACAAGTTACATATTGTAGCTTTACATTACAGTTAACAATGCTCTTAAACACTAAATATATATAAATGTCTTAAGCTTTGCAAAATGGTCCGCACACAGCAGCCATATTCAAAAACAAAAGTTTATGCTTCTCTCCTCCTGTCTTAGTGGGAAAATGAACATTCTGTGGAAGTGAATCAAATAGCCTGCTACTGTATCAACAAATTGACATTCCCAAAACTGGGCAATCAAATGTAACCTGTTATCCTGCTCTCAGCTGTCCAGGCATGCCAGTACAAACATCATATGGTAAGAAATTGCACAATGTAATAGTCAACAGTACCATTTATCCCTCCATCCTCCGGGGCTTTTTGTACTAAGCTTCTTCCACTTCCAGTTCAACCACTTGAGACAAAATTAAAACAAACCAAGGCGAGAACCATTGGTCAAGAAGGTAACCATGAACCTGATGGTCAGAGTTCCTCTGTAGAGATGGGAGAACCTTGCAGAATGACAACCATCTCTGCAGCAATCCACCAATCAGGCCTTTATGGTAGTGGCCAAACAGAAGCCACTCCTAAGTAAAAGGCACGTCTCACAAAGACATGGCAGTTGGAACCAAAAATCAAACATCTGGACTCATCAGAACAAAAAGGACACATTTCCACTGGCCTAATGTCTATTGCACATGTTTCTTGGGCCAAGCAAGTCTTCTTATTGGTGTCCTTTAGTAGTGGTTTCTATGCAGCAATATGACCATGAAGGCCTGATTCACACAGTCTCCTCTGAACAGTTGATGTTGAGATGTGTCTGTAGGGTTGCAAAGGGTCGGAAACTTTCCGGTAAATTTCCCGGAAGTTTTCCATGGGAAGTTAACCCTGGGAATTTGGGGGATTTTGCCTAAATTCATTTTTTAAAAAAAGTTAGCTGAAAACAGTGAACCTTTTTTGTGGGAGACACATGGCAATTCTAGGTCATGTAGCATATTTTGGTTAAACTATCCCCAATTCAATGGAATTGCAACCCTCTGCATGCTCAGTGCATTCTTCCATCACATGTACAGCTGATTCTCAAGATCTTGCACACGGATGAGATGCTATTGAGCCCAAACTACTACACTGTCTGAGCCAAGGACCACATGCGTTCTGGTAAGTTTTGATTACAATACTGGGTGGGGTGAATGTATTTTATGTGACATACATGATTTTTTTGTGAACTAGTAAATTGTATCCTACAGCAAAGTGTGCTTAAATAATTTCTAACCTGTTATCAATTTCTGCTAGTTAGTTCTTGCTACCATGTGGGTTTCAACTTGCTTGAACCTGCTAACTGAGTGTTAATTCACCTGTTTTAATACATGTATCTTAAAAAGGAGTTGTTTAATCTAACGGCTCGACTATTTATCTGTACGTGGAATTGTATTTGTTTTTTTTTTACAATTTTCTTCTAATCTTTACAGGAAAATGCCACGGGCACTATCTGATATGTGGAGACATTTCACTGCAGCTAATGTAGAAGGAAAAGCGGTGTACATTTGCAAATACTGTGCCAAATCATATGTGAAGAATGCAGCAAAGATGCAGAATCATCTGCCAGTACATAAATTTCCCTCAGCGCTCACAACAACCAACCTCTGACAAAAGTCCCTCTACTTCTATTCAAGGTTAAAATGATGACCCAGCCACCTTATCGATAGCAACATCTCATGGTCCTCCTGGAATCAGAAGTTTATTCTTGACTCAATGGAGGAACGTAGTCAGAGAAATGCTGATGAATGTCTTGCGCGAGCTGTGTATGCAACTGGTTCACCTCTGATGCTCACAGGCAATGTGTATTGGAAGAGATTTCTGAATGTTCTTCGCCCAGCATACACCCCTCCAACCAGACATGCTTTATCTACTCATTTGCTGGATGCAGAGTTCAACAGAGTTCAAGTGAAGGTCAAGCAAAGCAGACTGTATTGCAATCATCTCTGATGGGTGGTTGAATGTTCGTGGGCAAGGAATAATTAACTACATCTCCACCACTCAACCAGTATTCTACAAAAGCACAAACAATGGACAGACACAACGGCCTCTACATTGCAGATGAGCTGAAGGCAGTCATCAATGACCTTGGACAACAGAAGGTATTTGCACTGGTGACAGACAATGCTGCAAACAAGAAGGCAGTTTGGTCTAAGGTGGAGGAGTCCTACCCTCACATCACATCATTGGCTGTGCTGCTCATGCATTTAATCTGCTCCTCAAGGACATCGTGGCACAAAAAACAATGGATACACTCTACAAGAAAGCCAAGGAAATGCTAAGGTTAAAGTTATAACAGCAATCTACCTCACCAAGCAAAGTGGGAAGAATAAGAGCACCACATTGAAGCTGCCCAGCAACACCCATTGGGATGGTGTTGTCATCATGTTTCACAGCCTCCTAGAGGGGAAGGAGTCTCTCCAAGAAATGGCCATATCAGTCTGTCGATATGGACAGAACCCATCAAGAGGATTGTCCTGGATGATGTATTTTGGGAGAGAGTGGTAAGCTGCCTGAAACGCCTAAAACCTATAGCAGTAGCCATTGCACAGATTGAGGGAGACAATGCCATCCTGTCTGATGTTCAGACTCTGCTTGCAGATGTAAGAGAATAAATCCATACTGCCCTGCCCACTTCACTGTTGCTCCAAGCAGAGGTAACTGCAGTTCTGAAATACATTAAAAATGTCAGACTTCTGCCTGAAGCCCATACACGCCACAGCGTACGTTGGACCCCAAGTATGCTGGCAAGAGCATATTTGTTTATTTGTTTAACACTTTCCTGGTTGCTACATGATTCCGTATGTGTTTTTTCATAGTTTTGATGTCTTCACCATTATTATTACAACATAGAAAGTAGTAAAAAAATAAAGAAAAACACTGGAATGAGTTGGTGCGTCCAAACTTTTGACTGATACTGTATATATTCATTGGCTATGACAAAGCTATTTTGTAAATGATAAATATTTCTTACATTACTAGCTCAAACACTTAATCTGCAAAAATTACAAGTTATATAGTGGGTGATGGTGATTTCACACAATACTCTATAATGAAAAAGCAAAAACTGTTTTTTTTGCAAATGTATATATTTTTTGGGCTGAAATATAACATTCACATTATTATTCAGACCCTTCACTCAGTACTTTGTTGAAGCACCTTTGGCAGCCTTACAGCCTCAAGTCTTGGGTATGACGCTACAAGCTTGGCACCTCAGCATTTGGGGAGTTTCTCCCATTCTTCTCTGCAGATGCTCTCAAGCTCAGTCAGCTTAGATGGGGAGTGTCGCTGCACAGCTATTTTCAGGTCTCTCCAGAGATGTTCGATTGGGTTCAAGTCTGGGCTCTGGCGGGGCCACCCAAAGCCACTCATTCGTTGTCTTGGCTGTGTGCTTAGGGTCGTTGTCCTGTTGGAAGTTGAACTTTTGCCCCAGTCTTAGGTCCTGAGTGCTCTGGAGCAGGTTTTCAAGGATCTCTCTGTACTTTGCTCCATTCATCTTTCCCTTGATCCTGAATAGTTGGGGCGGCAGGGTA
Source organism: Oncorhynchus mykiss (assembly GCF_013265735.2). Taxonomy (NCBI): domain Eukaryota; kingdom Metazoa; phylum Chordata; class Actinopteri; order Salmoniformes; family Salmonidae; genus Oncorhynchus; species Oncorhynchus mykiss. The sequence continues at coordinate 59,666,255 of NC_048572.1, forward strand.
GCCGAGAGGTTAGAGTGTTGGACTAGTAACCAGAAGGTTGCAAGTTCAAATCCCCGAGCCCCTGAACCCACTGTTCCTAGGCCGTCATTGAAAATAAGAATTTGTTCTTAACTGACTTGCCTAGTTAAATAAAGGTTAAAAATAAATAAATAAATAGTCTCCCTGCCACTGAAAAACATACCCACAGCATGTAGCTGCGACACACATCATGCTTCATCTAGGTATGGTATTGGCCAGGTGATACGCAGTACCTGGTTTCCTCCAGATGTGATGATTAGAATTCAGGACAAAGAGTTCATTCTTGATTTCATCAGATCAGAGAATCTTGTTTTGCCTTTTGGCAAACTCCAAGCAGGCCTTTTACTTTGGAGTGGCCATTCTGCCACAAAGGCCTGATTGGTAGAGTGCTGCAGAGATGGTTGTCCTTCTGGAAGGTTCTCCCATCTCCACTGGGGAACTCTAGAGCTCTGTCAGAGTGACCATCGGGTTCTTGGTCAATTCCCTGACCAAGGCCCTTCTCCTCCGATTGCTCAGTTTGGCCAGGCAGCCAGCTCTAGGAAGAGTCTTGGTGGTTCCAAACTTCTTCCATTTAAGAATGATGGAGGCCACTGTGTTCTTGGGGACCTTCAAGGCTGCCTTCCCGAGATCTATGCCTCGACACAATTCTGTCTCAGAGCGCTACGGACAATTCCTTTGCCCTCATGGCTTGGTTTTTGCTCTGACATGCACTGTCAACTGTGGAACTTTCTATAGACGTAACAAAATGTAGGAAAAGTGAAGCAGTCTGAATAGTTTACAAATCCATTGTAGATGATTTACACCAACAGTACATACACATCATCATGTACACACACAGAGAAGCCCAGCTCATGAGCTCCATCATCTGCAGACTTAAATTTAGAATGGAAAATGAATGTGTTTATGCAACAAATGTTACTGCATTGAATCGAATCGTATCGAACCGCATGGATTCATTCCCTAATCAAATCGAATCGTTTCAAACTAAAAAGTATCAGAGACCATGTCACTAGACACGTATCGAATCATCTTGAAAAGGAAAGATGCACATCCCTAATAGATATACTATTTGTCAAAGCTTTCTTCCTTGACTGATAGTTAGCCTTGCAAGCTACAGCTTCTTAGCCATCTTAACATAATAGGATAATTAGCAAGAGGTACAAAGAGAAACGGGTGCCGGTGAAAATGTAGGCTATCCAATAGGCATAAAATCGATACGAAACGTTATGCTTTTTTATCTAGTACCCCATTTCAAAAGCCAGAATGCTATCCTGCAGTATGCTGGTGCTAACTAGCTAGCTAGCTAGTTAGCAAACAGTCAGCTAGCTAGTTAGCAAACAGTCAGCTAGCTAACAACTCTCAGGGAATCAAATCTCGGATTGTTAGCTAACTAGTTAGCATCCTTATCCTCTACTTATAGACCACCTCATTAGGTTTGCATTTTATATCCCAGTTAGATCGGTAGTTAACGCTACATTTTAGTAGTCATCTACTATCTTTCCATGCACTATGGTAGGGAAAGGGTGAAGTCCAAAAGGAAGTTTTTCGTGGGGTTTGCAGAGGGCTCGACCAGTTATGACGATGCATCATTCAACATCAACAACTCAGACGAATTTATTGCAAAATCATTGTTTTAGTTCCGAATCTTTGATGTATATTTCCCTTTCATCGCTGTTACAAATCTGCGACATGTTCGCTCGACACTCGCTCCAGGCATTTTGCACCATTGTTTCCAATCCGCTATGGAACATTTGAAACAAACGCGTGATCCAAAGTAACAGCGACGTACCTTTGCAATGGCTTTTTTGTATCTCATGACGGCTTGCTGGATGAGAGTGTGGACTTTGATATTTCCATCTCCGCACGGTACCACCACCCTAGTCCTTCCAAAACACACCGTCACTTTCATAGTTTAATATCCGATATATTTTGCCCAGGTTCGGAAGTAAAACCGACGATAAATTCTCTCTTTGAACGTCAGCCGAAACATGAAGTTTCTGTGGTTTTTAATCCTTAAAGAGATGAGACCAAACGATCTTTCACCTTATCTCCAGGGACGACATTGTTCGCTTGTATTTCTGACCACCTGTTTAGTCTTTCTCCCTCTATTTCGACGTTCCCAGACGAGACTAGAGCAGGGAGCAAGAGATTCACCCAGAGATTGGGGAACGGCCTCCACCCGCTGGTCAAGTTTGGAACTGTCGAAGGTGATATAAAGCGCGGACAAGGCAAGCACAGCACACATGCCTGCATAAATAATTGGGTCATTTCTAAATATTAGGAGATCTTGCCAATATTCGTTATGGAAAGATAGCCCTATCACAAATCACTCCAAAATCTCACCAATTAATTGAATTGTTATAATTTGTGTGTGTGTATGTGAGTGAGTGAGTGAGTGAGTGAGTGAGTGAGTGAGTGAGTGAGAATATCTATGTTCTGCAACATGAAAGTTAATTTAAATAGAACAGCTGCCTGCTTAAATCTAGAAAAGGCCTATTTTGAAAAATCCAACTTTAACAAAGATGCCCATCACTTACAATATAGTGTATTATTATTATTATGATTGAATAACAGCAGTCTCAAGTACATGTTCTGGCCACAGAACCTTGATCTCCACCTGCCCAATGACATTTTGGTGATTTGTTCTGGTGCCCAGCCCTAAAACTGAAACCAAGCCCCAATGAAAACCAGAGTAAATCCATGTGTGAAGCTTGTGAAACAGCTGCCTTGGCACATAGACCAGTTCTTCAGAGCATGACTATGTATGTGAGGATCCTCCTCTCACCATGCTTGTGTCCCAAATGGCACCCTATTCCCATAGGGCTTCGGTCAAAAGTAGTGCACTATAAAGACAATAGGTTGTCATTTGGGATGTATCCCATTGGTGTTCTTTTTATATGGGCCTGTGCCGCATGAACATTATTGCCCCAAAAGCAGTCGCTCTAAGGCAGAACACCAAAGAGCTACTGAATACCAGGCAGTTTGTGTACAAACTACAGTATGGCTTAAATTACTTTTTATACAGTACTATGCCCCATGATTGATCAGTGTATTTTACTGCCCTAAAAGTCTGAGTATATGGGTGAGTCGCACAAGATACAAGGCAGGAAAACAATGTATATTATATTGTAACTTTTCCTAGCATAGTTTCATGGACCTACAGTGCAAACAGAAACGTGTCTATCTGTGTTCACACTTTATAAAAAAGGTCATACAAAAGGGATGCTTCAAATGTTTGCTGTTCCTGTGGTTAGATTTGAATAAATATTTATCAATATTGACCACCTGATAGAAGATCTTGATCAGTTGCTGTAAATGCTTTGAAATGACCTTTAAATCAAATTGTATTTGTCACATGCGCCGAATACAACAAGTGTAGACCTTACAGTGAAATGCTTACTTACAAGCACAATGCAGTTAAGAAAATACCTATACAAAAAAAAGTTTTAAAAAAGAGAGATAAGAATAACAAATGATTAAAGAGCAGCAGTAAATTGAGGTAGTATGTACATGTAGATAGAGCTATTAAAGTGATTATGCATAGATAATAACAGAGTAGCAGCAACAAATAGTCTGGGTAGCCATTTGATTAGATGTTCAGGAGTCTTATGGCTTGGGGGTAGAAGCTATTTAGGAGTCTCTTGGACCTAGATTTGGCGCTCGCTTGCCGTGCGGTAGCAGAGAGAACAGTCTATGACTAGGGTGGCTGGAGTCCTTGACAATTTTCAGGGCCTTCCTCCGACACTGCCTGGTATACAGGTCCTGAATGACTTGGCCCCAGTGATGAACTTACTGGGCTGTTCGCACTAACCTCTGTAGTGCTTTGCGGTCGGAGGCCGAGCAGTTGCCATACCAAGCAGTGATGCAACCAGTCTGGATGCTCTCGATGATGCAGCTGTAGAACCTTTTGAGGATCTGAGGACCCATGACAAATCTTTCAGTCTCCTGAGGGGGAATAGGTTGTCGTGACCGCTTCATGACTGTCATGGTGTGCTTGGACCATGTTAGTTTGTTGGTGATGTGGACACCAAGGAACGTGACGCTCTCAATCTGCTCCACTACACCCCGTCGATGTAGTGGAGCAGCCAGGTCTCTGACCTCCTCCCTATAGTCTGTCTCGTCATTGTCAGTGATCAGGCCTTCCACTGTTGTGTCATCAGCTAATTTAATGATGGTGTTGGAGTTGTGCCTGGCTGTGCAGTCATGAGTGAACAGAGAGTACAGAAGGGGGCTGAGCACACACCCCTGAGGTACCCCTGTGTTGAGGATCAGCGTGGTGGATGTGTTGTTACCTACCCTTACCACCTGGGGGTGGCCTGCCAGGAAGACCAGGATCCAGTTGCAAAGGGAAGTGTTCAGTCCCAGGGTCCTTAGCTTATTGATGAGCTTTGAGGGCACTATGGTGTTGAATGCTGAGCTATCCTCAATGAATAGCATTCTCACATAGGTGATCCTTCTGTCCAGGTGGGAAAGGGCAGTGTGGAGCGCAATAGTGATTGCATCATCTGTGGATCTGTTGGGGTGGTATGCAAATTGGAGTGGGTCTAGGGTTTCTGGGATGATGGTGTTAATGTAAGCCATGACCAGCCTTTCAAAGCACTTCATGGCTACAGACGTGTGTGCTACGGGTCGGTAGTCATTTAGACCCTTAGGGTTCTTGGGCACAGGCACTATGGTCGTCTGCTAAAAACATGTTGGTATTACAGACTCGGACAGGGTGAGGTGGAAAATGTCAGTGAAGACCCATGCCAGTTGGTCAGTGCATGCTCACAGTACACATCCTGGTAATCCGTCTGGCCCTGCGGCCTTGGGAATGTTGACCTGTCGATAGGTCTAACTCACATCGCCTGTGGAGAGCGTGATCACACAGTCTTCCTTTACAGCTGGTATGCATGTTTCAGTGTTATTTGCCTTGAAGCGTGCATAGAAGTAGTTTAGCTTGTCCGGTAGGCTCGTGTCACTGGGCAGCTCTCGGGTGTGCTTCCCTTTGTAGTCTGTAATGGTTTGCAGGCCCTGCCACATCAGACGAGCATCAGAACCAGTTTAGTACAACTCAATCTTAGTCCTGTATTGACGCTTTGCCTGTTTGATGGTTCGTCAGAAGGCATAGTGTGATTTCTTATAAGCTTACGGGTTAGAGTCCCGCTCCTTGAAAGTGGCAGCTCTAGCCTTTAGCTCAGTGCGGATGCTGCCTGTAATCCATGGTTTCTGGTTGGGGTATTTATGTACGGTCACTGTGTGGACGACGTCATCAATGCACTTATTGATGAAGCCAATGACAGATGTGATGTACTCCTCAATGCCATTGGAGAAATCCCAGAACATATTCCAGTCTGTGCAAGCAAAACAGTCCTGTAGTTTAGCATCTGCTTCATCTTACCACTTTTTTATTGATCACTGGTGCTTCCTGCTTTAATTTTTGCTTGTAAGCAGGAATCAGGAGGATAGAATTATGGTCAGATTTTCCAAATGGAGGGCGAAGGAGAGCTTTGTAAGCATCTCTGTGTGTGGAGTATAGGTGGTCCAGAGTTCTTTTCCCTCTGGTTGCACATGTAACATGTTGATAGACATGAGGTAAAACTGATTTAAGTTTCCCTGCATTAGTCCACGGCTCCTAGGAGCGCAGCCTCTGGGTGAGCATTTTCTTATTTGCTTAAGGTGGAATACATCTCATTCAATGCTATCTTGGTGCCAGGGTCTGACTGTGGTGGTATGTAAACAGCTACAAAGAATATAGATGAAAACTCTCTCGGCAGGTAATGTGGTCTGCAGCTTATCATGAGAAACTCTACCTCAGGCGAGACTTCCTTAGATATTGTGCACCAGCTGTTGTTTACAAAAATACATTAGACCACCGCCCCTTGTCTTTCCAGATGCCGCTGTTCTATCCTGCCAGTACATTGTACAACCAGCCAGCTATGTTGTATATTGATATTGTCGTTGTTCAGCCACGACTCTGTGATGTTAGTTATTAATGTCCCGTTGGTAGTTTAATCTTCCCAATAACCTGTCCATTTTATTGTCCAAAGGTTGCATGTTTGCTAGCAGAATTGAGGGGAGTGGGGGTTTATTCAATCGCCTCCTACTCCTCAGCAGGCAGCCCACCCTCCGGCCTCTCTTTCTCCGCCTCCTCTTCACACAGATCACTGGGGTCAGGGCCTGTTCCTGAGGGAGCCGTATATCCTCTGCCTTGGGCTCGTCAGAGTCGTGGAAGAAATAAAAGGATTCTGCGAGTCCGTGGTGAGTAATCGCAGTTCTGGTGTCAAGAAGTTATTTTCGGTCATAAGAATTTTTGGACAACATTTTGTCCAAAAATTGTTTAAAAAAATAAAAAATACAAATTAAAGTTACAAACAATGCAGATAAACGAACAAAAAACACAATCGGTTGGGGGCACGTAAAACGTTTGCCTTCTGCTTCGGCGCCATTTTGATCAAACTTAACAAATGTGATCTCATGCCAATTTATTGTGGTGACCCCGTCAACATTGCCACCATACCTGGTTACAAGGAAGTTAAATATTTAGGAATTGTTATCACTAGAAACGTTCCAGATAGAGAATCTTTAAACATCGATAATAGGACTCATTCCATGAGAGTTTCATTAAGTCAGTGGCTGCAACGTGATATCTAAATTCTGGGTCATATTCTTTTGTCCAAGACAGATGGTTTATTTAGAATCACTTACCCAAATCAGTCCCTTTTCCTTTCTTCTAGTAACACAAAACATTTCAATTAATTGGAGGAATAAAACACATATTCGGAAATCACAATTAGGGAAAGACTACGATCGTGGAGGTTTACAGGCTGTTGATTTTGAGTCGTTAGTGGGTGCTTTTAGAATTAACTGGTTGAAATTGTCGGTCTAATCCTAGCTCTATGTGGTATCATATCCCTAATAGTCTGTTTAATAAACTTGGACTTGAAATCCTAATGAAATATAATTTGATTCTTAGAATTACCTGTGAAATTGTCTAAGTTTCACCAGAAAATGTTATTTTTCTAGAAAATGATATTCAAGCATAATTTTTCCCCCAACAAAACATTGACTTGGAATAAGAGTCAATACAATTAATAGGAATTCCATTTTCAAAGGCCTTTGGTTTGACAAAGGTATTAATTTTTCACGTGATTTGGTAGACAACACTGGGGAGTTTTTGGCGTTTGATGAGTTCATCGATAAATCTCAGGTTAATATTACTCAGAGAAAATACATGGTTTGCAAAGAAATTCCACTTCCTTTACTTTGACTTAACACTGAGGTTCTTTTTTTTCCCCAAGATTACAAATGAATGACTTGAACATTTTGGATTTAAAAAAATGCAACAATAAGTGGAAGTGATTGGCAATTAGGTAATTTTGGGTGATTATAATTCAACATATTGCTATGGAACTGACCAACCCATGCTGTGGTCAAAAGAGAGTACCTTGTCTAGTTATCCCAAAAGTTTAAGAAACTCATTTTAAAATATATTTTTCCCATTTACCCTGTAAATGATATCTGGCATAAAAGGTTATTTCATTCCCCCCCATTGTATTCACAGAAATGTCCCTGTATTGATGTGATAGTGTTTTTTAATAATAATACGTAAATCAAGTGTTTGATACCCTTCCAGACATGAACCATCCTCCCCTAAGCAGCCTCCGCTGAACTAGCTAGAGAGGAACCATGCTGAGGGGTGGCCAGTCCTCTTTTGGCTGTGCCAGGTGGAGATTAGAGTACGTTGCCATTAAGGCCAGATCGTTCAAGTTGTTGAAACGTTCTTAGATGACCAGCAGGGTGACATAATAATCACAGTGGTTGTAGAGGGTGCAACAGGTCAGGACATCAGGAGTAAAACGTCAGTTGGCTTTTCATAGCCGAGCATTGAGGTCGAGAGAGCCGAAAACAGCACGTCCAATGAACAGGTCCATGCTCCATATCCGCAGGCAGAACAGTTGACTTTAAATTCATCTTGTACACACAGTCTTTACCCAGCGAGAGTGTAGAAACGCAAAGCTACATTCTGGGATGCAAACCAAACGGCTGCCCCACTACATGGTCTACAGGGAACAGATGAGGTGGGGAAATGTAACACTAATATTCACAGACAACACACTGACATGCATGTGAAAATGTTCTCCTTTTAAAAGAAACAGTTTATGGAGTAATAAACTCACCCAAAAAGTACATCCCTATTACAGGACCCTGTCTTTCAAAGATAATTGGAAATGTACAAATTAACTTCAGATCTTCATTGTGAAAGGTTGAAACACTTTCCCGGCACTTGTTAATGACTAGGCACCTGTGGAAAGGTCATTTGGACATTAACAGCTTACAGGCAAGTAAGGGCAGTTAAAACGTACACTAGAGGGGCTTTTCTGACTGAAAGACAAGACGCCCAGGGTCCCTGCTCATCTGCATGAACGTGCCTTAGGCATGCTGCAAGGAGGCATTACGGCGACAGGACCGACAGCTGATCGTCCTTGCAGTGACAGAACACGTGTAACAGCTGCATAGGATCGGAACATCACACCTGCGTGACAGGGACAGGATGGCAACTGCCCGAGCTACACAAGGAAGGCACAATCCCTCCATCAGTGCTCAGACTGTCCGCAATAGGCTGAGAGGCGCTGGACTGAGGTCTTGTAGGCAGGTCCTCACCAGACGTCACCGGCAACAACGTGACCTACGAGCACAAACCCACCCTCGCTGGACCAGACAGGACTGGCCAAAAAAAAAAAAAAAAAAAAATTAACTGACGAGTTGCGGATGTCTCACCAGAGGTGATGGTCGGAGTCGCATTTGTTGTCCAAGTGTTACACAAGGCCTGTACTCTGGAGCAGGATCAATTGGGAGGGCGATGGTCCATCTTGGTCTGGGGAGGTGTGTCACATCGGACTGAGGTTGCTGTCATAGCAGGCAATCTCAACACTGTGCAGTACAGGGAAGACATCCTCCTCCCTCATCCTGACATGACCCTCCAGCATCAAAAACACCACACTGCTAGTTCTGTGGGTGATTTCCTGCAAGACTGGAATGCCAGTGTTCAGCCATGGCTAGCGAAGAGCCCGGATTTCAATCCCATTGAGCACGTCTGAGACCTGTTGGGTCGGCGGGTGAGGGCTAGGACCATTCCCCCCAGAATTGTCCGGAAACTTGCAGGTGCCTTCGTGGAAGAGTGGGGTAACATCTCACAGCAAGAACTGGCAACCCTGGTGCAGTCCATGAGGAGATGCACTGCAGTACTTAATGCGGCTGGTGGCCAGTCACTGACTTACTTTTGACAGCCCCCCTTGGTTCAGGGACATATTCCATCTGTGGTACTTGTTCAGTTTATAGCTCATGTTCTTAAATATTTAAACATGTTAAGTCTGCTGAAATTTTACACAGTTGACAGTGAGACAACATTTTTTTTACAACTGTTTGGGTCCTAAGAGAATTCTATTCTTCAAGAAACAATGGATCAAAGAATTTAAATGCCCACTGAACAGACACCCAGACTGCTTCTTCAAGAAACAAAGTGAAGCAATGTTTAATAACCACTCATGAGATTAAATACGTACACCAGTTTTATTGACAAGCTACAATAGTTACACAACAAGTCAAACGTATTTTACAGCAACAAATACCTTCAAAGTAATTCACTATAACATGAAACATTTGCAGTTAGGATGCTGACACCAGAGTAGCATTTTTGGTTTCAATTGACAGTTTGAAGGATTAAACAGGTTCTTATGGAGCACACGGAGGGATAGCTCTTTCCACATGATTCATCGTTCCAGCCGTTTTCAGCTTAAGAGGAAACACGAAATAGAAATTACCTCTCGATGTACACACGAAAAGAGAAAAGTAGGTCACATTTATTTGTTAAACTTGCTCAAAAAAGTTTAATTTGATGAATGATAATGTACCGCCAAAGTTGATCTGAATACATGGCTCTCTGGCACCATTGCGGTTATTCGGCTCCCCTTCAGCCTAGCTCTCGTGATCAAATTTGGAGCCGTCACTCCAGAACCATAGCCTGTCCTGTGTGGAAGTAGTGAGATCTCAGTATCAAATGTTACATGCATTTTAGAAATTGTTCAGCAAGCACAACATTTATGGTCTTTCCTCCAACAAAACGGTAAAAGCCACCACTACCAAAACGTGCAGACTGACAATGGAACTGTTGGGTGAAAAAAATACACAAGTGTTGATACTACAACCACATTTCTAGAAATCCCAAAAATAGAAAAAGACAGCTAGTAAGTTGTTTCTGCGCCATAGCAAAGAGGAAGAGGCGAAGCGAGAAGGGTAACTAAGCCCAAAATCTGCCTTCTCAAGCGGGTAGCGTTTTTCCTGGTCACCAAGCAACTCGTTTTTGTATGGCCGCCAATAAGATGTCGAATTTCATTAACGAAAAACATAATGGCTTATTTGAGCAAATATACGTTTTGTAATGCTTAGGTTGTTACAAGTACTGATACAAGTAGCACACATGACATGCCAGAAACTGAGAAAACCATTTCTCGGAATTGTGCCTGTCCCTCGAATCTGCCCGACATTGCAGACTCTTCACATCGTTAGAGGCCAATGGAGTATCTGTGGCAATTGCTCTGGATATTTGGAGATGATCAACTCAAATCTAGACCTACAACCAACAGTATTTATTTTGCTTTTGACAATGACTTCACACGAGGCATGCCTAAATACTTAAAATCACATATCAGTTTAAAGACATGACATCGGGCCATGTTTTCTTGAATTATGTTTGGTTAAAAGGTAGGCAAGTAACTTCATGCCTACTGTGCCAAAGCAATTTACAGTTATTAAAGTGGGAGTGTGGATATAATGGTAATATCCAAATTCCACGTAGAACTCGAGTTGCGAATGTCAATCTTTCCTCTGCGGTACCTCAAACTGTGGTCATTACCAGCTGAGAAACTGGCGAGTTGATTACTCCTGGCACAGAGTTGTCTGACCAGTGTCTTAACACCTACTCTGAGCTGATGGTTTTATTAGTCTTAAGTATTAAGGCATCTTCACTTTGGGTACCTTTTCCACCTTTGCTTGAACAGCATCAAATCCACCAATCCAGGTAAGAGGGAAACTGCCAGTCGCGACCAACACCACCGCCTGTAGAAATTGGAACTCTTCATAGCTGTGCACAGATGCCAGGTTTGCGCCAAGGTACTTTACAGTGTTGTACACAGGCTTCAGTTTTTCTCCAAGTAACTGACAGTGGCGCTAGAGCAAGCAGTACACAGAGACAAAGAAGACATGTCATAATGGAAGTATTAGTCAGTTGTCCAGTCTGAGAATTTGTCTTCTGGACTCTCAAATATAGGAATTAGTTCATCTCAGTCTTAACCCATGCCTTGAGGGTTCTAATATACAAGAGGGCCCAACTCCACACAATATTGAAAAGCCTATAGAAAATTGCAATTACAGCATATTAAGGGGAGGTTCAGTATTTTACATGAGGCGCCTGTTAAAATAAGGCCAAAGCACCTTTAACTCAAAAAACTAAGTTGACTTCAATTGTAGAAGGTAAGCATTATACCTCTGCATTGGGCCATGTCCTTGCAGTTTTGACAAACATGAAGCAGCGTGAATTAAATTGGAACCAGCCTCTGGGGCATGGGTTTCTTTGGTCTGCTGCAAATCTCACCAAATCATCTGAAAGGAGAAGACAGGGAGGGTTCTGAAATTGCAGCAGACTTTAAAGGATAGTCCAGACTGACCCTTGCGTCAAAAATAACATTTGGAGATCAGTCATGCCACACTACAACAAAACATACACAATCAATGATGTAAAGCACAAACTCATTCCACAGAGCGTCTACAGGTTTTCGCTCCTCCCTCGATTGATCAATTTAGGTCACTAATTAGTAAGGAACTCCCCTCACCTGGTTGTCTAGGTCTTCATTGAAAGGTAAGCCAACTGCAGATGCAAGAGACTCCGTGGAATGAGTTTGACACTCGTGATTTAAAGTGTGAGGCTGACTCTTACTTGCTATGTTCAAAGTCATTCTGTCACCCAGTGTAAAGGCAGCGCTGAGAAGCAGTAGAAGGGTCAACGTCGCCATGGTGATAGTCTCCTGAGAGACACACGAGATAAGCCATCAGTGTTTCCCCAACCTCTCCTCAAGTACCCCAGCAAGTCCACTTAACACATTCAACTAATGAAGGGCTAAGGAATACCAGGAATCATCTCTTCCACCACAGAGTAGATTAGCCTGGCACACGGGAATAAGGAGAAGTCTATGCTCTTGGGTTCTCCCCAAAACAGCACCCTAGCTAACTAACCCCGATGCATGGCACACCTAGTAAGTCACCTTTTTGCAAATTAAATTGGCTGGTAAAGTACATTTTTCTAGAGCAGGAGACTCAACTTGCCTGGCATGAGCTACCTTTTTTTAATACACACGTCGCAAGCGACTTCTTTCAAATAGGCTCATTCTTCTCTGCCCTACAACTCTTCAGTGTACCGTTCTGGCAAAAGACACAGTAAAATGGGTAATAAACTACTAAAGGGGCCCTATAAAAAAAGCTGTGATTTTAAAACCCAAATTACAGCCATTTTCATAAATGCTCTCAGTTCAATTTCCTGGTTTCTCACTCAATTACAATTGGTAATGGAGAACAAAATGTAATGTTCTGAGTCCATGGCAGTGCTTAAATCACATCAGAATACCATTTATTTTATGTCTGGAAGAAAAGTAACACATGAGAAAGCAATGCATGGTCGAATGTGCCAGTCTAGCGATGGTTCTGTATTGCCAATTGCTGCTCATTTCATGGCAAGGTTTGCAAATATCAATAGATACAATTTCTATACTTTTGACAAGTATACCTTGCAGTTAATACTTAGTCGTGAAAGAATCTGGCAACCCACTAGGCATCAACTGGCTACACAGGGAGTCAGCGACAGACAGGGCAATATTGCTGGAAATTAATTGGCAGATATGGTTTTAAATGTGACGTTTTAAGCCAATAGTTGACTAACCAGAGGTGGGATAACGTCAAGTCGCGTTGATTTAGTAACTTGCAGTGTCTGATACTTGAGATTTGTTTGACAGTTGTTTGACACGTGAAAAAAATCTATTTTAAAAATCTGAATTGTTTGGCAAACTACTATGACCTGTTGGAGACCCCTGTCCTATGTAACGCACTACATTTGAATAGGGTCACATATGCCCGATGGGTACTGGTCATAAATTACCATTTGGGATGAAAGCAGATACAGTACTAGATGACTATGTTGAACTCTCACCTGTAGTCTGGTCATGTCAGCGCTCTGTTTGTGAGTTGAGTTCTACTGCTTCCTGCTCTCCTTTTTTAAGGACCCATCCAGTCAGACCCCTCCCTTTCTCATCCTTTAACCGGTCAAATAATCAACTAATCATCAAGCTTTTATCATTTGAATCAGCTGTGTTGTGTTAGGGCAGAAACCAAAACGTATAGCCACGGGAAGAAGTTTGTTGGTGCAGGGTACTTTTAATGAATGTTATTTTCAATTGGGGTGCTGGAAAAATATCTTTGCCTGTGGTCCACTATTATAGCACAACTTTTGTGAAAATGTAACAAATCTATAAAAAGTTAACATATATACATATATACAGTACCAGTCAAAAGTTTGGACACACCTACTCATTCAAGGCTTTTTCTTTATTTTTACTATTTTCTTTGTAGAATAATAGTGAAGACCTCAAAACTGTGAAATAACACATATGGAATCATGAGGTAACCAAAAAAAGTGTTACACGAAACCAAATATATGTTAGATTCTTCAAAGTAGCCACCTTTAAACTTGATGACAGCTTTGTACACCCTTCTCTCAACCAGCTTCACCTGGTATGCTTTTCCAGCATTCTTAAAGGAATTCCCACATATGTTGAGCACTTGTTTGCTGCTTTTCCTTAACTCTGCGGTCCAACTCATCCCAAACCATCTCAATTGGGTTGAGGTTGGGTGATTGTGGAGGCCAGGGCGGTCTGATGCAGCACTACATCACTCTACCTTATTGGTCAAACAGCCTGGAGGTATGTTGGGTCATTGTCCTGTTGAAAAACAAACTATAGTTCCACTAAGCGCAAACCAGATGGGATGGTGTATCGCTGCAGAATGCTGTGGTAGCCATGCTGGTTAAGCGTGCCTTGAATTCTAAATAAAACACAGACAGTGTTACCAGCAAAGCACCCTCACACCTCCTACTCCATGCTTCACGGTGGGAACCACACATGCGGAGATCATTCGTTCACCTACTCTGCATCTCACAAAGACACACTAATCAGACCAAAGGACAGATTTCCACCGGTCTAATGTCCATTGCTCGTGTTTCTTGGCCCAAGCAAGTCTCTTGTTCTTATCGGTGTCCTTTAGGAGTGGTTTCTTTGCAGCAGTTTGACATGAAGGCCTGATTCACGCAGTCTCCTCTGAACAGTTGATGTTGAGATGTGTCTGTTACTTCAACTCTGTGAAGCATTTATTTGGGCTGCAATTTCTGAGGCTGGTAACTCTAATGAACTTATCCTCTGCAGCAGAGGTAACTCTGGGTCTTCCTTTCCTGTGGCGGTCCTCGGGAGAGCCAGTTTCATCATAGCGCTTGATGGTTTTTGCGACTGCAATTGAAGAAACTTTCAAAGTTCTTGAAATGTTCCGCATTGACTGACCTTCATGTCTTAAAGCAATGATGGACTGTCATTTCTCTTTGCTTATTTGAGCTGTTCTTGTCAAATAAATGGACTTGGTCTTTTACCAAACAGGGCTATCTACTTTATACCACCCCTACCTTGCCACAACACAACCTCATGAATCTGGATAAGAGAATGCCAAGAGTGTGCAAAGCTGTCATCAAGGCAAAGGGTGGCTACTTTGAAGAATCTCAAATATAACATAGATTTTGATTTGTTTAACACTTTTCTGGTTACTACATGATTCCATATGTGTTATGTCATAGTTTTGATGTCGTCATTATTCTACAATGTAGAAAATAGTAGAGAATAAAGAAAAACCCTGGAATGAGTAGGTGTGTCCAAACCTTTGACTGGATATCACCTGCAGGAATAGCCATTTTTGTTAAGCTCATTCCTACCCTGCTCCTGTATTCTTTTCAAACATCGACCAGTAGCATCGATAGTGCCTCTCTGCCAGAGTCTACCCCATTATAAGAACCCCAACAATAATTGATAAAAGCCTATGTAAGCCTGTTGGCTGATTGGCATGTATGAGATGATGGAATTTGCTTTTGGAAAAAAAGTTGAGGCTTTTTGACACTGGCTTGAGCGGGTCTTAGCAGAGCATGTGTATATGAGCATCAACAAGCCTTGTTACCATATACCCTTTGAGAATGAATGAACAAATAGTTACTTCACACAAACATATGTACCAGATTCCTTTTGGGAAATTCATTTGGGTTGTTTTCTTTGCACATTGGAGGACCCCTGCAAAACCAAGCGTGAGGTAATGGCAATGATGTCATGTGTACTATCCACATCCTGGTGCTGAACTGTGAAACATCATGCGGTGCTGAACAATTTGAATCAGCTTGGCTCGTCTTGTGGAATACTCTGATCAAAACTGATACATTAATGAAATCGTTGCACTAAATGAATTTGGAAACTAGAATCTGATTAAGGGAAAGTTACACTTTTCTGTGAGCGCAATCAACCTATTTGTGCATGCCCAACAGAATGAACATTGTGGTGCGGGGACTGCCATATTGTGTTATCATTTTGCCATAAGGTGTAGAGAAATTTTTGCGGTTTTAAAGCCAAATTCCAGTAATTGTACACATTTTGCTATATGAGTGAGAGACTAATACATTCAATGGGGCCCTGTCATGCCAAATACTGTCTCCCTGTGTCACAATGGGATTCGAACAAGTATTAGCGTTCATTGCTATATCGATTAGAATTTGAGATCACAGCCTACATTGTGTTCTTTTCTTCGTCGCTATGCAAACAAGGCTGATTTCTGCGACAATTTCTGTTTAAACAAGCTTGTAACATGGAAACGTACATTCAAACTACTTTTTGGGGTACCTCGTCAACATTACATGAAATCCATGTCTTAAACGTTGCTACGTTTCGGGAAATGGCAAAGAAAACGTGTATTCTGCTTGACACATTAAAGTGACTTACCTTACAGATCAAAGTAAGCTGATGTCCACTCCATTCAGATGTAAATCCTTTTGATTCAGTCACTGGCTTGTCTGGCTGTCATGTTTTTCTTTTAACCTGCCCTCATCTACACTGAAATAATATCCTTTCAGTAGGCCTCTATTATAATTCACCCCCCCCCACCCCCCTTCATTAATACACCCTTGTGGTTGAATATATATATTGTTTTATGTACATATGTGAACTTGTTCGATTTTACTGCATGGTTAGAACTAGAAGCACAAGCATTTCTCTACACTCGCATTAGCATCTGCTAACCATGTGTACGTGACAAATAAAATTGGATAGGGAACAGATGGGGTAGGGAAATGTAACACTTAAAATTCACAGAGTGCTCTGACAACAGCATGATCATTTTCTACTTATTTTAAAGCTATATACACACACTGTTCGTTTACGTTAATGTTTGTGGAGTAAGACAACTTTTTGGGTCCTAAGAGAATTCTATTCTTCAAGAAACAATGGATCAACAATCAAATAATTTAAATGCCCACTGAACAGACACCCAGACTGCTTCTTCAAGAAACAAAGTGAAGCAATGTTTAATAACCACTCATGAGATTAAATACGTACACCAGTTTTATTGACAAGCTACAATAGTTACACAACAAGTCAAACGTATTTTACAGCAACAAATACCTTCAAAGTAATTCACTATAACATGAAACATTTGCAGTTAGGATGCTGACACCAGAGTAGCATTTTTGGTTTCAATTGACAGTTTGAAGGATTAAACAGGTTCTTATGGAGCACACGGAGGGATAGCTCTTTCCACATGATTCATCGGTCCAGCCGTTTTCAGCTTAAGAGGAAACACGAAATAGAAATTACCTCTCGATGTACACACGAAAAGAGAAAAGTAGGTCACATTTATTTGTTAAACTTGCTCAAAAAAGTTTAATTTGATGAATGATAATGTACCGCCAAAGTTGATCTGAATACATGGCTCTCTGGCACCATTGCGGTTATTCGGCTCCCCTTCAGCCCAGCTCTCGTGATCAAATTTGGAGCCGTCACTCCAGAACCATAGCCTGTCCTGTGTGGAAGTAGTGAGATCTCAGTATCAAATGTTACATGCATTTTAGAAATTGTTCAGCAAGCACAACACTCATGGTCTTTCCTCCAACAAAACGGTAAAAGCCACCACTACCAAAACGTGCAGACTGACAATGGAACTGTTGGGTGAAAAAAAATACACAAGTGTTGATACTACAACCACATTTCTAGAAATCCCAAAAATAGAAAAAGACAGCTAGTAAGTTGTTTCTGCGCCATAGCAAAGAGGAAGAGGCGAAGCGAGAAGGGTAACTAAGCCCAAAATCTGCCTTCTCAAGCGGGTAGCGTTTTTCCTGGTCACCAAGCAACTCGTTTTTGTATGGCCGCCAATAAGATGTCGAATTTCATTAACGAAAAACATAATGGCTTATTTGAGCAAATATACGTTTTGTAATGCTTAGGTTGTTACAAGTACTGATACAAGTAGCACACATGACATGCCAGAAACTGAGAAAACCATTTCTCTCGGAATTGTGCCTGTCCCTCGAATCTGCCCGACATTGCAGACTCTTCACATCGTTAGAGGCCAATGGAGTATCTGTGGCAATTGCTCTGGATATTTCGAGATGATCAACTCAAATCTAGACCTACAACCAACAGTATTTATTTTGCTTTTGACAATGACTTCACACGAGGCATGCCTAAATACTTAAAATCACATATCAGTTTAAAGACATGACATCGGGCCATGTTTTCTTGAATTATGTTTGGTTAAAAGGTAGGCAAGTAACTTCATGCCTACTGTGCCAAAGCAATTTACAGTTATTAAAGTGGGAGTGTGGATATAATGGTAATATCCAAATTCCACGTAGAACTCGAGTTGCGAATGTCAATCTTTCCTCTGCGGTACCTCAAACTGTGGTCATTACCAGCTGAGAAACTGGCGAGTTGATTACTCCTGGCACAGAGTTGTCTGACCAGTGTCTTAACACCTACTCTGAGCTGATGGTTTTATTAGTCTTAAGTATTAAGGCATCTTCACTTTGGGTACCTTTTCCACCTTTGCTTGAACAGCATCAAATCCACCAATCCAGGTAAGAGGGAAACTGCCAGTCGCGACCAACACCACCGCCTGTAGAAATTGGAACTCTTCATAGCTGTGCACAGATGCCAGGTTTGCGCCAAGGTACTTTACAGTGTTGTACACAGGCTTCAGTTTTTCTCCAAGTAACTGACAGTGGCGCTAGAGCAAGCAGTACACAGAGACAAAGACATGTCATAATGGAAGTATTAGTCAGTTGTCCAGTCTGAGAATTTGTCTTCTGGACTCTCAAATATAGGAATTAGTTCATCTCAGTCTTAACCCATGCCTTGAGGGTTCTAATATACAAGAGGGCCCAACTCCACACAATATTGAAAAGCCTATAGAAAATTGCAATTACAGCATATTAAGGGGAGGTTCAGTATTTTACATGAGGCGCCTGTTAAAATAAGGCCAAAGCACCTTTAACTCAAAAAACTAAGTTGACTTCAATTGTAGAAGGTAAGCATTATACCTCTGCATTGGGCCATGTCCTTGCAGTTTTGACAAACATGAAGCAGCGTGAATTAAATTGGAACCAGCCTCTGGGGCATGGGTTTCTTTGGTCTGCTGCAAATCTCACCAAATCATCTGAAAGGAGAAGACAGGGAGGGTTCTGAAATTGCAGCAGACTTTAAAGGATAGTCCAGACTGACCCTTGCGTCAAAAATAACATTTGGAGATCAGTCATGCCACACTACAACAAAACATACACAATCAATGATGTAAAGCACAAACTCATTCCACAGAGCGTCTACAGGTTTTCGCTCCTCCCTCGATTGATCAATTTAGGTCACTAATTAGTAAGGAACTCCCCTCACCTGGTTGTCTAGGTCTTCATTGAAAGGTAAGCCAACTGCAGATGCAAGAGACTCCGTGGAATGAGTTTGACACTCGTGATTTAAAGTGTGAGGCTGACTCTTACTTGCTATGTTCAAAGTCATTCTGTCACCCAGTGTAAAGGCAGCGCTGAGAAGCAGTAGAAGGGTCAACGTCGCCATGGTGATAGTCTCCTGAGAGACACACGAGATAAGCCATCAGTGTTTCCCCAACCTCTCCTCAAGTACCCCAGCAAGTCCACTTAACACATTCAACTAATGAAGGGCTAAGGAATACCAGGAATCATCTCTTCCACCACAGAGTAGATTAGCCTGGCACACGGGAATAAGGAGAAGTCTATGCTCTTGGGTTCTCCCCAAAACAGCACCCTAGCTAACTAACCCCGATGCATGGCACACCTAGTAAGTCACCTTTTTGCAAATGAAATTGGCTGGTAAAGTACATTTTTCTAGAGCAGGAGACTCAACTTGCCTGGCATGAGCTACCTTTTTTTAATACACACGTCGCACACGTTCTGGCAAAAGACACAGTAAAATGGGTAATAAACTACTAAAGGGGCCCTATAAAAAAAAGCTGTGATTTTAAACCCCAAATTACAGCCATTTTCATAAATGCTCTCAGTTCAATTTCCTGGTTTGCCACTCAATTACAATTGGTAATGGAGAACAAAATGTAATGTTCTGAGTCCATGGCAGTGCTTAAATCACATCAGAATACCATTTATTTTATGTCTGGAAGAAAAGTAACACATGAGAAAGCAATGCGTGGTCGAATGTGCCAGTCTAGCGATGGTTCTGTATTGCCAATTGCTGCTCATTTCATGGCAAGGTTTGCAAATAACAATAGATACAATTTCTATACTTTTGACAAGTATACCTTGCAGTTAATACTTAGTCGTGAAAGAATCTGGCAACCCACTAGGCATCAACTGGCTACACAGGGAGTGAGCGACAGACAGGGCAATATTGCTGGAAATTAATTGGCAGATATGGTTTTAAATGTGACGTTTTAAGCCAATAGTTGACTAACCAGAGGTGGGATAACGTCAAGTCGCGTTGATTTAGTAACTTGCAGTGTCTGATACTTGAGATTTGTTTGACAGTTGTTTGACACGTGAAAAAAATCTATTTTAAAAATCTGAATTGTTTGGCAAACTACTATGATCTGTTGGAGACCCCTGTCCTATGTAACACACTACATTTGAATAGGGTCACATATGCCCGATGGGTACTGGTCATAAATTACCATTTGGGATGAAAGCAGATACAGTACTAGATGACTATGTTGAACTCTCACCTGTAGTCTGGTCATGTCAGCGCTCTGTTTGTGAGTTGAGTTCTACTGCTTCCTGCTCTCCTTTTTTAAGGACCCATCCAGTCAGACCCCTCCCTCTCTCATCCTTTAACCGGTCAAATAATCAACTAATCATCAAGCTTTTATCATTTGAATCAGCTGTGTTGTGTTAGGGCAGAAACCAAAACGTATAGCCACGGGAAGAAGTTTGTTGGTGCAGGGTACTTTTAATGAATGTTATTTTCAATTGGGGTGCTGGAAAAATATCTTTGCCTGTGGTCCACTATTATAGCACAACTTTTGTGAAAATGTAACAAATCTATAAAAAGTTAACATATATACATATATACAGTACCAGTCAAAAGTTTGGACACACCTACTCATTCAAGGCTTTTTCTTTATTTTTACTATTTTCTTTGTAGAATAATAGTGAAGACCTCAAAACTGTGAAATAACACATATGGAATCATGAGGTAACCAAAAAAAGTGTTACACGAAACCAAATGTATGTTAGATTCTTCAAAGTAGCCACCTTTAAACTTGATGACAGCTTTGTACACCCTTCTCTCAACCAGCTTCACCTGGTATGCTTTTCCAACATTCTTAAAGGAATTCCCACATATGTTGAGCACTTGTTTGCTGCTTTTCCTTAACTCTGCGGTCCAACTCATCCCAAACCATCTCAATTGGGTTGAGGTTGGGTGATTGTGGAGGCCAGGGCGGTCTGATGCAGCACTACATCACTCTACCTTATTGGTCAAACAGCCTGGAGGTATGTTGGGTCATTGTCCTGTTGAAAAACAAACTATAGTTCCACTAAGCGCAAACCAGATGGGATGGTGTATCGCTGCAGAATGCTGTGGTAGCCATGCTGGTTAAGCGTGCCTTGAATTCTAAATAAAACACAGACAGTGTTACCAGCAAAGCACCCTCACACCTCCTACTCCATGCTTCACGGTGGGAACCACACATGCGGAGATCATTCGTTCACCTACTCTGCATCTCACAAAGACACACTAATCAGACCAAAGGACAGATTTCCACCGGTCTAATGTCCATTGCTCGTGTTTCTTGGCCCAAGCAAGTCTCTTGTTCTTATCGGTGTCCTTTAGGAGTGGTTTCTTTGCAGCAGTTTGACATGAAGGCCTGATTCACGCAGTCTCCTCTGAACAGTTGATGTTGAGATGTGTCTGTTACTTCAACTCTGTGAAGCATTTATTTGGGCTGCAATTTCTGAGGCTGGTAACTCTAATGAACTTATCCTCTGCAGCAGAGGTAACTCTGGGTCTTCCTTTCCTGTGGCGGTCCTCGGGAGAGCCAGTTTCATCATAGCGCTTGATGGTTTTTGCGACTGCAATTGAAGAAACTTTCAAAGTTCTTGAAATGTTCCGCATTGACTGACCTTCATGTCTTAAAGCAATGATGGACTGTCATTTCTCTTTGCTTATTTGAGCTGTTCTTGTCAAATAAATGGACTTGGTCTTTTACCAAACAGGGCTATCTACTTTATACCTCCCCTACCTTGCCACAACACAACCTCATGAATCTGGATAAGAGAATGCCAAGAGTGTGCAAAGCTGTCATCAAGGCAAAGGGTGGCTACTTTGAAGAATCTCAAATATAACATAGATTTTGATTTGTTTAACACTTTTCTGGTTACTACATGATTCCATATGTGTTATGTCATAGTTTTGATGTCGTCATTATTCTACAATGTAGAAAATAGTAGAGAATAAAGAAAAACCCTGGAATGAGTAGGTGTGTCCAAACTTTTGACTGGATATCACCTGCAGGAATAGCCATTTTTGTTAAGCTCATTCCTACCCTGCTCCTGTATTCTTTTCAAACATCGACCAGTAGCATCGATAGTGCCTCTCTCTCTCTTTGCCAGAGTCTACCCCATTATAAGAACCCCAACAATAATTGCTAAAAGCCTATGTAAGCCTGTTGGCTGATTGGCATGTATGAGATGATGGAATTTGCTTTTGGAAAAAAGTTGAGGCTTTTTGACACTGGCTTGAGCGGGTCTTAGCAGAGCATGTGTATGTGAGCATCAACAAGCCTTGTTACCATATACCCTTTGAGAATGAATGAACAAATAGTTACTTCACACAAACATATGTACCAGATTCCTTTTGGGAAATTCATTTGGGTAGTTTTCTTTGCACATTGGAGGACCCCTGCAAAACCAAGCGTGAGGTAATGGCAATGATGTCATGTGTACTATCCACATCCTGGTGCTGAACTGTGAAACATCATGCGGTGCTGAACAATTTGAATCAGCTTGGCTCGTCTTGTGGAATACTCTGATCAAAACTGATACATTAATGAAATCGTTGCACTAAATGAATTTGGAAACTAGAATCTGATTAAGGGAAAGTTACACTTTTCTGTGAGCGCAATCAACCTATTTGTGCATGCCCAACAGAATGAACATTGTGGTGCGGGGACTGCCATATTGTGTTATCATTTTGCCATAAGGTGTAGAGAAATTTTTGCGGTTTTAAAGCCAAATTCCAGTAATTGTACACATTTTGCTATATGAGTGAGAGACTAATACATTCAATGGGGCCCTGTCATGCCAAATACTGTCTCCCTGTGTCACAATGGGATTCGAACAAGTATTAGCGTTCATTGCTATATCGATTAGAATTTGAGATCACAGCCTACATTGTGTTCTTTTCTTCGTCGCTATGCAAACAAGGCTGATTTCTGCGACAATTTCTGTTTAAACAAGCTTGTAACATGGAAACGTACATTCAAACTACTTTTTGGGGTACCTCGTCAACATTACATGAAATCCATGTCTTAAACGTTGCTACGTTTCGGGAAATGGCAAAGAAAACGTGTATTCTGCTTGACACATTAAAGTGACTTACCTTACAGATCAAAGTAAGCTGATGTCCACTCCATTCAGATGTAAATCCTTTTGATTCAGTCACTGGCTTGTCTGGCTGTCATGTTTTTCTTTTAACCTGCCCTCATCTACACTGAAATAATATCCTTTCAGTAGGCCTCTATTATAATTCACCCCCCCCCACCCCCCTTCATTAATACACCCTTGTGGTTGAATATATATATTGTTTTATGTACATATGTGAACTTGTTAGATTTTACTGCATGGTTAGAACTAGAAGCACAAGCATTTCTCTACACTCGCATTAGCATCTGCTAACCATGTGTACGTGACAAATAAAATTGGATAGGGAACAGATGGGGTAGGGAAATGTAACACTGAAAATTCACAGAGTGCTCTGACAACAGCATGATCATTTTCTACTTATTTTAAAGCTATATACACACACTGTTCGTTTATGTTAATGTTTGTGGAGTAAGACAACTTTTTGGGTCCTACGAGAATTCTATTCTTCAAGAAACAATGGATCAACAATCAAATAATTTAAATGCCCACTGAACAGACACCCAGACTGCTTCTTCAAGAAACAAAGTGAAGCAATGTTTAATAACCACTCATGAGATTAAATACATACACCAGTTTTATTGACAAGCTACAATAGTTACACAACAAGTCAAACGTATTTTACAGCAACAAATACCTTCAAAGTAATTCACTATAACATGAAACATTTGCAGTTAGGATGCTGACACCAGAGTAGCATTTTTGGTTTCAATTGACAGTTTGAAGGATTAAACAGGTTCTTATGGAGCACACGGAGGGATAGCTCTTTCCACATGATTCATCGTTCCAGCCGTTTTCAGCTTAAGAGGAAACACGAAATAGAAATTACCTCTCGATGTACACACGAAAAGAGAAAAGTAGGTCACATTTATTTGTTAAACTTGCTCAAAAAAGTTTAATTTGATGAATGATAATGTACCGCCAAAGTTGATCTGAATACATGGCTCTCTGGCACCATTGCGGTTATTCGGCTCCCCTTCAGCCCAGCTCTCGTGATCAAATTTGGAGCCGTCACTCCAGAACCATAGCCTGTCCTGTGTGGAAGTAGTGAGATCTCAGTATCAAATGTTACATGCATTTTAGAAATTGTTCAGCAAGCACAACACTCATGGTCTTTCCTCCAACAAAACGGTAAAAGCCACCACTACCAAAACGTGCAGACTGACAATGGAACTGTTGGGTGAAAAAAATACACAAGTGTTGATACTACAACCACATTTCTAGAAATCCCAAAAATAGAAAAAGACAGCTAGTAAGTTGTTTCTGCGCCATAGCAAAGAGGAAGAGGCGAAGCGAGAAGGGTAACTAAGCCCAAAATCTGCCTTCTCAAGCGGGTAGCGTTTTTCCTGGTCACCAAGCAACTCGTTTTTGTATGGCCGCCAATAAGATGTCGAATTTCATTAACGAAAAACATAATGGCTTATTTGAGCAAATATACGTTTTGTAATGCTTAGGTTGTTACAAGTACTGATACAAGTAGCACACATGACATGCCAGAAACTGAGAAAACCATTTCTCTCGGAATTGTGCCTGTCCCTCGAATCTGCCCGACATTGCAGACTCTTCACATCGTTAGAGGCCAATGGAGTATCTGTGGCAATTGCTCTGGATATTTCGAGATGATCAACTCAAATCTAGACCTACAACCAACAGTATTTATTTTGCTTTTGACAATGACTTCACACGAGGCATAGGTCACATGCCTAAATACTTAAAATCACATATCAGTTTAAAGACATGACATCGGGCCATGTTTTCTTGAATTATGTTTGGTTAAAAGGTAGGCAAGTAACTTCATGCCTACTGTGCCAAAGCAATTTACAGTTATTAAAGTGGGAGTGTGGATATAATGGTAATATCCAAATTCCACGTAGAACTCGAGTTGCGAATGTCAATCTTTCCTCTGCGGTACCTCAAACTGTGGTCATTACCAGCTGAGAAACTGGCGAGTTGATTACTCCTGGCACAGAGTTGTCTGACCAGTGTCTTAACACCTACTCTGAGCTGATGGTTTTATTAGTCTTAAGTATTAAGGCATCTTCACTTTGGGTACCTTTTCCACCTTTGCTTGAACAGCATCAAATCCACCAATCCAGGTAAGAGGGAAACTGCCAGTCGCGACCAACACCACCGCCTGTAGAAATTGGAACTCTTCATAGCTGTGCACAGATGCCAGGTTTGCGCCAAGGTACTTTACAGTGTTGTACACAGGCTTCAGTTTTTCTCCAAGTAACTGACAGTGGCGCTAGAGCAAGCAGTACACAGAGACAAAGACATGTCATAATGGAAGTATTAGTCAGTTGTCCAGTCTGAGAATGTGTCTTCTGGACTCTCAAATATAGGAATTAGTTCATCTCAGTCTTAACCCATGCCTTGAGGGTTCTAATATACAAGAGGGCCCAACTCCACACAATATTGAAAAGCCTATAGAAAATTGCAATTACAGCATATTAAGGGGAGGTTCAGTATTTTACATGAGGCGCCTGTTAAAATAAGGCCAAAGCACCTTTAACTCAAAAAACTAAGTTGACTTCAATTGTAGAAGGTAAGCATTATACCTCTGCATTGGGCCATGTCCTTGCAGTTTTGACAAACATGAAGCAGCGTGAATTAAATTGGAACCAGCCTCTGGGGCATGGGTTTCTTTGGTCTGCTGCAAATCTCACCAAATCATCTGAAAGGAGAAGACAGGGAGGGTTCTGAAATTGCAGCAGACTTTAAAGGATAGTCCAGACTGACCCTTGCGTCAAAAATAACATTTGGAGATCAGTCATGCCACACTACAACAAAACATACACAATCAATGATGTAAAGCACAAACTCATTCCACAGAGCGTCTACAGGTTTTCGCTCCTCCCTCGATTGATCAATTTAGGTCACTAATTAGTAAGGAACTCCCCTCACCTGGTTGTCTAGGTCTTCATTGAAAGGTAAGCCAACTGCAGATGCAAGAGACTCCGTGGAATGAGTTTGACACTCGTGATTTAAAGTGTGAGGCTGACTCTTACTTGCTATGTTCAAAGTCATTCTGTCACCCAGTGTAAAGGCAGCGCTGAGAAGCAGTAGAAGGGTCAACGTCGCCATGGTGATAGTCTCCTGAGAGACACACGAGATAAGCCATCAGTGTTTCCCCAACCTCTCCTCAAGTACCCCAGCAAGTCCACTTAACACATTCAACTAATGAAGGGCTAAGGAATACCAGGAATCATCTCTTCCACCACAGAGTAGATTAGCCTGGCACACGGGAATAAGGAGAAGTCTATGCTCTTGGGTTCTCCCCAAAACAGCACCCTAGCTAACTAACCCCGATGCATGGCACACCTAGTAAGTCACCTTTTTGCAAATTAAATTGGCTGGTAAAGTACATTTTTCTAGAGCAGGAGACTCAACTTGCCTGGCATGAGCTACCTTTTTTTAATACACACGTCGCAAGCGACTTCTTTCAAATAGGCTCATTCTTCTCTGCCCTACAACTCTTCAGTGTACCGTTCTGGCAAAAGACACAGTAAAATGGGTAATAAACTACTAAAGGGGCCCTATAAAAAAAGCTGTGATTTTAAACCCCAAATTACAGCCATTTTCATAAATGCTCTCAGTTCAATTTCCTGGTTTGCCACTCAATTACAATTGGTAATGGAGAACAAAATGTAATGTTCTGAGTCCATGGCAGTGCTTAAATCACATCAGAATACCATTTATTTTATGTCTGGAAGAAAAGTAACACATGAGAAAGCAATGCGTGGTCGAATGTGCCAGTCTAGCGATGGTTCTGTATTGCCAATTGCTGCTCATTTCATGGCAAGGTTTGCAAATAACAATAGATACAATTTCTATACTTTTGACAAGTATACCTTGCAGTTAATACTTAGTCGTGAAAGAATCTGGCAACCCACTAGGCATCAACTGGCTACACAGGGAGTGAGCGACAGACAGGGCAATATTGCTGGAAATTAATTGGCAGATATGGTTTTAAATGTGACGTTTTAAGCCAATAGTTGACTAACCAGAGGTGGGATAACGTCAAGTCGCGTTGATTTAGTAACTTGCAGTGTCTGATACTTGAGATTTGTTTGACAGTTGTTTGACACGTGAAAAAAATCTATTTTAAAAATCTGAATTGTTTGGCAAACTACTATGACCTGTTGGAGACCCCTGTCCTATGTAACGCACTACATTTGAATAGGGTCACATATGCCCGATGGGTACTGGTCATAAATTACCATTTGGGATGAAAGCAGATACAGTACTAGATGACTATGTTGAACTCTCACCTGTAGTCTGGTCATGTCAGCGCTCTGTTTGTGAGTTGAGTTCTACTGCTTCCTGCTCTCCTTTTTTAAGGACCCATCCAGTCAGACCCCTCCCTCTCTCATCCTTTAACCGGTCAAATAATCAACTAATCATCAAGCTTTTATCATTTGAATCAGCTGTGTTGTGTTAGGGCAGAAACCAAAACGTATAGCCACGGGAAGAAGTTTGTTGGTGCAGGGTACTTTTAATGAATGTTATTTTCAATTGGGGTGCTGGAAAAATATCTTTGCCTGTGCTACAGGCGCTCTATTGTGAAAATGTAACAAATCTATAAAAAGTTAACATATATACATATATACAGTACCAGTCAAAAGTTTGGACACACCTACTCATTCAAGGCTTTTTCTTTATTTTTACTATTTTCTTTGTAGAATAATAGTGAAGACCTCAAAACTGTGAAATAACACATATGGAATCATGAGGTAACCAAAAAAAGTGTTACACGAAACCAAATATATGTTAGATTCTTCAAAGTAGCCACCTTTAAACTTGATGACAGCTTTGTACACCCTTCTCTCAACCAGCTTCACCTGGTATGCTTTTCCAACATTCTTAAAGGAATTCCCACATATGTTGAGCACTTGTTTGCTGCTTTTCCTTAACTCTGCGGTCCAACTCATCCCAAACCATCTCAATTGGGTTGAGGTTGGGTGATTGTGGAGGCCAGGGCGGTCTGATGCAACACTACATCACTCTACCTTATTGGTCAAACAGCCTGGAGGTATGTTGGGTCGTTGTCCTGTTGAAAAACAAATGATAGTCCCACTAAGCGCAAACCAGATGGGATGGTGTATCGCTGCAGAATGCTGTGGTAGCCATGCTGGTTAAGCGTGCCTTGAATTCTAAATAAAACACAGACAGTGTTACCAGCAAAGCACCATCACACCTCCTACTCCATGCTTCACGGTGGGAACCACACATGCGGAGATCATTCGTTCACCTACTCTGCATCTCACAAAGACACACTAATCAGACCAAAGGACAGATTTCCACCGGTCTAATGTCCATTGCTCGTGTTTCTTGGCCCAAGCAAGTCTCTTGTTCTTATCGGTGTCCTTTAGGAGTGGTTTCTTTGCAGCAGTTTGACATGAAGGCCTGATTCACGCAGTCTCCTCTGAACAGTTGATGTTGAGATGTGTCTGTTACTTCAACTCTGTGAAGCATTTATTTGGGCTGCAATTTCTGAGGCTGGTAACTCTAATGAACTTATCCTCTGCAGCAGAGGTAACTCTGGGTCTTCCTTTCCTGTGGCGGTCCTCGGGAGAGCCAGTTTCATCATAGCGCTTGATGGTTTTTGCGACTGCAATTGAAGAAACTTTCAAAGTTCTTGAAATGTTCCGCATTGACTGACCTTCATGTCTTAAAGCAATGATGGACTGTCATTTCTCTTTGCTTATTTGAGCTGTTCTTGTCAAATAAATGGACTTGGTCTTTTACCAAACAGGGCTATCTACTTTATACCTCCCCTACCTTGCCACAACACAACCTCATGAATCTGGATAAGAGAATGCCAAGAGTGTGCAAAGCTGTCATCAAGGCAAAGGGTGGCTACTTTGAAGAATCTCAAATATAACATAGATTTTGATTTGTTTAACACTTTTCTGGTTACTACATGATTCCATATGTGTTATGTCATAGTTTTGATGTCGTCATTATTCTACAATGTAGAAAATAGTAGAGAATAAAGAAAAACCCTGGAATGAGTAGGTGTGTCCAAACTTTTGACTGGATATCACCTGCAGGAATAGCCATTTTTGTTAAGCTCATTCCTACCCTGCTCCTGTATTCTTTTCAAACATCGACCAGTAGCATCGATAGTGCCTCTCTCTCTCTTTGCCAGAGTCTACCCCATTATAAGAACCCCAACAATAATTGCTAAAAGCCTATGTAAGCCTGTTGGCTGATTGGCATGTATGAGATGATGGAATTTGCTTTTGGAAAAAAGTTGAGGCTTTTTGACACTGGCTTGAGCGGGTCTTAGCAGAGCATGTGTATGTGAGCATCAACAAGCCTTGTTACCATATACCCTTTGAGAATGAATGAACAAATAGTTACTTCACACAAACATATGTACCAGATTCCTTTTGGGAAATTCATTTGGGTAGTTTTCTTTGCACATTGGAGGACCCCTGCAAAACCAAGCGTGAGGTAATGGCAATGATGTCATGTGTACTATCCACATCCTGGTGCTGAACTGTGAAACATCATGCGGTGCTGAACAATTTGAATCAGCTTGGCTCGTCTTGTGGAATACTCTGATCAAAACTGATACATTAATGAAATCGTTGCACTAAATGAATTTGGAAACTAGAATCTGATTAAGGGAAAGTTACACTTTTCTGTGAGCGCAATCAACCTATTTGTGCATGCCCAACAGAATGAACATTGTGGTGCGGGGACTGCCATATTGTGTTATCATTTTGCCATAAGGTGTAGAGAAATTTTTGCGGTTTTAAAGCCAAATTCCAGTAATTGTACACATTTTGCTATATGAGTGAGAGACTAATACATTCAATGGGGCCCTGTCATGCCAAATACTGTCTCCCTGTGTCACAATGGGATTCGAACAAGTATTAGCGTTCATTGCTATATCGATTAGAATTTGAGATCACAGCCTACATTGTGTTCTTTTCTTCGTCGCTATGCAAACAAGGCTGATTTCTGCGACAATTTCTGTTTAAACAAGCTTGTAACATGGAAACGTACATTCAAACTACTTTTTGGGGTACCTCGTCAACATTACATGAAATCCATGTCTTAAACGTTGCGGGAAATGGCAAAGAAAACGTGTATTCTGCTTGACACATTAAAGTGACTTACCTTACAGATCAAAGTAAGCTGATGTCCACTCCATTCAGATGTAAATCCTTTTGATTCAGTCACTGGCTTGTCTGGCTGTCATGTTTTTCTTTTAACCTGCCCTCATCTACACTGAAATATCCTTTCAGTAGGCCTCTATTATAATTCACCCCCCCCCCACCCCCCTTCATTAATACACCCTTGTGGTTGAATATATATATTGTTTTATGTACATATGTGAACTTGTTAGATTTTACTGCATGGTTAGAACTAGAAGCACAAGCATTTCTCTACACTCGCATTAGCATCTGCTAACCATGTGTACGTGACAAATAAAATTGGATAGGGAACAGATGGGGTAGGGAAATGTAACACTTAAAATTCACAGAGTGCTCTGACAACAGCATGATCATTTTCTACTTATTTTAAAGCTATATACACACACTGTTCGTTTATGTTAATGTTTGTGGAGTAAGACAACTTTTTGGGTCCTACGAGAATTCTATTCTTCAAGAAACAATGGATCAACAATCAAATAATTTAAATGCCCACTGAACAGACACCCAGACTGCTTCTTCAAGAAACAAAGTGAAGCAATGTTTAATAACCACTCATGAGATTAAATACGTACACCAGTTTTATTGACAAGCTACAATAGTTACACAACAAGTCAAACGTATTTTACAGCAACAAATACCTTCAAAGTAATTCACTATAACATGAAACATTTGCAGTTAGGATGCTGACACCAGAGTAGCATTTTTGGTTTCAATTGACAGTTTGAAGGATTAAACAGGTTCTTATGGAGCACACGGAGGGATAGCTCTTTCCACATGATTCATCGTTCCAGCCGTTTTCAGCTTAAGAGGAAACACGAAATAGAAATTACCTCTCGATGTACACACGAAAAGAGAAAAGTAGGTCACATTTATTTGTTAAACTTGCTCAAAAAAGTTTAATTTGATGAATGATAATGTACCGCCAAAGTTGATCTGAATACATGGCTCTCTGGCACCATTGCGGTTATTCGGCTCCCCTTCAGCCCAGCTCTCGTGATCAAATTTGGAGCCGTCACTCCAGAACCATAGCCTGTCCTGTGTGGAAGTAGTGAGATCTCAGTATCAAATGTTACATGCATTTTAGAAATTGTTCAGCAAGCACAACACTCATGGTCTTTCCTCCAACAAAACGGTAAAAGCCACCACTACCAAAACGTGCAGACTGACAATGGAACTGTTGGGTGAAAAAAATACACAAGTGTTGATACTACAACCACATTTCTAGAAATCCCAAAAATAGAAAAAGACAGCTAGTAAGTTGTTTCTGCGCCATAGCAAAGAGGAAGAGGCGAAGCGAGAAGGGTAACTAAGCCCAAAATCTGCCTTCTCAAGCGGGTAGCGTTTTTCCTGGTCACCAAGCAACTCGTTTTTGTATGGCCGCCAATAAGATGTCGAATTTCATTAACGAAAAACATAATGGCTTATTTGAGCAAATATACGTTTTGTAATGCTTAGGTTGTTACAAGTACTGATACAAGTAGCACACATGACATGCCAGAAACTGAGAAAACCATTTCTCTCGGAATTGTGCCTGTCCCTCGAATCTGCCCGACATTGCAGACTCTTCACATCGTTAGAGGCCAATGGAGTATCTGTGGCAATTGCTCTGGATATTTCGAGATGATCAACTCAAATCTAGACCTACAACCAACAGTATTTATTTTGCTTTTGACAATGACTTCACACGAGGCATAGGTCACATGCCTAAATACTTAAAATCACATATCAGTTTAAAGACATGACATCGGGCCATGTTTTCTTGAATTATGTTTGGTTAAAAGGTAGGCAAGTAACTTCATGCCTACTGTGCCAAAGCAATTTACAGTTATTAAAGTGGGAGTGTGGATATAATGGTAATATCCAAATTCCACGTAGAACTCGAGTTGCGAATGTCAATCTTTCCTCCGCGGTACCTCAAACTGTGGTCATTACCAGCTGAGAAACTGGCGAGTTGATTACTCCTGGCACAGAGTTGTCTGACCAGTGTCTTAACACCTACTCTGAGCTGATGGTTTTATTAGTCTTAAGTATTAAGGCATCTTCACTTTGGGTACCTTTTCCACCTTTGCTTGAACAGCATCAAATCCACCAATCCAGGTAAGAGGGAAACTGCCAGTCGCGACCAACACCACCGCCTGTAGAAATTGGAACTCTTCATAGCTGTGCACAGATGCCAGGTTTGCGCCAAGGTACTTTACAGTGTTGTACACAGGCTTCAGTTTTTCTCCAAGTAACTGACAGTGGCGCTAGAGCAAGCAGTACACAGAGACAAAGACATGTCATAATGGAAGTATTAGTCAGTTGTCCAGTCTGAGAATTTGTCTTCTGGACTCTCAAATATAGGAATTAGTTCATCTCAGTCTTAACCCATGCCTTGAGGGTTCTAATATACAAGAGGGCCCAACTCCACACAATATTGAAAAGCCTATAGAAAATTGCAATTACAGCATATTAAGGGGAGGTTCAGTATTTTACATGAGGCGCCTGTTAAAATAAGGCCAAAGCACCTTTAACTCAAAAAACTAAGTTGACTTCAATTGTAGAAGGTAAGCATTATACCTCTGCATTGGGCCATGTCCTTGCAGTTTTGACAAACATGAAGCAGCGTGAATTAAATTGGAACCAGCCTCTGGGGCATGGGTTTCTTTGGTCTGCTGCAAATCTCACCAAATCATCTGAAAGGAGAAGACAGGGAGGGTTCTGAAATTGCAGCAGACTTTAAAGGATAGTCCAGACTGACCCTTGCATCAAAAATAACATTTGGAGATCAGTCATGCCACACTACAACAAAACATACACAATCAATGATGTAAAGCACAAACTCATTCCACAGAGCGTCTACAGGTTTTCGCTCCTCCCTCGATTGATCAATTTAGGTCACTAATTAGTAAGGAACTCCCCTCACCTGGTTGTCTAGGTCTTCGTTGAAAGGTAAGCCAACTGCAGATGCAAGAGACTCCGTGGAATGAGTTTGACACTCGTGATTTAAAGTGTGAGGCTGACTCTTACTTGCTATGTTCAAAGTCATTCTGTCACCCAGTGTAAAGGCAGCGCTGAGAAGCAGTAGAAGGGTCAACGTCGCCATGGTGATAGTCTCCTGAGAGACACACGAGATAAGCCATCAGTGTTTCCCCAACCTCTCCTCAAGTACCCCAGCAAGTCCACTTAACACATTCAACTAATGAAGGGCTAAGGAATACCAGGAATCATCTCTTCCACCACAGAGTAGATTAGCCTGGCACACGGGAATAAGGAGAAGTCTATGCTCTTGGGTTCTCCCCAAAACAGCACCCTAGCTAACTAACCCCGATGCATGGCACACCTAGTAAGTCACCTTTTTGCAAATTAAATTGGCTGGTAAAGTACATTTTTCTAGAGCAGGAGACTCAACTTGCCTGGCATGAGCTACCTTTTTTTAATACACACGTCGCACACGTTCTGGCAAAAGACACAGTAAAATGGGTAATAAACTACTAAAGGGGCCCTATAAAAAAAGCTGTGATTTTAAACCCCAAATTACAGCCATTTTCATAAATGTTCTCAGTTCAATTTCCTGGTTTGCCACTCAATTACAATTGGTAATGGAGAACAAAATGTAATGTTCTGAGTCCATGGCAGTGCTTAAATCACATCAGAATACCATTTATTTTATGTCTGGAAGAAAAGTAACACATGAGAAAGCAATGCGTGGTCGAATGTGCCAGTCTAGCAATGGTTCTGTATTGCCAATTGCTGCTCATTTCATGGCAAGGTTTGCAAATAACAATAGATACAATTTCTATACTTTTGACAAGTATACCTTGCAGTTAATACTTAGTCGTGAAAGAATCTGGCAACCCACTAGGCATCAACTGGCTACACAGGGAGTGAGCGACAGACAGGGCAATATTGCTGGAAATTAATTGGCAGATATGGTTTTAAATGTGACGTTTTAAGCCAATAGTTGACTAACCAGAGGTGGGATAACGTCAAGTCGCGTTGATTTAGTAACTTGCAGTGTCTGATACTTGAGATTTGTTTGACAGTTGTTTGACACGTGAAAAAAATCTATTTTAAAAATCTGAATTGTTTGGCAAACTACTATGACCTGTTGGAGACCCCTGTCCTATGTAACGCACTACATTTGAATAGGGTCACATATGCCCGATGGGTACTGGTCATAAATTACCATTTGGGATGAAAGCAGATACAGTACTAGATGACTATGTTGAACTCTCACCTGTAGTCTGGTCATGTCAGCGCTCTGTTTGTGAGTTGAGTTCTACTGCTTCCTGCTCTCCTTTTTTAAGGACCCATCCAGTCAGACCCCTCCCTCTCTCATCCTTTAACCGGTCAAATAATCAACTAATCATCAAGCTTTTATCATTTGAATCAGCTGTGTTGTGTTAGGGCAGAAACCAAAACGTATAGCCACGGGAAGAAGTTTGTTGGTGCAGGGTACTTTTAATGAATGTTATTTTCAATTGGGGTGCTGGAAAAATATCTTTGCCTGTGCTACAGGCGCTCTATTGTGAAAATGTAACAAATCTATAAAAAGTTAACATATATACATATATACAGTACCAGTCAAAAGTTTGGACACACCTACTCATTCAAGGCTTTTTCTTTATTTTTACTATTTTCTTTGTAGAATAATAGTGAAGACCTCAAAACTGTGAAATAACACATATGGAATCATGAGGTAACCAAAAAAAGTGTTACACGAAACCAAATATATGTTAGATTCTTCAAAGTAGCCACCTTTAAACTTGATGACAGCTTTGTACACCCTTCTCTCAACCAGCTTCACCTGGTATGCTTTTCCAACATTCTTAAAGGAATTCCCACATATGTTGAGCACTTGTTTGCTGCTTTTCCTTAACTCTGCGGTCCAACTCATCCCAAACCATCTCAATTGGGTTGAGGTTAGGTGATTGTGGAGGCCAGGGCGGTCTGATGCAACACTACATCACTCTACCTTATTGGTCAAACAGCCTGGAGGTATGTTGGGTCGTTGTCCTGTTGAAAAACAAATGATAGTCCCACTAAGCGCAAACCAGATGGGATGGTGTATCGCTGCAGAATGCTGTGGTAGCCATGCTGGTTAAGCGTGCCTTGAATTCTAAATAAAACACAGACAGTGTTACCAGCAAAGCACAATCACACCTCCTACTCCATGCTTCACGGTGGGAACCACACATGCGGAGATCATTCGTTCACCTACTCTGCATCTCACAAAGACACACTAATCAGACCAAAGGACAGATTTCCACCGGTCTAATGTCCATTGCTCGTGTTTCTTGGCCCAAGCAAGTCTCTTGTTCTTATCGGTGTCCTTTAGGAGTGGTTTCTTTGCAGCAGTTTGACATGAAGGCCTGATTCACGCAGTCTCCTCTGAACAGTTGATGTTGAGATGTGTCTGTTACTTCAACTCTGTGAAGCATTTATTTGGGCTGCAATTTCTGAGGCTGGTAACTCTAATGAACTTATCCTCTGCAGCAGAGGTAACTCTGGGTCTTCCTTTCCTGTGGCGGTCCTCGGGAGAGCCAGTTTCATCATAGCGCTTGATGGTTTTTGCGACTGCAATTGAAGAAACTTTCAAAGTTCTTGAAATGTTCCGCATTGACTGACCTTCATGTCTTAAAGCAATGATGGACTGTCATTTCTCTTTGCTTATTTGAGCTGTTCTTGTCAAATAAATGGACTTGGTCTTTTACCAAACAGGGCTATCTACTTTATACCACCCCTACCTTGCCACAACACAACCTCATGAATCTGGATAAGAGAATGCCAAGAGTGTGCAAAGCTGTCATCAAGGCAAAGGGTGGCTACTTTGAAGAATCTCAAATATAACATAGATTTTGATTTGTTTAACACTTTTCTGGTTACTACATGATTCCATATGTGTTATGTCATAGTTTTGATGTCGTCATTATTCTACAATGTAGAAAATAGTAGAGAATAAAGAAAAACCCTGGAATGAGTAGGTGTGTCCAAACTTTTGACTGGATATCACCTGCAGGAATAGCCATTTTTGTTAAGCTCATTCCTACCCTGCTCCTGTATTCTTTTCAAACATCGACCAGTAGCATCGATAGTGCCTCTCTCTCTCTTTGCCAGAGTCTACCCCATTATAAGAACCCCAACAATAATTGATAAAAGCCTATGTAAGCCTGTTGGCTGATTGGCATGTATGAGATGGAATTTGCTTTTGGAAAAAAAGTTGAGACTTTTTGACACTGGCTTGAGCGGGTCTTAGCAGAGCATGTGTATATGAGCATCAACAAGCCTTGTTGCCATATACCCTTTGAGAATGAATGAACAAATAGTTACTTCACACAAACATATGTACCAGATTCCTTTTGGGAAATTCATTTGGGTTGTTTTCTTTGCACATTGGAGGACCCCTGCAAAACCAAGCGTGAGGTAATGGCAATGATGTCATGTGTACTATCCACATCCTGGTGCTGAACTGTGAAACATCATGCGGTGCTGAACAATTTGAATCAGCTTGGCTCGTCTTGTGGAATACTCTGATCAAAACTGATACATTAATGAAATCGTTGCACTAAATGAATTTGGAAACTAGAATCTGATTAAGGGAAAGTTACACTTTTCTGTGAGCGCAATCAACCTATTTGTGCATGCCCAACAGAATGAACATTGTGGTGCGGGGACTGCCATATTGTGTTATCATTTTGCCATAAGGTGTAGAGAAATTTTTGCGGTTTTAAAGCCAAATTCCAGTAATTGTACACATTTTGCTATATGAGTGAGAGACTAATACATTCAATGGGGCCCTGTCATGCCAAATACTGTCTCCCTGTGTCACAATGGGATTCGAACAAGTATTAGCGTTCATTGCTATATCGATTAGAATTTGAGATCACAGCCTACATTGTGTTCTTTTCTTCGTCGCTATGCAAACAAGGCTGATTTCTGTGACAATTTCTGTTTAAACAAGCTTGTAACATGGAAACGTACATTCAAACTACTTTTTGGGGTACCTCGTCAACATTACATGAAATCCATGTCTTAAACGTTGCTACGTTTCGGGAAAACGTGTATTCTGCTTGACACATTAAAGTGACTTACCTTACAGATCAAAGTAAGCTGATGTCCACTCCATTCAGATGTAAATCCTTTTGATTCAGTCACTGACTTGTCTGGCTGTCATGTTTTTCTTTTAACCTGCCCTCATCTACACTGAAATAATATCCTTTCAGTAGGCCTCTATTATAATTCACCCCCACCCCCCTTCATTAATACACCCTTGTGGTTGAATATATATTGTTTTATGTACATATGTGAACTTGTTAGATTTTACTGCATGGTTAGAACTAGAAGCACAAGCATTTCTCTACACTCGCATTAGCATCTGCTAACCATGTGTACGTGACAAATAAAATTGGATAGGGAACAGATGGGGTAGGGAAATGTAACACTTAAAATTCACAGAGTGCTCTGACAACAGCATGATCATTTTCTACTTATTTTAAAGCTATATACACACACTGTTCGTTTACGTTAATGTTTGTGGAGTAAGACAACTTTTTGGGTCCTAAGAGAATTCTATTCTTCAAGAAACAATGGATCAACAATCAAATAATTTAAATGCCCACTGAACAGACACCCAGACTGCTTCTTCAAGAAACAAAGTGAAGCAATGTTTAATAACCACTCATGAGATTAAATACGTACACCAGTTTTATTGACAAGCTACAATAGTTACACAACAAGTCAAACGTATTTTACAGCAACAAATACCTTCAAAGTAATTCACTATAACATGAAACATTTGCAGTTAGGATGCTGACACCAGAGTAGCATTTTTGGTTTCAATTGACAGTTTGAAGGATTAAACAGGTTCTTATGGAGCACACGGAGGGATAGCTCTTTCCACATGATTCATCGTTCCAGCCGTTTTCAGCTTAAGAGGAAACACGAAATAGAAATTACCTCTCGATGTACACACGAAAAGAGAAAAGTAGGTCACATTTATTTGTTAAACTTGCTCAAAAAAGTTTAATTTGATGAATGATAATGTACCGCCAAAGTTGATCTGAATACATGGCTCTCTGGCACCATTGCGGTTATTCGGCTCCCCTTCAGCCCAGCTCTCGTGATCAAATTTGGAGCCGTCACTCCAGAACCATAGCCTGTCCTGTGTGGAAGTAGTGAGATCTCAGTATCAAATGTTACATGCATTTTAGAAATTGTTCAGCAAGCACAACATTTATGGTCTTTCCTCCAACAAAACGGTAAAAGCCACCACTACCAAAACGTGCAGACTGACAATGGAACTGTTGGGTGAAAAAAATACACAAGTGTTGATACTACAACCACATTTCTAGAAATCCCAAAAATAGAAAAAGACAGCTAGTAAGTTGTTTCTGCGCCATAGCAAAGAGGAAGAGGCGAAGCGAGAAGGGTAACTAAGCCCAAAATCTGCCTTCTCAAGCGGGTAGCGTTTTTCCTGGTCACCAAGCAACTCGTTTTTGTATGGCCGCCAATAAGATGTCGAATTTCATTAACGAAAAACATAATGGCTTATTTGAGCAAATATACGTTTTGTAATGCTTAGGTTGTTACAAGTACTGATACAAGTAGCACACATGACATGCCAGAAACTGAGAAAACCATTTCTCTCGGAATTGTGCCTGTCCCTCGAATCTGCCCGACATTGCAGACTCTTCACATCGTTAGAGGCCAATGGAGTATCTGTGGCAATTGCTCTGGATATTTCGAGATGATCAACTCAAATCTAGACCTACAACCAACAGTATTTATTTTGCTTTTGACAATGACTTCACACGAGGCATAGGTCACATGCCTAAATACTTAAAATCACATATCAGTTTAAAGACATGACATCGGGCCATGTTTTCTTGAATTATGTTTGGTTAAAAGGTAGGCAAGTAACTTCATGCCTACTGTGCCAAAGCAATTTACAGTTATTAAAGTGGGAGTGTGGATATAATGGTAATATCCAAATTCCACGTAGAACTCGAGTTGCGAATGTCAATCTTTCCTCCGCGGTACCTCAAACTGTGGTCATTACCAGCTGAGAAACTGGCGAGTTGATTACTCCTGGCACAGAGTTGTCTGACCAGTGTCTTAACACCTACTCTGAGCTGATGGTTTTATTAGTCTTAAGTATTAAGGCATCTTCACTTTGGGTACCTTTTCCACCTTTGCTTGAACAGCATCAAATCCACCAATCCAGGTAAGAGGGAAACTGCCAGTCGCGACCAACACCACCGCCTGTAGAAATTGGAACTCTTCATAGCTGTGCACAGATGCCAGGTTTGCGCCAAGGTACTTTACAGTGTTGTACACAGGCTTCAGTTTTTCTCCAAGTAACTGACAGTGGCGCTAGAGCAAGCAGTACACAGAGACAAAGACATGTCATAATGGAAGTATTAGTCAGTTGTCCAGTCTGAGAATTTGTCTTCTGGACTCTCAAATATAGGAATTAGTTCATCTCAGTCTTAACCCATGCCTTGAGGGTTCTAATATACAAGAGGGCCCAACTCCACACAATATTGAAAAGCCTATAGAAAATTGCAATTACAGCATATTAAGGGGAGGTTCAGTATTTTACATGAGGCGCCTGTTAAAATAAGGCCAAAGCACCTTTAACTCAAAAAACTAAGTTGACTTCAATTGTAGAAGGTAAGCATTATACCTCTGCATTGGGCCATGTCCTTGCAGTTTTGACAAACATGAAGCAGCGTGAATTAAATTGGAACCAGCCTCTGGGGCATGGGTTTCTTTGGTCTGCTGCAAATCTCACCAAATCATCTGAAAGGAGAAGACAGGGAGGGTTCTGAAATTGCAGCAGACTTTAAAGGATAGTCCAGACTGACCCTTGCATCAAAAATAACATTTGGAGATCAGTCATGCCACACTACAACAAAACATACACAATCAATGATGTAAAGCACAAACTCATTCCACAGAGCGTCTACAGGTTTTCGCTCCTCCCTCGATTGATCAATTTAGGTCACTAATTAGTAAGGAACTCCCCTCACCTGGTTGTCTAGGTCTTCATTGAAAGGTAAGCCAACTGCAGATGCAAGAGACTCCGTGGAATGAGTTTGACACTCGTGATTTAAAGTGTGAGGCTGACTCTTACTTGCTATGTTCAAAGTCATTCTGTCACCCAGTGTAAAGGCAGCGCTGAGAAGCAGTAGAAGGGTCAACGTCGCCATGGTGATAGTCTCCTGAGAGACACACGAGATAAGCCATCAGTGTTTCCCCAACCTCTCCTCAAGTACCCCAGCAAGTCCACTTAACACATTCAACTAATGAAGGGCTAAGGAATACCAGGAATCATCTCTTCCACCACAGAGTAGATTAGCCTGGCACACGGGAATAAGGAGAAGTCTATGCTCTTGGGTTCTCCCCAAAACAGCACCCTAGCTAACTAACCCCGATGCATGGCACACCTAGTAAGTCACCTTTTTGCAAATTAAATTGGCTGGTAAAGTACATTTTTCTAGAGCAGGAGACTCAACTTGCCTGGCATGAGCTACCTTTTTTTAATACACACGTCGCACACGTTCTGGCAAAAGACACAGTAAAATGGGTAATAAACTACTAAAGGGGCCCTATAAAAAAAGCTGTGATTTTAAACCCCAAATTACAGCCATTTTCATAAATGTTCTCAGTTCAATTTCCTGGTTTGCCACTCAATTACAATTGGTAATGGAGAACAAAATGTAATGTTCTGAGTCCATGGCAGTGCTTAAATCACATCAGAATACCATTTATTTTATGTCTGGAAGAAAAGTAACACATGAGAAAGCAATGCGTGGTCGAATGTGCCAGTCTAGCAATGGTTCTGTATTGCCAATTGCTGCTCATTTCATGGCAAGGTTTGCAAATAACAATAGATACAATTTCTATACTTTTGACAAGTATACCTTGCAGTTAATACTTAGTCGTGAAAGAATCTGGCAACCCACTAGGCATCAACTGGCTACACAGGGAGTGAGCGACAGACAGGGCAATATTGCTGGAAATTAATTGGCAGATATGGTTTTAAATGTGACGTTTTAAGCCAATAGTTGACTAACCAGAGGTGGGATAACGTCAAGTCGCGTTGATTTAGTAACTTGCAGTGTCTGATACTTGAGATTTGTTTGACAGTTGTTTGACACGTGAAAAAAAATCTATTTTAAAAATCTGAATTGTTTGGCAAACTACTATGACCTGTTGGAGACCCCTGTCCTATGTAACGCACTACATTTGAATAGGGTCACATATGCCCGATGGGTACTGGTCATAAATTACCATTTGGGATGAAAGCAGATACAGTACTAGATGACTATGTTGAACTCTCACCTGTAGTCTGGTCATGTCAGCGCTCTGTTTGTGAGTTGAGTTCTACTGCTTCCTGCTCTCCTTTTTTAAGGACCCATCCAGTCAGACCCCTCCCTCTCTCATCCTTTAACCGGTCAAATAATCAACTAATCATCAAGCTTTTATCATTTGAATCAGCTGTGTTGTGTTAGGGCAGAAACCAAAACGTATAGCCACGGGAAGAAGTTTGTTGGTGCAGGGTACTTTTAATGAATGTTATTTTCAATTGGGGTGCTGGAAAAATATCTTTGCCTGTGCTACAGGCGCTCTATTGTGAAAATGTAACAAATCTATAAAAAGTTAACATATATACATATATACAGTACCAGTCAAAAGTTTGGACACACCTACTCATTCAAGGCTTTTTCTTTATTTTTACTATTTTCTTTGTAGAATAATAGTGAAGACCTCAAAACTGTGAAATAACACATATGGAATCATGAGGTAACCAAAAAAAGTGTTACACGAAACCAAATATATGTTAGATTCTTCAAAGTAGCCACCTTTAAACTTGATGACAGCTTTGTACACCCTTCTCTCAACCAGCTTCACCTGGTATGCTTTTCCAACATTCTTAAAGGAATTCCCACATATGTTGAGCACTTGTTTGCTGCTTTTCCTTAACTCTGCGGTCCAACTCATCCCAAACCATCTCAATTGGGTTGAGGTTAGGTGATTGTGGAGGCCAGGGCGGTCTGATGCAACACTACATCACTCTACCTTATTGGTCAAACAGCCTGGAGGTATGTTGGGTCGTTGTCCTGTTGAAAAACAAATGATAGTCCCACTAAGCGCAAACCAGATGGGATGGTGTATCGCTGCAGAATGCTGTGGTAGCCATGCTGGTTAAGCGTGCCTTGAATTCTAAATAAAACACAGACAGTGTTACCAGCAAAGCACAATCACACCTCCTACTCCATGCTTCACGGTGGGAACCACACATGCGGAGATCATTCGTTCACCTACTCTGCATCTCACAAAGACACACTAATCAGACCAAAGGACAGATTTCCACCGGTCTAATGTCCATTGCTCGTGTTTCTTGGCCCAAGCAAGTCTCTTGTTCTTATCGGTGTCCTTTAGGAGTGGTTTCTTTGCAGCAGTTTGACATGAAGGCCTGATTCACGCAGTCTCCTCTGAACAGTTGATGTTGAGATGTGTCTGTTACTTCAACTCTGTGAAGCATTTATTTGGGCTGCAATTTCTGAGGCTGGTAACTCTAATGAACTTATCCTCTGCAGCAGAGGTAACTCTGGGTCTTCCTTTCCTGTGGCGGTCCTCGGGAGAGCCAGTTTCATCATAGCGCTTGATGGTTTTTGCGACTGCAATTGAAGAAACTTTCAAAGTTCTTGAAATGTTCCGCATTGACTGACCTTCATGTCTTAAAGCAATGATGGACTGTCATTTCTCTTTGCTTATTTGAGCTGTTCTTGTCAAATAAATGGACTTGGTCTTTTACCAAACAGGGCTATCTACTTTATACCTCCCCTACCTTGCCACAACACAACCTCATGAATCTGGATAAGAGAATGCCAAGAGTGTGCAAAGCTGTCATCAAGGCAAAGGGTGGCTACTTTGAAGAATCTCAAATATAACATAGATTTTGATTTGTTTAACACTTTTCTGGTTACTACATGATTCCATATGTGTTATGTCATAGTTTTGATGTCGTCATTATTCTACAATGTAGAAAATAGTAGAGAATAAAGAAAAACCCTGGAATGAGTAGGTGTGTCCAAACTTTTGACTGGATATCACCTGCAGGAATAGCCATTTTTGTTAAGCTCATTCCTACCCTGCTCCTGTATTCTTTTCAAACATCGACCAGTAGCATCGATAGTGCCTCTCTCTCTCTTTGCCAGAGTCTACCCCATTATAAGAACCCCAACAATAATTGCTAAAAGCCTATGTAAGCCTGTTGGCTGATTGGCATGTATGAGATGATGGAATTTGCTTTTGGAAAAAAGTTGAGGCTTTTTGACACTGGCTTGAGCGGGTCTTAGCAGAGCATGTGTATGTGAGCATCAACAAGCCTTGTTACCATATACCCTTTGAGAATGAATGAACAAATAGTTACTTCACACAAACATATGTACCAGATTCCTTTTGGGAAATTCATTTGGGTTG
Source organism: Oncorhynchus mykiss (assembly GCF_013265735.2). Classification (NCBI taxonomy): domain Eukaryota; kingdom Metazoa; phylum Chordata; class Actinopteri; order Salmoniformes; family Salmonidae; genus Oncorhynchus; species Oncorhynchus mykiss. The sequence continues at coordinate 59,710,190 of NC_048572.1, forward strand.
TTTTCTTTGCACATTGGAGGACCCCTGCAAAACCAAGCGTGAGGTAATGGCAATGATGTCATGTGTACTATCCACATCCTGGTGCTGAACTGTGAAACATGCGGTGCTGAACAATTTGAATCAGCTTGGCTCGTCTTGTGGAATACTCTGATCAAAACTGATACATTAATGAAATCGTTGCACTAAATGAATTATTTGGAAACTAGAATCTGATTAAGGGAAAGTTACACTTTCCTGTGAGCGCAATCAACAACCTATTTGTGCATGCCCAACGGAATGAACATTGTGGTGCGGGGACTGCCATATTGTGTTATCATTTTGCCATAAGGTGTAGAGACATTTTTGCGGTTTTAAAGCCAAATTCCAGTAATTGTACACATTTTGCTATATGAGTGAGAGACTAATACATTCAATGGGGCCCTGTCATGCCAAATACTGTCTCCCTGTGTCACAATGGGATTCGAACAAGTATTAGCGTTCATTGCTATATCGATTAGAATTTGAGATCACAGCCTACATTGTGTTCTTTTCTTCGTCGCTATGCAAACAAGGCTGATTTCTGTGACAATTTCTGTTTAAACAAGCTTGTAACATGGAAACGTACATTCAAACTACTTTTTGGGGTACCTCGTCAACATTACATGAAATCCATGTCTTAAACGTTGCTACGTTTCGGGAAAACGTGTATTCTGCTTGACACATTAAAGTGACTTACCTTACAGATCAAAGTAAGCTGATGTCCACTCCATTCAGATGTAAATCCTTTTGATTCAGTCACTGGCTTGTCTGGCTGTCATGTTTTCTTTTAACCTGCCCTCATCTACACTGAAATATCCTTTCAGTAGGCCTCTATTATAATTCACCCCCCCCCCACCCCCCTTCATTAATACACCCTTGTGGTTGAATATATATATTGTTTTATGTACATATGTGAACTTGTTAGATTTTACTGCATGGTTAGAACTAGAAGCACAAGCATTTCTCTACACTCGCATTAGCATCTGCTAACCATGTGTACGTGACAAATAAAATTGGATAGGGAACAGATGGGGTAGGGAAATGTAACACTTAAAATTCACAGAGTGCTCTGACAACAGCATGATCATTTTCTACTTATTTTAAAGCTATATACACACACTGTTCGTTTACGTTAATGTTTGTGGAGTAAGACAACTTTTTGGGTCCTAAGAGAATTCTATTCTTCAAGAAACAATGGATCAACAATCAAATAATTTAAATGCCCACTGAACAGACACCCAGACTGCTTCTTCAAGAAACAAAGTGAAGCAATGTTTAATAACCACTCATGAGATTAAATACGTACACCAGTTTTATTGACAAGCTACAATAGTTACACAACAAGTCAAACGTATTTTACAGCAACAAATACCTTCAAAGTAATTCACTATAACATGAAACTTTTGCAGTTAGGATGCTGACACCAGAGTAGCATTTTTGGTTTCAATTGACAGTTTGAAGGATTAAACAGGTTCTTATGGAGCACACGGAGGGATAGCTCTTTCCACATGATTCATCGTTCCAGCCGTTTTCAGCTTAAGAGGAAACACGAAATAGAAATTACCTCTCGATGTACACACGAAAAGAGAAAAGTAGGTCACATTTATTTGTTAAACTTGCTCAAAAAAGTTTAATTTGATGAATGATAATGTACCGCCAAAGTTGATCTGAATACATGGCTCTCTGGCACCATTGCGGTTATTCGGCTCCCCTTCAGCCCAGCTCTCGTGATCAAATTTGGAGCCGTCACTCCAGAACCATAGCCTGTCCTGTGTGGAAGTAGTGAGATCTCAGTATCAAATGTTACATGCATTTTAGAAATTGTTCAGCAAGCACAACATTTATGGTCTTTCCTCCAACAAAACGGTAAAAGCCACCACTACCAAAACGTGCAGACTGACAATGGAACTGTTGGGTGAAAAAAATACACAAGTGTTGATACTACAACCACATTTCTAGAAATCCCAAAAATAGAAAAAGACAGCTAGTAAGTTGTTTCTGCGCCATAGCAAAGAGGAAGAGGCGAAGCGAGAAGGGTAACTAAGCCCAAAATCTGCCTTCTCAAGCGGGTAGCGTTTTTCCTGGTCACCAAGCAACTCGTTTTTGTATGGCCGCCAATAAGATGTCGAATTTCATTAACGAAAAACATAATGGCTTATTTGAGCAAATATACGTTTTGTAATGCTTAGGTTGTTACAAGTACTGATACAAGTAGCACACATGACATGCCAGAAACTGAGAAAACCATTTCTCTCGGAATTGTGCCTGTCCCTCGAATCTGCCCGACATTGCAGACTCTTCACATCGTTAGAGGCCAATGGAGTATCTGTGGCAATTGCTCTGGATATTTCGAGATGATCAACTCAAATCTAGACCTACAACCAACAGTATTTATTTTGCTTTTGACAATGACTTCACACGAGGCATAGGTCACATGCCTAAATACTTAAAATCACATATCAGTTTAAAGACATGACATCGGGCCATGTTTTCTTGAATTATGTTTGGTTAAAAGGTAGGCAAGTAACTTCATGCCTACTGTGCCAAAGCAATTTACAGTTATTAAAGTGGGAGTGTGGATATAATGGTAATATCCAAATTCCACGTAGAACTCGAGTTGCGAATGTCAATCTTTCCTCCGCGGTACCTCAAACTGTGGTCATTACCAGCTGAGAAACTGGCGAGTTGATTACTCCTGGCACAGAGTTGTCTGACCAGTGTCTTAACACCTACTCTGAGCTGATGGTTTTATTAGTCTTAAGTATTAAGGCATCTTCACTTTGGGTACCTTTTCCACCTTTGCTTGAACAGCATCAAATCCACCAATCCAGGTAAGAGGGAAACTGCCAGTCGCGACCAACACCACCGCCTGTAGAAATTGGAACTCTTCATAGCTGTGCACAGATGCCAGGTTTGCGCCAAGGTACTTTACAGTGTTGTACACAGGCTTCAGTTTTTCTCCAAGTAACTGACAGTGGCGCTAGAGCAAGCAGTACACAGAGACAAAGACATGTCATAATGGAAGTATTAGTCAGTTGTCCAGTCTGAGAATTTGTCTTCTGGACTCTCAAATATAGGAATTAGTTCATCTCAGTCTTAACCCATGCCTTGAGGGTTCTAATATACAAGAGGGCCCAACTCCACACAATATTGAAAAGCCTATAGAAAATTGCAATTACAGCATATTAAGGGGAGGTTCAGTATTTTACATGAGGCGCCTGTTAAAATAAGGCCAAAGCACCTTTAACTCAAAAAACTAAGTTGACTTCAATTGTAGAAGGTAAGCATTATACCTCTGCATTGGGCCATGTCCTTGCAGTTTTGACAAACATGAAGCAGCGTGAATTAAATTGGAACCAGCCTCTGGGGCATGGGTTTCTTTGGTCTGCTGCAAATCTCACCAAATCATCTGAAAGGAGAAGACAGGGAGGGTTCTGAAATTGCAGCAGACTTTAAAGGATAGTCCAGACTGACCCTTGCATCAAAAATAACATTTGGAGATCAGTCATGCCACACTACAACAAAACATACACAATCAATGATGTAAAGCACAAACTCATTCCACAGAGCGTCTACAGGTTTTCGCTCCTCCCTCGATTGATCAATTTAGGTCACTAATTAGTAAGGAACTCCCCTCACCTGGTTGTCTAGGTCTTCGTTGAAAGGTAAGCCAACTGCAGATGCAAGAGACTCCGTGGAATGAGTTTGACACTCGTGATTTAAAGTGTGAGGCTGACTCTTACTTGCTATGTTCAAAGTCATTCTGTCACCCAGTGTAAAGGCAGCGCTGAGAAGCAGTAGAAGGGTCAACGTCGCCATGGTGATAGTCTCCTGAGAGACACACGAGATAAGCCATCAGTGTTTCCCCAACCTCTCCTCAAGTACCCCAGCAAGTCCACTTAACACATTCAACTAATGAAGGGCTAAGGAATACCAGGAATCATCTCTTCCACCACAGAGTAGATTAGCCTGGCACACGGGAATAAGGAGAAGTCTATGCTCTTGGGTTCTCCCCAAAACAGCACCCTAGCTAACTAACCCCGATGCATGGCACACCTAGTAAGTCACCTTTTTGCAAATTAAATTGGCTGGTAAAGTACATTTTTCTAGAGCAGGAGACTCAACTTGCCTGGCATGAGCTACCTTTTTTTAATACACACGTCACACACGTTCTGGCAAAAGACACAGTAAAATGGGTAATAAACTACTAAAGGGGCCCTATAAAAAAAGCTGTGATTTTAAACCCCAAATTACAGCCATTTTCATAAATGTTCTCAGTTCAATTTCCTGGTTTGCCACTCAATTACAATTGGTAATGGAGAACAAAGTGTAATGTTCTGAGTCCATGGCAGTGCTTAAATCACATCAGAATACCATTTATTTTATGTCTGGAAGAAAAGTAACACATGAGAAAGCAATGCGTGGTCGAATGTGCCAGTCTAGCAATGGTTCTGTATTGCCAATTGCTGCTCATTTCATGGCAAGGTTTGCAAATAACAATAGATACAATTTCTATACTTTTGACAAGTATACCTTGCAGTTAATACTTAGTCGTGAAAGAATCTGGCAACCCACTAGGCATCAACTGGCTACACAGGGAGTGAGCGACAGACAGGGCAATATTGCTGGAAATTAATTGGCAGATATGGTTTTAAATGTGACGTTTTAAGCCAATAGTTGACTAACCAGAGGTGGGATAACGTCAAGTCGCGTTGATTTAGTAACTTGCAGTGTCTGATACTTGAGATTTGTTTGACAGTTGTTTGACACGTGAAAATAATCTATTTTAAAAATCTGAATTGTTCGGCAAACTACTATGACCTGTTGGAGACCCCTGTCCTATGTAACGCACTACATTTGAATAGGGTCACATATGCCCGATGGGTACTGGTCATAAATTACCATTTGGGATGAAAGCAGATACAGTACTAGATGACTATGTTGAACTCTCACCTGTAGTCTGGTCATGTCAGCGCTCTGTTTGTGAGTTGAGTTCTACTGCTTCCTGCTCTCCTTTTTTAAGGACCCATCCAGTCAGACCCCTCCCTCTCTCATCCTTTAACCGGTCAAATAATCAACTAATCATCAAGCTTTTATCATTTGAATCAGCTGTGTTGTGTTAGGGCAGAAACCAAAACGTATAGCCACGGGAAGAAGTTTGTTGGTGCAGGGTACTTTTAATGAATGTTATTTTCAATTGGGGTGCTGGAAAAATATCTTTGCCTGTGCTACAGGCGCTCTATTGTGAAAATGTAACAAATCTATAAAAAGTTAACATATATACATATATACAGTACCAGTCAAAAGTTTGGACACACCTACTCATTCAAGGCTTTTTCTTTATTTTTACTATTTTCTTTGTAGAATAATAGTGAAGACCTCAAAACTGTGAAATAACACATATGGAATCATGAGGTAACCAAAAAAAGTGTTACACGAAACCAAATATATGTTAGATTCTTCAAAGTAGCCACCTTTAAACTTGATGACAGCTTTGTACACCCTTCTCTCAACCAGCTTCACCTGGTATGCTTTTCCAACATTCTTAAAGGAATTCCCACATATGTTGAGCACTTGTTTGCTGCTTTTCCTTAACTCTGCGGTCCAACTCATCCCAAACCATCTCAATTGGGTTGAGGTTGGGTGATTGTGGAGGCCAGGGCGGTCTGATGCAACACTACATCACTCTACCTTATTGGTCAAACAGCCTGGAGGTATGTTGGGTCGTTGTCCTGTTGAAAAACAAATGATAGTCCCACTAAGCGCAAACCAGATGGGATGGTGTATCGCTGCAGAATGCTGTGGTAGCCATGCTGGTTAAGCGTGCCTTGAATTCTAAATAAAACACAGACAGTGTTACCAGCAAAGCACCATCACACCTCCTACTCCATGCTTCACGGTGGGAACCACACATGCGGAGATCATTCGTTCACCTACTCTGCATCTCACAAAGACACACTAATCAGACCAAAGGACAGATTTCCACCGGTCTAATGTCCATTGCTCGTGTTTCTTGGCCCAAGCAAGTCTCTTGTTCTTATCGGTGTCCTTTAGGAGTGGTTTCTTTGCAGCAGTTTGACATGAAGGCCTGATTCACGCAGTCTCCTCTGAACAGTTGATGTTGAGATGTGTCTGTTACTTCAACTCTGTGAAGCATTTATTTGGGCTGCAATTTCTGAGGCTGGTAACTCTAATGAACTTATCCTCTGCAGCAGAGGTAACTCTGGGTCTTCCTTTCCTGTGGCGGTCCTCGGGAGAGCCAGTTTCATCATAGCGCTTGATGGTTTTTGCGACTGCAATTGAAGAAACTTTCAAAGTTCTTGAAATGTTCCGCATTGACTGACCTTCATGTCTTAAAGCAATGATGGACTGTCATTTCTCTTTGCTTATTTGAGCTGTTCTTGTCAAATAAATGGACTTGGTCTTTTACCAAACAGGGCTATCTACTTTATACCTCCCCTACCTTGCCACAACACAACCTCATGAATCTGGATAAGAGAATGCCAAGAGTGTGCAAAGCTGTCATCAAGGCAAAGGGTGGCTACTTTGAAGAATCTCAAATATAACATAGATTTTGATTTGTTTAACACTTTTCTGGTTACTACATGATTCCATATGTGTTATGTCATAGTTTTGATGTCGTCATTATTCTACAATGTAGAAAATAGTAGAGAATAAAGAAAAACCCTGGAATGAGTAGGTGTGTCCAAACTTTTGACTGGATATCACCTGCAGGAATAGCCATTTTTGTTAAGCTCATTCCTACCCTGCTCCTGTATTCTTTTCAAACATCGACCAGTAGCATCGATAGTGCCTCTCTCTCTCTTTGCCAGAGTCTACCCCATTATAAGAACCCCAACAATAATTGCTAAAAGCCTATGTAAGCCTGTTGGCTGATTGGCATGTATGAGATGATGGAATTTGCTTTTGGAAAAAAGTTGAGGCTTTTTGACACTGGCTTGAGCGGGTCTTAGCAGAGCATGTGTATGTGAGCATCAACAAGCCTTGTTACCATATACCCTTTGAGAATGAATGAACAAATAGTTACTTCACACAAACATATGTACCAGATTCCTTTTGGGAAATTCATTTGGGTTGTTTTCTTTGCACATTGGAGGACCCCTGCAAAACCAAGCGTGAGGTAATGGCAATGATGTCATGTGTACTATCCACATCCTGGTGCTGAACTGTGAAACATCATGCGGTGCTGAACAATTTGAATCAGCTTGGCTCGTCTTGTGGAATACTCTGATCAAAACTGATACATTAATGAAATCGTTGCACTAAATGAATTATTTGGAAACTAGAATCTGATTAAGGGAAAGTTACACTTTTCTGTGAGCGCAATCAACAACCTATTTGTGCATGCCCAACGGAATGAACATTGTGGTGCGGGGACTGCCATATTGTGTTATCATTTTGCCATAAGGTGTAGAGAAATTTTTGCGGTTTTAAAGCCAAATTCCAGTAATTGTACACATTTTGCTATATGAGTGAGAGACTAATACATTCAATGGGGCCCTGTCATGCCAAATACTGTCTCCCTGTGTCACAATGGGATTCGAACAAGTATTAGCGTTCATTGCTATATCGATTAGAATTTGAGATCACAGCCTACATTGTGTTCTTTTCTTCGTCGCTATGCAAACAAGGCTGATTTCTGTGACAATTTCTGTTTAAACAAGCTTGTAACATGGAAACGTACATTCAAACTACTTTTTGGGGTACCTCGTCAACATTACATGAAATCCATGTCTTAAACGTTGCTACGTTTCGGGAAAACGTGTATTCTGCTTGACACATTAAAGTGACTTACCTTACAGATCAAAGTAAGCTGATGTCCACTCCATTCAGATGTAAATCCTTTTGATTCAGTCACTGGCTTGTCTGGCTGTCATTTTCTTTTAACCTGCCCTCATCTACACTGAAATATCCTTTCAGTAGGCCTCTATTATAATTCACCCCCCCCCACCCCCCTTCATTAATACACCCTTGTGGTTGAATATATATATTGTTTTATGTACATATGTGAACTTGTTAGATTTTACTGCATGGTTAGAACTAGAAGCACAAGCATTTCTCTACACTCGCATTAGCATCTGCTAACCATGTGTACGTGACAAATAAAATTGGATAGGGAACAGATGGGGTAGGGAAATGTAACACTTAAAATTCACAGAGTGCTCTGACAACAGCATGATCATTTTCTACTTATTTTAAAGCTATATACACACACTGTTCGTTTACGTTAATGTTTGTGGAGTAAGACAACTTTTTGGGTCCTAAGAGAATTCTATTCTTCAAGAAACAATGGATCAACAATCAAATAATTTAAATGCCCACTGAACAGACACCCAGACTGCTTCTTCAAGAAACAAAGTGAAGCAATGTTTAATAACCACTCATGAGATTAAATACGTACACCAGTTTTATTGACAAGCTACAATAGTTACACAACAAGTCAAACGTATTTTACAGCAACAAATACCTTCAAAGTAATTCACTATAACATGAAACTTTTGCAGTTAGGATGCTGACACCAGAGTAGCATTTTTGGTTTCAATTGACAGTTTGAAGGATTAAACAGGTTCTTATGGAGCACACGGAGGGATAGCTCTTTCCACATGATTCATCGTTCCAGCCGTTTTCAGCTTAAGAGGAAACACGAAATAAAAATTACCTCTCGATGTACACACGAAAAGAGAAAAGTAGGTCACATTTATTTGTTAAACTTGCTCAAAAAAGTTTAATTTGATGAATGATAATGTACCGCCAAAGTTGATCTGAATACATGGCTCTCTGGCACCATTGCGGTTATTCGGCTCCCCTTCAGCCCAGCTCTCGTGATCAAATTTGGAGCCGTCACTCCAGAACCATAGCCTGTCCTGTGTGGAAGTAGTGAGATCTCAGTATCAAATGTTACATGCATTTTAGAAATTGTTCAGCAAGCACAACATTTATGGTCTTTCCTCCAACAAAACGGTAAAAGCCACCACTACCAAAACGTGCAGACTGACAATGGAACTGTTGGGTGAAAAAAAATACACAAGTGTTGATACTACAACCACATTTCTAGAAATCCCAAAAATAGAAAAAGACAGCTAGTAAGTTGTTTCTGCGCCATAGCAAAGAGGAAGAGGCGAAGCGAGAAGGGTAACTAAGCCCAAAATCTGCCTTCTCAAGCGGGTAGCGTTTTTCCTGGTCACCAAGCAACTCGTTTTTGTATGGCCGCCAATAAGATGTCGAATTTCATTAACGAAAAACATAATGGCTTATTTGAGCAAATATACGTTTTGTAACGCTTAGGTTGTTACAAGTACTGATACAAGTAGCACACATGACATGCCAGAAACTGAGAAAACCATTTCTCTCGGAATTGTGCCTGTCCCTCGAATCTGCCCGACATTGCAGACTCTTCACATCGTTAGAGGCCAATGGAGTATCTGTGGCAATTGCTCTGGATATTTCGAGATGATCAACTCAAATCTAGACCTACAACCAACAGTATTTATTTTGCTTTTGACAATGACTTCACACGAGGCATAGGTCACATGCCTAAATACTTAAAATCACATATCAGTTTAAAGACATGACATCGGGCCATGTTTTCATGAATTATGTTTGGTTAAAAGGTAGGCAAGTAACTTCATGCCTACTGTGCCAAAGCAATTTACAGTTATTAAAGTGGGAGTGTGGATATAATGGTAATATCCAAATTCCACGTAGAACTCGAGTTGCGAATGTCAATCTTTCCTCTGCGGTACCTCAAACTGTGGTCATTACCAGCTGAGAAACTGGCGAGTTGATTACTCCTGGCACAGAGTTGTCTGACCAGTGTCTTAACACCTACTCTGAGCTGATGGTTTTATTAGTCTTAAGTATTAAGGCACCTTTTCCACCTTTGCTTGAACAGCATCAAATCCACCAATCCAGGTAAGAGGGAAACTGCCAGTCGCGACCAACACCACCGCCTGTAGAAATTGGAACTCTTCATAGCTGTGCACAGATGCCAGGTTTGCGCCAAGGTACTTTACAGTGTTGTACACAGGCTTCAGTTTTTCTCCAAGTAACTGACAGTGGCGCTAGAGCAAGCAGTACACAGAGACAAAGACATGTCATAATGGAAGTATTAGTCAGTTGTCCAGTCTGAGAATGTGTCTTCTGGACTCTCAAATATAGGAATTAGTTCATCTCAGTCTTAACCCATGCCTTGAGGGTTCTAATATACAAGAGGGCCCAACTCCACACAATATTGAAAAGCCTATAGAAAATTGCAATTACCCTTGCGTCAAAAATAACATTTGGAGATCAGTCATGCCACACTACAACAAAACATACACAATCAATGATGTAAAGCACAAACTCATTCCACAGAGCGTCTACAGGTTTTCGCTCCTCCCTCGATCGATCAATTTAGGTCACTAATTAGTAAGGAACTCCCCTCACCTGGTTGTCTAGGTCTTCATTGAAAGGTAAGCCAACTGCAGATGCAAGAGACTCCGTGGAATGAGTTTGACACTCGTGATTTAAAGTGTGAGGCTGACTCTTACTTGCTATGTTCAAAGTCATTCTGTCACCCAGTGTAAAGGCAGCGCTGAGAAGCAGTAGAAGGGTCAACGTCGCCATGGTGATAGTCTCCTGAGAGACACACGAGATAAGCCATCGGTGTTTCCCCAACCTCTCCTCAAGTACCCCAGCAAGTCCACTTAACACATTCAACTAATGAAGGGCTAAGGAATACCAGGAATCATCTCTTCCACCACAGAGTAGATTAGCCTGGCACACGGGAATAAGGAGAAGTCTATGCTCTTGGGTTCTCCCCAAAACAGCACCCTAGCTAACTAACCCCGATGCATGGCACACCTAGTAAGTCACCTTTTTGCAAATTAAATTGGCTGGTAAAGTACATTTTTCTAGAGCAGGAGACTCAACTTGCCTGGCATGAGCTACCTTTTTTTAATACACACGTCACACACGTTCTGGCAAAAGACACAGTAAAATGGGTAATAAACTACTAAAGGGGCCCTATAAAAAAAGCTGTGATTTTAAACCCCAAATTACAGCCATTTTCATAAATGTTCTCAGTTCAATTTCCTGGTTTGCCACTCAATTACAATTGGTAATGGAGAACAAAGTGTAATGTTCTGAGTCCATGGCAGTGCTTAAATCACATCAGAATACCATTTATTTTATGTCTGGAAGAAAAGTAACACATGAGAAAGCAATGCGTGGTCGAATGTGCCAGTCTAGCAATGGTTCTGTATTGCCAATTGCTGCTCATTTCATGGCAAGGTTTGCAAATAACAATAGATACAATTTCTATACTTTTGACAAGTATACCTTGCAGTTAATACTTAGTCGTGAAAGAATCTGGCAACCCACTAGGCATCAACTGGCTACACAGGGAGTGAGCGACAGACAGGGCAATATTGCTGGAAATTAATTGGCAGATATGGTTTTAAATGTGACGTTTTAAGCCAATAGTTGACTAACCAGAGGTGGGATAACGTCAAGTCGCGTTGATTTAGTAACTTGCAGTGTCTGATACTTGAGATTTGTTTGACAGTTGTTTGACACGTGAAAATAATCTATTTTAAAAATCTGAATTGTTCGGCAAACTACTATGACCTGTTGGAGACCCCTGTCCTATGTAACGCACTACATTTGAATAGGGTCACATATGCCCGATGGGTACTGGTCATAAATTACCATTTGGGATGAAAGCAGATACAGTACTAGATGACTATGTTGAACTCTCACCTGTAGTCTGGTCATGTCAGCGCTCTGTTTGTGAGTTGAGTTCTACTGCTTCCTGCTCTCCTTTTTTAAGGACCCATCCAGTCAGACCCCTCCCTCTCTCATCCTTTAACCGGTCAAATAATCAACTAATCATCAAGCTTTTATCATTTGAATCAGCTGTGTTGTGTTAGGGCAGAAACCAAAACGTATAGCCACGGGAAGAAGTTTGTTGGTGCAGGGTACTTTTAATGAATGTTATTTTCAATTGGGGTGCTGGAAAAATATCTTTGCCTGTGCTACAGGCGCTCTATTGTGAAAATGTAACAAATCTATAAAAAGTTAACATATATACATATATACAGTACCAGTCAAAAGTTTGGACACACCTACTCATTCAAGGCTTTTTCTTTATTTTTACTATTTTCTTTGTAGAATAATAGTGAAGACCTCAAAACTGTGAAATAACACATATGGAATCATGAGGTAACCAAAAAAAGTGTTACACGAAACCAAATATATGTTAGATTCTTCAAAGTAGCCACCTTTAAACTTGATGACAGCTTTGTACACCCTTCTCTCAACCAGCTTCACCTGGTATGCTTTTCCAACATTCTTAAAGGAATTCCCACATATGTTGAGCACTTGTTTGCTGCTTTTCCTTAACTCTGCGGTCCAACTCATCCCAAACCATCTCAATTGGGTTGAGGTTGGGTGATTGTGGAGGCCAGGGCGGTCTGATGCAACACTACATCACTCTACCTTATTGGTCAAACAGCCTGGAGGTATGTTGGGTCGTTGTCCTGTTGAAAAACAAATGATAGTCCCACTAAGCGCAAACCAGATGGGATGGTGTATCGCTGCAGAATGCTGTGGTAGCCATGCTGGTTAAGCGTGCCTTGAATTCTAAATAAAACACAGACAGTGTTACCAGCAAAGCACCATCACACCTCCTACTCCATGCTTCACGGTGGGAACCACACATGCGGAGATCATTCGTTCACCTACTCTGCATCTCACAAAGACACACTAATCAGACCAAAGGACAGATTTCCACCGGTCTAATGTCCATTGCTCGTGTTTCTTGGCCCAAGCAAGTCTCTTGTTCTTATCGGTGTCCTTTAGGAGTGGTTTCTTTGCAGCAGTTTGACATGAAGGCCTGATTCACGCAGTCTCCTCTGAACAGTTGATGTTGAGATGTGTCTGTTACTTCAACTCTGTGAAGCATTTATTTGGGCTGCAATTTCTGAGGCTGGTAACTCTAATGAACTTATCCTCTGCAGCAGAGGTAACTCTGGGTCTTCCTTTCCTGTGGCGGTCCTCGGGAGAGCCAGTTTCATCATAGCGCTTGATGGTTTTTGCGACTGCAATTGAAGAAACTTTCAAAGTTCTTGAAATGTTCCGCATTGACTGACCTTCATGTCTTAAAGCAATGATGGACTGTCATTTCTCTTTGCTTATTTGAGCTGTTCTTGTCAAATAAATGGACTTGGTCTTTTACCAAACAGGGCTATCTACTTTATACCTCCCCTACCTTGCCACAACACAACCTCATGAATCTGGATAAGAGAATGCCAAGAGTGTGCAAAGCTGTCATCAAGGCAAAGGGTGGCTACTTTGAAGAATCTCAAATATAACATAGATTTTGATTTGTTTAACACTTTTCTGGTTACTACATGATTCCATATGTGTTATGTCATAGTTTTGATGTCGTCATTATTCTACAATGTAGAAAATAGTAGAGAATAAAGAAAAACCCTGGAATGAGTAGGTGTGTCCAAACTTTTGACTGGATATCACCTGCAGGAATAGCCATTTTTGTTAAGCTCATTCCTACCCTGCTCCTGTATTCTTTTCAAACATCGACCAGTAGCATCGATAGTGCCTCTCTCTCTCTTTGCCAGAGTCTACCCCATTATAAGAACCCCAACAATAATTGCTAAAAGCCTATGTAAGCCTGTTGGCTGATTGGCATGTATGAGATGATGGAATTTGCTTTTGGAAAAAAGTTGAGGCTTTTTGACACTGGCTTGAGCGGGTCTTAGCAGAGCATGTGTATGTGAGCATCAACAAGCCTTGTTACCATATACCCTTTGAGAATGAATGAACAAATAGTTACTTCACACAAACATATGTACCAGATTCCTTTTGGGAAATTCATTTGGGTTGTTTTCTTTGCACATTGGAGGACCCCTGCAAAACCAAGCGTGAGGTAATGGCAATGATGTCATGTGTACTATCCACATCCTGGTGCTGAACTGTGAAACATCATGCGGTGCTGAACAATTTGAATCAGCTTGGCTCGTCTTGTGGAATACTCTGATCAAAACTGATACATTAATGAAATCGTTGCACTAAATGAATTATTTGGAAACTAGAATCTGATTAAGGGAAAGTTACACTTTTCTGTGAGCGCAATCAACAACCTATTTGTGCATGCCCAACGGAATGAACATTGTGGTGCGGGGACTGCCATATTGTGTTATCATTTTGCCATAAGGTGTAGAGAAATTTTTGCGGTTTTAAAGCCAAATTCCAGTAATTGTACACATTTTGCTATATGAGTGAGAGACTAATACATTCAATGGGGCCCTGTCATGCCAAATACTGTCTCCCTGTGTCACAATGGGATTCGAACAAGTATTAGCGTTCATTGCTATATCGATTAGAATTTGAGATCACAGCCTACATTGTGTTCTTTTCTTCGTCGCTATGCAAACAAGGCTGATTTCTGTGACAATTTCTGTTTAAACAAGCTTGTAACATGGAAACGTACATTCAAACTACTTTTTGGGGTACCTCGTCAACATTACATGAAATCCATGTCTTAAACGTTGCTACGTTTCGGGAAAACGTGTATTCTGCTTGACACATTAAAGTGACTTACCTTACAGATCAAAGTAAACTGATGTCCACTCCATTCAGATGTAAATCCTTTTGATTCAGTCACTGGCTTGTCTGGCTGCCATTTTCTTTTAACCTGCCCTCATCTACACTGAAATATCCTTTCAGTAGGCCTCTATTATAATTCACCCCCCCCCACCCCCCTTCATTAATACACCCTTGTGGTTGAATATATATATTGTTTTATGTACATATGTGAACTTGTTAGATTTTACTGCATGGTTAGAACTAGAAGCACAAGCATTTCTCTACACTCGCATTAGCATCTGCTAACCATGTGTACGTGACAAATAAAATTGGATAGGGAACAGATGGGGTAGGGAAATGTAACACTTAAAATTCACAGAGTGCTCTGACAACAGCATGATCATTTTCTACTTATTTTAAAGCTATATACACACACTGTTCGTTTACGTTAATGTTTGTGGAGTAAGACAACTTTTTGGGTCCTAAGAGAATTCTATTCTTCAAGAAACAATGGATCAACAATCAAATAATTTAAATGCCCACTGAACAGACACCCAGACTGCTTCTTCAAGAAACAAAGTGAAGCAATGTTTAATAACCACTCATGAGATTAAATACGTACACCAGTTTTATTGACAAGCTACAATAGTTACACAACAAGTCAAACGTATTTTACAGCAACAAATACCTTCAAAGTAATTCACTATAACATGAAACTTTTGCAGTTAGGATGCTGACACCAGAGTAGCATTTTTGGTTTCAATTGACAGTTTGAAGGATTAAACAGGTTCTTATGGAGCACACGGAGGGATAGCTCTTTCCACATGATTCATCGTTCCAGCCGTTTTCAGCTTAAGAGGAAACACGAAATAAAAATTACCTCTCGATGTACACACGAAAAGAGAAAAGTAGGTCACATTTATTTGTTAAACTTGCTCAAAAAAGTTTAATTTGATGAATGATAATGTACCGCCAAAGTTGATCTGAATACATGGCTCTCTGGCACCATTGCGGTTATTCGGCTCCCCTTCAGCCCAGCTCTCGTGATCAAATTTGGAGCCGTCACTCCAGAACCATAGCCTGTCCTGTGTGGAAGTAGTGAGATCTCAGTATCAAATGTTACATGCATTTTAGAAATTGTTCAGCAAGCACAACATTTATGGTCTTTCCTCCAACAAAACGGTAAAAGCCACCACTACCAAAACGTGCAGACTGACAATGGAACTGTTGGGTGAAAAAAAATACACAAGTGTTGATACTACAACCACATTTCTAGAAATCCCAAAAATAGAAAAAGACAGCTAGTAAGTTGTTTCTGCGCCATAGCAAAGAGGAAGAGGCGAAGCGAGAAGGGTAACTAAGCCCAAAATCTGCCTTCTCAAGCGGGTAGCGTTTTTCCTGGTCACCAAGCAACTCGTTTTTGTATGGCCGCCAATAAGATGTCGAATTTCATTAACGAAAAACATAATGGCTTATTTGAGCAAATATACGTTTTGTAACGCTTAGGTTGTTACAAGTACTGATACAAGTAGCACACATGACATGCCAGAAACTGAGAAAACCATTTCTCTCGGAATTGTGCCTGTCCCTCGAATCTGCCCGACATTGCAGACTCTTCACATCGTTAGAGGCCAATGGAGTATCTGTGGCAATTGCTCTGGATATTTCGAGATGATCAACTCAAATCTAGACCTACAACCAACAGTATTTATTTTGCTTTTGACAATGACTTCACACGAGGCATAGGTCACATGCCTAAATACTTAAAATCACATATCAGTTTAAAGACATGACATCGGGCCATGTTTTCATGAATTATGTTTGGTTAAAAGGTAGGCAAGTAACTTCATGCCTACTGTGCCAAAGCAATTTACAGTTATTAAAGTGGGAGTGTGGATATAATGGTAATATCCAAATTCCACGTAGAACTCGAGTTGCGAATGTCAATCTTTCCTCTGCGGTACCTCAAACTGTGGTCATTACCAGCTGAGAAACTGGCGAGTTGATTACTCCTGGCACAGAGTTGTCTGACCAGTGTCTTAACACCTACTCTGAGCTGATGGTTTTATTAGTCTTAAGTATTAAGGCACCTTTTCCACCTTTGCTTGAACAGCATCAAATCCACCAATCCAGGTAAGAGGGAAACTGCCAGTCGCGACCAACACCACCGCCTGTAGAAATTGGAACTCTTCATAGCTGTGCACAGATGCCAGGTTTGCGCCAAGGTACTTTACAGTGTTGTACACAGGCTTCAGTTTTTCTCCAAGTAACTGACAGTGGCGCTAGAGCAAGCAGTACACAGAGACAAAGACATGTCATAATGGAAGTATTAGTCAGTTGTCCAGTCTGAGAATGTGTCTTCTGGACTCTCAAATATAGGAATTAGTTCATCTCAGTCTTAACCCATGCCTTGAGGGTTCTAATATACAAGAGGGCCCAACTCCACACAATATTGAAAAGCCTATAGAAAATTGCAATTACCCTTGCGTCAAAAATAACATTTGGAGATCAGTCATGCCACACTACAACAAAACATACACAATCAATGATGTAAAGCACAAACTCATTCCACAGAGCGTCTACAGGTTTTCGCTCCTCCCTCGATCGATCAATTTAGGTCACTAATTAGTAAGGAACTCCCCTCACCTGGTTGTCTAGGTCTTCATTGAAAGGTAAGCCAACTGCAGATGCAAGAGACTCCGTGGAATGAGTTTGACACTCGTGATTTAAAGTGTGAGGCTGACTCTTACTTGCTATGTTCAAAGTCATTCTGTCACCCAGTGTAAAGGCAGCGCTGAGAAGCAGTAGAAGGGTCAACGTCGCCATGGTGATAGTCTCCTGAGAGACACACGAGATAAGCCATCGGTGTTTCCCCAACCTCTCCTCAAGTACCCCAGCAAGTCCACTTAACACATTCAACTAATGAAGGGCTAAGGAATACCAGGAATCATCTCTTCCACCACAGAGTAGATTAGCCTGGCACACGGGAATAAGGAGAAGTCTATGCTCTTGGGTTCTCCCCAAAACAGCACCCTAGCTAACTAACCCCGATGCATGGCACACCTAGTAAGTCACCTTTTTGCAAATTAAATTGGCTGGTAAAGTACATTTTTCTAGAGCAGGAGACTCAACTTGCCTGGCATGAGCTACCTTTTTTTAATACACACGTCGCAAGCGACTTCTTTCAAATAGGCTCATTCTTCTCTGCCCTACAACTCTTCAGTGTACCGTTCTGGCAAAAGACACAGTAAAATGG
This sequence comes from Oncorhynchus mykiss, assembly GCF_013265735.2. NCBI lineage: Eukaryota > Metazoa > Chordata > Actinopteri > Salmoniformes > Salmonidae > Oncorhynchus > Oncorhynchus mykiss. The sequence goes on from NC_048572.1 coordinate 59,728,071, forward strand.
GTAATAAACTACTAAAGGGGCCCTATAAAAAAAGCTGTGATTTTAAACCCCAAATTACAGCCATTTTCATAAATGCTCTCAGTTCAATTTCCTGGTTTGCCACTCAATTACAATTGGTAATGGAGAACAAAATGTAATGTTCTGAGTCCATGGCAGTGCTTAAATCACATCAGAATACCATTTATTTTATGTCTGGAAGAAAAGTAACACATGAGAAAGCAATGCGTGGTCGAATGTGCCAGTCTAGCGATGGTTCTGTTTTGCCAATTGCTGCTCATTTCATGGCAAGGTTTGCAAATAACAATAGATACAATTTCTATACTTTTGACAAGTATACCTTGCAGTTAATACTTAGTCGTGAAAGAATCTGGCAACCCACTAGGCATCAACTGGCTACACAGGGAGTGAGCGACAGACAGGGCAATATTGCTGGAAATTAATTGGCAGATATGGTTTTAAATGTGACGTTTTAAGCCAATAGTTGACTAACCAGAGGTGGGATAACGTCAAGTCGCGTTGATTTAGTAACTTGCAGTGTCTGATACTTGAGATTTGTTTGACAGTTGTTTGACACGTGAAAAAAATCTATTTTAAAAATCTGAATTGTTTGGCAAACTACTATGACCTGTTGGAGACCCCTGTCCTATGTAACGCACTACATTTGAATAGGGTCACATATGCCCGATGGGTACTGGTCATAAATTACCATTTGGGATGAAAGCAGATACAGTACTAGATGACTATGTTGAACTCTCACCTGTAGTCTGGTCATGTCAGCGCTCTGTTTGTGAGTTGAGTTCTACTGCTTCCTGCTCTCCTTTTTTAAGGACCCATCCAGTCAGACCCCTCCCTCTCTCATCCTTTAACCGGTCAAATAATCAACTAATCATCAAGCTTTTATCATTTGAATCAGCTGTGTTGTGTTAGGGCAGAAACCAAAACGTATAGCCACGGGAAGAAGTTTGTTGGTGCAGGGTATTTTTAATGAATGTTATTTTCAATTGGGGTGCTGGAAAAATATCTTTGCCTGTGCTACAGGCGCTCTATTGTGAAAATGTAACAAATCTATAAAAAGTTAACATATATACATATATACAGTACCAGTCAAAAGTTTGGACACACCTACTCATTCAAGGCTTTTTCTTTATTTTTACTATTTTCTTTGTAGAATAATAGTGAAGACCTCAAAACTGTGAAATAACACATATGGAATCATGAGGTAACCAAAAAAAGTGTTACACGAAACCAAATGTATGTTAGATTCTTCAAAGTAGCCACCTTTAAACTTGATGACAGCTTTGTACACCCTTCTCTCAACCAGCTTCACCTGGTATGCTTTTCCAACATTCTTAAAGGAATTCCCACATATGTTGAGCACTTGTTTGCTGCTTTTCCTTAACTCTGCGGTCCAACTCATCCCAAACCATCTCAATTGGGTTGAGGTTGGGTGATTGTGGAGGCCAGGGCGGTCTGATGCAACACTACATCACTCTACCTTATTGGTCAAACAGCCTGGAGGTATGTTGGGTCGTTGTCCTGTTGAAAAACAAATGATAGTCCCACTAAGCGCAAACCAGATGGGATGGTGTATCGCTGCAGAATGCTGTGGTAGCCATGCTGGTTAAGCGTGCCTTGAATTCTAAATAAAACACAGACAGTGTTACCAGCAAAGCACCATCACACCTCCTACTCCATGCTTCACGGTGGGAACCACACATGCGGAGATCATTCGTTCACCTACTCTGCATCTCACAAAGACACACTAATCAGACCAAAGGACAGATTTCCACCGGTCTAATGTCCATTGCTCGTGTTTCTTGGCCCAAGCAAGTCTCTTGTTCTTATCGGTGTCCTTTAGGAGTGGTTTCTTTGCAGCAGTTTGACATGAAGGCCTGATTCACGCAGTCTCCTCTGAACAGTTGATGTTGAGATGTGTCTGTTACTTCAACTCTGTGAAGCATTTATTTGGGCTGCAATTTCTGAGGCTGGTAACTCTAATGAACTTATCCTCTGCAGCAGAGGTAACTCTGGGTCTTCCTTTCCTGTGGCGGTCCTCGGGAGAGCCAGTTTCATCATAGCGCTTGATGGTTTTTGCGACTGCAATTGAAGAAACTTTCAAAGTTCTTGAAATGTTCCGCATTGACTGACCTTCATGTCTTAAAGCAATGATGGACTGTCATTTCTCTTTGCTTATTTGAGCTGTTCTTGTCAAATAAATGGACTTGGTCTTTTACCAAACAGGGCTATCTACTTTATACCACCCCTACCTTGCCACAACACAACCTCATGAATCTGGATAAGAGAATGCCAAGAGTGTGCAAAGCTGTCATCAAGGCAAAGGGTGGCTACTTTGAAGAATCTCAAATATAACATAGATTTTGATTTGTTTAACACTTTTCTGGTTACTACATGATTCCATATGTGTTATGTCATAGTTTTGATGTCGTCATTATTCTACAATGTAGAAAATAGTAGAGAATAAAGAAAAACCCTGGAATGAGTAGGTGTGTCCAAACTTTTGACTGGATATCACCTGCAGGAATAGCCATTTTTGTTAAGCTCATTCCTACCCTGCTCCTGTATTCTTTTCAAACATCGACCAGTAGCATCGATAGTGCCTCTCTCTCTCTTTGCCAGAGTCTACCCCATTATAAGAACCCCAACAATAATTGCTAAAAGCCTATGTAAGCCTGTTGGCTGATTGGCATGTATGAGATGATGGAATTTGCTTTTGGAAAAAAGTTGAGGCTTTTTGACACTGGCTTGAGCGGGTCTTAGCAGAGCATGTGTATGTGAGCATCAACAAGCCTTGTTACCATATACCCTTTGAGAATGAATGAACAAATAGTTACTTCACACAAACATATGTACCAGATTCCTTTTGGGAAATTCATTTGGGTTGTTTTCTTTGCACATTGGAGGACCCCTGCAAAACCAAGCGTGAGGTAATGGCAATGATGTCATGTGTACTATCCACATCCTGGTGCTGAACTGTGAAACATCATGCGGTGCTGAACAATTTGAATCAGCTTGGCTCGTCTTGTGGAATACTCTGATCAAAACTGATACATTAATGAAATCGTTGCACTAAATGAATTTGGAAACTAGAATCTGATTAAGGGAAAGTTACACACTTTTCTGTGAGCGCAATCAACAACCTATTTGTGCATGCCCAACAGAATGAACATTGTGGTGCGGGGACTGCCATATTGTGTTATCATTTTGCCATAAGGTGTAGAGAAATTTTTGCGGTTTTAAAGCCAAATTCCAGTAATTGTACACATTTTGCTATATGAGTGAGAGACTAATACATTCAATGGGGCCCTGTCATGCCAAATACTGTCTCCCTGTGTCACAATGGGATTCGAAACTACTTTTTGCTCTCCATTTTTTAAACGTTGACCCATTCCTTGAGTCTTAGATCCCCCACTCCATTCTGTAAATCCTCTCACTCCTGGCTTAACCGGTCAAATCAAATAATCAACTAATCATCAAGCTTTTATCATTTGAATCAGCTGTGTTGTGTTAGGGCAGAAACCAAAACGTATAGCCACGGGAAGAAGTTTGTTGGTGCAGGGTATTTTTAATGAATGTTATTTTCAATTGGGGTGCTGGAAAAATATCTTTGCCTGTGCTACAGGCGCTCTATTGTGAAAATGTAACAAATCTATAAAAAGTTAACATATATACATATATACAGTACCAGTCAAAAGTTTGGACACACCTACTCATTCAAGGCTTTTTCTTTATTTTTACTATTTTCTTTGTAGAATAATAGTGAAGACCTCAAAACTGTGAAATAACACATATGGAATCATGAGGTAACCAAAAAAAGTGTTACACGAAACCAAATGTATGTTAGATTCTTCAAAGTAGCCACCTTTAAACTTGATGACAGCTTTGTACACCCTTCTCTCAACCAGCTTCACCTGGTATGCTTTTCCAACATTCTTAAAGGAATTCCCACATATGTTGAGCACTTGTTTGCTGCTTTTCCTTAACTCTGCGGTCCAACTCATCCCAAACCATCTCAATTGGGTTGAGGTTGGGTGATTGTGGAGGCCAGGGCGGTCTGATGCAACACTACATCACTCTACCTTATTGGTCAAACAGCCTGGAGGTATGTTGGGTCGTTGTCCTGTTGAAAAACAAATGATAGTCCCACTAAGCGCAAACCAGATGGGATGGTGTATCGCTGCAGAATGCTGTGGTAGCCATGCTGGTTAAGCGTGCCTTGAATTCTAAATAAAACACAGACAGTGTTACCAGCAAAGCACCATCACACCTCCTACTCCATGCTTCACGGTGGGAACCACACATGCGGAGATCATTCGTTCACCTACTCTGCATCTCACAAAGACACACTAATCAGACCAAAGGACAGATTTCCACCGGTCTAATGTCCATTGCTCGTGTTTCTTGGCCCAAGCAAGTCTCTTGTTCTTATCGGTGTCCTTTAGGAGTGGTTTCTTTGCAGCAGTTTGACATGAAGGCCTGATTCACGCAGTCTCCTCTGAACAGTTGATGTTGAGATGTGTCTGTTACTTCAACTCTGTGAAGCATTTATTTGGGCTGCAATTTCTGAGGCTGGTAACTCTAATGAACTTATCCTCTGCAGCAGAGGTAACTCTGGGTCTTCCTTTCCTGTGGCGGTCCTCGGGAGAGCCAGTTTCATCATAGCGCTTGATGGTTTTTGCGACTGCAATTGAAGAAACTTTCAAAGTTCTTGAAATGTTCCGCATTGACTGACCTTCATGTCTTAAAGCAATGATGGACTGTCATTTCTCTTTGCTTATTTGAGCTGTTCTTGTCAAATAAATGGACTTGGTCTTTTACCAAACAGGGCTATCTACTTTATACCACCCCTACCTTGCCACAACACAACCTCATGAATCTGGATAAGAGAATGCCAAGAGTGTGCAAAGCTGTCATCAAGGCAAAGGGTGGCTACTTTGAAGAATCTCAAATATAACATAGATTTTGATTTGTTTAACACTTTTCTGGTTACTACATGATTCCATATGTGTTATGTCATAGTTTTGATGTCGTCATTATTCTACAATGTAGAAAATAGTAGAGAATAAAGAAAAACCCTGGAATGAGTAGGTGTGTCCAAACTTTTGACTGGATATCACCTGCAGGAATAGCCATTTTTGTTAAGCTCATTCCTACCCTGCTCCTGTATTCTTTTCAAACATCGACCAGTAGCATCGATAGTGCCTCTCTCTCTCTTTGCCAGAGTCTACCCCATTATAAGAACCCCAACAATAATTGCTAAAAGCCTATGTAAGCCTGTTGGCTGATTGGCATGTATGAGATGATGGAATTTGCTTTTGGAAAAAAGTTGAGGCTTTTTGACACTGGCTTGAGCGGGTCTTAGCAGAGCATGTGTATGTGAGCATCAACAAGCCTTGTTACCATATACCCTTTGAGAATGAATGAACAAATAGTTACTTCACACAAACATATGTACCAGATTCCTTTTGGGAAATTCATTTGGGTTGTTTTCTTTGCACATTGGAGGACCCCTGCAAAACCAAGCGTGAGGTAATGGCAATGATGTCATGTGTACTATCCACATCCTGGTGCTGAACTGTGAAACATCATGCGGTGCTGAACAATTTGAATCAGCTTGGCTCGTCTTGTGGAATACTCTGATCAAAACTGATACATTAATGAAATCGTTGCACTAAATGAATTTGGAAACTAGAATCTGATTAAGGGAAAGTTACACACTTTTCTGTGAGCGCAATCAACAACCTATTTGTGCATGCCCAACAGAATGAACATTGTGGTGCGGGGACTGCCATATTGTGTTATCATTTTGCCATAAGGTGTAGAGAAATTTTTGCGGTTTTAAAGCCAAATTCCAGTAATTGTACACATTTTGCTATATGAGTGAGAGACTAATACATTCAATGGGGCCCTGTCATGCCAAATACTGTCTCCCTGTGTCACAATGGGATTCGAACAAGTATTAGCGTTCATTGCTATATCGATTAGAATTTGAGATCACAGCCTACATTGTGTTCTTTTCTTCGTCGCTATGCAAACAAGGCTGATTTCTGCAACAATTTCTCTGTTTAAACAAGCTTGGTTTAGCTTGTAACATGGAAACGTACATTCAAACTACTTTTTGGGGTACCTCGTCAACATTACAACATGAAATCCATGTCTTAAACGTTGCTACGTTTCGGGAAATGGAAAAGAAAACGTGTATTCTGCTTGACACATTAAAGTTACTTACCTTACAGATCACAAAGTAAGCTGATGTCCACTCCATTCAGATGTAAATCCTTTTGATTCAGTCACTGGCTTGTCTGGCTGTAATGTTTTTCTTTTAACCTGCCCTCATCTACACTGAAATAATATCCTTTCAGTAGTCCTCTATTATGATTCACCCCCCCCCCCCCCCCCCCCCCCCCCCCTCTCTCATTAATACACCCTTGTGGTTGAATATATATATATGTATATAATCTAGTGTAGGTCCAAGGATACAACAATGAATAACCTGGAACAAATAAATGCCATCAAAGGATACCTTGCAGCTTCCAATAATGAACACCTTGTGAAACCCAACCTGTCAATATATTTTCATACATAAACTTGAATCGTTTTTGGTACAGTTGTGTCATGAATTTTTTTCCACTGATTTTCTGTACACTCACATGGCAATCATAGACTAAAATACTGAATTCTGGTTTGTGGAATATAGAGGAGGTGGTTGCTGTGTGGGTGGGAGGTTCTGCCTGTCCCTTGTTCTCAACAGGCAGCCAGTCTCGGAAGGGGGACTGCAAAGTCCAGGCACTGCTGTTCTCTTGAGAACAGGAGCAGAGTTAAAGGGAACAGGGTAGGAGACAGACACATAAACAAGCAAACAGAGAAAATGTCATGGATTGGTGCAGTGTTAGAAATGGGAGATATGTACTTCAACACTTTTGGAAGGTATCAGCGTTAGGGAAACTAAAAGTAGTTTCAGGTTGTTTTGTATGCAAATTGTTGAGATTTTAAATATTCACTTTAACGGATGGTGACCACAGCTAGGAGCGAAAGGGCAGCGAGGTTTTCCCCAGGTCTCGCCTTCCTTTCGTCCTTCTTCCAAACCAAGTCATTTGCCCAGATGTCGTAGCACTTGGTCCCCTTCTCGATTCTGTTCCTGTAGCTCTCCTCCTGCGCCTTGTCCAGTCTCACCTTGATTGAGAACAGGAATAAATACAATTATATTTCCTAGGAAGGTGGTCCTCCAAGGCATTCTGATCTGGTTCGAACACATCAGGTGGAGTTTCAGTGATAAGAAAGTACGTTATACAAAAATTTGAAAGACTACAGTGTGTGCAAAAACAACTACATTGTTTACCTCAGTCAACAGCTGCGGCTCTCGTCTGTACTCGGTGGAGGCCTGGATGCTGCTGTTGTGTGCAAAGAGACTTACCTTCAGGTTGTTCTCCCATCCTTCCTGGTACCAATCACGGGACTTGCCCAAGGTAGTCTTGAGGGTCTGGTTGGTCCATTCACCAAACCCGGAGCAGGGGGTAGGAAAGCGATATCCATTGACAATGTAACATATTGAAATATTTACCATGGAAAAACAAAGAAATTGTGAAAAAAACAAAACAAAATAACCATTCCAGCGTTCATGACCTCAGTCACTCAAGGATGACCGTGGGTGTTGAAGATGTCCACCATTGTCTTGGAGGTGGCCTCGCCAGTCTCGTCCTTGATGGGTATGATACAAAACTCAAATCAATTTTCGGTTCCTAGCATCTTTAATGGTTTACATTAGGGAATTGAGTTAAGCATGTACTCTTCCTTCCCTTACTGATCCTTATGGGTATTGCCTACACCCACTTGGTAAAGTGATGGCCTTCAGTTCAATACCATGATCATGGTGATGAAATTATACTAGCTAGCTGTGCACGGAGGGAGTAAACACGTCACACTGAGCATCATGGGATTCCATATGGAATGCATTTCTAAAACCCTTTTTACATCAGAAGATTTCACAAAGTGCTTATACAGAAACCCAGCCTAGAACCCCAAACAGCAAGCAATGCAGATGTTGAAGCATGATTGGCTAGGAAAAAAACTCCCTAGAAAGGCAGGAACCTAGAGAGTACATGAGGGGTGGCCAGTTCTCTTCTGGCTGTGCCGGGTGGAGATTAGACTACATGGCCATTAAGGCCAGATCGTTCAAGCTGTTATTATTTGACCAGCATTATTTATTATATATTATTCATTATTATTATATTATTTGACCAACGTCAGTTGGCTTTTCATAGCCGAGCATCGAGGTCGAGAGAGAGTCGAAAACAGCACGTCCGATGAACAGGTTCCATAGCTGCAGGCAGAACAGTTGAAACCAGTCTAATACAGTTGGCTCTAATAAACACAAAGCTACATTCTGAGATTCTAAAAACCAAACGACTGCCCCACAGGGAACGGATGGGGTAGGGAAATGTAACACTGATATTCACAGACAGCGCTCTGACATCCACATGAAAGTTTTCCATTTATTTTAAAGCTATATACACAGACTGTTCGTTTACGTTAATGTTTGTGGAGTAAGGCAACTTTTTGGGTCCTAAGAGAATTCTATTCTTCAAGAAACAATGGATCAATAATGTTCAAATGCCCACTGAACAGACACCCAGACTGCATCTTCAAGAAACAAAGTGAATCAATTATGGTAATATCATTGATGTTTAATAACGATTCATGAGATTAAATAAGTACATCCGTTTTGACAACAAGCCACAATAATTACACAACAATTACACAACATGTATGTATTACAAGTCAAACATATTTTACATAAACAAACACCTTCAAAGTAATTCACTATAACATGAAACATTTGCAGTTAGGATGCTGACACCAGAGTAGCATTTTTGGTTTCAATTGACAGTTTGAAGGATTAAACAGGTTCTTATGGAGCACACGGAGGGATAGCTCTTTCCACATGATTCATCGTTCCAGCCGTTTTCATTGGCTCGAACGATGAATTGCGTCACGCAGCATGGTTAAAACAAACAAAAAATAGGAGTAACTTATTTGTTATATGTCGCAAACGGATGGGTCACCAGGATTCCAGATTTAAACTCCATACAAACTTCAAACATGGCCAGACCAATATGGAATAAGTACCAGCTTCATCTGGGATTTGTTATATAAATATTCATACACATAGCTCATATAAACAAAGACATTCCGTCGTAAGAACACATACACCCAGCCATAAGACTGACCCCCTCTTCCTTATATAAACACACATCTCATCTCCCTCTAACTGGCCGGTCCCAAGAGCAAAGAACTTTTGCTGTGCACCAATGGGGCCCGCTCTGGCTAGAGCAAGGCCCGCCTCCAACCCTCCGACCAGTCAAGAAGACCGAAACGACAAGACTCCACCTACTTTATTCTATGTATAAAAATGTATGTAACCATTGTATAGGCCTCTTTTTCACCTGGCTCCTTGCCGAGTTATGTGAACTAGGTCCGTGCACGTAAAACTGCGGGACAAGATATCTCTGACTCATTAAAACTGTCTTTTGTTACAACTGAAATCCACTCTGTCCAGCGTCCGTGATTTGGTCTCAACTCTCCAGTATTTGAACACTAACAAATGCTTTTCCAATCATCTTGAAGGAGTTCCCACATATATTGAGTACTTGTTGGCTGCTTTTCCTTCACTCTGTGGTCCAACTCATCCAAAACCAAGTCAATTGGGTTGAGGTCGGGGGATTGTGGAAGCCAGGTCATCTGATGCAGCACTCCATCACTCTCCTTTTTGATCAAATAGACCTTACACAGCATTGAAGTGCGTTGGGTCATTGTCCTGTTGAAAAACAAATGATAGTCCCATCGGATTGAATGGTGTATCGCTGCAGAATGCTGTGGTAGCCATGCTCGTTAAGTGTGCCTTGGATTCTAAATAAATCAGTGTCACCAGCAAAGCACCCCCACCCCAACACCCCTCCATGCTTCACGGTGGGAACCACACATGCGGAGACCGTTCACCTACTCTGCGTGTCATTGAGCGAATGTCCATGACTTGTAGACAATGACACTGAAACAAACGATTGTTTGAATTAAGAATTTTTATTGTATCTCTTCAAAGTAAAATCAAGAATCCTGAAACCAAAAAGCGGATGTTGGATTGAGTAGCGCATTCCATTTGCCAACAATACTTTGACATAAGGCGCCAAAGTCGAGTGTTTGTTGCACACTAGTTACTAAAACAATGTATCTACCGTGTATAAATCTGCCCATTTAAACATACATGCTCTAGCAATGTGAATATATATATATTATTAGAATAACGTAATAAAGTATTGGTTGAGTATAATCATATGATTTAATCTTTCTCTGTGTTTGTCTGAAGCGCCGCGCTGTCTGTTCCCGCCGTGCTGGTGTGCATTACGCATGAGGTAAATTAGTCTACGAGTCATCGAGGAACATGTATTGGTTGACAGGAATAACCAAAGTGTAGGCTGGGCAGGTAACAGGTTGGCTAGAGTAGAGTTTTGGCAAAGAGTAGCTGCCCGAACAGTCTATACTGATTTATTTAAGTCTTTGTCAATGCCCTGTTTTCTGTACATAGTTTATAGGCTAATTAGTCCTGCACCTGTTAATATTGTAAATAAAACCCTCTAAGAAAGGTGAGCACCAGAACATTCTGTCTGTCTCCTCACTGTCTGATCTGCCGCTTGGGTTAGTGATTCACAATGGGTATGACAAAGACATGGCGGTTGGAACCAAAAATCTAAAATTTGGACTCATCAGACCAAAGGACAGATTTTCACCGGTCTAATGTCCATTGCTATTGTTTCTTGCCCCAAGCAAGTCTCTTCTAATTGGTGTCCTTTAGTAGTGGTTTCTTTGCAGCAACTTGACATGAAGGCCTGATTCACAAAGTCTCCTCTGAACAGTTGATGTTGAGATGTCTGTTATTTGAACTCTGTGAAGCACTTATTTGGGTGGCAAACTCTAATGAACTTATCCTTTGCAGCAGATGAAATTCTCAGTCTTCCTTTCCTGTGGCAGTCCTCATGAGAGACAGTTTCATCGTAGCGCTTGATGGCTTTTGCGACTGCACTTGAAGAAACGTTCATAGTTATTAATTGTCTGCATTGACTGACCTTCATGTCTTAAAAGTAATGATCGACTGTTATTTCTCTTGGCTTATTTGAGCTGTTCTTGCCATAATATGTACTTGGTCTTTCACCAAATAGGGTTACCTTCTGTATACCACCCCTACCTTGTCACAACACAACTGATCGCCTTTAAACACATTAAGAAGGAAAGAAATTCCACCAATCAATTTTTGGACAAGGCACACCTGTTAATTGAAATTCATCCCAGATGACTACCTCATGAAGCTTGTTGAGAGAATTCCAAGAGTGTGCAAAGCTAACTAGATAGGTAACTAGATTATTCCATATGTGTTATTTCATAGTTTTGATGTCTTCACTATTATTCTACAATATAGTAAAAAAATAAAAAAAAACATGGAATGAGGTGTGTTCTAACTTTTGACACACTGAATACAAAAAAAACAAATATTCAGATTTTTCAGGTGATGCTGCAGCACCTTCAGCATGAATTCTTCCCAGGTTTCCATTTTAAAAATGGATATCATTTGTTATAAAAAAAAAACCATGGGTTGCATGTTGCGCCACATTGTTTATGAAGATTCTCTTGAGCACTGGTGCCCGATTAAACGTTGTACTTAATTCCAATTGAAACTAATGAAGATAGTCTAAAGTGGATTATAGTGGCTTGGAAACATGATGACATTTCAGAAGGAAACAAATAATTCGCAGGAAAACCTTTGTCATCATTGTGATGTCATTAGATTGACTTTAGATGCAGTATAACTGCTGAACAAAAATATAAATGCAACATGTAAAAGCATTGCATGTTTCATGACCTGAAATAAAATATCCCATTTTCCATAAACCCACGTTTATTTCTCAAATTTTTGCACACATTTCTTTACATCTCCGTTTATGAGCGTTTCTCCTTTGCCAAGAAAATCCATCCACCGGACCGGTGTGGTATATCAATAAGCTGATTAAACAGCATGATCATTACACAGGTGCAGCTTGTGCTGTTGACAATGAAAGGCCACTCTCTAAAATGTGCAGTTTTGTCACACAATACAATGCCACAGATGTCTCAAGTTTTGAGGGAGCGTGCAATTGGCATGCTGACTGCAGGAATGTCCACCAGAGCTGTTGCCAGAGAATTGAATGTTAATGTAAAGCCGGGTGGCCTCACTACCGCAGACCACGTGTAACCACCCCAGCCCAGGACCTCCACATCCATCTTCATCACCTGTGGGATCGTCGGAGCCCAGCCACCGGAGAGCTGATGAAACTGTGTGTTTGTACAAACGCAGAATTTCAGTACAAACTGTCTGAAACCGTCTCAGGGAAGTTCATCTGCATGCTCGTCGTCCTTACCAGGGTCTTGACCTGACTGTAGTTCGGCATCGTAACCGACTTCAGTGGCCAAATGCTCACCTTCGATAGCCGCTGGCACACTGGAGAAGTGTGCTCTTCACGGAGTAATCTTGGTTTCAACTGTACCGGGCAGATGGCAGACAGCGTGTATGGCGTTTGTGTGGGCGAGTGGGTATTTACCTTTTTTATATATTTTTCAAAACACTCTCCTGCAACCCGCCTTACCCAATGTGGTGCGGATCTGTTTTAAAGTATTTTTGTAACCTCGAATCCGGAATCCCCCAACAGAAGCTAGCCAGCTCACTAGCTCCTAGCTAGTAGTCAGCTAACCACTGCTAGCGGTCATCAGCTAAACATTAGCTCTGAAAACTCTCGCCAGTTTGTTCAACGCGACTCAAACCAGAGCATACCGGACCTATTTTCTCTCCATATCCCCGGATTCCTACTGCAAGCTCTGGACATTTTCCCCTGGATCATCGCAGCGAGCTATCTGCCCTCTGAGTGACTACTGGCTAACGTTGGTCCCGGAGCAAGCACCAATTAGCCTGGAGCTAGCTGCTAGCCGCTGCCCGCTATCTGTCTAGAGCATATTGGACTGTTAGCTGTATAGATCCATCGGCCAATTTCTTGGGCCACTATACCCATTTTTCCAATTGGACTTGGACCCCTCTGCTACTCGGAACCCTACTAATCCATCACGAAGGGTCTATCAACGTCACCGCACACGGAGGCTAAAACAGACTTTCCTCCGTCGAGACGTCCCTCTAAGGCCCTTCTGATAGCTTGATAGCCCTGGCCTGCTAGCTGTCTGAATCACTGTCTCCAGCCAGCCCAACCACTCACTGGACCCCTATTGATCACCCGGCTAAGCATGCCTCTCCCTAATATCAATATGCCTTGTCCATTACTGTCCTGGCTAGTGATTATTGTCTTATTTCACTGTAGAGCCTCTAGCCCTGCTCAATATGCCTTAACCTACCATTTAGTTCCACCTCCCACATATGCGGTGACATCACCTGGTTTAAACCTCTCTAGAGACTATATATCTCTCATCGTTACTCAATGCCTAGGTTTACCTCCAATGTTTTCACATCCTACCATACCTCGGTCTGTACATTATGCCTTGAATCTATTCTATTACGCCCAGAAACCTGCTCCTTTTACTCTCTGCTCTGAACGCACTAGACGACCAGTCCTGATAGCCTTTAGCCGTACACTTATCCTACTCCTCCTCTGTTCCTCTAGTGATGTAGAGGTTAATCCAGGTCCTGCAGTGCCTAGCTCCACCCCTACTCCCCAGGTGCTCTCATTTCTTGATTTCTGTAAACGTAAAAGCCTTGCTTTCATACATGTTAACATTAGAAGCCTCCTGTTCACTACTTTAGCACACTTGCCAACGGATGTCCTAGCCGTGTGTGAATCGGATGTCCTAGCCGTGTGTGAATCCTGGTTTAGGAAGACCACCAAAAACCTTGACATTTCCATCCCTAACTATAACATTATTGACAAGATAGAACTGCCAAAGGGGCCGATGTTTCAATCTACTGCAGAGATAGCCTGCAGAGTTCTGTCTTACTAGCCAGGTCTGTACCCAAACAATTCAAGCTTCCACTTTTAAAAATCCACCTTTCCAGAAACCAGTCTCTCACCGTTGCCGCTTGCTATAGACCACCCTCTGCCCCCAGCTGTGCCCTGGACACCATATGTGAATCGATTGCCCCCATCTATCTTTGGAGCTTGTTCTGCTAGGTGACCTAAACTGTGACATGCTTAACACCCCGGTAATCCTACAATCTAAGCTTGATGCCCTCAATCTCACACAAATTATCAATGAACCCACCAGGTACAACCTCAAATCTGTAAACACGGGCACCCTCATAGATATCATCCTAACCAACTTGCCCTCCAAATACACCTCTGCTGTTTTCAACCAAGATCTCAGTGATCATTGCCTGCATCTGTAATGGGTCTGCGGTCAAACGACTGTCAAACACTCCCTAAAACACTTCAGCAAGCAGGCCTTTCTAATCGACCTGGCCCGGGTATCCTGGAAGGATATTGACCTCATGCCTGGTTATTCTTTAAAAGTGCCTTCCTCACCATCTTAAATAAGCATGCCCCATTAAAAAAAAATTGAACCAGGAACAGATATAGCCCTTGGTTCTCTCCAGACCTGACTGCCCTTGACCAGCACAAAAACATCCTGTGGTGTTCTGCATTAGCATCGAACAGCCCCCTTGATATCCAACTTTTCAGGGAAGTTAGGAACAATTATACACAGGCAGTTAAGTTAGGAAAGCTAAGGCTAGCTTTTTCAAGCAGAAATTTGCATCCTGTAGCACAAACTTAAAAAGGTTCTGGGACAATGTAAAGTCCATGGAGAATAAGAGCACCTCCTCCCAGCTGCCCACTGCACTGAGGCTAGGAAACACTGTCACCACCAATGAATCCATTATGATTGAGAATTTCAAGAAGCATTTTTCTACGGCTAGCCATACTTTCCACCTGGCTATCCCTACCCTGATCAACAGCCCTCCACCCCCCACAGCAACTCGCCCAAGCCTCCCCCACTTCTCCTTCACCCAAATCCAGATAGCTGATGTTCTGAAAGAGATGCAAAATCTGGACCCCTACAAATCATTTGGGCTAGACAATCTGGACCCTCAATTTCTAAAATTATCTTCCGAAATTGTTGCAACCCCGATTACTAGCCTGTTCAACCTCTCATTCGTATCGTCTGAGATTCCCATAGATTGGAAGGTTGCCGAGGTCATCCCCCTCTTCAAAGGGGAGACACTCTAGTCCTAAACTGCTACAGACCTATATCTATTCTACACTGCCTTTCTAAGGTCTTCGAAAGCCAAGTTAACAAACAGATTACCGACCATTGGGTGCACCCCTGCCACACTCAATGTCCTAAACGATATCATAACCGCCATCGATTAGAGACATTACTGTGCAGCCGTATCATCGACCTGGCTAAGGCTTTCGGCTCTGTCAATCACAACATTCTTATTAGCAGACTCAACAGCCTTGGTTTCTCAAATGATTGCCTTGCCTGGTTCACTAACTACTTCTCAGATAGAGTTCAGTGTGTCAAATCGGAGAGCCTGCATTCCGGATCTCTGGCAGTCTCTATAGGGGTGCCACAGGGTTCAATTCTAGGGCCGACTCTTTTCTCTGTATACATCAATGATGTTGCTCTTGCTGCTGGTGAGTCTTTTATCCACCTCTATTCAGACGACACCATTCTGTATACCTCTGGCCCTTCTTTGGACACTGTGTTAACTAACCTCCAGGCGAGCTCCAACGCTATACAACTCTCCTTCCGTGGCATCCAACTGCTCTTAAATGCAAGTAAAACTAAATGCATGCTCTTCAACCATTCGCTGACCGCACCATCACTACTCTGGACTAGAGGTCGACCGATTAATCGGAATGGACGATTAATTAGGGCCGATTTCAAGTATATATATATTTTTTTACACCTTTATTTAATCTTTATTTAACTAGGCAAGTCAGTTTACAGCACATTCTTATTTTCAATGACGGCCTAGGAACGGTGGGTTAACTGCCTCGTTCAGGGGCAGAAAGACAGATTTTCACCTTGCCAGCTCGGGTGATCCAAACTTGCAACCTTACAGTTAACTAGTCCAACGCAGTAACGACCTGCCTCTCTCTCTCTCTCTCTCTCTCATTGCACTCCACAAGGAGTGTTATGCAAATACAGTAAGCCAAGGTAAGTTGCTAGCTAGCATTAAACGTATCTTGTAAAAAACAATCAATCATAATCACTAGTTAACTACACATGGTTGATGATATTAATAGATATTATCTAGCGTGTCCTGTGTTGCATATAATCTGACTGAGCATACAAGCATACAAGTATCTAAGTATCTGACTGAGCGGTGGTAGGCAGAAGCAGGCGAGTAAACATTCATTCAAACAGCACTTTCGTGCGTTTTGCCAGCAGCTCTTCCTTGTGCGTCAAGCATTGCTCTGTTTATGACTTCAAACCTATCAACTCCCGAGATGAGGCTGGTGTAACCAGAGTGAAATGGCTGGCTAGTTAGCGGCACTAATAGCATTTCAAACTTCACTCGCTCTGAGCTTTGGGGTGGTTGTTTCCCTTGCTCTGCGTGGGTAACGCTGCTTCGCTGTGGTGGCTGTTGTCGTTGTGTTGCTGGTTCGAGCCCAGGGAGGAGCGAGGAGAGGGACGGAAGCTATACTGTTACACTGGCAATACTAAAGTGCCTATAAGAACATTCAATAGTCAAAAGTTAATGAAATACAAATGGTATAGAGGGAAATAGTCCTATAATAACTACAACCTAAAACTTCTTACCTGGGAATATTGAAGATTCATGTTAAAAGGAACCACCAGCTTTCATATGTTCTCATGTTCTGAGCAAGGAACTGAAACGTTAGCTTTCTTACATAGCACATATTGCACTTTTACGTTCTTCTCCAACACTTTGTTTTTGCATTATTTAAACCAAATTGAACATGTTTCATTATCTACTTGAGGCTAAATTGATTTTATTGATGTATTATATTAAGTTAAAATAAGTGTTAATTCAGTATTGTTGTAATTGTCATTATTACAAATACAATTTTTTTAAATGTATTTTTAAAATCGGCCGATTAATCGCTATCGGCTTTTTGGCCATCCAATAATCGGTATCGGCGTTGAAAAATCATAATCGGTCGACCTCTCCTCTAGACGGTTCTGACTTAGAATATGTGGACAACTACAAAAACCTAGGTGTCTGATTAGACTGTAAACACTCCTTACAGACTCATATTAAACATCTCCAATCCAAAATTAAATCTAGAATCGGCTTCCTATTTTGCAACAAAGCATCCTTCATTCACGCTGCCAAACATACCCTCGTAAAACTGACCATCCTACCGATCCTCGACTTCGGCGGTGTCATTTACAAAATCGCCTCCAACACTCTACTCAACAAATTGGATGCAGTCTATCACAGTGCCATCCATTTTGTCACCGAAGCCCCATATACTACCCACTACTGCGACCTGTACGCTCTCGTTGGCTGGCCCTCACTTCATATTCGTCGCCAAACCCACTGGCTCCAGGTCATCTACAAGTCTCTGCTAGGTAAAGCCCCACTTTATCTCAGCTCACTGGTCACCATTGCAGCACCCACCCACAGCACATGCTCCAACAGGTATATCTCACTGGTCACCCCCAAAGTCAATTCTTCCTTTGGCCGCCTCTTACCTCCCTCACAAGCTTTAAGCACCAGCCGTCAGAGCAGCTCACAGATCACTGCACATAGCCCATCCAATCTACCTCATCCCCATACTGTATTTATTTATCTTGCTCCTTTGCACCCCAGTATCTCAATTTGCACATTCATCTTCTGCACACTCTACCATTCCAGTGTTTAATTGCTATATTGTAATTACTTTGCCACCATGGCCTATGTATTGCCTTACCTCCCCTATCCTACCTCATTTGCACATGCTGTATGTTTGTTTATTCCATGTGTAACTGTGTTGTATGTGTGAAACTGCTTTGCTTTATCTTGGCCAGGTCGCAGTTGCAAATGAGAACTTGTTTCTCAATTAGCCTATCTGGTTATATAAAGGTGAAATAAAAAAATAATAAAAATTGTCATGCCATTCATCTGCCGCCATCACCTCATGTTTCGGCATGATAATGTACGGCCCAATGTTGCAAGGATCTGTACACAATTCTTGGAAGCTGAAAATGTCTGAGTTCTTCAATGGCTTGCATACAACAAGACATGTCACCAGTGCTTGTTGCAAGGGGCTTAATACAGTTGTATTCCAGCCACTAGGGGGTACTCTGGTGAAGCCCATGGGAAATAAAGAAATATAGTTTAAGTGAATTGGGAAAAGTAAGAATGAAAAACTAAACAAAGACTGTAAACGGCTGTTACTTGTGCTGACATGATTAAAAGTGAAGTAAACCGTACTTTTCGCATTGTAGTTTATATGATAAGCTCATTGGAAGGGTAACATTGTCTTGGGGAGTAGCTCACTGGATCTGAGACGTGGCACCTTAAATGTTCTACTGCTTGAGCTCTTGTAGAATATTAGCTCAAAAGTATTGTGGAGCTCCTACACCTTAGTATAAACATTAATAGCACCCTAAATGAGTACAGCCACCTATTTCAGTCCAAGTCAAGCGCTGCATGTACCTCTCATTGAGCATGTTCGGGATGCTCTGGAAAGACAAGTACAACAGCGTGTTCCAGTTCCCGCCAATATCCAGCAACTTCGCACAGCCATTGAAGAGGAGTGGGACAACATTCCACAGGCCACAATTAAAAGCCTGATCAACTCTCTGTGAAGGAAATGTGTTGCGCTGCATGTGGAAAATGGTGGTCACACCAGATACTGACTGTTTTTCTGATTGACGCCGCTACTTTTTTAAAAAGGTATCTGTATTCTCAGTCATATGAAATCCATAGATTTAGAGCCTAATTTCATTATATGAACTGTTACCCAGTAAAATCTTTGAAATTGTTGCGTTTATATTTTTGTTTAGTGTCCATCCACCCAAATGTCTGCAAGCCCACCCACCAACACATTTCTGGCTACACGACTGAAACTGGTACCTTACCCATATGGTTTAAGTTGGCACTGGAAGAAAGGAAAGAGGCTGGAGAGGTGTTTTCAAACTAAGGTAGCATTCATTAAAGGCTAATCACTTTTTCTGGTGCTCCTATTCTGTTTGGTGGTGCAAACTTTTAAAAGTTGGGAGCACCAGTGCTACCAATGAAAACGTGAATAGTCTAGTTCAATCTAGCCCATTGTTTTGACTGTCAATACATTAGTAGCCTTGAGTGAATGAGAGCAACAGTTCAATCCAGAGCCAGTCAGGTAAATAATAGCTGTTAGTCAATGAACTGTGGACCTACTTTGGAGGTCAAATTCAGATGTATCCAAACGTTCTATTTAGTTTTCTGTAAAATATTGCCATAGAGCTTGCCAGCGTGTAGTCCTAAAACCCTGGAAATAAGTTTTGTTCTATAAGATAATAGCAGTCAGTTAACATGATCCTTATGAATCCTGTATGTGGTTTTTGGACTCCCGAGTAGCGCAGCGGTATATAAGGCACTGCATCTTTAGCGTCCCCACCCCTCTCCCCCCGCACAGTTGTGAGCTATATGTATATATATTTATTTTTACACAACAAACTTATGTCGGGAAAAGAAAAAGGTGAGACTAATCTACACCAGTTCTGATGAAAACCTTAGGGCATATAGCCTTGGGGGATGCCTTACTCCACCACTCCCTCCTTCCTTCATTGCTTGCCTCTTCCAGCAATCCATGTTTTTTTATGGACAGAAAAGAGCAGAAGTTCTGAGCTGTCCGGTCAGGTCCATTGTCTATTGTGGCGTCACAACAGACACCCTAGTTCGTGTCCAGGCTGTTTCACAATCGGCCGTGATTGGGAGTCCCACAATTGGTCCAGTGTCGTCCGGGCTTGGCCGTCCATTGTAAATACGAATGTGTTCTTAACTGGCTTGCCTAGTTAATTAAAGGTTACACATTAAATTCTTCAAAATTCACAAAAAGTGACGTTAGCCGATGAAGATTATCTCATAATACGAAACATAAGCCTGTGTTCTCAAACCTTATTTTCGGCGTTTATCCAAATACCCTACAAAAACGCCATTAATTTCCCCCATAGGCTTTGTCCAACGAATGGCGGAGTTAGTGCCTGTAAAAAGACGCCATTACCAATTCGCTATATAAATAGTAACTTACATTTCCAATGCAGTGTTTTCTTCTCCTTTACAACCACTAGATGGCACATTTGGGTAATATTTAAATACTGTACGTAACAGGTTAGGCCTCCAAAATATGAACAAAATATACATGTCAAACTATTTAGTGTGTAACGTTACTGTGCATATGGGATGGATGAGATAATTACAGAATGCTTGGTCTACTCTTTAAACGTATTTTTCACTTTGTCAGTAACCAATTGATTTTGATATACGGTATCAAAAAGGTTAAATATAAGTTAATTATAACATGTTTTTACGAGTCGTGCAGTACATTGCTGTCTAGAGTCATACAATTGTAGAGAAATTATATTTGTTGTCCTCAATCTACAGTAATGTGTAAAGCTCCTCCCATGTGTAGTTTTTTCCCCTGTGGTGTTCAGTTGGAGAGGACGAGCGCTTGGTCGACATTTTAGCACTGCATCATCAAGACTGACGTGGGGAATACGTGGGCAGAGGGTCGAGCCATCCACTCCTACCATAATTAGTGACGAGTCTGACTACGTAAAACTTTGGTAAGTTATTACACGGTAGACTAGTCGTGGGACTCGTTCTGAAGAAAAAAAGTAGAGCCAACAAAACAGAAAGATCACCGTTTACAATGACGCATGGACAAACTTCCAATTTGTCAGTTGAATCTACAGGCTAATGACAATGTTAGCTAAAGCTAGTTGCTAGCTCTGGTTACGTGGACAATCTCCTTCCTGTGTGTTAGCCAGCTGAACTACTTTATGCATTGACACGAATGGAACAGTTTGCTCGCTTGCTAACTAACGTTAAACTGGCATAGACAGAGTGAATTGGCTTGCCAGCCAGCGTCCGTATTACTTTAAGAAAAACTATAAGCTGTCTGCTACTAGCTAACGTTAGTTACGTGAGAAATAACGTTTGCTATCCACATTTCATGCTTTTCGGTGTTACATCGCAGTTTCTCTTGAGCGTTTGTCTTCAGCTGCATAAATTACGCTACTCCATTCGCGTTCAATTTTTTGGAAAGGTAACGTTAGTAAAGCCAGCTTACGAAAAAAAATACCCTGTTAATAAATGTACCCAAAGTATATCTGAATATGGCTACAGATGTTATAAGCTAGCTCGCTACAAATGAACAATTTCAGAGTGACAGCTTCGAAACTCTGGACCCTCCCCTTTTGTATTCAGACAGGCATGCGGCTGTCTTTGCTACATGGGAGTTTTTCCGGGGGGCACAGCTCTGACTGGGGAAAATCTTTTGGAACGGTTATCCAACTCGGAATTCCAACTCAGAAACCCTGGTTTCTTTATAGCGCTCCGACCTGAAGATCACCGACTTCATGTTTTAGAACTCGTTTTTCCCCCCGGAGGTCCCAGTTGACCTGAAAGCACCATAAAAAAATGGAAAACATGAACCAAGCAAACGCAACAATCACGTTTAACACAATGTTTAATTGAATATATTAATTTGAATTAAATCAAACGTTTATGTGTTTCATGAAATGCATTGTCACTGAAGGGGTTTGTTCTGTAGTGACAGTAGGTCACTTGTAACTTAATCAAAAGCCCTCGAATTGATTGCATTTGTTCTCCAACATGCAAAGACACTAGGCATTCCATGTGTTTCTTTAAAGTGTGTATCCCAGTTTAATCAATATGTTTACAGCACAGGAGGACCCTAACACAATACTTTAACTAATGGCCTCCCAAGTGGCGTAGCGATCTAATGTACTGCATCTCAGTGCAAGAGGCGTCACTACAGACCCTTGTTCAAATCCAGGTTGTATCACAACTGGCTGTGATTGGGAGTCCCATAGGGCGGTGCGCAATTGACCCAGCGTCGTCTGGGTTAGGTTTTGACCGGGGTAGGCCGTCATTGTAAATAAACATTTGTTCTTAACTGATTTGCCTAGTTAAATAAAACAAATGTGCTAACAGTTCTGTTACATATTCTTATGCATTCCTTTACACTTGTGTGTATAAGGTAGTTGTTGTGAAATTGTTAGATTACTTGTTAGATATTACTGCATGGTCGGAACTAGAAGCACAAGCATTTTGCTACACTCGCATTAACATCTGCTAACCATGTGTATGTGACCAATAAAATTTGATTTGATTTTGATGGCAAGCCAATCAACCAGCACAGTTTTTGAGTAATCAGGCAGTTGTTCTGTACAAATGACAACATGAATTGCTTTAATCTAATGATATAATATTGAAATAGTCTTAGACTTGCATTTCCCAAAGGGAGCATCATTTGTTCTTATATAATCATCTATTAGGGTGGCTTTTTGTGCACTTTTCAGCAGCCATGGCATCACCCAGGTGGGTGCTACATGTTTTGGCAATGTTCCAAACCAACTCATTACAGAATTCCATTCTTAATGTCACTGCGCAAGTGAAAAGTGATTAGTGCTTTTTTGGGTTGATTCGATTACAAAAAAATCATCATGGTTTTGATTTTTTGATATTTTTTATGTGGATTGAATGCTGAATAAAACTAATTAATAAAAATCCCATGATGGGAAAGGGGGATACCTAGTCAGTTGTACAACTGAAATGTGTCTTCCGTATTTAACCCGATCCCTCTGAATCAGAGAGGCGCGGGGGGCTGCCTTCATCAACATCCACTTCTTTGGCGCCCGGGGAACAGTGGGTAACTGAGTTGCTAAGAGGCAGAACGACAGATTTTTACCTTGTCAGCTCGGGGATTCGATCCAACGACCTTTGTAGTGACTGTCCATTACTGCTGATCACTTATTAACCATTTTAATCACTTTACTTTAATAAAATGTTTCAGTTGTGTATATCACATTTGTTTTATTTCATTCCAAGTCATCATCTCTATAGAGCTGCTGCCTATGATGTTTGACAAAATCACAGTTTTAGTAGTTCTTCAAAGTAAATGAGGCATACTTTTATGACTGCTGAATACCAACTATCAATCACTTAGATCATGTATTTTTAAGGTAAAGATACCTCGCGAAGCAACTTATCCCTCTTGATCGCACATTCTCTCTCCCTGTCTGCTCCACAGACTGGACAAGTAGGTGGGCGAACAATGGATTATGGTCATTGTAGTTAATTACCACGTTTTCTGCTCTCAACTATTTAGAATATTGGTCTGTTGGAAACTGCAACTCTGTACTACATCGCACAGTTCAGGCTTGATCTGATTATCTCTAAAGAAACTGCACCGAGAGCACAGATTTAAAAAAAAAAAAATGGAATTAAAGTAATTGAACCTACGTTGCTCAATTAGTTGTTTAAAAACAGAAAAATAACCAACATTTTGGTTAATTGCTCAGTAATACCCTACACATTTTTGTTGTAGTTTAATAGATTTTTTTCATTGAAATATGGATTCATGGCACAGTGGAATTTTTTTATTGAGTGCAGACACAATTTAGAATGAGATTTTGATGTAATATGAGTTGGTGTGGAGTGTTTTCTTATATGCTTTATAGTCAATTGCAAGTGATCACTCAGAAAAATGTGACAACCAATTTCCTTTGTAATGATACAACACATAAAAAAATATAAATTAATCAACTACAAGCTACAGGAAGAGTGAAAATAAGGATACATGAAAAAATTGTGAACTTCCCCTTCAATTGTGCTCAATTTCCTGACATATCCAGTCCGATGACCATGGACACAGCGGTTGCGTCATCACAGCAGGATGGAAGTGTTGATTACTCTCTGTCTGATGAAGAACCAAGTCAGAGCGAATCCAACTCACCAACTGCTGTACTTACTCAGGTAGCACCTTTTGTGTAGTGTGTGTTGTGGCCATTATCACTCATCACTCTTATATTCAGAGATGCATCAGGGTCTAAAGCCTGGTCCCAGTTATGTTGGTGCTCTTGCTAACTCCATTTCTCATTGTCAAGCCAAACACAACAATAAATGACAAGGAGTTGGCATGATGGCACAAACAAGCTAATTTAGAAACACTGATGCTGGAGCATCCTTTTCTCAAATATTGTTAATAGGTAGTAAAACAATTGAACGTCTCTTGTTTTTCTCCAGGTTTCCGGAACAGGAGACTCCGCTGGCATGACAGTGGTGCAGTTACCTGTTGAGCAGACAGTTCAGGTCCAGGCTGTCATCCAGGCTCCTCAGGCCTCTGTCATCCAGTCACCACAGATGCAGACTGTACAGGTAGCTACTAGAGCTCCATCCCTTCCTTATACCCTCAGGTTGGGTCCCAACTTGCATCTCCTTCCCTATAGTTCACTACTTTTGTCATTGGGGATGCAGCCTCAAGGGTCACTCGTCTTGGCTCAATACAGTAATTCAGTAGTTCGTTTTTTTCCCCATAGAACAATTCCAGAATGGTTTTAGGGACTTGTAGCTGTAGTTTGTTAACCTGAGTGCCAGTCTGTCCCATCATGCCAAATTCTTGTCACTCTTTGTCATGTCGTTGATAATGACAGCAATGGAGTTAGGAAGAGCACAGACATATCTGGGGCCAGGCTAGTAGTTTCTGATGTTGTGTATCAGTGATGCCAAGGATGTAACAAAGGGTATCTTCACATCTACAGGTGTGGGTGTTCTGGCTCTAATGCAGCAATTTCTCTTAATTGGCCTTGTCTGAGAAATGGAATCTGTGATTTAAGCTAATCAGTTTGACCTTCATGCACCGGATGTTGTATTGTGTCTGGCAGTCTCTTAGAAAACACGCTGTCTGCTTGCATTCGACAAATCAGCACGTCACGCTCATTTTCCTTTTTTTCTCTAAATCACACTCCCCAACAAAGGATGAGTCACAAATGGCACTCTATTCCCTATAGTGCACTACCTTTGACTAGAGCCATGTGAATAGGGCAATAGGGTGTTATTTGGGACACAACCTGAGATTTATACTGTTTTGGAAATACTTATGTTTCAGTATTCAGTAAGGTATTTTAAAATGGAGGGAGGTGGCCCTACACAGTGTCTATGCATTACTTTTTTTTGCTCCAGATCACCTCTATAGCTGGGCTTGAAGGTGGGGAGTCAGCAGTCACAGACACACAGAAAAGAAGAGAGATTCTCTCAAGACGCCCATCTTATCGGTAGGCAGACATGAAAACATTGCAAATGTAAAAATTGTATGTGTCCCAAAGGACACCTTATTCCCTATAAAGTGTATTACTTTTGACCAGATATCTATGGGCCCTGGTTAAAAGTAGGGCACTATAAATGGAACAGGGTGTAAGTTTATATATTTGGGGCAGCACGTAGTGTAGCGGTTAGGAGTGTTGGGCCAAAAGGTCACTGGTTTGAATACCCGATCCGACTAGGTAAAAAAATGTCTGTGCTCTTCAACAAGGCACTTAACCCTAATCCAGAGTGGCCTCCAGGAGCAATAAGAGCATCTGCTAAATGACAACATTTTGATATACAGTTCAATCGGAAAGTATTCAGACCGCTTGACCTTTTCCACGTTTTGATATGTTACAGCCTTATTATAAAATTGATTAAAAACACAAAATATCCTCATTCTACTCACAATACCCCATAATGACAAAGTAAAAACATATTTTAACAAATTTGAAAAAATATAATATTACATTTAAATAAGTATTCAGAACCTTTACTCAGTACTTTGATGAAGCACCTTTGGCAGCGATTACAGCCTAGAGTCTTCTTGGGTATGATGATGCATGCTTGGTACACCTGTATTTGGGGTTTCTCCCATTCCCCTCTGCAGATCCTCTCAAGCTCTGTCAGGTTGGATGAGGAGCATCGCTGCACAGCTATTTTCAGGTCTCTCCAGAGATGTTTGATTGGGTTCAAGTCTAGGCTCTGGCTGGGCCACTCAAGGAAGCCACTCCTGCGTTGTCTTGGCTGCGTTGTCTTGGCTGTGTGCTTATGGTTGTTGTCCTGTTGGAAGGTGAACCTTCGCCCCATTTTGAAGTCCTGAGCGCTCTGGAGCAGGATCTCTCTGTACTTTGCTCCGTTCATCTTTGCCTCGATCCTGACTAGTCTCCCAGTCCATGCCAATGAAAGAAATCCCCACAGTGTGATGCTGCCACCACCATTCTTCACCGTGTGGATGGTGCTAGGTTTCCTCCAGACGTGACACTCGGCATTCATGCCAAAGTGTTGAATTTTGGTTTCATCAGACCAGAGAATCTTGTTTCTCATGGTCTGAGAGACTTTAGGTGCCGTTTGGCAAACTCCAAGCCATGTGCCTTTTAGTGAGGAGTGGCTTCCGTCTGGCCACTCTACCATATAGGCCTGATTGGTAGAGTGCTGCAGAGATTGTTGTCCTTCTGGAAAGGTTCTCCCGTCTCCACAAAGGAACTCTAGAGCGCTGTCAGAGTGACCATCAGATTCTTGGACACATCCCTGACCAAGGCCGTTCTCCCCCGATTGCTCAGTTTGGCCGGGCAGCCAGTCTTGGTGGTTCCAAACTTGTTGGAGGCCACTGTGTTCTTGGGGACCTTCAATGCTGCAGACATCTTTTGGTACCCTTCCCCAGCCTCAACACAATCCTGTCTCTGAGCTTGGTTTTTGCTCTGACATGCACTGTGGGCCTTTCTTAATCATGTCCAAACAATTGTTTTTTTTTTTTAACTAGTCAGTTAAGAACAAACTCTTATTTACAATGATGGCCTACCCCGGCCAAACACGCACCGCACTATGGGACTCCCAATCACGGCTGGATGTGATACATCCTGGATTCGAACCAGGGACTGTAGTGACTCCTCTTGAACTTAGATGCAGTGCCTTAGACCGCTGCGCCATTCGGGAGCCACAGGTGGACTCCAAGTTGTAGAAATATCTCAAGGATGATCAATGGAAACAGGATGCACCTGAGCTCAATAGCAAAGGGTTATGTAAATAAGGTATTTCTGTTTTTATTTTGAATACTTTTGCAAACATTTCTAAAGGTGTGTTTTCACTTTCATTATGGGGTATTGTGTGTATATTGCTGAGGATTTTTTTTAAGGGAATCAATTTTAGAATAAGGCTGTAATGTAACAAAATGTGGAGAAAGTCTAGGGGTCTGAATACTTTCCAAAGGCACTGTATAACCATTGACATTTCAAAGCAATCCAAGCAGAGTAGTTTATTACGTGCTTTCCTCTTTCCTTCAGAAAAATCCTCAATGAACTATCAACGGATTCCTCCTCAATTCCAAGAATTGAGGAGGAGAACCCTGAAGATGAGGTTCCACCCTCCAGTGTCTCTTCAGTTCAAGTTCCAACTTCAATCTATCAGACCAGCTGTGGCCAATACAGTGAGTTTCATTAGGCTCTGGTCAAAAGTGGTGCACTATACAAGGAATAGGTTGCCATAGTTGGTACGCAACCACGGTGTAAATGTTGACGTGCACTCACTATTGTGACATTAAGTTCTATATCCACTTTGTGTTATTGTGTAAGAGATCTTAAACTAAGGATTCATTGTGGAGGCTAAATTCATGCATCAATAAGCCAGTCACCCAACCTTACCATCCATAAAGTACAGTACTTTTTTATATTTGAAGAAAACATCTAATCTAATAGATCGAAAGGTGCTGCTTAGAAACGGCTGATAACAGTAATGAGCTATTTGTCGCAGTGGTCAAAAATGCAGAACTGCATGCGACTTTTGTCCCTCGTTGACAAAATAAACTCCCACACCCTTTTACTTCTGCACATTGATTATTCATGTTTTGGTACCTTCTTTAGATTCACACTAACATCCACATATACCTCTGAGTAACCCTTCTAAAAACGTGTGTCCCTCCTCAGTTGCCATCACCCAGGGGGGAGCCATCCAGATAGCCAGCCCAGGCAGTGAGGGCCTCCAGGGTGTACAGTCGCTGGCCATGTCCAACTCTGGTACCCAGATCCTGCAGTACGCAGCCCAGGCAGGGGACTCTGGACAGCAGTTATTCTCTGTGCAAGGTGGCCAGATGGTGATACAAGGTAAGAACTGAACTGAACCCTTTACACTCGTGGGAATTGGCTTATGTGGATATGTCTAAATTAAACTGTTTCTTACAGAGGAAATATGAAAAGCATATACATACGCATGGTCACAATTGAAAGGGAACAGTTTGGAGATTATGGGAAAATTATGAGACCAAAGTTGAGGACACAACAGTTCACCTGACACAAGACTGAATCCAAACACTACAATGTTGATTTTATGTGCATTTTCCGTTTACTGTACTTTTCACCATATTTGTTGATAATGAAATCTGAAAATACTGTGGATACATTCAGTAACATGATAAGAATATTCCTGGAACATGTGGGGTAGGTGCAACATAAGGGTTTGAGTGAGAGGACTAACTGGTGTCTCCAAGTGGACACACATCTCTCCAAAGTACACAGTTCCTAAGTAATTTCAATGCACTTTTATGACTCAAAGAAGTCTTCAACACTAAGGTACTTTTTGGAGCTCTTTTAGCTGTGCCGTTGAAGGACTAGAGCAAGCACACATGTTTTTGTTTAGAACACAACCCTGCATCCCCACTATCACACAATTACTGTCGTTGTTTACTCAATCCAAAACACAATCTGGGTCAGGTAGGAATTATTTAAAATTGTTCTATTGCCAACATGGCTATCTAAATGATCAAATAAATCTTAGTGTTAGGCTTTTACAAGGCAATTCAGAGAAACGGATCGTTATTTTGGTGTGCATAGAAAGGAGTCATGAGTGCCTTCAGGTGTTCCGCAGTGAATTCTCTTCACAACAGGCAAACAGGCTCATTCTGTTCAGAACAACCCAGGGTTTGACGCCATGTCATCTTGTAACTAACTGTACATCAAACATAGTGATCAGGGTAGCCTAGTGGGTGAAAGGATAGCCCTCTAACCACTAGGGTAGCCTAGTGGGCGAAAGGATAGCCCTCTAACCACTAGGGTAGCCTAGTGGGCGACAGGAAAGCCCTCTAACCACTAGGGTAGCCTAGTGGTTAGAGTGTTGCTAGTAACCGAAAGGTTGCAAGTTCAAATCCCCGAGCTGACAAGGTACAAATCTGTTGTTCTGCCCCTGAACAGGCAGTTAACCCACTGTTCCTAGGCCGTCATTGAAAATAATAATTTGTTCTTAACTGACTTTTCTAGTTAAATAAAGGTAAAATAAAAACATGACATGAGTTTTATGATATGGAAATGTGAAATGCACATTTGGAATCACAGTGTTTGGCCTGCTTGTATGACATCAAAGTGGTATTTATTATAATCCTCAATGTCTCCAAAATACATAGAGCCCTTTTCATTTACAGGATTTCCCTCACTCAGACAACCCAAAATCTGCAAAAGTTGCCCCATTAGCAGGAGGGATGGGGGCAACTTCTTGTTGTGTGCGGTGCTCAATTTCAGAATGGCTTGTCAGTCAAAACCCATACAGCACTGTGAAGCACAGAGCCTGAGCTCTGATGTCATACATAGTTTGTTACTGTACAGCCACTGCGTTTCAATTTAGTTACTAATCAGTGCCCAAATTTGCCTTTTTCAACCTGAACACGGACGGGTATGAGTGTAAAGGGCTACATGAACTCCAAACTCTTTATGTCCCAAATGGCATGCTGTTCCCTAAATCAGGATGTTTTTATTTTATTGTCCAGTGTTGGTGATCACGTGCCCACTGGAGCCGCTTCTTCTTGTTTTTAGCTAATAGGAGTGGAACCCGGTGTGTGGTCGTCTGCTGCAATAGCCCATCCGTGACAAGGACCGACTAGCCCATCCGTGACAAGGACCGACTAGCCCATCCGTGACAAGGACCGACTAGCCCATCCGTGACAAGGACCGACTAGCCCATCCGTGACAAGGACCGACTAGCCCACCCGTGACAAGGACCGACTAGCCCACCCGTGACAAGGACCGACTAGCCCACCCGTGACTCGGACCGACTAGCCCACCCGTGACTCGGACCGACGAGCCCACCCGTGACTCGGACCGACTAGCCCACCCGTGACTCGAACCGACTAGCCCTTCCGTGACTCGGACCGACTAGCCCATCCGTGACTCGGACCGACTAGCCCTTCCGTGACTCGGACCGACTAGCCCATCCGTGACTCGGACCGACTAGCCCTTCCGTGACTCGGACCGACTAGCCCATCCGCGACTCGGACCGACTAGCCCATCCGTGACTCGGACCGACTAGCCCATCCGTGACTCGGACCGACTAGCCCATCCGTGACTCGAACCGACTAGCCCTTCCGTGACTCGGACCGACTAGCCCATCCGTGACTCGGACCGACTAGCCCATCCGTGACTCGGACCGACTAGCCCTTCCGTGACTCGGACTGACTAGCCCATCCGTGACTCGGACCGACTAGCCCTTCCGTGACTCGGACCGACTAGCCCATCCGTGACTCGGACCGACTAGCCCATCCGTGACTCGGACCGACTAGCCCATCCGTGACTCGGACCGACTAGCCCATCCGTGACTCGGACCGACTAGCCCTTCCGTGACTCGGACTGACTAGCCCATTTGCTTTGCTGGTGTTTTCAGTCTTTTATGTCTAGCAACTAAATGTTTTTTTATTAAAATATCAATTAAACAAAAAAATGCTCAGAACTTAGGTGGCCAAATAAAATCACCTGAAAGCCAAATTCGGCCTGATGGCCCCCAGTTTGGGAACACTGCCCTATATAATGCAATACTTTTGACCAGGACCCATGGGTAATAGGGTTCACATTTTGGACGCAGTCTGAACTTTATAACCATCTGGTCTTTCTGTCCTTAGGCTTCCTAGTTATTTCATTAGACTACATTGAAATAGTGTGATTCATTAAGTCATGGGTTTGCATTCATTTAGCAGAAGAACAGAAGAAGGCTCTCTAAGTGGCTGGAGCATGACTAGTTTTTCTCAAAGAAATGTCAAGCATGGTTGGTTGACCCTGTAATGTTACTTACAGTACTATGCAACCAGTGTCATGATTTAACAATAGAGTATACACTACTGATCAAAAGTTTGGGGTCACTTAGAAATGTCCTTGTTTTTGAAAGAAAAGCTAACATTTCTGTCCATTTAAAAGGCCAGCATCCCGGAGTCGCCTCTTCACTTTTGACACTGCGGGTACTATTTAATGAAGCTGCCAGTTGAGGACTTGTCAGGCGTCTGTTTCTCAAACTAGATACTCTAATGTACTTGTCCTCTTGCTCAGTTGTGCACCAGGACCTCCCATTCCTCTTTTTATTCTGGTTAGATACATTTTGCGCTGTTCTGTGAAGGGAGCCGACTAGCCCATCCGCGTTGTACGAGATCTTCAGTGTCTTGGCAATTTCTCGCATGGAATAGCCTTCATTTCTCAGAACAAGAATAGACTGATGAGTTTCAGAAGAAAGTTATTTGTTTCTGGCCATTTTGAGCCTGTAATCAAACCCACAAATGCTGATGCTCTATATACCCCGTTAGTCTAAAAAGGACAGTTTTATTGCTTCTTTAATTAGCACAACAGTTTTCAGCTGTGCTAACATAATTGCAAAAGGGTTTTCTAATGATCAATTAGCCTTTTTAAAATGATAAACTTGGATTAGCTAACACAATGTGCCATTGGAACACAGGAGTGATGGTTGCTGAAAATAGGCCTCTGTACGCCTATGTAGATATAACATAAAAAATCAGCCGTTTCCAGCTACAATAGTCATTTACAACATTAACAATGTCTGCACTGTATTTCTGATCAATTTGATATTATATTAATGGATGAAAAATGTGCTTTTCTTTCAAAAACAAGGACATTTCTAAGTGACTCCAAACTTTTGAATGGTAGTGTATAGTAATGGTTTTAGATAGTTCATCAGAGCATTGTAATGGTTTCCCTTAAATGCCAGTTTCCCTGTATTTCAATGGTACTTCTTTACAGCTGGACTTATTTTCCAGAGAAACAGATGAAAAACCTTAAATCATATAATCCTAACAAGTAGTAAAAGCCAATCCCCAGTGCTCACATTAGTACTACGACTGCTGTTATTTGGGCACACTAACCTCCTGTTTGATCTCCGTTGCCTAGTTGCGTCATAGGGTCTAAAAATATCCAGCTAGCCCTCCCTGCGTCTTTCCCTCCCTCCCCCCTGCCTCGCTGCATTGTGTTGCTCCACTTTAGCATTTGATCCAGGAGAAGAGCAGGGGGAGGGGCCTAGAGGCAGAATGTCTTATTGACTTCAGCAGGGCCAGTGATGTCATTGTGATGTCAATGTCCCTAATTGTAATTTTGTGCAAAGTTGATGGGTGACCCCTCCATGTAGAGAGCAGGCAGAGCGAGACACACACAGGCAGATAGAAAGACACAGTCTAATAAAGACAGAGAAAGTGTCTGGTTCTGTGGAGCCTGTGCTAGAGTAGAATATATGGCTGTTACTGGAGATGAGACTGAATCAGGTATGGAACTGTCGTTTTTAAGTTTTCCTTTCTAAGTGTTTCTCAGACTTTCATAGAAAATGAAATGTTGCATGCTGGCAGTAATTGAAAATGTATAGCTGCGTTGTTGTACAATTCAGATATCAATCTATCTGCATTGTCTATATTTCGACGGCTAAATACATCATTTTGATACATTTTGTTTTTGGGAGGAATGACTTTAAAGTTGGGTTGGTTAAATGTCTTTACAGAACTTTTAAGCATTGATAAAAACATGTATGTAGTCTACCAAAGGTTTGCTTGGAGTCTTCAGAGTATTTTCTCAAGATACTGAGTGTTTTTAAGGGAACAGAGGAAACCAATAGCAAACTGCACTGACTGAGGGTTAATAGCTAGCTACCCCAGAGGCACATTGCCCACAGTTCTTTCTGAGACTTGAACACCTTGCAAGAGGACTGTATAATTACCATTCAACATTCCTGTAGTGAAAAGCTAGACATAACTGTTGACCGAACAAG
This sequence comes from Oncorhynchus mykiss, assembly GCF_013265735.2. NCBI lineage: Eukaryota > Metazoa > Chordata > Actinopteri > Salmoniformes > Salmonidae > Oncorhynchus > Oncorhynchus mykiss. The sequence goes on from NC_048572.1 coordinate 59,761,108, forward strand.
GCGGTAAGTGTTTGGTTTGCTTGCTCAATCCGCCGGTACCGGTCTGCCTGCCCCCTGAAATGCTCAAACAGAATGCTTCTCTGGATCAGCGAGGGTGAGGGGTGGTGGATGTGTGTTGACGTCAATCCGGTTTCCTGGAAGCAGATCTGGGCAGGGAAATGAAAATGTGTCGAGTGAGACCCAGATTGACGTCAGCAGGGAGTCATGCTGTGATTAGGCTACAGACAGAACAGAGCCCTCTGAGAGCAGTGAGCACAGCGTAGGCGATGCCAGTTTTAGTAATCCACTCAGATGACGACAGAGAGAGAAGAGCTCAGCCTGGTGTAGCCCCTCACATCTGCAGGCTGATGCTTGCTCACTTATGCGTTAAAACACTAGTGCAGTGGTAGCATTTGGGCTATTATCAAGTCATAAATGTTACCAATTTAGTTTTTTGTGAAAGCATAGTTGTTTTGTATAAGTGGTTTGTTCTTGCCATATAGGTTCCTTCAGAAAGTATTCATACCCCTTGATTTATTCCACGTTGTTATACAGCCTGAATTCAAAATTGATTAAAAAAAAAATCTTACCAATCTACACACTATCCAATGACAAAGTGAAAATATGTTTTTAGACATTTTTACAAATGTATTGAAAATGAAATACTGAAATGTCTCATTTACATAAGTATTCACACGCCTAAGTTAGTACATGTTAGAATCACCTTATTCTTTAAACAATTCTTCAAGCTCTGTCAAGTTGTTTGTTGATTTTTTTGCAGATGATAATCCAAATGTAAAACTGTAATTAGGCATATCAGGAACATTCAATGTAGTCTTGGTAAGCATCTCCATTGTTTTAGGTTATTGTCCTGCTGAAAGGTTAATTTGTCTCCCAGTGTCTGTTGGAAAGCAAACTGAACAAGGTTTTCCTCTAGGATTTTTCCTGTGCTTAGCTCTATTCTGTGTCTCTTTATCCTCCAAAAATCCCTAATCTATGACAGCACCCATAACATGATGCAGCCACCTCCATGCTTGAAAATATGAAGAGTGGTACTCTGTGTGTGTTGTGTTGGATTTGCCCCAAACATAACACTTTATTCAGGTCAAAGTTCATTTCTTTGCCACATTTTTTGCAGTTTTACTTTAGTGCCTTGCAAACAGGATTCTTGTTTTGGAATATTTTTATTCTGTACAGGCTTCCTTCTTTTCATTCTTCACTCTGTCATTTAGTTTAGTATTGTGGAGTAACTAGAATGTTGTTAATCCATCCTCAGTTTTCACATATCAGCCATTAAACTGTGTAACTGTTTTAAAGTCACCATAGGCCTCATGCTGAAATCCCTGAGTGGTTTCCTTCCTCTCCTGCAACTGAATTAGAAAGGACACCTGTCTCTTTGTAGTGACTGGGTGTATTGGTACACCATCCAAAGTGTAATTAATAACTTCACCATGCTCAAAGGGATATTCGATGTCTGCTTTTTGCTATTTTTACCCATCTCCCAATAGATGCCGTTCTTTGTGAGGCATTGGAAAAACCTCCCTGGTCTTTGTGGTTGAATCTGTTTGAAATTCACTGCTCGACTGAGGGACCTTACAAATATCTGTATGTGGAGTACAGAGATGGGGTAGTCATTCAAATATCATGTTAAACACTATTATTGTACACAGAGTGAGTCCATGCAACTTATGTGACTTGTTAAGAACATTTTTACGCCTGAACTTATTTCGTTTTGCCATAACAAAGGGGTTGAATACTTATTGACTCAAGATAATTTCAGCTTTTAGTTTAAAAAAATGATTTAAAAAAAAATCTTGCCCTTTTTCTCCCCAATTTCGTGATACCCAATTGGTAGTTAGTCTTGTCCCTTCGCTGCAACCCCTACGGACTTGGGAGGAGCAAAGGTTGTCCTCCAAGCCATGCGTCCTCCGAAACACGACCCTGCCAAGCCACACTGCTTCTTGAAACACTGCTTGCTTAACTCGGAGGAAACACCGACCGAAGTCAGCTTGCAGGTGCCCGGCCCACTACAGGGAGTCGCTAGAGCGCGATGGGACAAGGAAATCTTGGCCGGCCAAACATTCCCTTTACCCAGACAACACTGGGCCAATTGTGCACCGCCTCATGGGTCTCCCAGTCACAGCAGGCTGTGGCACAGCCTGGGATCAAACCCGGGTCTGTGGTGACACCTCAAGCACTGCGATGCATTTGTAAATATGAAAACATAATTACACTTTGACATTATGGGGTATTATGTGTAGGCCAGTGACACAAAATCTAAATTTAATCAATTTTAAATTGGGTTGTAACACAAAATGTGGAAAAAGTCAAGGGTTGTGAATACTTTCTGAAGGCACTGTAAGCATGATGATAGTTTGTGACAAACATCTTTAGTTTTTTCTCTCCTGTAGTTACGTTGCAGTTACTATTAGAAGAGATTAGAATGGTATTTATCAAAATACCAGCGATCGGATGAGAATCTCAATTTCTACACCAAGGAGCACATTGGAAATAAGTGTATTTTACGCTTTTATGTGTTATCCTCAGATTTAAAATATATATGTATTTTGTATGTATTTAAAAAAATGTGTCAAAAGTACAGTACCAGTCAAGAGACACCTACTCATTCCAGGGCATATTTGGTTCAGGGGCGGCAGCACTACCACTAGACTACCCCTTGGCAACTCTTGGATTTCTTTGTACTTTGAAATAGTTTTAAAATTAATCATCACCAAATAATGTAGGCTGCTATCAGTGAGGCTGTCTCTTCTTTCACTTTTGATGGCAGTTATCCACCCAGTAACCAGATAATGACAATTGTATTCACATAATTGTAGTAATTAATCCCCCCCACCATCGCCTATAAAGCCAATATCCTCTCTATTCTTTAATGGCAATGTGCACGTTGATAATCTGACAAAGACAAGAACACTGGTTACATAAAAAACCTCTGAACAAGCAGCTTATGACAACCAATCAGTGAAATGGTTTTTAATTGAGTTAGGCCTACTGTGTTGGGCAAGGTGATTGTCTCTCAATCCTGGTTGTTGGTGTTAAGTCACAGGCCATTGGTTAATCTTTTTACAGAGGGGTCAAAGGTGAGGGTTCCTGGCTCTCGTCATGGATCACGCTCTGAATGCATCCCAAATGGCACCATATTCCCTTTATAGTGCACTACTTTTGACCAGGGCCCAGAGGGAAAAGGGTGCCATTTGAGATGAATTCTCACACTCTCCCAATACAGATTTGACAGAACTACTCAGAACTACTCCCTAATTTGGCAGCTGTGCTGTGATCTTAAATCTGTCTGTAGAAAAATGACAATTTTAAATTAGGTTTGTTTTGCTTAGTTCATTTGTGTCTGTTGGAATCCTGGATTGTCTGGTCATTTTAATAGAAAGAGTGGTCAGTTGTTTTTTTTGCCGTTAAAAGGATTCCCCATCTACTTTATTTGTATTTTGTGTTCGTCTAATTTACAGTTGCTTATCCTGTAAATAGATAGATGAGTAATCTTTGTGATTTGAAGGATTGAGTTAAAAAATACAGTACTTGATTTTCACCCAGCAAGCTAAGTACAGGTGGTCATTACAAGTGAGAATTTGTATTCCGATGTCCTGTCTGTCTCTCTGTGCAAGTGAATTACTATCAAAACGTTCTGTCTGTGTTTTCTAGCTGCCACTGGAGATATGCCAGCGTACCAGCTGCGTTCGCCCACTTCGGGCCTACCCCAGGGCCTGGTGATGGCTGCGTCCCCAGGCTCCCTGTCCATGCACAGCCCCCCGGTGCACACTGAGGAGGTCACACGCAAGAGGGAGGTCCGCCTCATGAAGAACAGGTGAGACGGACGCAGTTGGCGTCCCAAATGGCACCCTATTCCCTTTACATTTGACCAGAGGCCCTGATCAAAAGTAGTACACAAAAGAGAGTAGGGTGCCTTTTGGGACACAGACACACATTTTACTTGAATTTCTCTGAATTTGGCTAACAACTGAGAAAGAGGAATAGATTTCAAAATCATTCATACTCATCTTTCGGTTTCCTCCCTTTCCTGTAGATTTTTAAAGCACCCTTTTGATAATTGGTTAGCAATAAAGGTTGAGTGGATGTTATGTGAATCGTCTGAGGTGTATTTGTTCACTTTTGATTGGGGCTGAGTGCTGGAATTTCTCCCACTGACCATCTCTTTTCCCCTGTCTTCTCTAGGGAGGCTGCACGGGAGTGCCGGAGGAAAAAGAAAGAGTATGTCCGGTGTTTGGAGAACCGTGTGGGCGTGCTGGAAAACCAAAACAAGACCCTCATCGAGGAACTCCGAGCATTAAAGGACATTTACTGCCACAAGAACGAGTAGCTCAGTAGCTGTACTCAGCCTTGTGCCAGGAGAGAGATATCCTACTAAAATGGCTCATATAGTTCCGTTTACAGACTGACTGATCTAAAAGAATGGAACAAAAACTACTTTCACTGTCTACTCCGCTTTTTCAGGCCCAGTCACTTTGATACTGCATCAGAGGTTGTCAGGCGGCCATAGGCTTGTGCTCTCCGGGCACAAGTCAAGTCTTGCTCTGGCCCAAGGCCCCTGTCTGTCCTCACTCATGCGCTTGCAAGTGAATACACAAGTGTCGCCCAGCCGCGTTTTGCTTTTGCTATTTTCAGTGAGGCAACCAATGAGAAGCCAGCCTGCAGAGGAAAAAGGAAGTACATGTGCTTCCTGAAGGCACAACGCTCACCACCACTGACTCACCACAGTGGAGAAGCAAAAGCTAAAGACCTGCGTTAGAGCCTCATTATCAGCCAGCAAGTTTGTGCAAGCAGACTCACCAGCAAGCCAACCTACCTTAGCCTAAGTGCCAGTCTGTTTATGCTATCATGCCAACTCCTTGTTACTTATTGTCATGTTTGGCTTGACAATGAAACCAATCAAGTTGGCAAGAGCACCAATAGATCTAGGACCAGGCTAAACCTACCCATCTTTACTTTTCATTGCTAGCTAGAGTTGTTCTTATATTACTATATTTCTATTCTCATCTTGGCTGTTGTCAACATTCCTTTGTGAAATGAGATTAACCTCTTCTTTCAGGACGAAGTGTGACGAGTAAATACACTTTCTACATCATTGGAAGTTTTGGAATGCTGTATTTGGCCATTTGAGTCCATTCAAAAATGTTTATGACTTAAAGGTCCAATGCAACCGTTTTTATCTCCATAGCAACTAATTCCTGGGCTACAATAAAGTACCTTACTGTGATTGTTTTCAATTAAAGTGGTCAAAAATAAACCAACATTTGCTTCTTAGCAAAGAGCTATTTCTCAAGCAAGAATTTAGCTTGGGCTGTCTGGGAGTGGTCTGAGCTGTTATTGGCAGAGAGGTTTGGAAGAGAGGTTTCTTACAGGTCCATTAACTAATTTACCACCAGGAAGACCAAAACACCATCCCACAAAAACAGGCTGAAATTTCAGATGGTTTTTTCAAACAGCTCTTCCACTAAAAGGGCATTATTGTCATTTAGAAAATGACAATTTCACAGCATTATTCCAACCTCATAGTTTTGAAATTATTTAAAAACATAGGCAAATCTCGTTTTTGACCGCACTGGGCCTTTTAATGTGTTACTTGAATTAATGTGTAAGACCCAGTGTCAAGGATGTATCTAACATGCTGACCAAACCGCGCTTGTGCGGTCAAAAAGCATTAAACATTTTATGGCAATTTAGCTAGCTAACTTTCTGTTGCTAGCTTATTTGTCCTGGGATATAAACATTGGGTTGATATTTTACCTGAAATGCTGAATGTCCTCTTTACCTGAAAGGTCCTCTACCAAATTTGTTTCTCCTCATCTCTCCTCCTTCCTTCAGGCTTCTTTTTTTCTTCTTGAGACTTCATATGGAGGTTGGAAACCAACATTACACCATTACTACAACCGACCGGAGTGTGGACCTCAGTTCATCTTTCAATCACCCGCATAGGTATATGCTCCTAAAATCCAATGAGGAGATTTGAGAGGCAGGACTTGCAGTGCAGCGCGTTGAGCATCACAAATAGAACCACGTTCTATTTTAGCGCCCGGCTACGCAGTTGCTCGTTAACGCGCGCAAAGATTGAATGCCTTTTATGCCTTTTACTTGATGTGCTCTTTTCAAATGGCACAGTTCAATTAAAAAAATAAACATGACATGCCCCTCAGAGGAATTTAAATTAAATAATTATATATTTATAGCCATCTGAGGAATCTTATCTCACCAAGACCATGTTGAAATGACTACTGCTATGCTACTCTTTCAAAACGGCTACATTTTCCGTTTACTGAATGGTTCACCAATCGTTCTCCACTTTGTCTGTCTTGGAACATTACTGTGCTGTGCCAGTATACTGTACACATGTAAACAAAAAAAAAAAAAAAAAATAATAAATACAACCACGGAAAGTACTGATGAACTAATGCTTGGGTATTTTGACTGTCTTTGTAAAAAAAAAAAATGTATGTGAATTACTTTCTAATAACAGGTTGGATGTGTCCCAAATGGCCCCTTATTCCCTTTATAGAGCACTATGAGTTATGGGCCCTGGTCAAAAGTAGTGCACTAAATAAGGAATAGTGTGCCATTTGGGACATGCATAGAGTTCATGACTGCTCTGTTTAAAGGATATTGCTAATGAATGTCCATGAGAGTACAGACTTGACTGATGAAGCCGCTTCATTTTCTTTTCTCACACCAGTTCTGCTTGCGTGATTTTGCACCCTCCCGCTTGCTTTGAATTTTGTGGTAACCTTTCTTTCCGTTTACATGTATATGTCCTTTGTATGTTGTCATGCCAGTGGTTATACATTTCAGGTGAGGTGTCGAATCAGATGAAAAAGAAAATTGATCTCAGTAAATGTTGTTGGATAGATTTGAAGAGCATGTCAAACAGTTTAGCTCTTAACCAGTTGTACAGCGCGCATTGATCCCTGCTATGTTTGTAAATTGTTTTAAAAAACAACTATTTCTAATAAAATTTCCAAAAGTTCATACCAGAATCGGAATTTGCAGTGAAAATGTTTGTAAGATTCATAGTCAGAAAACTATACACTATATAGACTGAAGTCTGTTCAAAACAATGTCTTTGGGCTTACCACTGAAATCAGCCTGGTCTCAAAGACGTAACATAGTAAATGTAAATTGGAGACTCAAATTATTATCATATTCATATAATTAAACTCGGCAAAAAAACAAATGTCCTCTCACTGTCAACTGCATTTATTTTCAGCAAACTTAATGTGTAAATATTTGTATGAACATAAGCTTCAACAACTGAGACAAACTGAACAAGTTCCACAGACATGTGACTAACAAATTGAATAATGTGTCCTTGAACAAAGGGGGGGGGGGGGGGGGGGGTCAAAATCAAATCAAAGGTAACAGTCAGTATCTTGGTGTCGCCACCAGCTGCATTAAGTACTGCAGTGCATCTCCTCCTCATGGACTGCACCAGATTTGCCCGTTTTTGCTGTGAGATGTTACCCCATTCTTCCACCAAGGCAGCTGCAAGTTCCTGGACATTTCTGGGGGGGATGGCCCTAGCCCTCACCCTCCGATTCAACAGGTCCCAGATGTGCTCAATGGGATTGAAATCCGGGCTCTTCGCTGGCCATGGCAGAACACTGATGTTCCTGTCCTGCAGGAAATAACGCACAGAACGAGCAGTATGGCTGGTGGCATTGTCAGGCTGGAGGGTCATGTCAGGATGAGCCTGCAGGAAGGGTACCACATGCGGGAGAAGGTCTTCACTGAAACGCACAGTGTTGAGATTGCCTGCAATGACAACAAGCTCAGTCCGATGATGCTGTGACACACCGCCCCAGACCATGATGGACCCTCCACCTCCAAATCGATCCCGCTCCAGAGTACAGGCCTCGGTGTAACTCTCATTCCTTTGACGATAAACGTGAATCTGACCATCACCCCTGATGAGACAAACCGCAACTTGTCAGTGAAGAGCACTTTTTGCCAGTCTTGTCTGGTCCAGTGACAATGGGTTTGTGCCCATAGGTAACGTTGTTGCCGGTGAGGAGTCAACAAGCCCTCAGACCAGCCTCTCTCGGCCTATTCCGGACAGTCTGAGCACTGAGGGAGGGATTGTGCGTTCCTGTAACTCAGTCAGTTGTTGCCATCCTGTACCTGTCCCGCAGGTGTGATGTTCGGATGTACCGATCTTGTGCAGGTGTTGTTACACGTGGTCTGCCACTGCGAGGACAATCAGCTGTCTGCGCTGTCTTAGGCGTCTCTCGGTACGGACATCACAATTCATTGCTCTGGCCACATCTGCAGTCCTCATGCCTCCTTGCAGCATGTCTAAGGCACGTTCACGCAGATGAGCAGGGACCCTGGGCATCTTTCTTTTGGTGTTTTTCAGTCAGTAGAAAGGCCTCTTTTAGTGTCATAACTGTGACATTAATTGACTACCGTCTGTAAGCTGTTAGTGTCTTAATGACCGTTCCACTGGTGCGTGTTCATTGATTGTCTGGTTCATTGAACAAGCATGGGAAACAGTGTTTAAACCCTTTACAATGAAGATCTGTTGAAGTTATTTGGATTTGTACAAATTATATTTGAAAGACAGGGTCCTGAAAAAGGGACATTTCTTTTATATGTATTGCAAATTCATAACATATTGTACAAATTGCAATTTGTAACGTATCATACGCAATGGGTGGTGGACATCCACAAACCACACGAAAAGTAACATATCATACCAAATGGAGGGAGACATATATACATGTACTATGTTATGTCTATCCTGAGTCTAGGTTGCAGAAAAAACGAGCACAATAATGAATACAAATACTAACCCACGTCTAATTTATCTTCACCTTTAAATACCTTAACTCTGTCATCACAACATTGTACAACAGACTACTCAACAGAAAACAGAAGGCTGTTACACAAAACTTAAACGTTGCCTAGAGCAAATAACCTAAAAACCTCATGTTCCAACATTACATTTTTTATTTAAACTTTATTTGGACAGAGAGTCATGCTGAGACAAATTCATTATGATAGCCCAGGCATCAGATTGTGATCTATAATCAGCAGGACTCCATATAAGAGAATGATTTACTACCCTTGACATCCCAAGGAATATCAGTCACTTATAGAATTATTTCACTGTCTCTACTGTATATGATCTAAATGACAATAACGGTGTAGTGCTTTTATAGAGCAGCAATGCTGTTTATTAATAACTGGTTTCTGCTCTACAAACTGCCCTCAAGTTTCATTTGTTACTTTTAATCCTTGAATTTCTCATTTCTCTTATTAAAGTATTTTGCATTTCTCTGAAAGAGTGCAGTACACCATTCTCTCTCTGTTTCAGGACACTGCAAAGTGGATGGGTTGGTACTGTAAACAGAGGACTTGGAATGAAACCTTTGAAACAATGGTGTTTTCCCTTACTGTTGTGTTTTTGTAAAGCCAATCTGTGAACATCTCCTACGTGTTCGCTTCTCTCAGAGTGTATGTCCAACGCATAGATGAGGGTTTCACGTTATATGGCAAATGATTTTACTGCTACTGTACATTTAGGAGTGCCTAAAATGCTTAGTACATGAAGATTGCACCCGTCAGATAGGACCTATCAAAACTTAGAAGTTGAACAACTGGAGGTGGGTGTATATTTAATATTTTATTAGCAGCATTGCAACATCTCCTGAAGTTCATCCTGTTTGGTCGAAGTGGAAATTTCCACCTCAGGACAAGGCGCAATCGGTAATGAAGTAATACACTGGTCTAATCCTGAAGCCTCTCCCTTCGCGAATAGTTCAACACTGACATCTTGTGGACAGAGGGTATTACTACATTTAGAAAACTAAACATGTATAAAGTACTTTTTACATCCGCAGATGTCACAAAGTGCTTACACAGAAACCAAGCCGAAAACAGCAAGCAACGCAGATGTAGAAGCACGGTGGCTTGGTAAAACTCACTAGAAAGGCAGGAACCTATGAAGAAACCCAGAGAGGTGCCATGGGCTCCCAGGTGTCGCAGCGGTCTAAGGCACTGCAACTCAGTGCTAGAGGCTTCACTACAGACCCTGGTTCGATTGCAGGCTGTATCACAACCGGCCGTGATTTGGAGTCCCATAGGACGTCCCAGCGTCGTCCGGGTTTTGGTTTAGCTGGGGTAGGCCGTCATTGTGAATAAGAATTTGTTCTTAACTGATTTTCCTTATTAAATAAAACAGCAGGGTCAAATAATAATAATACTCACAGTGGTTGTAGAGGGTGCAATGGGTTAGCACCTCTGGAGTAAATGTCAGTTGGCTCTTCATAGCCGAGCATGCAGAGGATGAGACAGCAGGTGTGGTAGAGGAGGGGAGAGAGAGAGTCCTCATGGGTGTTGGCTTCGAGTTTGGTCTCCATACTCTTGCTACTGCTGTCGTGTTCTAAAGTATATCTGATGTAAAGCCAAATCTGATCTGTCAATTAACCCCAGGAATCTGTAAACCTTTTGTGAGAATTTGACATGTCTTAGACATGTCTTTGTTTGGAATGGCGTGAACATGTCTGTCCTGTCCGTCTGCCTGTTTGTCCTGTCCGTAAGTCTGTCTGGCATTAACAGATAAGGTCATGTCATAGGCCTCCAGCCTGGCAGCAGGCCTCTTACAGTAGGCTAGAGGTTCATTTCCACTAAGGATTTACCCCAGCGTTTACCCAAAAGGCTAAGGATTTTCTGTTTCCATCTACCCGTGTCTCACTGTGCCATGGCTCCGGCGACCTGCCCTGACTTGCCAAGGCGCTGGGTACTTTTACGCTAGCCTTTACATAACAATGGCTAACTGTGAACTTTAACACCTCACAAAGCAACAGTCTTGACTGATACAAAGGTTGTTGATTTTGCTCGCCACAAGTCTTTAGTGTTACACTCCTGATGGAAACACAATAACAGTAGCGTACATTAACATGAAACACTGGTGACACCCTGGTGTGGGGGTAAGTCTAGATGGAAAAGCACCATAGGTGTATGTTTTGTGGCTTACAGTATGACAGATCCCATTCGTCACAGTCTCTTGCTCTCTCTAGAGCCCATTGCACAGTCAAAGCCATGTCTAGCCATGTCACATTGATCTTGATAACTGCCTGTCTGAACTCATTACACCACTGTACACACACATTCTCGCTGTCTTGCACTGAGCTAATTTGTAACCACTAACTTGATCTGGAACCTTTTCAAGCTACAACTGTGTTGCCTCTGTCATTGTGACAGCAGGAGCACCCATTTTATGTGCCATCATATTTGCCATAGTAGAGCGTCATTTACATTTTTGTTATAACTGATAAAAACAAAGATTGTTTATTATATTGACAAGATGGTCAAGTGACCATTGTAACAATGAAAATACATGCTCTCAAATATGGAATGCAGGCAGGAGGAGGCGAGATCAGGTGGGACTATTGTAGTCAATGAGAGGGCAGATATGTGTGTGACTAACAGGCCCTAGTGATCGATATAGGACTCATCTTTGTATCTTATGTAATCCGTTATGTTACCAGCAAAAATCTCTGTTTTCTTAATGACATTCAAATCAGCATTGAAAAAAGACGTCAATTTAAGTTTGTTCCGCCTGAGCGAGTCTGACCACAAGTCAGAGACCACTATGATGACAGACCAAATGTGTTTGATGGATCGCGGGAATTGAGCAGAATTAGGCTTTTGTAGGCTACAGTCCAACATATATATATTCAATGGTGCGACTACTGTCGGCATTCAAAGATTATCCAACTGAAATAAACGCCTGGAGGTAAGGACGACAGCAGTGTATGGTGTAGTCTACGGCGATACGGATAGCACTTATTATTGATATCTACATAGCACATGGATGTGAATCGCACTGCTGCTCTCTCATTTAGTTTTTTGCGCCTTACGGCTTGTGGTTGTTGTGGATGGCTGTGCACAAATCTAAATGTGATTTTGAACCCAATAATGGTTGAATTCAAGACATTTAAGCTGCCTATCAATCATTGTTTTTGAAACCAGTGGACAGCCAGTGAAAATGCACCCTTGCAACAGCTGCATAGTTCGGCTCCAAGGCTATGGAAGTGGGGCTTTTATTGCTCTATCTGATTAATAAAAAATAAAAAAAACTAATAGGCCTAATGGACACATGCTCAAACTTGCACACTTTTCAAATTAAATAAAACTACCGATTGCCCCTTTTAATCTGTAGTTTATACATTCATTTCTGGACTTATATATAATATATTGATTCTTGAAGAATATAACTTATGAATGCTTCATGAGGTTAGTTCAACTGTAGCACTCCACGAGAACCCACAATATAAGCTTGTTTTACTCCAATGTTTGTAAACATTGTAAATGTAAACAAACACTGTATAGCCTCATACCATGGTTAAAACAATATGTTTTATGTCATGGATGGTCAGTGCTCGCATCCTTAGCTCTGCCGATTAATCTGAGTGGAAACATTTCTCAAGGCCCATCCCTCAGCTTTTCTTTTTTACCAAAACAGAGGCAGGGCAACCGTTTTGTTATTGTTTCATCTGTAGATTTGCCCTTTAAACAGATGCATATTATCAAGATATCAAAGTGTCACCAACAAAAATGTAAGCAATAGGCCTATAGAAAATACAGCATATGGCATTTATTTTTCAGTAGTGCTCAAAGCATGCCCTTCCTTGAGCGCAGCATTTATTTTTTAACTCAAATTAATGAGCCCAATCAGTCCTCCATGACAACAAAATCATGTTCAAGTAAAACAACACCTCCACTCAGCTGATCCTCAACACTGGGGCCCCACAAGGGTGCGTGCTCAGCCCCCTCCTGTACTCCCTGTTCACCCATGACTGTGTGGCCAAGCACGCCTCCAAATCAAATCAAATCAAATGTATTTGTCACATACACATGGTTAGCAGATGTTAATGCGAGTGTAGCGAAATGCTTGTGGCATTTCTTCAAGTTCCTCAGCGTACACAACACTGACAAACTGAAATGGTCCACCCACACAGACAGAGTGATGAAGAAGGCGCAATAGTGCCTCTTCAACCTCAGGAGGCTGAAGAAATTTGGCTTGGCATTATCACCGCCTGGTACGGCAACTGCTCTGCCCGCAACCGCAGGGCTCTCCAGATGGTGGTGCCGTCTGCCCAACGCATCACCGGGGGCAAACTACCTGCCCTCCACGACACCTACAGCCTCCGATGTCACAGGAAGGCCAAAAAGATAATCAAGGACAACAACCACCCGAGCCACTGCCTGTTCACCCCGCTATCATCTTGAAGGCGAGGTCAGTACAGGTGTATCAAAGCTGGGACTGAGAGACTGAAAAACAGCTTCTATCTCAAGGCCAACAGACTGTTAAATAGCCATCACTGGCACATAGAGGCTGCTGCCTATATACATAGACTTGAAATCACTGGACACTTTAATAAATGGAACACTATTCATTTTAATAATGTTTACATAGCTTGCATTACTCATCTCATGTATATACTGTATTCTATACTATTTTATCTTAGTCTATGCCGCTCTGACATTGCTCGTCCATACATTTATATATTCTTAATTCATCATTCCTTTACTTTGGGTGTATTGGGTAAGTGTTGTGAAATTGTTAGATTTTACTGCACTGTCGGAGTTAGAAGCACAAGCATTTCGTTACACCCCCAATAACATCTGCTAAACGTGTATATGACCAATAACATTTGATTTGGCTAATCTATACTTCCATATTTACAAGTCCTATTCTTGAAGATTAAGGGGTATTACATTTATTGGAATGACTGGAATTCTGATAAACTTTGGTTTTTAATGTAAAGATATAATTTAATCATATTATTATACGTAGTAGAAAGCAATGGGTTAGAAGAAGCCTTCATAACCAACCCATAAAGTAAAAGTTAACATCCATATATGGCCAGCTATGTAAACTTTAACATGGATTACTCCTGCAGTTGATGTCATTCAATTGGTAACATTCATTTTTGTCTTCTTCTAATGCCTTTTAAGGGGACAGTAATCTAAAAGTAACTGAATGTAATCAGATTATGTTACTGAGTTTGGCTAGTCAAAAAGTTACATTACTGATTACAATGTTGGACATGTAACTAGCAACTGTAATGGATTACATTTAGAAAGTAAGTAACTTACCCAACCCTGCTCCCAATTTATAGGAAACCATACCCAGTTGACTACTTGGTGGAAGCCCTCAATGGCAATATCCATGCTACAACAGGCTTTAGCCATGATGAGACCTTTTTCTCTATAAAATCCAGCACAACTCCAATATTTTCAAAGTTGTCGAAATGTCACGTGCGTCCACTTACATCAGTGCATTCGTGAAAACCTAACCATTATGAAAATTAGATTAGATCAAATAAATCTCAAGTAGCAAATTAACAATTCAAATGTTTTGTTTGCCAATTGCTACACTCCCTCATTGACCTCGATACAACAATTCTTATTCATTGACCTCGATTCAAAAACGCTTATTTTCGTGGACAGATTTTGAGAATAGTAAAACCTCTCGGTTCACTTCTTACCCTCTGTTAAAACGACGACGTCTCGGACGTCAAGGGGCGTATTCATTACGGAAACCGTTTACCGTTTTTACAACCAAACGGAAGCACACAGAGAAAAACTAAAGTTTCTATCGGACAGATTCAGGTAGCTAACTCCCCATTTAATTTCGTTTGCTTCCGTTTAAGAAACGTTTTGCAACAGAATTGGTGTAATGAATACGGCCCTGGCAAGGTGTTTATTATGCCGATTCTGTTGCAAATCGTTTTGCAACTGTTTGGACTAATGATTATACCCCTGGCACGTCTGATTTAAATAACAGTCAATAGCGTGGTTAATGCGTGAGCTTGGCAGGCTGTGGAAACTAAGAGGAAGGCTGGCTGCAACGGTTTACAGTGTAAAATCTGTCATTTTTCTCTGCTGAGTCTAGTCATTATCTCGTTGACTGTGCGAGGATTTATCAATGACAGTGCATTTACGTGCTGTTCGCAGTGGCGGTTTCACTCTTGGTGCTCTGATCCTCCTCCCCTCTTCAGTATCAATTTGAACCGACTAATATCATTCTTCGAAGAGAGCAATATTGGAAAGATGGGAAGCACGAGCTCTTGCTGTGTGTCTTCGAGCCCGAAGCTCCGGAGAAATGCCCATTCGAGGCTGGAGTCGCACAACCCGGAGCCGGAGTTGAGTAGGGAGGATACGGGCTGCAACCTGCAGCATATCAGCGACCGAGAGAATGTCGACGGTGAAGTATTTTGGGCAGCCCATATCTTAATAATAGCCTAATGTATAATAATATTAGCCTAAAGTTAAATGTGCCTGTGTGCTGCCAAGTATCCTATAGCGGTGTTTTGATAAATAACACGACTTAACCATTTTGAAGTTCACACTGAATTTTATTGCATTGGTTTGCCAAGTAGCCTATAGCGGTAACATTTATTGGCAACATTGCTTAATTTGCTTTTAACAATTATAGGCCGACATTGGATTTATTTTAAGTATTGTTTATTTCCTTTGAGACTCTATCCAAATGCCATGCAGAAATCATTATTAAGCATATTCCACTTAGCTAGGGTTTCTGTCCTCCCTCCCTGGCAGTGGATCTGTGTTATTGACTTATAATGCTTCTAATATGACTGTTTATCTGAATGTGTGCTGTTATTACTGTACGTGGGGTTAGGCAACATGGCAATCCAGTCTGCCTCTTAGTCCCATGTGACATGTTGAAATATGGGATTGTGTCCCAAATAGCACCCTATTCCCAATAAAGATCACTGCTTTTAACCAGAGCCTTATTGGTCCTGGTCAAAAGTAGTGCAATAAATAAGGAATAGGGTGCCATTTGGGACGCCACCATGGTGCAACAGAGCAGACCGCATCCTCTTCATAAAGAAAGACGCCTTTGTGCTTCTCTTTGTTTTCAATTTCAGCATGAAAGACACCAATGGTGACATGGTATAGCACTCTGCCACACATGCTAACATGCATTACAATTGATCCATTCAAAGTGTCTACTAAATGGGTATAGCCTATTCAAGCTGAATGTCTCATGTAGAGATGCAACTCTCTGATATTGAGTGGTCTGCTTTGCAACATGCATGTCTGAATATCCATGATTGGCAAACTCTGTACATTTTACATCAACCACTTTTGGTGTTTTCCCCATTTCTCATCAGTATTTCTTGTGGATATGTCCGTTGACTGAAAAAGGGTCTGGTACTCATTTTGGTTGCCCGGTACTGTATATATTTAGGTGACATTATTCCACAATATTTTAAAGCCAATATTCTATGAGTTGCTGGTTCTAAAGCAGTAGAAAATTTCAGGTGCAGGTACCAGTGTGTACCAGCCTAATTCAAACACTGGGTATGTCCAAGCCACTAGAACCTACAGTGGTGGATAGAGGCCGTGACTGTCTGTACAATACAGGCTCAGTGTCTCATTCTACCTTGGCTCTCCTCTTCAAGTTACTTCTGAGTGCTGGAATGGGACAACATAATCAGGTAGTGTGGGTTCAATATGCCCAGCATGTTTTTCTCAGGCAGCCTTGCATGTCTCTGGAAACATTACCAATAACTAGAGGTCGACCGATTTATGATTTTTCAACACCGATATCGATTATTGGAGGACTAAAAAAAATGCAGATTATTTTTTATTTATATATATTTGTAATAATGACAATTACAACAATACTGAATGAACACTTATTTTAACTTAATATAATACATCAAAAAATCAATTTAGTCTCAAATAAATAATTAAATGTTCAATTTGGTTTAAATAATGCAAAAACAAAGTGTTGGAGAAGAAGGTAAAAGTGCAATATGTGCCATGTAAAAAAAGCTAAGGTTTAAGTTCCTTGCTCAGAACACATGAAAGCTGGTGGTTCCTTTTAACATGAGTTTTCAATATTCCCAGGTAATAAGTTTTAGGTTGTAGTTATTATAGGACTATTTCTCTCTATAACATTTGTATTTCATATACCTTTGACTATTGGATGTTCTACTAGGCACTTTAGTATTGCCAGCCTAATCTCAGGAGTTGATAGGCTTGATGTCATAAACAGCGCAATGCTTGAAGCACGGCAAAGAGCTGCTGGCAAATACAGGAAAGTGCTGTTTGAATGAATGCTTACGAGCCTGCTGCTGACTGAGCAGTGGTAGGCAGACTGCTCTATCAAATCATAAACTTAATTATAATAAACACACATAAATATGAGCCTTAGGCCATTTAATATGGTCAAATCCGGAAATTATCATTTCAAAAACATTCATTCTTTCAGTGAAATAGGAACCGTTCCGTATTTTATCTCATGGGTGGCATCCCTAAGTCTAAATATTGCTGTTAAATTGCACAACCATCAATGTTATGTCATAATTATGTACAGTTCTGGCAAATTAATTACGGTCTTTGTTAGGAAGAAATGATCTTCACACAGTTCGCAATGAGCCAGGCGGCCAAAACTGCCGCATATACCCTGACTCTGCTTGCACAGAACGCAGGGGTTAAAATAAATGTATGTTAGCAGGCAATATTAACTAAATATGCAGGTTTTAAAAAATATACTTGTGTATTGATTTTAAGAAAGGCATTGATGTTTATGGTTATGTACACATTGGTGCAACGACAGTGCTTTTTTTCGCGAATGCGAAATTAACAGGCTCCGCATCGATTATATGCAACGCAGGACAAGCTACGCAGTCTCCTCGTGGAGTGCAATGTAATCGACCATAATCTGTCCAAAAATACAGATTACTGATTGTTATGAATTGGCCATTCTGATTAATTGGTCGACCTCTACCAATAACCCCTCTGCATTTGACATTTAAGTGGAAGACTGGCGCATCTCTCCTACAAGTACAGTACCAGTCAAGGTTTGGGGTTTTTCTTTATTTTTTTTACTGTTTTCTATATTATAGAATAATAGGGAAGTCCTCAACTATGAAATAACACATGGAATCATGTAAGCATAAAACGTGTTTAAAAAATATATATATATATTGGAGATTCTTCAAAGTAGACACCCTTTGCCTTGACAGCTTTGCACCCTCTTGGCATTCTCTCTACCAGCTTCACCTGGAATGCTTTCCCAACAGTCTTGAAGGAGTTCCCCCATTTGCGGAGCACTTGTTGACTGCTTTTCCTTCACTCTGCAGTCCAACTCATCCCAAACCATCTCTTTTGTGTTGTGGTTTGTTGATTGTGGAGGCCAGGTCATCTGACGCAGCACTCCATCCATCACTCTCCTTCTAGGTCAAATAACTCTTACACAGCCTGGAGGTATGTTGGGTCATTGTCCTGTTGAAAAACAAATGATAGTCCCACCAGATGGGTTGGTGTATCGCTGTAGAATGCTGTGGTAGCCATGCTGCTTAACTCTGCCTTGAATTCTAAATGCATTACCGACAGTGTCACCAGCGAAGCACCATTACACCACCTCCTCCATGCTTCACGGTGGAAACCACACGCGCGGAGATCATATGTTCACCTACTCTGCGTCTCACAAAGACACAGCGGTTGGAACCAAAAATCTCAAATTTGGACTCATCAGACCAAAGGACAGATTTCCACCAGTCTGTCCATTGCTCGTGTTTCTTGGCCCAAGCAAGTCTCTTCTTATTGGTGTCCTTTTAGTAGTGTCTTCTTTGTAGCAATTCTACATGAAGGCCTGATTCACTGTCTCTTCTGAACAGTTGATGTTGAGAAATCTTACTTGAGCTCTGTGACGTGTTTATTTGGGCTGCAATTTCTGAGGCTGGTAACTCTAATGAGCTTATCCTCTGCAGCAGGGTCTGGGTCTTCCTTTCCTGTGGCGGTCCTCAGGAGAGCCAGTTTCATCATAGCGCTTGATGGGTTTTTGCGGCTGCACTTGAAGAAACTATCAAAGTTATTGAGATTGTCCACTTTGACTGACCTTCATGTCTTAAAGTAATGATCGACTGTCATTTATCTTTGCTTATTTAAGCTGTTCTTGCCATAATATGGACTTGGTCTTTTACCAAATAGGGCCATCTTCTGTATACCACCCCTACCGTGTCACAGCACAACTGATTGGCTCAAACACATTAAGATGGAAAGAAATTCCACAAATTAACTTTTTAGCAAGGCACACCTGTTAATTGAAATGCATTCCAGGTAACTACCTCATGAAGCTGGTTGAGAGAATGCCAAGAGTGTGCAAAGCTGTCATCAAGGCAAAGGGTGGCTACCTTGACGAATTTCAAATATATTCTGATTTGTTTAACACTTTTTTGCTTACATGATTCCATACATGTTATTTCGTAGTTTTGACCTCTTCACTATTTTACAATGTAGAAAATAGTCAAAATAAAGAAAAACCCTTGAATGAGTAGGTATGTTCAAACTTTTGACTGGTACTGTATGTATAGGGAGGGAGGTTAAAGAAGAGTGAGAGTACTGGGGACTGCTCATAGTGTGATTGGAAAGGAGCGTGTAGGTGGATGAGTTGGGTGTTGTTCAAATGCCAGCCGTAAGGCCCTGGTCAAAAGTAGTGCACTATGAATGGAATATGGATCCATTTGGGACAGAGGATGTGAGGTCAGACAGTATGAAGATGGGCTGCTGAATGTTAAACTTCTTGTCTGTCGCTGTCCTACCACAGCAGCAGGCCTGAAGAGGTAGCTAGGTAATGACAAATCACTGCTGAGAGAGAGAAACTGATGCCTCTATGTTGACTCTTATGAGAACTATACGTCTATCACCATTACGATACTCTTGTCAAAATAGTTCTGAATCACATAAACAAACTACAACTTTAGAACCATCTATATAAGCAGTATAAATTGTTTAGAAGGCTTCACTAAGCATTGAAAGTTGCAGTTTATTTAAAGTGGGATCTAGTTCTGTTTGAGAAGCCTCGAGTCTGACCCAGCCAGCCTGAGTTATGTTATTTCACAATCCATTTAGGGCTTTGTGGCCCTGTCCTAACGTTATTCTCCATCTTGTGTTCTTAAGCAGAGATCATCATGGCATAACATCAAGTCTCATGCTTGCCCTGTATGAACTGATGTCTTGGGGAAAGGGAGATACCTAGACAGTTGTACAACTGAATGCATTGATCTGAAATGTCTTCCACATTTTAACCCGGCCGCTATGAATCAGAGAAGTGCGGGGGGCTGCCTTAATCAACATCCACGTCTTCGGCGCTCAGGGAACAGTGGGTTAACTGCCTTGCTCAGGGGCAGAACGACAGATTTTTACCTTGCCAGCATGGGGATTAGATCCAGCGACCTGACGGTTGCTGACCGAACGCACCTACCCAGCCAGGCTACCTGCCGCCCCTTGGCTGATACTCAGTCGACTTCAGGTTGGACATGCCAGGCAGGCTGCTTTTGAAGAAATTTAGAGCAAGGCTTACTTTGGGCAGAGATGGCTCCTATGTGGCTCTGCCTCTCACAGGTTTGAGACCCAAATGGCACCTTATTCCCTTTACAGTAGTGATACGGTGGGGGGGACCGTTAGTTGCATATCGGGATATTAGTTCTGACTTTTTCCACATGTTTTACAGCCTACATTAAAATAGTTTTTTTTGTCACTGGCCTACACACAATACTCTATAATGTCAAAGTGGAATTTTGTTTATTTTTATACTAATGGTGACTTTAAATCTGTTAGAGTTTAATGACTTTGATAAGAGAACTGAGGATGGATCGAGTACGTTGTAGTTACTCCACAATACTAACCTAATTTGACAGTGTGAAAATGAAGCCTGTAAACAATATATTCCAGAACACACATCCTGTTTGCAACAAGGCACTGAAATAATACTGCAAAAAATGTGGCAAAGCAATTCACCTTCTGTCCTGAACACTGTGTTAAGTTTGGGACAAATTCTTAAGCGTAGTGGTGGCTGCATCATGTTATGGGTATGCTTGTAATCTTTTAAGGACTGTGGAGTTTTTCAGGATTGAAAAAGAAACTGAATGGAGCTAAGCATAGAAAAAAATCCTAGAGGAACACCTGCTTTCCAACCGACACTGGGAGATTAATTCACCTTTCAGCAGAACAATGACCTAAAACACAAGGCCAAATCTACACTGGAGTTGCTTACCAAGATAACAGTGAATGTTCCTGAGTGGCCTAGTTAGTTTTTAGTTAAATCTGCTTGAATCTCTATGGCAAGACTTAAATGTTTGTCTAGCAATGATCAACAACCAATTTGCCAGAGCTTGATGAAATCTGAAAAGAATAATGGGCAAATATTGTCCATTCCAGGTGTGCAAAGCTGTTAATCACTCACAGCAGTGATTATAACATGTTTTGATTCAGGGTGTATTTCATTTTCAATAAATTCCTAAACATGTTTTGACTTTGTCATTATGTGCTATTGTGTGTAATTTGGGTATTTTATTAGGATCCCCATTTAGCTTTTGGGAAAGCATCAGCTACTCTTCCTGTGGTCCACACAACATGAAACATGACATATTAAAGAACATTAATAGATGAGGACCGGACAAAAATATAAACGCAACATGTAAAGTGTTGGTCCCATGTTTCATGAGCTAAAATAGAAGATCCCAGAAATGTTCCATACACACACAGCTTATTTCTCTAAAATATTGTGCACACGTGTTTACATCCCCTATTAGTGAACATTTCTCCTTTTGTCAAGATAATCCATCCACCTGACAGGTGAGACGTATCAAGAAGCAGATTTAAACAGCATGATCATTTAATGGGTGAACCTTGTGCTGGGGACCACAAAAGGCCACTCTAAAATGTGCAGTTTTGTCACAACACAATGCCACACATGTCATGTTTTGAGGGAGTGTGCAATTGGCATGCTGACTGCAGGGAAGTCCACCAGAGCTGTTGCTGGAAAATTTTATCTTAATTTCTCTACCATAAGCCACCTCCAATGTCAGTTTAGAGAATTTGGCAGTACGTCCAAACGGCCTCAACCGCAGACCACGTGTAACCACGCCAGCCCAGGACCTCCATTTTGTTTTTTTACTGTTGGATCATCTGAGACCAGCCACCTGGACAGCTGATGAAACTGGGATTGCACAACAAAGAATTTCTGCACAAACTGTCAGAAACCGTCTCAGGGAAGCTTATCTGTGTGCTCATCGTCCTTACCAGGGTCTTAACGTGACTTCAGTTCGGTGTCATAATCTACTTCAGTGGGCAAATGCACACCTTCGATGGCACTGGGACGCTGGAGAAGTTTGCCCTTCACGGTTGAATCCCGGTTTCAGCTGTCCCGGGCAGTTTGCAGACATCATGCATGACATCGTGTGGGCAGGTGGTTTTCTGAACAGAGTGCCCCATGGTTGGGTTATGGCATGTATAAGCTACACACAATGAACACAATTGCTATTTATTGGTGTCCATTTTGAATGCACAGAGATACTGTGACGAGATCCTGAGGCCCATTGTCGTGACTTTCATCCACTGCAATCACTTCATGTTTCAGCATAATGCACGAGGCAAATGTTGGTCATTCCAGATACTGACTGGTCTTCTGATCCACCCCCCTATCTGTGACCAACCAATGCATATCTGCATACCCAGTAATGTGAAATCCATAGAGTAGTGCCTATTGAATTTTATTTCAATTTACTTATTTCCTTTTAAGGACTCAGTAAAATCTTTTGACATAGTTGCGTTTTACATTTTTTGTTCAGTGTACATCAACTTAAAAACGGCACCGGTGGGTGAGACATGTTTAATCCATTTTGAATTCAGGCTGTAACACGAGGGGTATGAATACTTTTTTGAAGGCACTGTACCTGCACCAAAACTCCAGTATTTTTCCTTCACAGCTTGTTCTCCTTTTTAAAGCTGCAAAATGTAACTTTTTTGGGCGACCAACCAAATTCACATAGAATGACATATCTAACATTTCTAAGAAGCTGTAGATATGTTCTCTGTGCACTATTTCTATGCATCCCATTAAGTTGGTGCCTAATTTTACTTTTGGTTTTGTACACCAGCTGAAAATGCAATGTCATTGGTTATCTATATGGTACAATAATTCACTACACAATACATTTCTTGTTTTGTCACAACCAGAAATTAGTCAAGCCTTTAGAAAACAACAGGAAATGGTGGAGCGATTTCTGCGTATCGCATATTTTAATAGGGAGCCAATTTTGTTTTCAGCTTTTTACTGATCAAAATCTTGTTCCTCTGCAGCAGGCATGGTGAGCAATATATTTGGAACATCAAATCGCAATACATATGACATTGTGATAATCGCAGTACATGTCTCCTCATTACCTGAGTAAAGAAGAATACCAAGTGTTGAATACCAAAAAGTCTGTCCTATATTCCAGGAAACATCCTTGACTAAATTAAATGTCTTTCTGTAGTTAAAATTTGAGAGGGCGGGAGAGGTCTCACGCAAAGCTTACTGTGTTCCTGAATCTTACCTTAGTTCATTCTGCAGACCAGGGTGCAAGGCAGCATCCACTGATGTTCTTATTTCGGTTTATGGATGCAGGGAGTCTATCCTCTCTGAGACTCACTGACCAAACATGCTGGGTGCTCATTACGTGGATGTAAATTAGGTTGAGGAATATCATCTTGAATGGGGAAAATAACTTCTGTAGCCTTTTGTGGGCGATCCATAGCTCAAGTCCACCCCTTGCAGTGGCTAGATCCCATTCATGGCACTAATTATTTGGGGCAGAAGGAACACTGCATTGATTATATGGTCAGAAACCGTCGCTCTAAAGAAGAGGTTATGAATCTGCACGAGTTCCTTGCCATATTCTTCTCCCCCATGTGAGTAGCATGTTCATTGTACATGCAGTAGTCAACTGGAAGTAAGATGCAGCAATAATTAGAAACAACGTTCTCCTCAACTGTCTGTTCTCCGGTTGGCGCACCGATTTTAGTGTCTTCAGAAATAATTCATACCCATTTGACTTATTCCACATTTTGTTGTGTTACAGCCTGAATTAAACTAATTACACTGAACAAAAATATAAACACAACATACAATAATTTTACTGAGTTACAGTTCATATAAGGAAATCAGTCAACTGAAATGAATGAATTAGGCCCTAATCTATAGATTTTACATGACTTGGAATACAGATACCTTAAACAAAATGTTTTTAAAGTAGCGCCATGGATCAGAGAACCAATCCAGAAATTGCTGGATATTGGCGGGAACTGGAACACGCTTTTGTACACGACGATCCAGTGCATCCCAAACATTCAATTGGTGAGTATCCAGGCCATAGAAGAACTGAGACATTTAGCTTCCAGGAATTGTGTACAGATCCTTGCGACATGGGGCCTCTACATTATCATTCTGAAACATGAGGTGATGGCGGCGGATTAATGGCAGGACAATAGGCCTCAGGATCTCGTCATGGTATCTCTTTGCATTCAAATTGCAATCGATTAAAATGCAATTGTGTTCATTGTCCGCAGCTTATGCCTGCCCATACCATAACCACTCTGCCACCATGGGGCACTCTGTTCACAACTTTGACATCAGCAAACCGCTCAACCACTCAACGCCATACACACAATCTGCCCAGTTTATTTTTCTTTATTTAACCTTTATTTAACCAGGAAGGGCTCATTGAGATTAAAATCTATTTTTCAAGAGCGCCCTGGCCAAGATGGGCAGCACCAAGTCATTACAAAAAAATGACACAGACAACATGAAAAACTACAAGTAATCTAGTAAAAACCATTGAATTCACAAGAGTATAAAACAGCAAATTTAAAAACATTAACAGGTCAGGGAATCAGCCTCTATCCATCAGTGATTTAAAAACACCAATCGGGACAAGTTCTCCCAGTTTAAAAAGTATTTTGTAAGGTGTTCCAAGACGATGGCGCAGAGTACATATGCCCTTTTACCAAATTCAGTTCGGACATTTGGAACAGTTAGCAGGATAAAGTCCAGTGAACGAAGAGGGTAACCACCACATTTCTGAACAATAAAAATGCACAAATAAAAAGGTAGTAAACCCAAAATGGCTTTGTAAATAAAAGCATACCAGTGACGGAGCCTACCAGTGACTAGAGAAGGCCAGCCAACCCTGGTATACAAAGTGCAGTGGTGCGTAAGGGTTTTGCAGTTTAAAATAAATCTCAAAGTGCCATGGTAAAGGGTGTCAATTGATCTCAAACACTGAGCGGAAGCATTCATATATAAAGGATCCCCATAGTCTATTAAAGGCATAAATGTAGCTGATACTAGCCTCCTTAGGGCTTCAAAAGAAAACCGGCCTTATATAAAAAATAAAATCCCAATTTCAGCTACAATTTTTTTTGTAAGTTGTTGAATATGCAATTTAAAAGAGTCCGTCATCAATTAAAATTCCAAGATATTTATGAGGTTACAACTTCAATCTCCTTGCCCTGACCGGTAGTAATAGGTGAAAGGTTCACAGGTCTATTTTTTACATTAGAAAACCCCATTAGTTTAGTTTTGTCAGTATTCATGATAAGCTTCAATTGACACAAGGTATGTTGAACAGTATAAAAAGCAGTTTGCATGTTCTGGAAAGGTTTTGTAAGAGACGAGGCACAACAGTAAATAACACATCAGCATAAAAATAAAGTTGTGCATTTTTGACATTTTTGTCTTTAATCATTTATAAAAAATAGTGAATAAGAGAGTACCAAGTACAGAGCCTTGGGGCACACCATTAAAGACAGACATAAGCCCATCAAATTGAGTGCACTGAGTTCTATCAGACAGATGGTTAGCAAACCATGCAACTGCATGCTTCGAAAGACCTACACTTGACAATGTCTGCCTTAGTATAGCATGATCAACTGTATCAAAAGCCTTAGAGAGATCGATAAAAAGTGAGAGTGCTGTTTTTTTGTCAATGGCTTCAGTGATATATCATTTAAAACCTTCTTGGCTGCTGTAATTGTGCTATGCTTCTTCCTGAAGCCCGATTGGTACATTGATAAAATAGAGTTAGTAAATAAAAACTATTTTAGCTGTTCACTTACAAGAGTTTCAAGTTTTCACCAGGGGTGACCAGCTTTGAGATTGGCCTATAATTGGCCTATATTTAAAATAGTTGGATCTCCCCCTTTTAAAAGTGGTAGGACAAATGCTGATTTCCAGATCTTTGGAATTTCATTACATTCCAGGGCTAGATTGAACAGAGATACAAGTGGTTCAGCTATGAAATCAGCTGCCAGATTTAAAAAGCAGGGATCCAAAAGATTAGGACCTGCAGGCTTTCTCTGATCTAAGGATTGCAGGGCTTTATGTACCACCTGCACTGAGAATGGATAAAAGTTTGACCAGCGCTCACTGGTTCATCCACACAGGGTGGAACAGAGACCGAGGACACTGAATCAAACAGCCTACCAGATGATACAAAGTGTTCATTGAAACAATTCAGCATTTCAGTTATCATATATAGCAACAGAGTCCTTAAAAACACATGACGGTAATTCATTAACATTACTGTTACCAGACATAGACTTAATAGCCTTCCAAAACGTTCTAGGGTCATTCAGGTTATCAGTGGGAACAGACATAAATATTCAGACTTGGCCTTCCTGAGAAGAAAATAACACTTGTTTCGTAACTGCCTAAAAATAAGCCAATCAGCATCAGAACATGATTTCCTTGCTTTAGCCCAGGCTAGATTACGGTCGTGAATAATACAAGACAGCTCAGAAAACCATGGATTATCCCGCCCTTTAACCCTGAACCTGCGGAATGGAGCATGTTTGTTTACTATTTGGGAAAAACCATCATGAAAGAATTTCCAGGCAGTTTCCACATCAGGGATAAGCTCAATCTTACTCCAGTCAAAATAAAACAAATCATGAAAGAAAGCCTGCTCATTAAAACACTTCAAATTTCTCTTACGAATAAAACATGGGTTTGTCTTTGGAACCTTAGTATTTCTAACAGCAACAACAGCACAATGGTCACTTGAATCATTACAAAAAACACCAACCGCAGAATATTTATGTGGAACATTTGTCAATATCAAATCAATCAGGGTAGATTTATCTGGGCATTTAAGATTTTGGCGAGTGGGTGAGTTTAATAGAATTACAAAACATTTGTAAATCATCAGACACCGGCTTTAACCAACACCAGTTGAGATCACCAATCAAGATCATTTTGCTGTAAAGAAGTTTAAAATGCATCACCGAGAGCAGAGGGGGGTCTGTAACAGCCAATCACAGTTATGGAGAGGCCCTTTGAAACCTCAATATTCAAAGCAAGAAATTCCAACTGTTTACAAATAGTTTCAGACTTTGCCACACTTACAGGGAATTTAGTTTTTACATATATAGCCACACCCCCACCTTTCTTAACCCGATCAGTGCGATAAACAGTGTAACCACTTATACAAATATCCTTATCAAAAACAGACTTGCTGAGCCAGGTTTTAGAAAACACAATTACATCAGCATCTGTTGATTTAGCCCAAATCCTAACCCCATCAATTTTTGACAACAGGCTGCGTACATTTAAATGAAAACTACCAAAACCACATCTTGATTTAAAATCAGAGGGGGTTTGGAGACATTGCATATCAGGGCCAGGGTTAGGTTGCACGTTACCTGATATCAACAAAATAATAACTAAGCACCTCTGTTTAATAACCTTGCACGGCTTCTCTTTTTTAAGAGACCTACTGCAAGTGAATTCTACAAGTGAGTTTCCAGACAATGCAAAACAGTCATTTAAAACCGTTAGACTTTGGTAGTGACACATTCGTACTGTTCACATCATGCCACAAATACATCCGCACTTGGATGAGTGGACCGAGTGGAAAAGAGCGAGTTCCTGCAGACAAAATGTCCAATGGAATGGAGAGCACATTGTCAGATGTATTCACCCAGCGGCAATGTTCGTTTTCTCCAGAGTTCAGTGAAGTCAGTGCACAAAGCAATACCACGAAAACTGTCATTTTCTCTGACAAAAATAATTAAAAAAATTAGAGGCCAACGAAGGTAAGGGGAGAGAGAGACAGCGTGTATGTATGAGTCTGAATGTGAGTGTTTGCGCGTGTGAGTAGATTGGGTGTTGAGGCCGATAGAGAGAACGTTGAGATTGTTGAGCTGCCACTGACAGCCAGGCGAACAGGAGCAGCTTGGACAAGACACTCCGCAGACGAAGGAGAAACTCAGGCCAGCCAGGCGAAGAGCAAAAAGGAGCAGCTTGGACAAGACACTCCGCAGACGAAGGAGAAACTCAGGCCAGCCAGGCGAAGAGCAAAAAGGAGCAGCTTGGACAAGACACTCCGCAGACGAAGGAGGAACTCAGGCCAGCCAGAGAGAGGGTTACTTTGGTAAACTTCAAGTAATGAAGTGCCGAGTTGAGGAGGATCTGTGGTCTTTACACTTGCAAAAATAAAATAGTTTGCACTACACAACAACGAAGTTACGCAACCATAAATAAATAGGTTATTAGTAGGTTAAAATGTACTAGTCACAGACAAACGACTTGACATGCTGCCATCTTGGATTTTAAGTTGTTACCGAGGATAGTGCAGTTGAAACCAGGAGTCAGCCGTGAAGAGCACACTTGTCCAGCATGCCAGTGGCCATCGAAGGTGAGCCTTTGCCCACTGAAGTCAGTTACGACGCCGAACTGCAGTCAGGTCAAGACCCTGGTGAGGATGATCAGCACACAGATGAGCTTCCCTGAGACGGTTTCTGACAGTTTCATCAGCTGTCCAGGTGGCTGGTCTGAGACAATCCTGCAGGGGAAGAAGCTGGATGTGGAGGTCCTGGACTGGTGTGGTTACATGTGGTCTGCGGTTGTGAGGCTGGTTGGACGTACTGCCAAATTATCTTATACGATGTTGGAGGTGGCTTATGGTAGACATTAAATTGTCTGGCAACAGCTCTGGTGGACATTCCTGCAGTCAGCATTCCAATTGCACACCCTCAACTTGATACATCTTTGGCATTGTGTTGTAACAAAATGACACATTTTGATGTCCTTTTTTGTCCCCAGCACAAGGTGCACCTGTGTAATTGTGATGTTTATTCAGCTTCTGTCAGGTGAATGGAATACCTTGGCAAAGGAGAAATGCTAGCTAACTGGGTAGTAAACTAATTTGTGCACAATATTTGAGAGAGAAGCTTTTTGTATGTATGGAACATTTCTGGAATCTTTCAGCTCACGAAACATGGGACCAACATTTTCTATGTTGCGTTTTATATTTTTCGTTCAGTGTAAACAGACACAATACCCCACGTGTGTTGCAAATTTCTTAAATGAAATATCTCATTTACATAAGTATTCACATGTTAGTCACCTTTGGCAGTAATTACAGCTATTACTCTTTCTGGGTAAGTCTCTAAGAGCTTTGCATACCAGGATTGTACAACATTTGCACAAAATGTTTAATATTCTTCAAGCACTCTCAAGTAGGTTGTTGAGGATTGCTATACAGCCATTTTCAAGTCATGCCATAGATTTTCAAGCAGATTTATGTCAAAAAATGAATGTCTCTAGGCCACTCAGAAACAATGTCATCTTGGTAAGCAACTCCAGTGTATATTAGGCCTTGTGTTTTAGGTGATTGTGCTGCTGAGAGGGGAATTTTTCTCCCAGTGTCTGTGGGAAAGCAGGCTGAACCAGGTTTTCCTCTAGGGTTTCTGCGCTTAAACTGAATAGAGCTATCTTTATAGAAGGAAAAACTCTCTAGTCCTTGGCCGAAGACAAGCATACCAATAACATGATGCCGTCACCACCATGCTTGAGAATATGGAGAGTGGTACTCGGTGATGTGTTGTTGGATTTGCCCCAAACATAACACTTTGTATTCAGGTCAAAGTTAATTTCTTTGCACATGTTTTGCTAATTTACTTTAGTCCCTTGTTGCAAACAGTATGCATGTTTTGGAATATTTTTATTCTGTACAGGCTTCCTAATTTTCACTCTGCCATTTAAGTTAGTATTGTGGAGTCAGTACAGTGTTAGGTCATCTTCAGTTTTCTTCTATCACAGCCATTAAACTCTTTATTATTCTTTTTTTTATGTTGCCGTTGGCCTCATAGTGAATTTTCTGAGCAGTTTCCTTCGTCACCGGCAACTGAGTTAGGTAGGACACCTTGTATCATTGTAGTCTGGGTGTATTGATGAACCATCCAAAGTGTAATTAATAACTTCACCATGCTCATAGCAATATTCAATTACCCATCTACCAATAGGTGCCCTTTAAGGCATTGGAAAACCTCCCTGGTCTTTGTGGTTGAATCTGTTTTGAAATTCAGTGCTCGACTGAAGGACCTTACAGGTAATTAATTACGTGTGGGGTACAGCAATGAGGTAGTCATTCACAAATCCTGTTAAACACTGCTATTGCGCACAGTGACTCCATGCAACTTATTATGAGACTTGTTAAGCAAATGTTTACTCCTGAACTTATTTAGGCTTGCCATTACTAAAGGGTTGAATACTTATTGATTCAAGACATTTAAGCTTTTAATTTTGTATTAACTTGTAATTTTGTGTGTGTAGGCCAGTGCCACAGTGACTCAATTTAATCCATTTTAAGTCTGGGCTGTAACACAACAAATGTGGACAAAGTCGAGGGGTGTGAGTACTTTTCTGAAGGCACTGTACATCTCTGCCCATCTCAAATACAGTTTAATTATCAGATATAAGATGGTGCTTACTGCTCATGCCTTGAGGCAAATGTCTTGTGATGTGTCTACCTTGGCTCAGACCACATCACAAGCTATGTGTGTGTCAGGCCTAATGAGAAGTTTAAATTTAGACTGATGTGAAGCTGTTAAGGTAGTCTGAAAACCCCCTGTTCCTTCAACTGTATGACACTCTCTGTTCTTTTCCACCACTTTAAACTATTTCTCTTCTGTCTGCATACACTGGTCTCGTCTGTAATTATGCAAATGAGAGAGGTTGAAATAAGCTCAGACGCTGTCATATTTCCTTTTAATACCCCAAGTTGTACTTAAATGCGAGTTGGACTTAAATGGGCACGTTTATCCCCTATGGTGCTCCTTCACCTCTACTCTAATATTATCCTCCCGTCCTCACCCCTACAACCATCGCTTCAGTCTTCAGTTCCATTCACTCCACACAATGACCCCCCCCCGGTCCCCTTTCATCAGCTGCTCCTCAGCTGCTCAAAGCATCCTGGCATAATAAACCGAAATTATAAACAGCATGTACAAATAGATCCTCTGGCTGGTTAGATTGTCCCCATCATCCTTTTCATTCTCCATGAGCCACACCAGTAGGATGCATAATAATAACCAATAAACACAGGTCTTTGAAGGTCACATGTCCTCCTGTGGTTTTGGGAAAATATGTGAAAGCTCAAACAAAACTGTGGTTTTGATGAGGGGGGGGGACCTTTTGTAAAACCTTTTTTATAAACCAATCCTCTCTCATTGAAATACCTGGAATTAGTTAGTCCTTACTAGAGGTCGACCGATTAATCGGCATGGCCGATTTTTTTAATTAGGGCCGATGTTAACTTGAAAAATCAGCCTTTTTGGACGCCAACTATGGCCGATTACATTGCATTCCACGAGGAAACTAAGTGGCAGGCTGACTACCTGTTACGAGAGTGCAGCAAGGAGCCATGGTAAGTTGCTAACTAGCATTACACTTATCTTATAAAAACACTCAATCTTCACATAATCACTCATTAACTACACAACTAGCTTGACCTGCGTTGCATATAATCAATGCTGTGCCTGTTAATTTATCATCGAATCACAGCCTACTTCGCCAAAAGGGTGATTTAACAAAAGCACAATCGTTGCACAAATGTACCTAACCATAAACATCCATGCCTTTCTTAAAATCCATACACAAGTATATTTTTTTAAACCTGCATATTTAGTTACAAGAAATTAATGTTAGCAGGCAAAATTAACTAGGGAAATTGTCACTTCTCTTGCGTTCAGTGCAAGCAGAGTCAGGGTATATGCAACAGTTTGGGCTGTATATGCAACAGTTTGGGCCGCATGGCTCGTTGGTGTGAAGACCATTTCTTCCTAACAAAGACTGTAATTAATTTTACATAATTATGATGTAACATTGCACAACCTTCAATGTAACGGCAATATTTAGAGACTTAGGGTTGCCACCCGTTCGATAAAATACAGAACGGTCCGTATTTCACTGAAAGAATGAACGTTTTGTTTTCGTAATGATAGTTTCCGTATTTTACCATATTAATGACCTACGGCTTGTATTTGTGTGTTTTTATTATAATTAAGTCTATGATTTGATGGAGCAGTCTGACTGAGCGGTGGTAGGCAGCAGCAGGCTTGTAAGCATTCATTCAAACTTTACTGCGTCAAGCCTATCAACTCCCGAGATTAGGCTGGCAATACAAAAGTGCCTATAAGAACATCCAATAGTCAAAGGTATATGAAATACAAATGGTATAGAGAGAAATAGTCGAGGCGTCATAATTCCTATAATAACTACAACCTAAAACGTCTTAACTGGGAATATTGAACCACCAGCTTTCATATGTTCTGAGCAAGGAACTTAAGTTAGCTTTTTTTTTTTTTACATACTGCACTTTCACTTTCTTCTCCATCACTGTGTTTTTGCATTATTTAAACCAAATTTAACATGTTTCATTATTTATTTTAGAAAAAATATATTTTATTTATGTATTAAGTTAAAATAAGTGTTCATTCCGTGTTGTTATTTTAATAACCCGAGTTGTACTTAAATGCGAGTTGGACTTAAATGGGCATGTATTTTATTGGTATTGGCTTTTTTTGGTCCTCCAATAATTGGTATCGGTGTTGGAAAATCATAATCGGTCAACCTCTAGTCCTTACCCATTGAGGAGAGCTGTCTAAAAATAATAAATGATGAAATTTTGTGGAATGGAGAGCTGTTAAATTCCCACTGTTATGGTCTCTCCCTTTACTGCTAAGGAATAATTTCAAGCAGATTAAGCCTTAAGCATACTAGAGGTGTGTGATTGAGTAATTGACTAATGTGTTATTTACTCCCATCTTTGAGCATCTCATCACTTTAATAACCCCTTTTTAGAAGCATCAGTCTCATTGGTCTTAAATAATGTGCTCGGAGGAAATAATTTACTGATTTTCACTGCTCATTGATTTGTAGTCAAGTGCTATTATACAAATCTGAGTTGACATACCTGTGTGATGTTGGGTAAGATTCTTGGAATCTTTATTCATTGAAATGGTCTTCTCAGGGCAACTCTGAAGCAATCAGTTACTTACAGTGCATTCGGGAAAGTGTTCAGACCCCTTGACTTTTTCCACATTTTGTTATGTTACAGCCTTATTCTAAAATGTATTAAATAGTTTGTTTCCCTCATCAATCTACACACAATACCCCATAATGACAAAACAAAAACAAAAAAAAACACATTTATATAAGTATTCAGACCCTTTACTCCAGTACTTTGTTAAAGCACCTATTGGCAGTCTTTTTGGGCATGATGCTACAAACTTGGCACACCTGTATTTGAGTTTCTTAGAGTTTTCTCTGCAGATCCTCTCAGCCCCTGTCCGGTTGGACAGGGAGCGTTGCTGCACAGCTATTTCCATGTCTCTCCAGAGATGTTCTATCGGGTTCAAGTCCGGGCTCTGGCTGGGCCACTCAAGGACATTCGGAGACTTGTCCCGAAGACACTCCTGCGTTGTCTTGGCTGTGTGCTTAGGGTTGTTGTCCTGTTGGAATATGAACCTTCACCCCAGACTGATAACCTGCTTCAGAGCGCTCAGGACATCATCAAGGATCTCGCTGTACTTTTCTCTGTTCGTCTTTCCCTCAATCCTGACTACTCTCCCAGTCCCTGCCGCTGAAAAACATCTCTACAATATTGGTGGAGTGCTGCAGAGATGGGAGAACCTTCCAGAAGGACAACCATCTTTCAGAGTGATCCCCGGGTTCTTGGTCACCTTCCTGACCAAAGCCCTTCTCCCCCGATTGCTCGGTTTGGCTGGTTGGCTAGCTCTAGGAAGAGTCTTGGTGGTTCCAAACTTCTTCCATTTAAGAATGATGGAGGCCATTGTGTTCTTGGGAACCTTCAATGCTTTTTTTCGTACCCTTCCCCAGATCTGTGCCTCGACACAATCCTAGATAGATCCTAGGTAGATCAGAAGCTTGTGTAGTAGAAAGGGTGTACAGTAACAAAGGGTTAATGAAGTGATCTACGGGACTTTAAAGAGGACAAGCCAACCTTTTGATACAGGATACAGTGTTGTATTAAAACGGTCACCTGCGATAAAGTGAAGGGTGCTATGGTACACTTCATCAAAAGGTTTAAGAATAGTGGCTGCCGCATTCTGATAAATTGTCACCAGAGTCAAGAACTGGCAGTAAAGTTGACTGTACAATCTGCATCCTGCTGTTTAGGGAGAGGCATGATCTATTTCTATAAAATAAGCCTACTTTAAATATCAGCTTAACTAGCTCATCTGTATGTTGTTATTTTAAATACTGTCCAATCCAAAGTCCAGATATGTATAGGTGGAAACCTGCTCGATGAAAGAACCATCCAATGCAGAAATGTGTAAGCCAGCTGAAATATTTTTTTGAGAATTAGAAAACCGTATACATTGACTTTTTCCAGCATTAAGTACCAATTTGAAATCAACAAGGACTTTCTGCAAGGTGACAAAATAGCCTGGTCAGCTATAGGGGCAATGGCGTACATACTGTACACTGTAAGTGTCATCTTTATTTGACTGCTACAGCTTTTTGCAGATAGAACAATATTATTTATGTAAAGAGGACAGGCCCCAAAATTGACCCCTGTGGGACACCTTTAGAAAGATCGCGGTAACTTGACACCATCAGAAAGCACACATTGTGTCCAGTCGGACAGATACTGTAGTTCCGAAACCACTTGCAAGATGCCTGGTCGAGTCCCATTTCAGACAACCTTAGGGGATGGTCGACAGTATCCGAGGCCTTGGATAGGTCTGTAAATATGTCAGCACAGTGTTTTCTGTGATTTGAAGCAATTTAAGATATAATTTAAGACTAGCGTAGCTGCTGAAATGATGCTATGTCCAGTTCATAAACCAGACTGGTATAATTTGAAGTTAAAGTTCTTAGCTGAGAGTTTGCCAGTGATTTTTATCATATTTTTGCAAGATCAACATAGGTTGGTGTACAGCCAAGATTTGATCACTTTCCAGAATTTAGCTGGATTTCCACCACTCAGATGCACAATTCAAAAGTTATGTTGACTTTGCAAAATGAAACTTGTGACATTTGACATGAATCATTCCAAGGCCACAGCTGCAGGATTTCAGATCCGATGGAGTCTAACACAAATATGCCATGATCAGTAGGTAACCCTGTATATGCTATAGCCATGGGGTTTGCTTGAGATGGAATAGATACAAGATTGCTGAGAACTGTGCCATTTGCTCTATGCTTCGGAAGCCAGGCCAGGGGAAAAAATGCCATATTATAACTAGGGTTGCAAAGGGTCAGAAACTTTCTGGAATTCTTCCCGAAAATGTTACAAGGGAAGTTAAGCCCTGGAATTTGGGAGATTTTGCTTAAATTCACCAGAAAATTTAGCTTAGAACAGGGAAACTTTCTTGTGGGATACAAATAAGGCAATTTTAGGCTTGTGGCATATTTCGGTTAAACTATCCCCAATTCAATGGAATTGCAACCCTCTGCATGCACAGTGCATTCTTCCATCACATGTGCAATGCACTCTTCAGTCACATGTACAGCTGATTCTCAAGATCTTGCACACTAATGAGCTGCTATTGAGCCCAAACTACTACACTGTCTGAGCCAAGAACTACATGCTTTCTGGTAAGTTTTGATTACAATACTGGGTGGGGTGAATATATTTTATGACATGCATGATTTTTTTTGTTAACTAGTAAATAGTAGCCAACAGCAAAGTGTGTGTTTTTAAATCATATCTAACTTGTTAATTTCTGCTAGTTGGATGTGGACATGTGGATTTTAGCTTGCTTGAGCCTACTGAGTGTTAATTCACGTTTCCATACATGTTTCATTTTAAAACATTTATCTTACAGAGGAGGAGTTTCATCTAACTGCGTAACTATTTATCTGTACATGGAATTGTTTTTTTTGTTGTTTTTTTACTCATTTTTTTTTCTCATCTTTACAGGAAAATGCCACGGGCACTATTGAATGTGTGGAGACATTTCACTGCAGCTAATGTAGAAGCAAAATCTGTGTACATTTGCAAATACTGTGCCAAATCATATGTGAAGAATGCAGCAAAGATGCAGAATCATCTGACCAGTGCATAAAAGTCCCTCAGTGCGCACAACAACCAACCTCTGACAAAAGTCCCTCTACTTCTATCCGAGGTTAAAAGGATGAACCAGCCACCTTATTGGTAGCAACAGCTCATGGTCCTCCTGGAATCAGAAGTTTATTCTTGACTCAATGGAGGAACGTAGTCAGAGAAATTATGATGAATGGCTTGCTTGAGCTGTGTATGCAACTGGTTCACCTCTGATGCTCACAGGCAAATGTGTATTGGAAAATATTTCTGAATGTTCTTTGCCCAGCATACACCCCTCCAACCAGACATGCTTTATCTACTAATTTGCTGGATGCAGAGTTCAACAGAGTTCAAGTGAAGGTCAAGCAAAGCAGACTGTATTGCAATCATCTCTGAATGTTCGTGGGCAAGGAATAATTAACTACATCTCCACCCCTCAACCAGTATTCTACAAGAGCACAGACAGAAGGGACAACAGACACTACAGTCTCTACATTGCAGATGAGCTGAAGGCAGTCATCAATGACCTTGGACCACAGAAGGTATTTGCACTGGTGACAGACAATACTGCGAACATGAAGGCAGTTTGGTCTAAAGTGGAGTAGTCCTACACTCACATCACACCATTGGCTGTGCTGCTCATTTATTGAATCTGTTCCTCAAGGACATCATGGCACTGAAAACAATGGATACACTCTACAAGATACATAAGGAAATGGTTACGTATGTGAAGGGTCATCAAGTTTTAGCAGCAATCTACCTCACCAAGCAAAGTGAGAAAAATAAGAGCACCACATTGAAGCTGCCCAGCAACACCCATTGGAGTGGTGTTGTCATCATGTTTCACAGTCTCCTGGAGGAGAAGGAGTCTCTCCAAGAAATGGCCATATCAGTCTGTCGTTATGGACAGCCCCATCAAGAGGATCCTCCTGGATTATGTATTTTGGGAGAGAGTGGTAAGCAGCCTGTTCAGACTCTGTTTGCAGATGTAAGAGAAGAAATCCAAACTGCCCTGCCCACTTCACTGTTGTTCCAAGCAGAGTAAACTGCTGTTCTGAAATGCATCAAAAAGCATGAAGACTTCTGCCTGAAGCCCATACACACCGCAGCGTACATGTTGGACCCCAAGTATGCTGGCAAGAGCATCCTGTCTGGTGCAGAGATCAACAAGGCCTATAGTGTCATCACTACTGTGTCTCGCCACCTTGACCTGGATGAAGGCAAGGTTCTTGGCAGTCTGGCGAAGTACACTTCCAAGCAAAGGCTTTAGGATGGAGATGCAATATGGCAGTCATGCCAACATATTTCATCAGCCACCTGATGGAAGGGACTTTGTAGATCTGAGGCTCTTTCCCCGGAGGATCATCCTCTATAAATCCCAGAAACATCAGTCGCCTCAGAGTGCAACTGGTCCTTGTTTGGGAACACACACACCAAAGCACGCAACAGGCTGACCAATACAACGGTTGAGAAATTGGTGGCCATCCGGGCAAATATGAGGCTTTTTGAGCCTGACCATGAGCCATCCTCAACAAGGTTGGAAAGTGACAATGAAGATGAGGCCTCAGTCTGACGTACAAGGGGTTGACATTGATTAGCTCCAGGGAGAAGACATGGAAGCCTGAGAGGAAGACAACCAAAGCTTTAGTTTCTAGACTATCATTTTACAGATGTATGTTGAAAACATTTTTGGGAGATGCGATGGATCATTGGGGATTATTCAATATTCCCTTTTGTTCAGTGAAATCATCCCATGTGAAGAGTCAACTCATTTAATTAAAGTTCAATTCGTAACTAAATAGTTTAGTTTTTTTCTATTGGGGGGGATTTAATCATATGCAATTGTCTACTTATGATAAGGTAAAAGGGTTGTTTTTCTCCATATGGTAAATATGTCCAATGCAAAATACTATTACATTTAAATTGTATTAATATGAATTCCCATATATTCTCGTTATTTCCCACGGAAAGTTTCCACCTCCCGAATATTCCCGAAAATGTGCAACCCTAATGAGAACCTTTTTGTTGTGATAATAGTATTTGATCGATAACCCACAAACTCCACTCTGAACCTCAAAGCCAGTTCTACTGCTTTGTTTCATTGTTCCTCCTCTCGGCAGGGATTGATTTAGACCTGCCACACCAGGTTGGTGCAATGATCAGGTAGAACAGAAAACCAGCAGGCTCCAGACCTCGTAGGGTAAGAGTTGAATACCCCTACTCTATAACCTGCTAGTTCATATGCCTTGCCACCGTGATATATAGACCTAAAGGCAGAGACCATAAGAAGACAGTGGCAGATTAAATTCAACCCCACTTGTTTCATCACAATACCAGAGAGCAACCTCTTGTCTGGTGAAGTTGCCAAAGCATACTGCATGTAACACACCGTTACATGACCTACAGCATGGTCAAGCAAGTTAATGTTTCTGGCATTTTCGGACTACTAAACAACTTAATTTTGAACCACGGAGAGCAGGTAGAAAGAGAATAGGAGCTGCCTGCGCTCTTTCAACTTCAACATCATCAAATCACCTCTGCTTAGTCTAATACAGTGGACTAAATCGTATTTGGTATATTTTAGTTGTCAATCAACATAAGCTAAATATGATGTGGCTAGGTCTGGTCTATAGTACAGATGTTTTCATTTACTTTGTCTTGATATACACAGGCACTCAAGTGGATGAGGGCTTTGCAATTTTGGAACACAGAATATACCAGATGAGAATTTAATGTGGTGGCTAGGAATTAATGCCTCTTCATATGCACCGTGGCTTTGCCTGAGAACACACACTGGTGTTCCCCCTCTGACATTTTATTATGTGCGCTTGTGTGTGAATCTCTGACGCCTTGGGCTCCCCTGTCCGATATCAGACTGACTGAGGTTGCTTTGGCCTCAGTCCAGCCCCGTCAGCTCAAGTTGTCTCACCTCTTGTTGATTTGTTGAGCTCATGGTGTTTCTGCTGTATTCTTCTGGACAGGGGATTCCTCAAATTATGCCACAGCTGAGCCGTTTGTGTCCCAAAGGCACCCTATTCCCTATACAGTGCACTATATTGAATGGGGTGCCATTTGGGGCCCTTTCTTTACCAGACAGAGCTCAGTAGCTCAGGGCTTTAACTGGACCCATCCACCACACTCTTACAGTCAGCATTTGTAGTCCAACAATGGTGTGTCTGTTGAAATGGTACTAGGGGATTGGATGATGGGGTCTACATCCCAAATGGTACCCTACCCTTATATAGTGCACTACTTTTGACCAAAGTCCTATGGGCCCTGTTTAAAAGTAGTGCACTATATAGGGTGATGGGGTGCCATTTGGGGCGCAGGGGGTGTTTGCTAAGTGACAGGATGGATGCTACAGACGGGAGTTTGGGAGTGGTAGCTGTTTTTGTTATTTCTCTTATCTGACATTTGTGTCTTGCTTTGGGTTGGGAGTTTATAAAGTGTGATTCTGTTGACAGTTGACACAAAGATGCATTAATGTGCAAAGTAGTTTACATCAAGTAAGAGTCAGAAATATATAATGAGATCCACACACAATAATGGCAGTAACTAAATACTCATGCTGACATCACCATACTATACCATTCTTAGGACTTCCCTTGTAATGTGATTTGAAAGGGAACAGTTCACAGAGGGCAGTGGAAGCAAATGTGTTATTTCTTGAGGGATTTTCTATCATTGCCTCACACTTAAGACATGTTGCAGATCAGATGTTAAAGCTTTACATGCATTAAACGGCAGCTATTTATTTTACAATTGACTGCTCTATCAACCTCCCATTTATCTTAATGGCAATATTATCACACTGACAACATTTGTTTTGGCAATGGCTCAAATCAAAATGTGTTGCTGTAATGACTCATTAAATCCATTCGATCCCTATTGTTAAGTCCGAAGATACGTAAAATCAAAATGGCCAATTCCATATGTCAACAGACAAGAGCTGGTGAAAAATAAGTTTGCTACTGTGACCATCCTCCTTAGACCCCTCCCTCCTGCCTGCCCAGTCACCCACAGGCCTCCAGGGTTTCCGAACAACCATGTGACTGTGATTTATGTGCTCTCTGTCTGTCGGTCTCTCTGTGTGTGTGTGTGTGTGTGTGTGTGTGTGTGTTTTTAAGAGCCCTATTGTCAATTCATGAAGCTGATCAGAAAACAGCACTACAGGCTGCTAGCCAATAGCCATCTCCTCTGGCACAGGCTGCATCCTCAAATGGTACCCTATTTCCTCCACAGTGCACTACTTTTGACCGCAGACTTTTGACCAGAGCACTATGGGCCTGAGTGCACTACTTTTGAAAATGAAGGAATAGTGTGCCAATTGGGACACTAATTGCTAAAGTTTACCTGCTGAGCTAGATATTCAGTATCAGCAGTGCTGGCTTTGGCACTATTCCATTTTACAGTTGACTTCTGATAAGTGTGCTGAAGTTCAGTCTCAAATACATGTTCTATAACAGGGTTTCGCAACTGGTGGCTTGCGGAACGAATTTGGCCCTTGTTGATTTTATTTTGCCCCCTAAGGTTTGAGCAATTTTTATAACTTTTTTTCTCTTTTAAATGTTCATTGTTGGACCTACAGGCAGTGCTTGACTTGGGCCAGAGCTGTCCTGAGCGCTGTACTGGCACCTACAATTTTTGGGAAATTGCGTACCAGCTCCTCTAAAAAAACAGTGGTCTATCACTGTCCCGTATTTACACACAGTGTAAAAAGATTGATCAAAGAGGAATGAAGGTGGGATCTGCATTGACTAGCAATGGAGAGTGGGATTTTTCACTAGTCTGTGAATCCGTTGTGTGCAGATTGAGTGCGCCAGCCTGACGTTGTCAAATGAGGGTTCTTACGGTCATGAAAATCCTGGAAAAAGCATGGAATTTTGATATTGTTTTCCTTTTTAAATATATTATCAATCACTTAAAAATGTCTATCAACCATGATCAGAATTAGGCCTCTCTGTATGTGCATTTATCTGCGTGTGTGCCAGTGGTGTTGCCTGAGGGTAGGGGGACATTTCAGCAGCAGTTAGTCTATAATTATTTTATAGGCTAACTATATAGCCATACTACCTCTCTAGTTAAATTAGCTCTAAGCATTAATGGTGTTGACTCGCTGTCGCCTTTCCACCGGCACTGTCCACTGACACCATTATTGGAAAGCTGGGATTCCCCTCTATTAAAAAGCCCCTGAAAGCACCGGTTGGCACATGTTTTTCTGTTGCTCATAAGATAAACATTTGATTTCAGTCTTGAAGTGTTTGCTGACTGATTCCGCATTTGGTTAATGATGTTTGTCACCATTAGGCTTCCGTGTCTACAGTGTCTATTTCACTTTCTCAAAATCCTCAGAACAAATCTAAGATAACTAATTACAGATTTCTTGAGTTTTGACGTTTTTGCAGAGGAAGTTTTTAGTTGCGCAATTTTACATTGAACTATGGTGTTTGGTGCTGTACTTTGTATTCAATTTTGACACTAGAATAATGGGTTTTGACTAATATCGATGCCACCTAGGCCATTTGTCAAAGGGATTCGCTCTTTAAACACTAGGCTAGCTATGTAATTCGACCAACGTTAAAAATATTCGAAGAATTGACAAATGAACAAATGACTTCCATGCTGTGCCTAGACCTCCCCTGAAACATTACCATTTTAGCCTTAAGATAAGAGATAAACATGTCTTCGTTAGCTACCTTGCTTTGAAATAGCCTACCATATCCATTTTATCCCTGAATCATCGCATGAGGGAATAATTGTATAAAGACATAAAAGTAGGCCTATTTGGTTGTAATGTTGCAATATTTTATATCAAGGGTGGTCAACCGTCCTCCAGGAGAGTTACTACGTGTGCAGGCTTTTGTCTGAGCTCTGTTCTAATACACCACATTGTACCCTAAACATCAGCTGCTCAACAGGACCTTGATAAGCAAGCTTGGGTGTGTTTCCAGGTTGCATCAAAAGCCTGCACACCCAGCAGCTCTGCAGATGGAGGATTGACCACACACAGGAGCTTAACAGTGCAGTTAATCTACTTTGTATGGGGTCAAGTGCCTTGATCAAGGGCACAACGGCAGGAGATGGAATGCAACCAGAATAAATGCTTAGGCGGCCCGCCCAGGGATCTCAATGACCGAAAAATCCCTGTAAACAAACCAGGTTTACAGTAAGCTGTAAGCTTGTGGTCACTGTACATGTGTTTTTATGAATGCTTGGAACATCAAAGAGAACACCGGGTAAATTACTCACTTAAAGCACTTTCCTTTCAAGCCCACCTCTCCCATGTTTATCCTAGATATTGCACAGAAAGAAAACGGATTACTGAAACCAGTTGAAACATACTGTTCAAGCCAACCCATTTCAATATGTCACAATACTTGTTTTAAGGATTAACATGGGCTAATTTGTTAACACTATCAGGGCCAATTTAAAAGAAAAATCCAACACACAAGTGAGTTGTGGTGGATGTCCTTTTGGTGGTGGACCATTCTTGATACACACGGGAAACTGTTGAGCGTGAAAAACCCATCAGTGTTGCAGTTCTTGACACAAGCCTGGCACCTACTACCATACCCTGTTCATAGGCATTCAATATTTTGTCTTGCTCATTCAGCCTCTGAATGGCACACGTAGACAATCCATTTCTCAAGGCTTAACAATCCTTCTTTAACCCGTCTCCTCCCCTTCTACTACTCTGATTTGAAGTGTATTTAACAAGTGACCTCAATAAGGGATCGTAGCTTTTACCTGGATTCACCTGGTCGGTTTATGTCATGGAAAGAGCTGGTGTCCTTAATGTTTTGTACACTCACTGTATTTCACCATGAAAGCAATTAAAGAAATGAATGATGCTTTTAGTGGTTCGCCCTGGCACTTAGTACAACATTTTTTTGGGGGTCAAATATTTTCCCCCTGCGCTGCAGACAGCTGTATCGATCCACTAATATGGGTTGTAAAGGCCCAGTGCACTACTTTTGTGTGAAAAATTATAATTTTGGCACTGCAGGCGGCTTCTATCCATCCGCTAAAACAGGGGTTGTAAAGGCCCGGTGCACAACTTTTGTGAGAAATGTTTATTTTGTACAGTCAATAATTGATTGGATATGTAGTGATTATGCCAACACAGCCAGATATGTACTGTTTTGTGCCCTTAAGCGTTTTCAAACTGACTTGTATTTGTTAAATGGGACTTTATTAATATAATGAGTAATCCAGGAATATCATGAGTTAATTGACTCAAAACTTGAAAAAAAACTCTAAAGAGCACAATGACTACAATAAATGACTACCGGACACGAAGGGTCCATGGCGCTCCTTCTCACCACTCGATTGGCACTGCTCAGAAGAAGCGGTCCTCCATTGGAATGAATGGAATACACTATTTCAATTAAATATTTCAAGGACAAAATTTACATGCATTACATTTTTTGTTGTTGTAGTGGGGACAGTAACAACTTTTTTTTTTAAATTATACTTTAAAGATGTACATATTTATGTTTAGCTCACATATGTTTAAGTATGATATAATACTGGAATGGGCAGCTTTGATGGGGTAGGGGCCAACAAAAATCAGAAAATTTTCATTTTAGAGAATTTGCAGTACGTCCAGCCGGCCTCACAACCACAGACCACGTGTAACCACGCCAGCCCAAGACCGCCACATCCGGTTTCTTCACCTGCGGGATCGTTTGAGATAATCCACCCAGACAGCTGATGAAACTGAGGAGTATTTCTTTCCAATAAAGCCCTTTTTGTGGGGAAAAACTCATTCTGATTGGCTGGGCCTTGCTCCCCAGTGGGTGGGCCAGTCTCCCAAGTGGGTCTATGCCCTCCCAGATCCACTCGTGGCTGCGCCCCTGCCCAGTCATGTGAAATGGGACCCCCCCCCCCCCGGTTGTTAATTTGACCACGGTTACGACAAGTTTAGAAAGCTGGCTAGACTAATTTAACAATCTAAAAAAAAGAAATTCTGACATGAGCTAATGGAGTGACTCATTGACTGACATCACAAGAGAGAAACATCTGATCCACAACCAAATTTTGAAATTGCACCTTTTTATGTATTCTAACTTTTTAACTGTAAGTTGAGGGACCCCGACTGAAAAATACATCCGCTGGCCTATAGAAGAGGGGGCCGCCAGATGCCCATCCCTGCATTGGGTCTGAAATAAAATTAACGTGTTAAAAAAAATGTAGACGTTAATAAATGCCTTTTCTACAGCTTCCAAGATGGAGGTGTGGGGGCTTCAAAACAGCACCCCCTGTCAGTCATTGTGTGTGTATACATCTTTCTCATTGGTCCTTACATTGAACACTCACTCACAGGCATGCATGCAGGAATCCAAATATCATGTTCTACCTGGCACCAGAAAAGTCCAGTCTTGTCTACAGCCTGCTAGTGTGTCCCAAATGTCACTATTCCTTATAAAGAGCACTACTTTTGACCAGAATCTTATGGGCATAAGCCAAATGGGCCCTGGTTAAAAGCAGTATACCATATAGGGAATAGGTGTGTGTGTGTGTGTGTGTGTGTGTGCGCAGAAAATGTCTGGATTGTGAGAACATACTGGACGTATTAAATGCACTATAAGGGGATTTGGTGTGGGTGTGATTCACTGACTGCCTCATACATCACTGGGACGTTTCATATTCAGGGCTGTGTTTCTGGTCCTTTGCCAGACTATTATTTAACAACCGGTCATTTGCAAATGGATCTGAAGTGGCAGAGCGATGTGGACTGGATTGAAGGTAGTCTTGG
This sequence comes from Oncorhynchus mykiss, assembly GCF_013265735.2. Taxonomy (NCBI): domain Eukaryota; kingdom Metazoa; phylum Chordata; class Actinopteri; order Salmoniformes; family Salmonidae; genus Oncorhynchus; species Oncorhynchus mykiss. The sequence continues at coordinate 59,806,045 of NC_048572.1, forward strand.
CAGATAGCAGTATGACAGCCTTACAAGGATATTGCTATGGAGGTTTCTGTACTCTGGTTCTGGTTATGTGTTGTGTCTTTGTTAGTGGTAGGGCTGGGTGATATGGCCTAAAACTAATCTAAAAAGAATAAAAATAATAATAATCAAATGAAAAATGTCTAATGATACTAGATATTCAATGTTTTCTCTAAATAAGCTTTGTTGTACAGTTTTAAAGGTCAAATCCACTGCATTTAAAACAGTCAACAATTAACTAATGAATTCTGAGCTTGGTAAACTATACCTAACCTTAATATATATATATATATATATCTTCCACAACCATAAGATGTAATTATTTTAGCAAAATAGTTGTACCTGCTTTTTTTCCTTCTCCTTGATGACCGCTTTGCTCACTCTTGGCATTCTCTCAACCAGCATCATGAGGTAGTAACCTGGAATGCATTTCAATTAACAGGTGTGCCTTAAGTTAATTAGAAAGCGCTATAAAAATCAAATTATTAAATGTGGAAATTGTTCAACGTTGTCCTTGTGCATAGTTGTACGGTTTGTTTTAACTTTGTAATCATTGGTTTTTGTTTGACATACACATCTGAGTCTCCGCATCGTTCTGTTCCTGTGGAATTTCCCCCCTCCCTCTGGTAGTGTGCTCTGTGGTAGTTCCTCCTGCAGGACAAGTGGGCAGGGCATCCCTACAAGCATGGATTAAAAGGCTGCGCTCTCATATCCTTCCTGTCTGCATGCTGTCAGGGATGATGCCAATTAATCTACATTGCTATGTGTCCCAAATGGCACCTAGGGCACTGGTTAAAAGTAGTGCACTACTTCCATTTGGGATGGAACCCACTGTACTGCAAAGTGAGTTCATATTTGGTAGGGGGAAATTAGGCGTGAATGATTGTTCATTGATTACGTATAGAATCTTACAGTATCTAGGCAAATTGATTGTGTATTAACAGCTTTGCTGTACAGAAAATAGACCTCTGTTGGTACCTTGTCCATGCTTCAGAACTGCAGTGTATTTGTTGTGGAATGCCTGACCCCCCACGAAAGGCTAATTGTGTTCAAGTGACCTCACCCTCTAAATACCCCCTGGTCCTAATTTCTGAATTTGTGGAATCCTCCCGCAGTGTGATACTGAGGCTGTGTCTGAAATGAGACCCTGTTCCCTATTTGGTGTGCTATTGTTGACCTTAGCCCTATTGGCCCTCGTCAAAAGTAGTGCACTGTACATTGAATATAATGCCATTTCAGACAATCTGGGTTTATGTTGCATAAGTGTTCGAAATCTACGAAATGGCTGTGTTTTATGCAAGACTAATCTACACTGTCAGTCCATTTTTAGTTGGCCCAGGTTGGTTTCCAGCCAGAAGTTGCTTCTCACCCACAATAACATGGAATGAAGCCTGAGATGGTCAGGTGTCAGGCAAAGTTACTTGAAGATTTGCATCAGCTCCTTGAGCTAATCCCTAGTCTTTGTCTCAGTCATTTGGTTTGAATTTGGTTCATTTGGTTCTCAGCTCTGGCCCATCCCTCCTGGTCAGTTGGCCTATAGCCAGCCCCGCATGCTCTCTGTCTGGGTTTCTGCCAGGTCAAATCCCTCTGCTGCTGACAAACGCCTTCATCGTCCTCATCAACGGCACCCCCAGGTCTCTCCATCCATCCCACCAGCTCTTTGCCGTATTCAAACATGATTAGAAAAAGCTATGAATAAATGAGACCGTTGAGATGAATGAGTGGCTGTTCTGTTATGTATTGCTCTGTAATCTACTGGCTAGGTCTGGGTCTGCCTACAAGAGGAAGTGATTCAGTAGGGCTGTGTGCACACCAAATTGCATGCTATTTGGTAAAGGGAATAGGGTGCTGTTTGGGACACAGTAGGAGTTAGAGGGCCTCCCTGGCATTTTATAAAATTCTGAATGAGGCTATTACTGCATTGAATGTATTACCTGAAAGAGGTAGGCTAGGATATATCTCGAACAGGATTATTGTTGATAGTGCTCCCACGTCCACTGATTTAAAAATAATAATTTAAAGCAACAATATTCATGAGTGATGGGCTGTTTTTAAAACTCTGCAGCTGCAATTACATTTTTGTAATAATCTTTACAACAGTAAAAAAAAAAAGTGTCCCCAGAAAGCCAGATGGAGATGGGTAAATGAGACACGCATTCGGTCTTTATAGCATAGGCTATGCTGCAGCAAATGTAGGCCTACCTGTCACAAGACAAAAAGTTACCATGATGAGATGATAGATCTACATGCATTGTGAACTGTGGTCCATACTGAGATGGGATGTCTGTCCCCACCCTGAGCGTTGATTCATCATGCAGAGGCCGTAGAAAAGCCAGATTTAGGCATTGCATATCATTTTAAAAGATCCATTTCAAGCCATGCTGTTCATAAAAATAATTTATTGTAAGTTATTGGTTTCTCGCAGTTATTTATCCTGGGAAAAGGGTATGATATTGTGTGATAAATCTTGGTAACTGGGATCTTGCCATTCAACCTTAGTTCTCACCCCATTCCATAGACTTGCACAGTAATTATGACAACTTCTGGAGGATGTCCTCCAACCGATCAGAATGAATCTAGTACTAAAAGCATAAGCTACAGCAAGCTAGCACTGCAGTGCATAACATATGGTTAGAAGTTTACTCAAAGAGAGCGAGAGACAATGGTTGAATAGTTTTAAACAAATACATTTCTTAAATTAAGGTGATGCGAAAGAGCTAGATTTATTTCTTTTTTTCCCCCACTTTCACTTAGCTAGCGAATGCAGCTAGCTAGTTTTTAGCCTACTCAAACACCCTGCTGAAACAGAGAGGGATGCTATGTTAGCTTGCTGGCTATCGAACACTGGAACTCTTCCAAATCAAGGTAAACTTTTGGTTGTGTTTAATTTATTGCCACCTGGGCCTGCTGGTGTAACAGCTGCTACACTGCATGATTGTAGTGGGTTTACTAACACGTTGACTATGATGTTTAATATGTGAACAACAATGTAGGCTGTGTAGCCGTTAGCGGTTATGACGTGAAGGCTTGGCAAATAATTTTTTATTTTGTTTGCCTGGTCACAGACAGCTGATGTGTTGGGCACTAAAGTCCACGTGCAAAGGGAGAGGGGGAGAGCGCTTAGATGCGAGAAAACATTTTACAACGATCAGACTGATCATGCTGTTTGTATGTGGCTGCTGTGAAAGTGAACTGGGATTGCGTATGATCAGGGGTGTATTAATTATTTTGATTCTGTTCAAATGTTATGACAAACGGAAAATGTAGGCTACTTTAGTCCTAGCGCTAACTGAGAAAAGATTGACGTAACATAAGCGGTCATGTTTAGCTGACTCTCGGCTGACCGAAACCATAATATGAATTAGCTATTAGCAGTGACTATTTACAATTCATCACGGGTGAGCTCACCATCGATCAAAATAATTGAGTAAAACACTTTCTAAAAATCTAAAGTAATCCGACAGTAAGTAGTGTGTTCATGCCACCATTTATTCAATATTTTTTGGGGTCAACCAAAGATAAGAAGAGACAAATGAGTTTGGTCTGTTTTCAGTACGCATGTTGAAGAGGGTGTGTTGTCTACCATCATTCACTTTGGGGAAATGTACTAAAAATGTATGAATCATCCCTTCACATTTTTTTTCTAAAATCTTTGGTCAGTCAGACAGATGTTTACGTGACACCCAGAATGCATTGTATGATGTCAACAAACATGCTGCCACACATAGCTGGCAAATAGCTTATCAAATAGCTTAGCATTAGCTCATCATAATCAGTACAACCTTCAAAAAAGTATTTTACATGCATATTGTGTCCATTACAATCTATACAAGAATCGAAATGCATGATTTGTCACCAGTACTTGAAACGTGATTAAAACATTTTAAATGCATTATGCTATGCATGCATACAGTTGAAATCTATTGAAGCAACATCTCAAGACATCAGTCAGGAAGTTAAAGCTTGGTCGCAAGTGGGTCTTCCAAATGGATAATGACCCCAAGCATACTTCCAAAGTTGTGGCAAAATGGCTTAAGGACAACAAAGTCAAGGTATTGGAATAGCCACCACAAAGCCCTGACCTCAATCCCAAAGAACATTTGTGGGCAGAACTGAAAAAGTGTGTGCGGGCAAGGAAGCCTACAAACATGACTCAGTTACACCAGCTCTGTCAGGAGGAATGGGCCAAAATTCACCCAATTTATTGTGGGAAGTTTGTGGAAGGCTACCCAAAACAGTTGACCCAAGTTAAATAATTTAAAGGCAATGCTACCAAATACTAATTGAGTGTATGTAAACTTCTGACCCACTGGGAATGTGATGAAATAAATAAAAGCTGAACTAAATCATTCTCTCTACTATTATGCTGACATTTCACATTCTTAAAATAAAGTTGTGATCCTAACTGACTTAAAACAGTGAATTTGTCCTTGGATTAAATGTCAGGAATTGTGAAAAACTGAGTTTAATCTATTTGGCTAAGGTGTATGTAAACGTTCAACTGTACAAATACAGTATGCTACAGTAGAAATGACAACACGATATACAGAAAACAAGGCACTTACTTTGATTGGCACTCACATACAGTACCAGTCAAGTTTGGACACACCTACTCATTCCAGGGATTTTCTTTATTTTTACTATTTTCTACATTGTAGAATAGTGACATCAAAACTATGAAATAACACATTGAATCATGTAGTAACCAAAAAAGTGTTAAACAAATCAAAATATATTTTAGACTTGAGATTCTTCAAAGTAGCCACCCTTTGCCTTGATGACAGCTTTGCACACTTTTGGCATTCTCAACCAGCTTCACGAGGTAGTCACCTGGAATGCATTTTATTTAACAGATGTGCCATTTTTAATTAGTAGAATTTATTTCCTTATTCTTTATTTGTTTGAGCCAATCTGTCCTATTGTGACAAGGTTGTGACAAGGTAGGGGTGGTATACAGAAGATGGCACTATTTGGTAAAAGACCAAGTCCATATTATGCCAAGAAAAGCTCAAATGAGCAAAGAGAAACGACAGTCCATCATTATTTTAAGTTGAAACATTGCCTGCTAATTATCTATAGGCTGTGTGCCTTGGTTTGAGGGCAGCACTGGTTAACTGTCCTGTGTAAAAAAACAACAACAAAAAATCAAGCTCCCACTAGGGTGACCGTTAGCGATATTTGGAAATCACATGTGAAAAGGTTAACATTTGGGTGATGGGGGTGTCTTCATACTTTTTTCACCTAATAGCAGGAACAGCAGTGGTCAGAACCTAACACTTTCATGATGTATGATGTTACAAAACCCTAACAAATTCAGTGGCTACTATCTCTGAACAGGGTACAATTCACAAGGAATAGATGACATCGGATGAAGAAACAATACTCTGAGCCGTAGCTCCATACTACTTGTTTGACATAGAGAACAGATACTATATTCTCATTGTTGGTGTGGAAATGGCTTGGTGTCTGTGGATAGCTTTTGGCCATTCCTTTGGAATCCTCATATCTTATTCATTGATAGAACAAAGTTTGGGGGGGAGGGGGTCTTTACGCAGTGTAGTACCTTCCACAAAATAAAATCTTGACCAAAAAGAAACGTAAGCATCTTTGAGGGACTTTTCCCACTCTTGAGTATGCAGTTGGCTTAACTTTGTGGTTTGATTGGATTCTATTATTTAAGGTAGCATCTTTAGTCCAGTTGTTTGAGCACAAAGTCCCCTTTTCCTGGTTCAGCAGGTGTGTTGAGGTGTTTTTGCCTCTGCAATGGTGACTCTGTGAGGACCTGAATCCATGTTCAATGGTATAAAATGTGTATTTTTGACACATTGCACACTTTATCCTGAAGACTTCTTTCTTTCTTTACGATGCAGAGTCCAAGTGAATGGTAGCTACCAATATCTTTTAAATTACAATCCTTTTTCTCAGTCAGGACAATGTATCTCCTAGACAACTTTGCAGTATTTTGATGCACCTGCAATAACCTCTACAGATCTGTGTACGTGACCAATAAACTTTTGATTTGATACCATAGCATATGTATAGCATATGAGCGTAACAATCTATTTGATGTACATGTACACATGTGCACGCCAATCCGTAGCTCATATCCCTAGGCTGTGATGTAGATTTGCTCTGATTCACAAAGCATGAATCATGCTCCAATGTCTCTGAGGGAAAGAAACACAAATGGATGCGAGGACTAGGGAGAACAGCATGCAACAAACACAGTGCATTACTTTGTCCAGAGCACTATGTAGGACAGGCTGCAACCTGTGGTCCTTCACTGTTAAGGCTGCTTGTGTGACTGTCCCCTGTGTTTTCTAGGAAATCTATGAATTAGCATTTTAATCACTGCCACTTTTCAGCACTAGCATGTGCGCTGCTGCCCTCTGCCTTTACACTGTGTGTACAACACATATGGCCTCCTGTCTATAGAGCCGAACCGTACTGTGCTGGCTTGGATATTTTCTTTTCACATTGTCTTTTCCAGCATGCTTTCAGGAACTATCGTGGATGTATAATCAGGTCAGGCCAGTACAGCTTGGCTTGGGTTGACCCTGATATTGAATCGGGCATGTTTATGGTCTGTCCTTGTGGCTGAATGAGGCCAATGCATGGATGAGAGAAAAACGTAGGGTATAAATGTAACCTTTTTGAAATGTCATCTCACCCCTACATTTTGGGGGTCAGTTGTCAGTTAGTTACATGTGTTTGTCTGGGCTCCTGAGTGGCGCAGTGGTCTAAGACACTGCATCTCAGTGTTAGAGGCATTACTGCAGTACCTGGTTCAAATCCAGGCTGTGTCACATCCGGCCATGATTGAGGTCCTGTAGGGCGGCGCACAATTGGCCCAGCGTTGTCCTGGTTTTGCCGGGGTAGGTGACGGCCTAACTGACTTACCTAGTTAAATGAAGGTTACACACACACAGACACACCACACTGACCAAAAAGTTATTTTGTTGCCATTTACGTATGTCCCCATTATCATAATCAAAACCTATTTCTTTCACTTACTTGCTGTGCTGTTTCATTGTTCATTTCTTCAGGCGTTTCATTCTCAACAAACGGATAGCCGTTTGGGTCTTTGCGTGTCAAAAAAGGTACACGTCAAATAAGCTCGTTGACCAATCAGGACCTGAATATGATTGCACGTCACATAATTTAACACGTTCCTTAATTTTTTGCTTAGTTATTACACATTGATTACACTCCCACGTATTTCATATGTCACAATGATTCATTGATACGTATGCTATGTAAAGTGCTGGTAAAGTTGTCTCGTGCACCTACAGTGCTGGTCTTTAAAAAATGTAATAAAAAGCTAGCTAGCTAGCTCGCTTGTTATTTGTTATTCACTGTGTAGTTGCTCCTCATGTCACTTTATTTTAACTCTGCATTGTTGGAAAATTACCCATAAGTAAGCATTTCATTGTTAGTCTACACCTGTTGTTTACAAATACATTTGAATTAGATGTATTTATTGCACTCCTTTTGACCAGGATCCTGAAGTGCAGTGCACTATGAAGGGAATTGGGTGCCATTTGGGACTTATACCATAGTTGATATTACTTACAATGACATCCCAGTAACTGACAGTGATTTTATTTTCACAGAGTTGAACATGGAGTACAACCCCTCTGACCATCCTCGGGCCAGCACTATATTCCTCAGTAAATCTCAGCCGGATGGTGAGTTGGTCTCAATAAATCAATGAATCTCACACTCTTTGGAATCACTCAACAGGTGCGTTTAACATGGACCAATGGTTTTTCTGATCATGTGACCTGATCAAGAAATAAACCCAGGTGTATTAGTGAAAACTCCTGGCCCCGTATTCATAAAGCATCTCGGTGTAGGGATCTGTTTTTGCTTTTTTGATCATAATGAATCAAATTACATGGACGGGGGACCTGATCCTAGATCAGCACACCTACTCTGAGACGCTTGATACAAACTGCAGTACAGCATAACCTCTAACACAATACATTACAAAATATGCTATTACAATCCCAGATCACACAGCTTCCATTGAACACAGTCAGCTTTGATCTCTGTGGTAATATATGCCTTGCCCTGGGGTGTTTCACTAGCAGTACCAGCAGCCTCTGGATTCTCATACTATCACACTATTACTGTGTTTTTTTTCTCTGATAAATATGAGCATTTTTCTAGGAACAACCCCTGCTTATGACTGATCTGAAGAACTTTTGAGTCATGCTTAGTTGTGTTATACTGTAACAAGACAGTACTGGCAGCAGAGCAGGTTAAGATACACCATTGTCCAGAAGCTGCATCAAAGAAAAGGTGACATTTGATACATACCCATGTGTTAAAGTGAGCGCCAATGATAGTTGTGTGTTTTTGAGTTGGACAGGTAAATGAAGTAGATGGATTTTGGTTCTCTTTCAGTGGAGTTGCCTAGCAAGAATGGTGAGTATAAGCTTAGGCTACTATCTGTCACGGAGAGCTTCTGCTTCCCCCTAGCTGCAGAGTGGAGTCTGTCTATCATGTTCTCAGTGTCTAACCAGCATTAGGGGTGAATCCTAGCTTCCACTTAAGTGAATGCTTTACTTTAATAGTTAGGTCAAAATGTAACTTGACATGAATGCGTATGTGGAAGTTAGAACTTGCCTTTATGATTTGACCAGCTCTGATAATGTGATAATAACCGCGTTGTCCTCTTTGTGCACACTTTGAAATGCTTCTCTCTCTACCAGTTTGTCGCAAATATTCCAGGTAGGATCCATAGAAGCCTTGCTGTTTCAGTGCAGCATGTCTTGCTGATCATGCTGGCAAATCTACCATGATGCTTTTTTTTTTTCTATTGCCTTGCGTAATTTCTAGGGCAATGCTGATAACCAAGGATCAAAGCCTTTCTCGCTCTTTCTCTTTTTATCTCTGTTAAGTGCGTGAAAAAAGAAAGAGCCTCTTCATCAATCATGTGAGTATTAAATGCTTATTAAATATAGGCGTCTATATTATTTCATGATGTTGGAAAGTTAGTCCTTTGTAGCTGATTCATAATTCGATGAATTTCCCATGATAATTCCTTGTGTTGTTTTACAAGTTAACACACATTGACGAGTCAAAGGTAATGTACAACATCATGGACCCATTCAGTTGCAACTCATGTGACATCCTGTTAAATTAATATAGTTAGTGCCGGCTTGCATCATTCATGGTAACGTGTTAGGAGTGAAGGAATCTCTGCATTATTGTAAAAGATTAACAGTCCTTAGCTAGCCAATACATTATTGCATTTCATGTCTTCATTTGTCATGCATGTCCATCGCGTGCTCCGTTTGACGAAGTAGCCTACTGTAGAAACCTTACTTCATGTATCAATATGCCCTCTAACAGTCAGCTTTTATATTTGTAGCCATATGTGTATTTGTAATTCTATTTCATTATCGTAGCATGGATCAAGGAGACGAAAACACAGCTCCTGTTCCACCATCTTCCTAGATGACAACACTGTCAGTCAGCCCAACCTTAAATTCACCATCAAATGGTGAGTATATGTCCCAGTTACATTTTCATGAGGTGACCAATGGGACAGTACAGAAAGTCCTTGTTATGACATGCCTCAACCACGACCTGTTTTTCCTTCTCTACAGTGTATCCCTTGCAATATATTACCATATAAAGAACAGGTAAGAATACCCTATCACTTTGAGCAAGCAATGCCTTGAATGGGGAGTTTGTCTAGCTAGTGTAACAGTTCAGTAAAACATTTTACCTTTCTTGAATGGCCTGTTTCAGGGACACAGATGGAGGAATGCAGCAAGACATTTTTGACGAGAAGCTTCACCCTCTCTCGGTAATAGCTGAAGCAATCCGTGCAGGTGTTCATATTGACCCACTGTGTTTCTGCGCGCATGCGTGTATGACTCTATAAAATGTAGTTTTTATACTCTGTATTTATAAAGCCTTCACGTTCTTCTACTCCCACAGAAATCAGAAGTGCCGTCTGACTATGACAAACACAACCCAGAGCAGAAGCAGATCTACCGCTTCGTCCGGACGCTGTTCAGCGCTGCTCAGCTCACTGCAGAATGTGCCATTGTTACACTGGTAAAGGAGGGGGATGGTTGACTCCCTTGTTTGTGTCCCAAATGGCACCCTATAACCGATATAGTGCACTAATCGCAGTGCCATTAGAGATTCTGGGTTCGAGTCCAGGCTCTGTTGCAGCTGGCCGTGACCGGGAGACCCGTGGGGCGGTGCACAATTGGCCCAGCGTCGTCCCCGGTTAGGGGAGGGTTTGGCCGACAGGGATGTCCTTGTCCCGTCGCGCACTAGTGACTCCTGTGGCGGGCCGGGGCGCACTGCGCGCTGAAACGGTCGCCAGGTGTACGGTGTTTCCTCAGACACATTGGTGCGGCTGGCTTCCGGGTTAAGTGGGCATTGTGTCAATTAAGCAAACTTGGTTGGGTTGTGTTTCGGAGGACGCACGGTTCTCGACATGCGCCTCTCACGAGTCCTTACAGGAGTTGCAGCGGTGAGACGAGACCGTAACTACCAATTCGATGCCATGAAATTGGAGAGAAAAATAAAAAATAAGTATAAAACATGTAAAATTCAAATTATTTAGCAAAGCATATGGCACAATTTTATTGATTTCTTTATTTTCAGATGGCCAGGGGCACACCAGCACTCAGACATTATTTACAAAAGATGCGTTTGTTTAGTGAGTCTGCCAGACCAGAAGCATTAGGGGTGACCACGTGTTCTCTTGATAAGTGCATGAATTTGACTATTTTCCTGTACTGCTAAGCATTCAAAATGTAATGAGTACTTTTGATTGTCAGGGAAAATGTATAGAGTGAAAAGTAATGTACAGACACCCCCCCCCCAAAAAACAACTTAAGTAGTACTTTAAAATATTTTTTATTTAAGTACTTTACACCACTGCTCATCAGATACCTTCTCAGACTGGGCAGACAGAAGTCCTCTCCACCAAGTTATTTTATCCCCTTTAGCGCCATGTTTGATCATCTGGTGTCCTGTTGGTCACTGTCTCAGTATGTCTATCCCCGGTCAGACACAGGCTTGGAGTGTTCCAGTCTCAGGCTGATCACCATGTGAGTCAGTCTGCCAGAGGCTGCCTAACTAGCCTGTGTGTGCATCCCAAAATGCACCTTATTTAGTGCACTACTTTTGACCAGGGCCCATGGGTCAATATAGGGAATAGGTTGTCAGAAGAAGCCTCCTAACTAACCTGTGTCTGTAGGCTGCTGGCAGGCAGATTCAGAGACTGTCAAGAGCAGCAGTGGAGGAAAACTAGGCCAACCGCCAGCGGCCAAAGCCAGTAAGCCACTGAGTCATCAATGTGCAGTACAAGGCCTGCGGCTAATACTCTACTGCCTGTGGAATACACAGTCGGTCTGTAGCCAGAGCAGAGAAACTACTCTACTGCCTGTGGAATACACAGTTGGTCTGCAGCCAGACCAGAGAAACTACCCTACTGCCTGTGGAATACACAGTCGGTCTGTAGCCAGACCAGAGAAACTACTCTACTGCCTGTGGAATACACAGTCAGTCTGCAGCCAGACCAGAGAAACTAATCTATTGCCTGTGGAATACACAGTCGGTCTGCAGCCAGACCAGAGAAACTACTCTACTGCCTGTGGAATACACAGTCCATCTGCAGCCAGACCAGAGAAACTACTCTACTGCCTGTGGAACACACAGTCGGTCTGCTGCCAGAGCAGAGAAACTACTCTACTGCCTGTGGAATACACAGTCGGTCTGCAGCCAGACCAGAGAAACTACTCTACTGCCTGTGGAATACACAGTCGGTCTGCAGCGAGACCAGAGCAACTACTCTACTGCCTGTGGAATACACAGTCGGTCTGCAGCCAGACCAGAGAAACTACTCTACTGCCTGTGGAATACACAGTCGGTCTGCAGCGAGACCAGAGCAACTACTCTACTGCCTGTGGAATACACAGTCGGTCTGTAGCCAGACCAGAGAAACTACTCTACTGCCGGTGGAATACACAGTCGGTCTGTAGCCAGACCAGAGAAACTACTCTACTGCCTGTGGAATACACAGTCGGTCTGCAGCCAGACCAGAGAAACTACTCTACTGCCTGTGGAATACACAGTCGGTCTGTAGCCAGACCAGAGAAACTACTCTACTGCCTGTGGAATACACAGTCCATCTGCAGCCAGAGCAGAGAAACTACTCTACTGCCTGTGGAATACACAGTCGGTCTGCAGCCAGACCAGAGAAACTACTCTACTGCCTGTGGAATACACAGTCGGTCTGCAGCCAGACCAGAGAAACTACTCTACTGCCTGTGGAATACACAGTCGGTCTGTAGCCAGACCAGAGAAACTACTCTACTGCCTGTGGAATACACAGTCCATCTGCAGCCAGACCAGAGAAACTACTCTACTGCCTGTGGAACACACAGTCGGTCTGCTGCCAGAGCAGAGAAACTACTCTACTGCCTGTGGAATACACAGTCGGTCTGCAGCCAGACCAGAGAAACTACTCTACTGCCTGTGGAATACACAGTCGGTCTGCAGCCAGACCAGAGAAACTACTCTACTGCCTGTGGAATACACAGTCGGTCTGTAGCCAGACCAGAGAAACTACTCTACTGCCGGTGGAATACACAGTCGGTCTGTAGCCAGACCAGAGAAACTACTCTACTGCCTGTGAAATACACAGTCGGTCTGCAGCCAGACCAGAGAAACTACTCTACTGCCTGTGGAATACACAGTCGGTCTGTAGCCAGACCAGAGAAACTACTCTACTGCCGGTGGAATACACAGTCGGTCTGCTGCCAGAGCAGAGAAACTACCCTACTGCCTGTGGAATACACAGTCGGTCTGCTGCCAGAGCAGAGAAACTACTCTACTGCCTGTGGAATACACAGTCGGTCTGCTGCCAGAGCAGAGAAGGGCTAATATTAGGATCAGAGAAATGCATTTTCCACACACCACGTGACATTTCGATGCACCAATGTTGTGGCCTTGTCTAAAATTTACACACGTCCTTGGCTTGTCTCATGAGATCATCCTGAGAGCTCCCTGGGGGCTGAAGGAAGCTGTGAGAGAGGGAGTAGGGATGGGGGTGTGTTGTGTGCCTCGGATGAGGATCAGTGGGGTTGAGGAGAGGTCACTGTATGATTCAAGCTTGAGATACGGGTCAGGTTTTGAACATGGCTCTGTGTGTGCGTTATCAGGAGATTAACATACTATTTAGGGAATAGGGTGCCATTTGGGATACAACCAATATCACAAAGGTAGTGGTCTCAATTACCTCATGACTTTAGTATTCATTTTCCCATTGTGTTTTTTAGGTATACGTTGAGAGGCTGCTGACATATGCAGACATAGACATTGGCCCAGGGAACTGGAAGCGTATGTTGCTGGGAGCCATCCTGCTGGCATCTAAAGTCTGGGACGATCAGGCTGTGTGGAACGTAGACTACTGCCAGATCCTCAAAGACATCACCGTGGAGGACATGTGAGTTAATCAATCAATAAATGGAACATGGACTACTGTCAGATCCTCAGACATTTGTGTGTGTGTGTGTGATTGTATACTTCATTGTCTCACATGTTTGTCACATGTCTAGAGTGTATGTCCATGACTGGAATGGGAACATGATACATTTTATTTTCAGGATGTTATTTTCAACAGGGACTCTTCTCTTCTGCCGGCTAATTGTAGCTGACCTGTTTTGCTGCTTGCATTTTAAAGTACACACTTTTTCTGAGTAAATGCTCAAGTCAAAAGTTTTAGAGCACCTACTCATTCAAGGGTTTTTATGAAATAACACATGGAATCATGTACAGTCGTGGTCAAAAGTTTTAGAACACCTACTCATTCAAGGGTTTTTCATAATTTGTTTTACTATTTTCTACATTGTAGAATAATAGTGAAGACCATCAAAACTATGAAATAACACATGGAATCATGTACAGTCGTGGCCAAAAGTTTTGAGAATGACACATACTAATTTCCACAAAGTTTGCTGCTTCAGTGTCTTTAGATTTTTGTCAGATGTTACTATGGAATACTGAAGTATAATTACAAGCATTTCACAAGTGTCAAAGGCTTTTATTGACAATTACATGAAGTTGATGCAAAGAGTCAATATTTGCAGTGTTGACCCTCCTTTTTCAATACCTCTGCAATCCGCCCTGGCATTCTGTCAATTAACTTCTGGGCCACATCCTGACTGATGGCAGCCCATTCTTGCATAATCAAAGCTTGGGGTTTGTCAGAATTTGTGGGGTTTTGTTTGTCCACCCGCCTCTTGAGGATTGACCACAAATTCTCAATGGGATTAATGTCTGGGGAGTTTCCTTGCCATGGACCCAAAATATCGATGTTTTGTTCCCCGAGCCACTTCTCACTTTTGCCTTATGGCAAGGTGCTCCATCATGCTGGAAAAGGCATTGTTCGTCACCAAATAGTTCCTGAATGGTTGGGAAAAGATGCTCTCGGAGGATGTGTTGGTACCATTCTTTATTCATGGCTGTGTTCTAAGGCAAAATTGTGAGTGAACCCACTCCCTTGGCTGAGAAGCAACCCCAAACATGAATGGTCCCAGGATGCTTTACTGTTGGCATGACACAGGACTGATGGTAGCTCTCACCTGGTCTTCTCCGGACAAGCTTTTTTCCGGGTGCCCCAAACAATCGGAAAGGGGATTCATCAGAGAAAATGACTACCCCTGTCCTCAGCAGTCCAATCCCTGTACATTTTGCAGAATATCAGTCTGTCCCTGATGCTTTTCCTTTAGAGAAGTCGCTTCTTTGCTGCCCTTCTTGAAACCAGGCCTTCCTCCAAAAGTCTTCGCCTCACTGTGAGTGCAGATGCACTCACACCTGCCAGCTGCTATTCCTGAGCAAGCTCTGTACTGGTGGTGCCCCAATCCCGCAGCTGAATCAACTTTAGGAGATGGTCCTGGCGCTTGCTGGACTTTCTTGGGCGCCCTGAAGCCTTCTTCACAACAATTTAACCGCTCTCCTTGAAGTTCTTGATGATCCGATAAATGGTTGATTTAGGTGCAATCTTACTGGCAGCAATATCCTTGCCTGTGAAGCCCTTTTGTGTAAGGCAATGATGACGGCACGTGTTTCCTTGCAGGTAACGATGGTTGACAGAGGAAGAACAATGATTCCAAGCACCACCCTTTTGAAGCTTCCAGTCTGTTATTCGAACTCAATCAGCATGACCGTGATCTCCAGCCTTGTCCTCGTCTACACTCACACCTGTGTTAACAAGAGAATCACTGACATGATGTCAGCTGGTCCTTTTGTGGCAGGGCTGAAATGCAGTGGAAATGATTTTGGGGGATTCAGTTCATTTGCATGGCAAAGAGGGACTTTGCAATTAATTGCAGTTCATCTGATCACTCTTCATAACATTCTGGAGTATATGCAAATTGCCATCAAACAAACTGAGGCAGCAGACTTTGTCTCATTCTCAAAACATTTGGCTAAGACTGTAGTAACCAGCCTTTTGCCTTGACAGCTTTGCACACTCTTCGGCTTTCTCTCAACCAGCTTCATGAGGTAGTCCCCTGGAATGCATTTAAATTAACAGGTGTGGCTTCTTAAAAGTTAATGTGACATTTATTTCCTCCTTAATGAGTTGGTACAAGGTAGGGGTGGGTGGTATACAGAAGATGGCCATATTTGGTAAAAGACTAAGTCTATATTATGGCAAGAACGGCTCAAATAACCAAAGAGAAATGACAGTCCGTTACTTTAAGATATGAAGGTCAGTCAATAAGGAACATTTTGAAAGTTTCTTCAAGTGGAGTTGCAAAAATCATCAAGCGCTATGATGAAACTGGCTCTCACGAGGACCGCCACAGGAAAGGAATACCCAGAATTACCTCTGCTGCAGAAGATAAGTTAATTCGTGTTACCAGTCTCAGAAATTGCAGCCCAAAGAAAT
Organism: Oncorhynchus mykiss; assembly: GCF_013265735.2. Taxonomy (NCBI): domain Eukaryota; kingdom Metazoa; phylum Chordata; class Actinopteri; order Salmoniformes; family Salmonidae; genus Oncorhynchus; species Oncorhynchus mykiss. Next base: position 59,821,991 of record NC_048572.1, read on the forward strand.
GCTTCATAGAATTAAAGTAAAAGTTGCATCGACTGTTCAGAGGAGGCTGTGTGAATCAGGCCTTCATTATGGAATTGCTGCAAAGAAATCACTACTGAAGGACACCAAGAAGAAGAAGAGTTTCTTGCTTGGGCCAAGAAACACGAGTGATGGACATTATACGGGTGTAAATGTGTCCTTTGGTTCCAACCGCTGTGTCTTTGTGAGACGCGGTGTGGGTGAACGGATGATCTCTGCATGTGTATTTCCCACTGTAAAGCATGGAGGAGGATGTGTTATGGAGTGGGGGTGCTTTTGCTGGTGACCCTCTGTGATTTATTTTGAATTCAATGCACACTTAACCAGCATGGCTACCACAGCATTCTGCAGTGATACACCATCCCATCTGGTTTGTGCTTAGTGGGACTACCATTTTGTTTTTCAACAAGACAATGCCCCAACAAACATCCAGGCTGTGTAAGAGCTATTTGACCAAGGAGAGTGATGGAGTGCTGCATCAGATGACCTGGCCTCCACAATCCCCCGACCACAACCATATTGAGATAGTTTGGGATGAGTTGGACTGCAGAGTGAAGGAAAAGCAGGCAACAAGTGCTCAGCATTTGTGGGAACTCCTTCTAGACTGTTGGAAAAGCATTCCAGATTAAGGTGGTTGAGAGAATGCCAAGAGTGTGCAAAGTTGTCATCCCTTTTTTTTGGTTAACACATAATACAATGAGTAGTTGTTCTAAAACTTTTCACCGGTACTGTACATTTATGTTTTTACACCAATGTTTTGGATACATGCCCCTAATATGTTGGTTTTGATCTCTAGAACAGTGAGCTGTCTACGTAACAGTGCTACCAATTGTTGTGAAAATAAACATATTTTCTCACTTTTTTTCTGAACAGGAACGAGCTGGAGCGTCAGTTTCTGGAGCTTCTTCAGTTCAACATCAACGTTCCGTCTAGTGTTTATGCCAAGTACTACTTTGACCTGCGCTCACTGTCAGAGACCAACAACCTGAGCTTCCCTTTGGAGCCCCTGAGCCAGGACAAAGCCCAGCGACTAGAGGTGAGCCACCACTCAATTTCACTGTTTTATCAATGATCACATTTATTTCTAAAGCCCTTTTTACATCAGCAGCTGTCACAAAGGGATTTTATAGTAGGGCACTTTCTGACAACTGGTTTTGAGAAAATGGCTTTAGAAATACATTTGATAGATGAATTGATGGCAGCTGGTCCTCTTAATAGCAATGGTTTAACACTTGGACCTGACGATGTAGTCCATGCCAGAAGGTCAATAACAATTCAGTTCAAGTGATGCATCTGAGTTTGTTTAGCGATTCATGTTATTTTTTTGTTCCTGCAGGCCATCTCGAGGTTGTGTGACGACAAGTACAAGGATGCCAGGAGAGCTGGCAAGAAGCGCTCTGCGAGCGTGGACAACCTGGTCGGAGTGCGATGGGTCCCTGCCATCCTCTCCTAACAACCAGGAACATAGACCAGACCTGAGACTGGGCCTCAGGCCAGCATGGTGTGGCTTTTACCTAGCAAAATTCTAGTAACTTTCCGAAAAATCCCAGATTTTCTAGAAATCCTGCTTGGAAGATTCCCGGAATCAGCAGGAAATCTAGAATCCTCCGATCTGGATTTCTGGAAAACCTGAGAATTTGGGGAAAGTTATCGGAATTCTGCTCCCCTAACTTCACAGATAGATAGATGCCTTTGCAGTGCCGCTGCTCCTGTAACACAGAAGGAAGAACTCTCTACAGGACTGGTACTTCACTAACTGTTAAGAAAAAGAAAGCTTCTTTGTGATATAACATAAAGATTTGACTGTTTGGAGAGCTCATGACATCATAGCTCCCGCTATGACAGAAGTAGCCAGATGATCACCGCGGCAACATGAGCTTTATGCATTGAAGCAGAAAACCAAGATAGAAGTGGTCAGAAAACAAAATGTCAATGTCATTTGACCTCTTACCCTGGATCATGCCAAACGAAAAGGGACTGAAACGAGGAGGGACGACCTGAAATTGTCCAATAAGAAACGTGTGTTTTCGTTGCCGTTGCAAAACGCTTTGCTACAGTGTCCACTGATGAATACGACCATGGGTCTGGACTATCCAACCTGGCATGACAGGACAGATGGTTGCCTTTAAAGACGGTTCTGTGGCTTTTGGTGAACAGGTTGTTATTTATTTTGTATTCATAGTTGTTACTACTAAGTGCTACAGCCAACCAAACCCAGGTACAATATTTGATCAGATAAAATAGCCTTCTAGCTGTGCAGGCGTTTCTACTTGATCTACATACACATTCCAGAATCATATAGTTCTTAATGAACATAATTATTTTGTTAATGTTCAAATAAGTTGGCCATAATTAATACCTTTCCACTAGTGTACAGTTACTGTGCCTCCCAATACCTAGAATGTTGTATTCAAATCTGCAGCTAAAATCCTAATTGAAAGCTTTTGGAGATATGTGAGTGATTTTTAGCTACTGTGAATGTGTCATCCACAGGATTCAAAGTAGGTTATGTTGACAAGAAAGCAACCAATGAAAGGATAGTCATGGGTTGTCATACTTGATACACTGTAGAGCGTGACTTGTGTTTTCTGTCTCAGAACTCTGGATGTTTTAAGCTACAATGTTTTTTTTAAGAACAAAAACCTGAACCCTGAGCCAACTTATATATAACATGGCTCCTTCAAACTTTATACAGATTGATTTTGTCTTTTAAGCAATTATTTTTTATTCAAATATTATTGTTAAATTCATGATGATCAACTTGTTTTTGTGTGTTTTATCATTTGTCAAGAAGACCCCTGACAACTGAAGCACTAGAATTTAATTATTTTGCTAATCAACTTTCTACAGTGTTTAAACAAGTATTAAAGTGATGATGAGATCATTAACTTAATTGTTAAATATTTATATTGAGGTGTTGATCCATGTTTATACTAAAAGAAAATTCCCTTGTTTTCTTATTTTGTGTTTTTTTTGTACAGTTAAACAGGCTACAAATAAATCTCAGAGGATAACACATTAGTGTTTAAAAACACATTAGTGTTTAAAAACACTTATTTCCAATCTGGTTGTATTCATTTATTTTTATATGTGGAGAACTTGTTAAAGACTGTGCATGCTAATCACCCTATTACCAGTGTATCCGTAGCCAATGGAAATGCTAGCTAGTTAGCTGTGTGCTAGTAGAGGGACAGAAGCTATACTGTTACATATCCAGCATGGAGTAGCAGGCTTGTGTCCCAAATGGCACCCTAATCCCTATATAGTGCACTACTTTTGACCAGGGACCATAGGCTCTGGTCAACAGTAGTGCACTGTACAGGGAATGGGGGTGCCATTTGGGAAGCACCACCATTGTCATTAATCACTCGGCTATTTACGCACGAAACTTGACGTTCACGGTCAGGAGGTTCATGGATATTGAGGCTCATGGCTAAGACCATCACCATTTGGGGACAGAGCTACGTTCTCATTATTGTTCTATAATCCTTAACCTGGTAACCTTCAATCTGAGTGCCATTATAGTCACTATGCTACTCTGAGTTCATGTAGACCCAACCAGTTGTCTGAGCTCAGTGTAATTTGTTGAAATATCCTAGCAATGCTTTGATGGTAACATGATTTTGGCCTGATGATGATAATAATAGCGCAGAGGTCCCTGGTGTCTTGTCACTAAGCTGTTTATAACACTTGAGAGAGATCTATAGTGGACACACACACACACACACACACACACACACACACACACACTGGGGAACAGCTAGGGAACTTACGCTGGAGCCACTTGTCTACGACTCAATGAGACCGTTGGATTTGAATTGGACTGAATTGAATCGAAGTGAATTGGATTGATCAGACTGAAATAGACCCTCGCTGAGTAACCTGGATTGGAGGAAGGTATACAGACCGTGGGATGAACTGCTTGTTTACACCATGGAGAAGACGCGCCTAATGGAAATGCTCTTTATTACTTTCAATCACAACGTCACTTTCCTGGGTAGGTAAACATAATGTGCATGGTATATGTATGGGATAGTTGATGTTTCTCGGGCCTTCATGCAACATATTTTTGAGTGCAGTCAGACCATTAAATTTGCTTATTTAGATTCACAGGTTTTCCTCCCCAACAAAATGTTTAGGGGAGAGCGTGATGGTCTTCTTTTGGTAGTTAATGTTACTAGCAAATAGCTTTGTTTTCAATAATGGTGTATAACGTTAAAATAGTGTGTGTGTGTGTGTGTGTGTGTGTAAGTGAATATTTAATTGATTGGCTCTATATGCAGGGAAGACGTGGTTGATCTTAATGGTGGTCCTGAGACTACTCATCCTCCTGTTCTCTGGCTATCCCCTCTTCCGGGACGAGCAGGAGCACTTTGTGTGCAACACCATCCAGCCGGGCTGCACCAACGTCTGCTTCGACGGCTTTGCTCCCCTCTCCCTCTTCCGCTTCTGGCTGTTCCAACTGATCATGCTCTGTCTCCCTCACATGATGTTCATTTTGTATATCGTCCACAAAGTATCGTCAGCTCTTCGTATCGGAGGGAACTATTTCCCCGGCAGCAGAAGTCCGGCAGGGGCTCTGTGTACCCATCAACATTCCCTACCAAAAGGGACGCCTAACTTTCTAAGGGCCTACCTCCTGGACCTGCTACTACGTATCTTACTGGAGGTAGCGTTCAGTACCGGACAGTACTACCTCTATGGCTTCTCTGTCCCGAGGCGCTTCCAGTGCTATGAGTCCCCCTGTACGTCCATGGTGGAGTGCTACATATCCAGCCCCACAGAGAAGACCATCATGCTCAACTTCATGCTGGGGGCTGCCTTCGTGTCTCTGCTACTGAGTCTGGTGGACTTGATGTGCTCCGTGCAGCGCATGGTGACACAGGGGAGGAGAGAGGAGGAGCTGAAGGAAGGCGGACTGTTCATGAATGAAGGAGTTGGGGAAGATATTGAAGTCCTGTACGCCCAGAACGCTCTCAAAACTGTCCTAAAGAGAGGACAAAGTCACATTGACAAACCGACCTCGAGGTGTATCCCAAACAGTGACCTTTCACACGGACGAGTGAGAATAAACAATGAGACCCAGGTAAGGGTGGCTGCCCCACCCCTGCAGGGGAGAAGGCCACCACGGAGAGCTGCAAGGATGGAGCCTCCGCCGCCATTGAACGGTCGCTTTGTTCATCCAAACCACATCTCCCATTCATCTCCAGTCCCCCTCTCCCGGGGGTTAGAGAGAAACCCAGTGGTAGTCTCACGCCAGTCTACCCCCTCGCCAATGAACAGTGGCCGGAGGCATGGCTGCTACAACGTGGTAGACTCAACACTCCTGGAGCAGCATTATGATAGTGCAGAGTCCCGTGATAGACTCCAGGAGGAAGTCATCCTGCAGGAAGTGGGGGTAAGGGGCACCTCAAGCTCCTCCAGTGGTTCTTCTTCCTCGTCAGATGCGCAATAAAGTTTGTATTTTAATTGTTTAAATGTACGTAATTCTATGCAATTCTTGTTTCTTTTTAGTTAAACATTGTTGATGATTTCCTCTACTTACACTTGAATGAATTTTCCCCCTGAATGTAATAATGGGCTATACATTACATTTTGCTGACTTTATACTTAGTGACCACATTCTGTCAATAGAGCTGTTTGTGTTGGCTTACAGAATTAGAATGAGTGACTCAAACAATGCCAGTTGACCTTCAAGGACAATGGTGGCAGCACACAGCTGTTGTTCAGCTCAAATGTTTTTTCATTGGCTTGACCAACAACCGTCAGACAAGACTGACATGCTCCGGCCCCACCGAAGCCAACGTCACTTGGAGAACTGAGGGTCACAAAGGAACATTACTCTGCTGTGGCATCCAAGGAAACCGTAGACCCAAAAGAGACCTCGGGAGAGGTCAATGGCCTTAAAGGAGGCCAGTGATGGAAGACTTAGGTTTGAGGTGAATGGAAGAGCACCTGACTCCTAGACAAATACACAAGGGCAGAGACTCAATCCAAGGTGTGTTACAGTGAACTGCACTGTACTGTCAACGATGTTCCCGACCTTTGCGGAGATCAAGTTCACAGTAAATACCGTGGATGACAGCTCAATTGTAGATTACCTTAAATTAAAAGTCAAGAACAATGCGCTTCTCTGCAATGCACTTTGGATTGAATCGTGTCCAAAGCCTTCATCCAGTATAGCAGTAGTGTAGGATTTCAAACGATCTTGATTTTTTTTATTCTACTTTTTTTTATTTTCTTTTTTTTAAATAAATCATTTCAACTACCATAGGGATTTATGTGTTCTGTTTTTTAAGTGAATGTACAGACTATATTAAACATTTTAGTACACATGGGACTGCTATAATTATTACCTTCTTTGAAATCAGGGCTGTAACCAGAGTGAGTTTTTTTAGGGAGGTTTGGAATTAAATGTTGTTTTTTAAATGCTATTTGGAGAATAGCAAAAACAAGTAAAAATGATCCCGGCCATTATCACTTGGGCTGATGTAGGTTCATTCACATCAGGCGATCTACAGGCACCTAGCCTATTAGCTATACAATTGTAATATTATACCCCTGAAAGGGAGGAAATATGAGGAAACGATTCACACTGACACGTCGCATCAGCGACAAAACAAACATGTATTACATTTGTTGAACTGTATTGTTTGCATTTTAATGTAGGCCTATTGGGAGGATAGGCCATGTGGAGATGTTCATATTGAAACATATCTTGTTTTTTTTAAGGTACTAACTTTGATAAGATTAGTCCATATTTTCTCAGGAGACCACACATGGGGCCCTGACCCCAAGTTTGGGAATTATTGTACGAACCACTATGTCTCTACTTCTCCCACCATGCATTGCAGCCTGCGTCAGTCTCACCATTGAGCGCCACGCCACTGTCTCATTGGCTAACTCTCTGTAAAGCAAAGTTATTATGAGCTGTTTTTTGCTCCTGCTGAGGTACTCTGTTTAGCGTTAACCAGCTAGAAGGATGAAGTAAGAAGCTAAGTAATAGACCTACCAAAGCCCTTCAACATCAATGCAATATAAGTCTCTGCCAGCAGCTAGCCACTTGACGGACTGACATGCACTACATGCCCAAAAGTATGTGGACACCTGCTCATCGAAAATGTCATTCAAAATCATGGGCATTAATATGGAGTTGGTTCCCCCCTTTGCTGATATAACAGCCTCTTCTCTTCTGGGAAAGCTTTCCACTAGATGTTGGAACATTGCTGCGTGGACTTGCTTCTATTCAGCCACGAGCATAAGTGAGGTCGGGCACTGATGTTGGGCGATTAGGCCTGGCTCGCAGTCGGCGTTCCAATTCATCCCAAAGGTGCTCAATGTAGTTGAGGTCAGGGCTCTGTGCACGCCAGTCAAGTTCTTCCACACCGATCTCGACAAACCATTTCTGTATGGACCTCGCTTTGTGCACTGGGGCGTTGTCATGCTGGAACAGGGAAGGGCCTTCCCCAAACTGCTGCCACAAAGTTGAAAGCACAGAATCTTCTAAAATGCCATTGTGTGCTGTAGCGTTAAGATTTCCCTTTACTGGAACTAAGGGGCCTAGCCCGAACCATGAACAACAGCCCCAGACTGTTATTCCTCCTCCATCAAAAATTACAGTTGGCGTTATGCATTGGGGCAGGTAGCTGGAATTCATCTGTGGGACTGCCAGATGGTGAGCGTGATTCATCACTCTAGAAATATGCATTACCATTGCTTCAGAATCCAATGGCGGCGAACTTTGCACCACTGCAGCCGAGTGACATTACGCATGGTGATCTTAGGCTTGTGTGCGGCTGCTCGGCCACTCGGCAGTCCCCTTCTGTGAGCTTGTGTGGCCTAGCACTTTTGTGTGGCCTACCACTTTGTGGCTGAGCCGTTGTTGCGCCTAGAAGTTCCCACTTCACAGTAACAGCTTTTACAGTTGATGAGAGCAGCTCTAGCAGGGCAAAAATTTGAATTTGACAAACTGACTTGTTGGAAAGGTGGCGGTGCCACTTTGAAAGTCACTGAGCTTTTTAGTAAGGCCATGGCTGTGTGCTCGATTTTATGCAACTGGTGTGGCTGAAATAGCCAAATTCACTCATTTGAAGGGGTGTCCATATACTTTTGTATATAGTGTATCTATATTTTTTAAGTAGCTTTTTGTCCGGCATCTCCCAAATACACTGTCAGCAGTAGTTACCTATTGATCTGACTGTGAGCTGGGGTAGTTTGTTTCATATCTCAGGGCCTCGAGAGTGCAGAGTTACCACCGTTTGAGAGAGAGGGAATTTGTTGCACAAAAAGGTAAATCCGGTGGAGAAGGCGAACATAATGAACAAAGGCAGGCGCCATTATGAATCAGTCAGATCAAGAATATAAGCATTCTGAGTTATCAACGCTGGGAGCAATATTTAGATGTTGAACCGTAATTGATTTTATTGTTTTTATTTATTTTATTTCACCTTTATTTAACCAGGTAGGCTAGTTGAGAGCAAGTTCTCATTTACAACTGCGACCTGGCCAAGATAAAGCAAAGCAGTGCGACACAAACAACAAAGAGTTACACATGGAATAAACAAACAGAGTCAATAATACAATAGAAAAAGTGTATATACGATGTGTGCAAATGAGGTAGGATAAGGGAGGTAAGGCAATAAATAGGCCATAGTGGTGAAATAATTACAAATATAGCAATTAAACACTGGAGTGATAGATGTGCAGAAGATGAGTTTGCAAGTAGAGATACTGGGGTGAAAAGGAGCAAAATAAATAACAGTATGGGGATGAGGTAGTTGGATGGGCTATTTACAGATGAGCTATATACAGGTGCAGTGATCTGTGAGCTGCTCTGACAGCTGGTTCTTATAAAGCTAGTGAGGGAGATATGGGTCTCCAGCTTCAGTGATCTTTACAGTTCGTTCCAGTCATTGGGAGCAGAGAACTGGATGGAAAGTAGGAATTGGCTTTGGGGGTGACCAGTGAAATATACCTGCTGGAGCGCGTCCTACGGGTGGGTGCTGCTATAGTGACCATGGAGCTGAGATAAGGCAGGGCTTTACCTTTACCTAGCAAAGACTTATAGATGACCTGGTTGCAGTGGTGGGTAGTATATGGGGCTTTGGTGACAAAACGGATGGCACTGTGATAGACTGCATCCAATTTGTACAATATGTGTACAATATATATACATACATATATACGGAACTCGGTGTCCTCACAGGTAATAGTTACAGCCATGTTGGAAATCCATTTAAATAACTGCGGGTCTAATAATGTCGGAATAAGTAAGTGTAAGCCATATTGACCTTCTCTGGTAGATGTATGAAAGTGCAGATGAAAAGAAGAACCAACTTGCCAGAGATGAGCAAGGCGAAATCTATGGACATTTCTATATGTGTACATGTACATACTTTTCCTTAGTTAAATAGTAAATTATAACATTATTCTTACAATACGTTAAATCATTACATTTTCTATGAATTTGTTTTGCAAACAATGTCCAGGGGAAAGGGAGAACAGTGAAAATACCAAATCAGCTCCTTCCAGTCATTGGCTCTTATTCCCCTGATTGATCCACTGTTCATTTGCATCCCAAATGGAACCCTATTCCATATAGTCCACTATGGGCCTTGGTCAAAAGTGCACTATACATGGAACAGGGTGCCATTTTGGAAGAATTCCTAATGTAAAAATGCTGCAACCCATCAATGGCCCTACATGCTGTACCTAGAGCACTCCGATCTCATGGGTAAATAGACATTAACATAATAGAACATCAAAAATCTATAAAAAATATTGCCAAACTTACTTTTCACCTTTAGACAGATCAGTAGGATTATATGCTTGTTGCCCTTGGTGACAGAAAAAAATCCATTCCTCATTCCTTTGATGTTGTCAGACTAAATGTACATGAAAAAAACATCACTACATACAATGAACCATTCCCAGCAAGCCTACTGGGTAGTAGTCATTAGTGCACAACATATCAAAACATGGCAAACCCTTTTCCAAAAGAAAATGAAAACAAGCGATTCGTAAAGGACAAAGTCAGGTGGTCCCTCCATGTTTCAGTACGTTTTCTTCCGTTTAGGGCCTAGTGAATATGACTGTTGTGTAAGGGAAATAAGTGGAGACTGTATTGAGGAATTGTACATTGAGCTAGTAACACTTTATCAGAGCAGAGGCAGCATGAATGATGTTACGAAAAATATAGTGGGGAAGGAGTTAGAGAGCCTGCTTTTCTGCTGGTTGATTACAAAACAACACAGGGTGACCAGCTGGCTAATGAATACGTGAGAACTGAATGAAACACTTGCTTTAATGTTTTTGTTACAGCATCCTTATGGAATTGTATCGATATGGGCAAATCTACTGTATATACAATGCTCTGTATACGTTTGGATTTTCCGCCGCTGCGTGTTTAACTGTGGGCGTCATCTTACTTCTGTATTCAATTTAAAACAGATGTATCTCAATCAATGACAGAAAACCAATTGAATCAGTAGACAAAGACACCATTCAATGTGCTTTACCAGTTCAGGGGGATGGGGGGGTTAAATGGGACACCATGTTTTCGTCCTAAATGGCACCTTATTCCCTACATTTTGCTCTACTTTTGACCAAGGCCATTTGGGCTCTGGTCAAAAGTAGTGAACTATAGGGAATAGGGTGCCATTTGGGTCGCCTTCTATGGGCGGCCTCCTGTTTATCTTGGCAGGAGGTGGATCCGGTGTGACCTCCATGACCTCATTTCCTCTGTTGATTTTTACTGGGGGCTGCAGTATAATAGGGTGCCATTTGGGACGATGGCACCCTACTAACCTCTAACTTTGTCTCTGAGCTGAATCCTAGTTGTGGCCACATGTTTGTCAACCATACATTATATTGTTCTGAATAGGCTATAGGCCTACCAACTGTTTAACATTTTATTGGAATATCAATTCACTTATAATTGGCATTGGGAAAAACATGTTATTTCTTAACATTAACATTTATTGAGTGCTTGTTGAAAGCTTGCAACACAGAGGAAGGTCCCCCAAAAAGCTTGTAACACAGGAAGGGCCACAAAAAAAATTCAAAGACTCCAGTCACCCAAGTCATTGACTCTTCTCTCTGCTACCACACCGCAAGCGGGACTGGAGAGCCAATTCTAGGTCCAAAAGTCTCCTTAACAGCTTTAACCCCCAAGCCATAAGAGTGCTGAACAATTAATTAAATAGCTACCCGGACTCGACTAACCTGTACCCCCGCACATTGACTCAGTACCGGTACCCCCCTGTAGATAGCCTTGTTATAGTTATTTTATTGTTACTTTTTTAATAGTTTTATTTACTTTAGTTTATTTTGTAAATATTTTCAGAACTCTATTTTTTGAACTGCATTGTTGGTTAGGGGTTGTAAGTAAACATACTACACCTGTTGTGTTTGGCGCACGAGACAAATACAATTTTAATTTAATTATTTTTCCACAAGGTGGCGGTATGATATTATTGAACTGCAGTAGCCTACCTGAAGCGTTGCTCCTGCTCTCATGAAGCTGCCTTGGCTTAATGAAGATGCAGATACAACTTGAACTAAAGTCAGGATGCAGTTTTTCAAATAGAATGAGAGGCATGACCACTGGGTCCCAATAACATCATGCTGTAAAATCCCTGTTTGGTTGGACAGTATTTAAGAATAGATAAGTACATTTTTTGTGATGAACACTACATCCCCTGAATGTACAAATTAACAAAAACAGTGGTATGTATTTGCAAAAAAAAAAATTATTTTTTATTATTATATATATGGATATTGGATCAACACAAACATGCCCCTCTGCGTAAAAGTAAACACGGGCTTCATTTTATAAGGTTTGAGATTCTTTACACCCAGGTCTCGCTCTTAAACGAGTGTTTTCGCCACAAGCAGGGGTCCTATTTGCAGTTTTCACATGCAACAGTGTCTCTATGCTTGTTAAGAAGATAAGCAAGCTGTTTAAACGCTTTCAGAGTAAACCGACCACACACTGGGACGTAATTACCTTCTAACGGGGAAGGCAGAGGGTCGGCCTAGTGGGCCTAGCGTGTTTGTTTGACGTGCGTCCCAAATAGCACCCTATTCCCCATATAGTGCACTACTTTGACCAGGAATCATATGGCTCTGGTCAAAAGTAGTGCACTCTAGGGAATAGGTTGCCCTTTGGGACTCAGTTCTACTGTCCCACTCCATCACTGTCTGACATCTTAATTATCAGGCCTAGGGCATCTTGACAGTAAGATGGGGCACCCAACCAATTATGCACACCAGTGGGTATTCTGAACTCTGCTCCACACAAACTTCAATAAGAATAGTAGTAGAATCTTTATAATTTCATATTCATATGAGGTCAGTGCCACGTCCATGCAGAGTCTGATAGCCTGCCTACACTTTATTCAAGCGAGACCTAGGCAGTATTTGACGTTTCATTGGGTCGTCAGTATTAATTGGGGGCAGAAGACGCAAGACTTGTAACATAATTGTCGCACAGAGGGGTTCCGTCGAGAGAGGATTACTCAAACAGACCACCTGTAAAGGCTTTCATTGCCATTTCAATGTTATTCCGAATCCTTCCCGTGGTCGCATCTCCAATACGTAAAAGTGTACTGTTTTCACCAATGCTACCCAAAAGGAACCCAATATCCATACACAAGTAGGGATACGTTTCTATGAATTATAATTGTTTGACAATATAAGAATAGGCTTTCTAACGTATCCAAAAATCTATTCTCATGGCAGGAAGACAACAAAAGCAAATTTGCTAAATGTAGCCTACAGCTTTGGCACAGAATGACTACCAAGACGCACAGGTAAACATTTTATAAAAATGGTTTTATTCTCAAAATAAAGATCTTCTATCAAAGTTAATTATACACATTTACAATCTCGTATAGGCCTACATTTTATATACAAATGTACAATGTTTTTACATGAATAATTATATAAATACATTAAACACCAACAAAACCCGTATGAGACAGCATACTTCAAACCATCTTTGCTAAGCAAATTTTACAGGTTAAAATGAGACAACGCCAAGTCTCTCTTTCGAATTAATAAATGGTGTGTTTAAGACAATATGGTTATTTGTAATAAGGAATAGAACAGTAGATATAACCTTGAATTTCCGCCTATCGAAAAATATCACTGTATTGTGTATGTCATTGAACTGGTCCTCAACAGTAAGCATAGAATCACATCTCATTATATTTACATGGTTCTAAACTGGCTGCGGGTCTCATTGAGTAAGAAGAGAAATCATTACGTGCTCGTTAATGTGTTAATTTGAACACGCTGATGGACAATCCCAACATAATTAGATGTCTATTCTTCCTTTTCAAACCCGAGACAATGGCATCTGTTTGGGACAAGAGACAGAGCTCGCAGTGCCAGACCTCCACGTCAGTCCCGTGCTAACGTCACTGTACATTGACCCGCTCGTGGTCTTGCTGGCCCAACAGCAGCGGGTGCAAAATTTCCTCCAGGATTCTAAAGTTTTCCCCGACCAGACCCACGCGCCGGACGTGATGCCAACCAAAAGGCACATGAAATATTTGAGCATGAACACAGCGTAGTCTGGCTTTTGCATTTCATGCTCCGACAAGCAGGAACAGTTATTGGTTATTTCCCAAGTCTGTCTGTTGTGCTGCTCATAGAAGTAACAGGCTACTATAATCGTGGCTGGGACAGTGTAAAGCACTGTAAAAATACCTATTCTGATCATCAGTCTCTCCAACTTGTCTGTTTTCGTCCCTCCTTGCTTTATAACACTCCGGATCCGGAACAGTGACACAAATCCAGCCAGGAGAAACATAGTCCCAATGAACAGATAGATAACCAACGGCGCCAAAACAAAGCCCCTGAGGTTATCCAAGTTCTGATTGCCAACGTAGCATATTCCAGCCACGGGGTCCCCGTCCACTGAACTCAACGCCAACACAGCTATTGATTTCATGCTGGGTATCAGCCAGGCAGCTAAATGAAAATACTGGGAGTAACTGGCTATGGCCTCATTCCCCCACTTCATCCCCGCAGCCAGAAACCAAGTAAGGGACAGAATAACCCACCAAATAGAACTTGCCATGCCGAAGAAGTAGATGAGTAGAAATACAATGGTACAAAGCGCAGGGCCGGTGGTCTCGTAGTGGATGTGTTCGGTATCATGCTCCATGTTACAAGCCACTTGTTCATGTCCAGCAATTAGTCTGACAATGTAACCGACGGAGACAAACATGTAACAAGCAGAGAGGAAAATAATGGGTCTCTCCGGATATTTGAACCGCTCCATGTCGATTAAGAAAGTTGCCACTGTTGCAAAAGTGGAGATAAAACATAACACGGACCATAGTCCTATCCAAAATGCAGTAAATGTCCTTTCGTCTTGGGAGAAGTAAGGATTGTGGCAGGGCATGGCACAGTTCAGAGTCTGTCCCGTTTTAACTCTGTTATATAGAGGATGACTGTCACTGTTGACTTGAACCATGGGCGCGCGGCAGTGACACCGGGGTTCGCAAGGAGAACTCTGAGGTTTGTGTTTACTAGGAACATTCGAACGCCCGTGTCCATTCTTCTTTCGTGGGTTTATTGGTTTAACGGGGCGGTTTGTGGGCTTTGCAACAACTGGAGAAACAGTCGTTGTCTCGCTTCTGTTATAGTCCATGCACAATGTATCTTGGTTACCCTGCACTGGTAATACATCGCATCTCATTCGGTCTGGCCATGGGAATCCGTACTGCCTCATCAGAGGCGCGCAGCCTGCCTTGGCTCTCTCGCAGACACTCCGACACGGCGGCAGGGGCTTCTTGTAGTCCTCCAGGCAAATAGGAGTGTACATGCTACAGAGAAAGAACTTAAGGTCCGGAGAACACTTGATTTCCACCAGGGGCCAAAACTGGTGCACCTCCAGCCCTGCCTCGTCCTGTGTGTCGTGATTGAACTGGTTGGGCATGTAGGTGTAGTTGTAGCCGATTCCTTTGCATAGAGGCACGGATATCTCCTGGCATTGTAGCTCCTTCGCCGCGGCGCAGCTCGACCTGTGTAGAACGAGTGCAAAAAGCATGCACCACCCCAGCAGCTGGCACTCCATCCTCATTCACTGTTGAATTCGTCTGCTTCAAAGTGCCAGCGAACTTGCGCTTGCAAGTAGGCTGTAGAGTCCGATTATTCCAGAGATGCGGGTAAACTCATCCTTGGCGCAGACGGTGTTTTTGAAGATAAGCAAGCCTTCGGGTGTCTTCTGGCTGGTATAATGTTAGGGAATCCACACATCACATCGTTTATTCTCTGTTTACGTTATTTTGTAAAAAAAACTACCACTCTTCTCCGTCTGCTGTGGACTGTTGACTGACAGAATATAATTTACGCACCGATATCTCCATTTGGCACCACCGTTAATCGCTCGCTCTGCATGTTAACAGTTCTTGGCGAACGCATTTAATGGAATATATCTGGAGGGAGGCGCAGCGAAGTCACTCCCCCTATCGGAGCGTCTAATCACAGAGCGACAGGGCGGGGAACTAGGGAAGTCAATCAAGTGTTTTTCAAAGGTGTTTGTTTACGTTTTCCCCTTTTATAGAATAGTTTTAATTGCTTGGTCTTGGTTTATTCTTCCTCCCCCGTACAAAGCGATGCATAACGAGTTATTAAACGAGGGGGGGGGAGTTTATTGAGTGAATTGAATTGGACTTTTACATTCAATTGTGGCTAAATTAACTAACACGCTTCCGAGAACATTGTTCCCATTTGATTCGTTGCATTGCACTCCTTGGGTAACGTTAGGCCTTATTAGACTACAGTGTATGCATTTTCATGTTCAACATGATATTTACATTTCAGTCAATCATGGATACAATTATTTAAGAAAGACCGGTTTATCTGTGATTGGAAGGTTTATCTGATTTTAAAGGAACACGTTCATTGTAAACCTTTATTAACACTGTAGTAGGCATAGACCCAAGATAAATATTCAAACTTTAGGGGAGGGTGGAGACCCTGGGGGTTAATGTGAGATAGTTAGGAGACCCCAGGGGGTTGTCCTAAACTAAAGAAAAATGTGTTTGTCTTAATTGAGGTGCCGTTGTTTGATTTAGGGCTTGGATAAGCCCCATGCTGAGGAGGTGATTAGTGAAATGTCTGCCAATGGCTAACAAACACGCTGAGGATGTGTGTCAATAGTCTAAGGCCCTATTCCCACTACGAGATATGAAGGAGATTCTGCTGAGTGGGGTGGCAAAAGATAATTTTACTTTTTAATTCACACTACACCCTTGCCTTACCTTTCGTTGAGGTTGACAATGCGACATTCTTGGTCCACAGCCCAAATTCAAATCAAATGTTCAAATGTATTTATATAGCCCTTCTTACATCAGTAGATATATCAAAGTGCTGTACAGAAACCCAGCCTAAAACCCCAAATAGCAAGCAATGCAGGTGTAGAAGCACGGTGGCTAGGAAAAACTCCCTAGAAAGGCCAAAACCTAGGAAGGAACCAGGCTATGAAGTCCTTTTCTGGCTGTGCCTGGTGGAGATTATAACAGAACATGGCCAAGATGTTCAAATGTTCATAAATTACCAGCATGGTCAAATAATAGTAATCACAGTGAACAGGGTTCAATAGCCGCAGGCAGAACAGTTGAAACTGGAGCAGCAGCACGGCCAGGTGGACTGGGGACAACAAGGAGTCATCGTGCCAGGTAGTCCTGAGGCATGGTCCTAGGACTCAGGTCCTACGAGAGAGAGAGAGAAAGAAAGAGAGAGAGAATTGACCGTAACTATCACAGTAGCCACAAGTCAGTAAGCACAAACTATTCAACAATGACAGAAACTTTTCTTCTAAAACATTATTACACTATTGAATAATACAACCAAACCAAATAACACTCTTGAGTAATGCAACAATTTACAAGCATGTACAGTATGTGCTGACAATTAAAGGGTTTATTTTCTCGTCTGTAGGCAACACTCATTACATTTTAGCTTCAAGACACAAGCACAGAGTTGCTGTAGCAGCATGTCATCATCAGGTAATGAATGATTAACCCTCTCCATAGAATAGAATATAAAATACAGTAGGCCTAAATTACATTACAACAAACCAGGCTTCATTTTGATCAATATCATGCAAATCATTACATGTGGTAAAAGCAAATTGTGACTGAAAACGTGGGTATAAGGGAATTCACCAATAAGTGTGGTTTTACAGTGCCATCAGAAAGCATTAATACCCTTTAACATATTCCACATTTTCTTGTGTTATAGCCTGAATTCAAAACAGATGAAATATATATTTTCTCACCAATATACACACAATATCCCATAATGACAGTGTTAACATGTTTTTAGACATTTTTGCACATTTGTTGAAAATAAAATGCAGAAGTATTCACACCCCTTTGCTAAGACACTCCAAATCGAGTTCAGGTGCACTGAATTTCCTTTGATCATCCTTGAGATTTCACTACAACTTGATTGGAGTCCACCTGTGGCCTATTCAATTGTTTGGACATGATTTATAAAGAAACACACCTGTCTATATAACAGTTGACAGTGCATGTCAGAGCAGAAACTATTCCCTGAAGTCCAAGGAACTGTCCATAGATCTCTGAGATTAAATTGTGATATATCGAGGGAAGGGTATAACACAATTGCTAGAGTGATGAAAGTTTTGAAGAACACAGTTGTCTCCATCATTGGGAAAGTAAACAAATATGGAACTACCCAGACTCTGTCTAGAGCTGGCCATTCGACCAAACTGAGCAACCGGGCAAGAAGGACCATGATCAGGCAGGAGACCAAGAACCCAATGACCACTCTGACAGAACTACAGAGTTCCTTGGCTGAGATGGGAGAACCTGCCAGAAGGACAACAGTCTCTACAGCACTTCACCAATCTAGACTTAATGGGAGAGTGGCCAAAGGGAAGCCACACCTGAGAAAAAGGCACATGACAGCATGCCTGCGGATTGCAAAAAGCCACATGAAAGACTATGAGAGTATAAGGCAAAATATTCTGTGGTCTGATGAGACACACATTTTACTCTTTGGCCTGAATGCAAAGCTCTATGTCTGGAGAAAACAAGGCATAGCTCATTACCTATTTAACACCATCCCTACCGTGAAGCATGGTGGTGGCAGCATCATGCTATGGGGATGCTTTTCAGCGGCAGAGACTGGGAGACTGGTAAGGATAGAGATAACAATGAATGAAGCCAAATACAGGCAAATCCTTACTGAGAACCATCTTCAGAGTGCAAATGACCTTAGACTGGGGGTGAAGATTTACGATCCAAAAGGACAATGACCCGAAGCATACAGCCAAAGCAATGCTGGAATGGCTTCAGAACAAGAATGTGAAAGCCCTTGAGTGGCCCAGCCAAAGTCCAGACTTGAATCTCATTGAAAGTCTGTGGAAAGACTTGAAGATTGCTGTTCACCACCACTCCCCATCTAACTTAACAGAGCTTGAGAAAATCTGCAAGGAAGAATGGGAGAAAATCCCCAAATCTAAATGAGCAAAGCTTATACAGACATACCCAAGACGACTCAAAGCTGTAATCATTGCCAAAGATGCTTCTACAAAGTATTAACTCAGTGGTGTGAATACTTATGTAAATTAGATATTTATGTATTTCATTTGAAATAAATTAGCAAACATTTCTAAAAACATGTTTTAATTTTGTCTTTATGGGGTATTGTGTGTAGATGGGGCAGACAATTTGTTTTGTTTAATCCACTTTGAATTCAGGCTGTAACAAAACAACAAAATGTGGAATAAGTCAAGAGGTATGAGTAATTTCTGAAGGCACTGTATATAGAAGCCCATACCCACCACCCCAAAAATTCAATAAAATGCTTCATGGTTTGTTAAACTGCAGAATTAGTCAGTGCTTCAGTCTGATCAATTGTAGCCTACTGATAACAACCACAGCTGCAGGTAGTCTTCAGAAGCCATTGCGCTCTGTCCCATCTGGGCCTGGTCAGGTTTTAATATCCTAAGTTACGTATTTATAGCCGAAAATAGGCCCATTTATTTGTGTTCTGAGGAAATGGGAATGTGAGTAAATTTTATTTATATTTACACCTCAGGTGGTAAGGCTACCTAGGCCTTTTAAATCCAAAATGATTGACACACACTAGTATTGACACACTACTTGAGTATATTTTTAATGACAGATGCAAAGGCCTACACCAGGGGTATTCAACGCTTACCCTACGAGGTCCAGAGCCTGCTGGTTTTCTGTTCTACCTGATAATTAATTGCACACACCTGGTGTCCCAGATCTAAATCAGTCCCTGCTTAGAGGGTAACAATGAAAAAAATGCAGTGGAACTGGCTTCGAGGTCCAGAGTTGAGTTTGAAGGGCCCACACAGTCCTGTTCGTTTTTGTCCAATCGCAGTTGTTGTCTCTTTGTCTGTGTAAAGGGTTTTAATGTTTTCATCCTCCCTAGGGCCAAAATTATGACCTGATTAGAAAAATTATCTGGTCCCATCACAGCCCATATAAAACCACTTTTTACAGCTGATTTATTACTATCTCATATGCTACAACTAGGGTCCTGAGTTACATACCCTACATCATTCATCTCATATGTATATGTATATACTGTACTCTATATCATCTACTGCATCTTTATGTAATACATGTATCACTAGCCACTTTAACTATGCCACTTTGTTTACATACTCATCTCATATGTATATACTGCACTCAATACCATCTACTGTATCTTGCCTATGCCGCTCTGTACCATCACTCATTCATATATCCTTATGTACATATTCTTTATCCCCTTACACTGTGTATAAGGTAGTAGTTTTGGAATTGTTAGCTAGATTACTTGTTGGTTATTACTGCATTGTCGGAACTAGAAGCACAAGCATTTCGCTACACTCGCATTAACATCTGCTAACCATGTGACAAATAAAATTTGATTTGAT
Organism: Oncorhynchus mykiss; assembly: GCF_013265735.2. Taxonomy (NCBI): domain Eukaryota; kingdom Metazoa; phylum Chordata; class Actinopteri; order Salmoniformes; family Salmonidae; genus Oncorhynchus; species Oncorhynchus mykiss. The sequence goes on from NC_048572.1 coordinate 59,841,948, forward strand.
AGGGTCCTGAGTTAGTTAGGTTAGCCTACTACGAGATAAGGGAAAACTCTGGTCTCCGGGAAAACTATTTTTCCCCCCACAACTCAAATCCCCACACAATGTTAAACATTTTTTTTTAAACTATCCCATTTGTATGATCTACAGTTGACATGTTTTTGGTGGTGTGGATGAGCTTCCATAGTTGTACGTTGCTCAGTGCAGCCATGCAGCGACTGCGACAGTTTCAGGCTGTTACTGCAATTTCAGGAAAAAACTCAATAAACCAAGTCTCAAATAGTTCCACAGCCTTTTTTTATACGTAAGATGCCAAAATAATAATTTCTAGTTGAATGAACATATGAGAACATTTTTAAGTTGGCTGAATTTTGCCTATGTTTTCTCATGTTGGAGCTAAGTTTGAGCCAACTAAAAATGTCAAGTTCAGGTAATACTTAGACTGAAAAGTTGAGTAAACAAAAAAAAGGCTTGGAACCAGTTATTTAATATCAATTAATTGAAACAACTAGATCTGTGGATGTTTTTTTTCAGTGTGACATGCACATAATTACAAATATTGAGGTATACTGCTTATGTGGTCTGTCTTGCATTTTGTTTCGAGCAAATCTGGCAGAGCCGTGCTTCCAAAGCCAGCCTGTGTCTACTGCATTGACATTTTAAATAGATTTCCGTGAGTGCTTCCCCTCCCCCCATCAGAGGGGTTTGTGCCCAAGTGGCACTCTATTCCCTACATAGTGCACTAATTTTAACCAGAGCCTTACGTGCCTTATTCAAAAGTAGTGCACTATACAGGAAAGAGGGTGCCATTTAGGATGCACACAAGCTTTGAACTGCAGGTGAAAGTTGCAGAAAAGAACAGGTGTCCAGTCTCAGGGTCATAGGCCAATATAATGGAGACCAGCAGATGAGGAGCCGCATCAGTTACCCTGATTGTGTGTGCGTCTCAAATGGCACCCTATTCCCTATAACAGTGCACTGCGGGCCCTGGAAATAGGGTGTGTCTATCAGAATCTATAGGGACCCGTATTGATTAACAGACAGATAGAGCAGCAGTCCAGCAACCAACTGTTGAAACGCCCCCTGTGTGTAACTGTGATAGCAGGTGTTGGATTACGTATGGGCCCCCTGCTTTCCAAATTTAAAAGGGTGGAAATGGAATTACTGCATCTGTTTAAAACTACATTTCTAGGCCTACATTCTCTGGCCAGAGTGGGACCTACCCCCCGCCCCCCCCCCCCCCCCCCCCCCCCTTCTCTCTCGTTATGCTCCCAGGGCTCTCACAGTTCATGATGCCAGGGGGAGAGCGGGGGAGAGAGCGGGAGAGAGAGAGGGAGAGACACACAGAAAGAAAGAACTAGAGAGAGAGAAAGTGAGAGAGGGGAAGGAGAAAGAGCGAGGGAGAGAGAGACTCATTTGAGACACACGTGTAGATTTGTAAAGACTCATTGCTGAGGACCAACTCTCATGTCTTTTCTCTACGCTCCCACCACATGAAACATGGCAGCCATGTAATTCCCTTGTGGCAAAGTTGACCCCAATTGAATCAGTCAAATGATAGGTATTAACGGCAGAATTGAGTGGTTCTGCTTCGTCTAAGTGATGGTCGATTTTCAGTTTCTTTCTGAGCTTATTGAGTTTATCATTAAAGTCAACAACACAGTTATTTGAAACATATTGTGAACCATTTCAACAACTTAAAAGAACGATACTTGTTTACGATTGTTATGTTACGAAAGATTTATAAATACAAATCAATTGTATATGACCTTACAGTGAAATGCTTACTTATAAGCCCTTAACCAACAATGCAGTTTAAAGAAAATACCTAATACATTTTTTTTTCAAAAAGTAAGAGATTAGAACAACAAATACTTAAAGAGCAGCAGTAAATAAAAATAGTGGGGCTATACACAGGGGTACCAGTTCAGAGTCAATGTGTCAATGTGCGGGGGAACAGGTGTCGAGGTAATTGAGGTAATTATGTACATGCAGGTAGGGTTATTAAAGTGGCTATGCATAGATAATGACAGAGAGTAGCAGCAGTGTGGGGAGGTGCAAATAGTCTGGGTAGCCATTTGATTAGCTGTTCAAGAGTCTTATGGCTTGGGGGTAGAATCTGTTTAGAGGCCTCTTGGACCTAGACTTGGTGCTCCAGTACTGCTTGCCGTGCGGTAGCAGAGAGAACAGTCTATGACTAGGGTGGCGGGAGTCTTTGACAATTTTTGGGGCCTTCCTCTGACACTGCCTAGTATAGAGGTCATGGATGGCAGGAAGCTTGGCCCCGGTGATGTACTGAACTGTATGCACCACCCTCTGGAGGCCGAGCAGTTGCCATACCAGGCAGTGATGCAACCCATCAGGATGCTCTCGATGGTGCAGCGGTTAAACCTTTTGAGGATCTGAGGACCCCTGCCAAATCTTTTCAGTTTCCTGAGGTGGAATAGGTTTTTTCACTCCCTCTTCACGACTGTCTTTGTGTGCTTGGACCATGTTAGTTTGTTAGTGATGTGGACGCCAAGGAACTTGAAGCTCTCAACCTGCTCCACTACAGCCTCGTCAATGAGAATGGTGGCGTGCCTGAAATGGCGTGCCATTTCCTGTAGTCCACAATCATGTCCTTTGTCTTGATCACGTTGAGGGAGAGGTTGTTGTCCTTGCACCACGCAGTCAGGTCTCTGACCTCCTCCCTATAGGCTATCTCATCGTTGTCGGTGATCAGGCCTACCACTGTTGTGTCATCGGCAAACTTAATGAAGGTGTTGGAGTTGTGCCTTGCCGTGCAGTCATGAGTTGTACAGGAGGGGACTGAGCACGCACCCCTGAGGGGCCCCCGTGTTGAGGATCATATTTGGAGGATGTGTTGTTACCACCTGTGGGCAGGCCGTCAGGAAGTCTAGGATCCAGTTGCAGAGGGAGTTGTTTACTCTCAGGGTCCTTAGCTTAGTGAGGGCACTATGGTGTTGAACGCTGAGCTGTAGTCAATGAATGGCATTCTCACATAGGTGTTCCTTTTGTCCAGGTGGGAAAGCGCAGTGTGGAGTGCAATAGAGATTGCATCATCTGTTGGTGCGGTATGCAAATTGGAGTGGGTCTAGGGTTTCTGGGATGATGGTGTTGATGTGAGCCATGACCAGCCTTTCAAATTGTTTCATGGCTTCAGATGTGAGTGCTACGGGTCAGTAGTCATTTAGGCAGGCAACCTTAGTGTTCTTGGGCACAGGGACTATGGTGGTCTGCTTGAAACATGATGGTATTACAGACTCAGACAGAGAGAGGTTGAAAATGTCAGTGAAGACACTTGCCAGTTGGTCAGCGCATGCTCGGAGTACACGTCCTGGTAATCCGTCTGGCCCAGCGGCCATGTGAATATTGGCCTGTTTAAAGGTCTTTCTCACGTCGGCTGAGGAGAGCGTGATCACACAGTCATCCGGGACAGCTGATGCATGTTTCAGTGTTACTTGCCTCGAAGCGAGCGTAGAAGTTATTTACCTCATCTGGTAGGCTTGTGTCACTGGGCAGCTCTCGGCTGTGCTTTCCTTTGTAGTCTGTAATAGCTTTCAAGTGTAGTATGATTCAATCTTAGTCCTGTATTGACGTTTTGCCTGTTTGATGGTTCGTTGGAGGGCATAGCGGGATTTCTTATAAGCTTCCGGGTTAGAGTCCCACTCCTTGAAAGCGGGTATCTCTACCCTTTAGCTTAGTGCGAATGTTACCTGTAATCCATGGCTTCTGGTTGGGGTATGTACGTACAGTCACTGTGTGGACGACGTCCTCGATGCACTTATTGATGAAGCCAGTGATTGATGTGGTGTACTCCTCAATGCCATTGGAAGAATCCCGAAACATATTCCAGTCTGTGATAGCAAAACAGTCCTGTAGTTTAGCATCTGCTTCATCTGACCACCTTTTTATATACCGAATCACTGATGCTTCCTGCTTAAATATTTGCTTGTAAGTAGGAATCAGGAGGATAGAGCTATGGTCAGATTTGCCAAATAGAGGGCGAGGGAGAGCTTTATACGCGTCTCTGTGTGTGGAGTAAAGGTGGTCTAGAATTTTTTTTTATTCTGGTTGCACATTTAACATGCTGATAGAAATTCGGTAAAACTGATTTAAGTTTCCCTGCATTAAAGTCACCGGCCACTAGGAGCGTCGCCTCTGGATGAGTGTTTCCCTCTTTGCTTATGGTGGAATTGAGTGCAGTTTGAGTGCCAACCTCGCTCTGTGGTGGTATGTAGACAGGTACGAAAAATACAGATGAAACCTCTCTTGGTAGATAGTGTGGTCTACAGCTTTTCATGAGATACTCTACCTCAGGCAAGCAAAACGTTGAGGCTTCCTTAGATATCATGCACCAGCTGTTGTTTACATAAATGCATAGGCCCCCGCCCCGTGTCTTACCAGAGGCTGCTGTTCTGTCTTGCCGATAGAGTGTATAACCCGCCAGCTGTAGGATATGTGTGCTTTCAGTTCGTCCCATTTATTTTCCAGTGATTGAATGTTAGCTAGCAGAATGGAAGGCAAGGGAAGATTAGCCACTCGTCGCCTGATCCTCACAAGGCATCCTGATCTTTTGCCTTGAAATCTCAGTTTCCTTCTCCAGCGAATCACGGGATTGGGGCATGGTCGGGTGTCTGCAGTATATCCCTCGCATCCGACTCATTGAAGACGAACTCCTTGTCCAGTTTGAGGTGAATAATCCCAGTTCTGATGTCCAGAAGCTCTTTTCGGTCATAAGAGATGGTTGCAGCAACATGATGTACAAAACAAGTTACAAACAAAGCGGAAAAAAAACTATCAAAATAGCATGGTTGGTTAAGATGGCAGCCTTACCCTCCGGCGCCCTCATTAACAACTTATGATTGATTTCTTTAGCAGTCAGTCTGGCCTTTTCTCTGGATATTTCAACTGGGCATACAGACCTATTTGTTTAACTAAATCAGGTTTCAGAATGTCTGAAAAGTAAATGAACATGTCATTTTAGTCCCAAGGTAAAAAGGAATAATTTATTTGATTTGAAACCGTATATACTGTATGTGTATTAGGAGATGGGGCTGAGGGTAATTAGGTCTCATTTATGACTCCAGGAAAGAGATTGGGCCCCCTCTCTCTCCAAATGATGTTTACTTTAGAGTTTGAAGACAGTCTTTAGGATGCCACCTTTAGTCTCTGAAGGAATATGGTCCTGTTGCTGAGTTCTAAGCATCCTATGAATATTCAATATACAAATATAGCCTAGCTATATCTGTCAGTACTGCCCACCACGCTTCAGGGTGAATTCTCCCTAGGTACCGATCTAGGATCAGCTTTCCTTCCCCCAAAACCTAACCATTAGTGGGGAAAATGGAAAACTGACCCAAGATCAGCGTCTAGGGTTAACTTCACCTTACACCTTACACCCCCAGCACCAACACTCTCCCAGTGTGATTCACTCCCCAGTCTGTAGTTGTAGCAGACTCCCCTGTCTGTTTTGTTTAACCAGAGATTTGCTGCTAAACAGTTTCAGGTGTGTCTGCCCCCAACCCCTCCCCACATTCCCCACACCTCTCACACACACAAACACCTTGGTGATAAGTACAACAATGAAGAAAATAATGATAAACACAATGTAACAGATACAGTACCAGTCAAAAGCTTGGAGGGTTTTTCTTTATTTTTACTGTTTTCTACATTGTAGAATAATAGTGAAAACATAAACTATGAAATAACACATATGGAATCAGGTAGTAACCTAAAAAGTGTGAAACAAATCAAGATATATTTTATATATTTCAAAGTATTTTATATTCTTCAAAGTAGCCATCCTTTGCCTTGATTACAGCTTTGCACACTCTTGGAATTCTCTCAACCAGCTTCACGATGTAGTCACCTGGAATGCATTTCAATTAACAGGCGTGCCAATCATTTGAGTCAATCAGTTGTATTGTGACAAGGTAGGGGTGATATACAGAAAATAGCTCTATTTGGTAAAATACCAAGTCCATATTATGGCAAGAACCGCTCAAATAAGCAAAGAGAAACAACAGTCCATAACTACTTTAAGACATAAAGTTTCAAGAACTTTGAAAGTTTCTTCTAGTGCAGTTGCAAAAATCATCAAGCACTATGATGAAACTGGCTCTCATATGGAGCGCCACAGGAAAGGAAGACCCAGAATTACCTCTGCTGCAGAGGATAAGTTCATTAGAGTTACCAGTCTCAGAAATTGCAGCCCAAAGAAATGCTTCACCGAGTTCAAGTAACAGACACATCTCAACATCAACTGTTCAGAGGAGACTGCGTGAATCAGGCCTTAATGGTTGAATTGCTGCAAAGAAAACATTACTAAAGGACATCAATAAGAAGAAGAGACTTGCTTGGGTCAAGAGCCCCGAGCAATGGACATTAGACCGGTGTAAATCTGTCCTTTGGTCTGATGAGTACAAATTTGAGATTTTTGGTTCCAACCGGGGGTGTCTTTGTGAGACACGGAGTAGGTGAACGGATGATCTCCTCATGTTTGTTTCCCACCGTGAAGCATGGAGGTGGAGGAGTGGTGGTGTGGGGGTGCTTTGATAGTAACACTGTTGGTGATTTTATTTAGAATTCAAGGCACCAGCATGGCTACTACAGAATTCTTCAGTGATACCCCATCCCATCTGGTTTGTGCTTAGTGGGACTATAATTTATTTTTTTCAACAGGACAATGACCCAACACACCTCCAGGCTATGTTGGGTATGTGGCAGGGTCTACAATCCGTCACGGATTACAAAAAGAAAACCAGCCCCATCGCGGACACCGACGTCTTGCTCCCAGACAAACTAAACTACTTCTTTGCTCGCTTTGAGGACAATACAGTGCCACCGCTACCAAAACCTCTTCTTCACCGCAGCCAACGTGAGTAAAACATTTGAACGTGTTAATCCTCTCAAGGCTGCCGGCCCAGACGGCATCCCTAGCCGTGTCCTCAGAGCATGCGCAGACCAGCTGGCTGGTGTGTTTGCGGACATATTCAATCAATCCCATGTTCCCACATTTTTTAAGAGGGGAACCTTTGTTCCTGTTCTCAAGAAAGCTAAGGTAACTCAAGAGGTTGAGTTTTTTTAGAACAGAGTTGAAGCTGTCAAAATCATCTTCATACATTCATGATTCTGCAAAATACATATTTTATACGTTTCTATATTCGTAGTTAATTTAGTACCATGTGAGCCCCACATCTATGGTGCTATGTTTTCCCTTCTAACTTGCAACTTGTTCTCTTCACGTCATCAGTCCCTGAAGGATGGGGCTATTTTAAAGGGAACAACTGAAAAGATTCATGGCATTTTTATAATTGTGTCCTTTCTTCTGCTGCTATTACATCCTCAGTAAGGGAAACAGGGCCGTATCGGCTTCACACAAACACAGATTAATTAGAACCGTAATGACAAGCTGGAAACTAGCTAGCGCACTTACTAACCTCTCATCTGAGGGAATGCCGGGGCGAGGCTAATCAGTCGATGAGTCCCAAATGGCACCCTATTTCACTATATAGTGCACTGCTTTTGGCCAGACCCTGGTCAAAGTAAGTGTACTATATTGGGAATAGGGTGACATTTGGGAGGCAGTCAGACTGCTCACAGAGATAATTTCTCTGAGTAATTAGGCAAAGCCCCTGTGGAAAAGGAGGAAATGTTGTAATGTACCGTGAAGATGTTTTTCCCCTTTACCTGCATGGCAGAAATACCACACTTCAACCACCTTGGAATGGAATTAAAAATGTTCGGAAAGTAATAAAGTTATGTCACACAATGTCTATAGATGTTTGCATTTCAGTAGTCCCCAAAGCTCCTCTTTTCAGTTCGCTGCAGCTCGCGGCTAGAAAGAGCTGCAACAAACACTCAAACTGGACAGTTTTATCTCAATGTCTTCATTCAAAGACTCAATCATGGACACTCTTACTGACAGTTGTGGCTGTTTTGTGTGATGTATTGTTGTCTCTAAACTTCTTGACCTTTGTGCTGTTGACTGTGCCCAAAAATGTTTGTACCATGTTTTTTTGCTACCATGAGTTGTCATGTGTTGCTGCCTTGCTATGTTGTTGTCTTAGGTCTCTCTTGTTGTGATGTGTGTTTTGCCCTATATTTATATTGTATTTAATTATTTTATTTAATTCCAGGCTCCCGTTCCCGCAGGAGGCCTTTTGGTAGGCTGTCATTGTAAATGAGAATTTGTTCTTAACTGACTTGCCTAGTTACATAAAGGTTCAATAAAAAATAAAAATAAAAGCCTCGGAAAGTCCAGACTTGTCACGTTCTGTTTGAAATTGTCCAATAGTCCAATAGTTAGGTTAACGAGACGAGATTTGGAAGGATGGCCAAGCGAGACTAGCAGTTCCGTAATAGAGGGCTTCTGTCCTCCGCTATATCTTGTCCTGATTTAACAGTAGTGACCTCGGAGATAATGTTCCCCATCAGATTTATTTCAAGTATTAAAGTGGATGTCTGACATATCTAGTTACTAGTAAATACTGCAATTGAAAAATACTTAGACCTTTATACTCCAGATGCCATTTTGTTTTATGTTTGAAGAGCAGCTCTGTAGCGTCACAAGATTGTGTATATTTAAAAAAATGTTTTAACTAGACGAGTCAGTTAAAAACAAATTCTTATTTTCAAAGACAGCCTAGGAACAGTGGGTTTAACTGCCTTGTTCAGGGGCAGAACAATAGATTTGTACCTTTTCAGCTCGGGGATTCAAGCTTGCAACCTTCTGATTATTAGTCCAACGCTCTAACCACTAGGCCACCTGCCGCCCCAGGTTGCTGGTCCACAATCAAAAATGAGATTCAAGGTTTCTTTTTAGTGTTTAATTAATGTGAAATGTTTATCTATCTACCTACACCCGAATAAAACAAATACTAAACATTTAGCTTGAATCTCCTTTGAGTGCGGATCAGCTACACAATTTTGGAATTCTATTGCATTTTGGTCGACGCACCTGTTCTGAGCGCAGTGGTCACACAAACCTTCTGAGATCTGTAGCATCCCATCACTTTAGTACTCAAAGAGCCTTGTCCTCATCCTCTTAGGGGAGTGTGGAGTTGGCATTGTGCCCTCTGTGTACACGCCAGACTTTGGTTTACCACTAGTGAACCTGTTTATTCTTCTACCTCTGGTCTGCATCCCAAATGAAACCCTATTCCTTATACATGCTACATGGCCAAAAGTATGTGAACACCTGCTTGTCAAACATCTCATTGCAAAATCATGGGCATTAATATGGAGTTGGTCCCCCGCTATAACAGCCTCCACTCTTCTGGGAAGGCTTTCCACTAGATGTTGGAACATTGTTGCAGGGACTTGCTTCTAGCCATGAGGTTATTGTGGTCGGGTACTGATATTGGGCGATTAGGCCTCGCTCGCAGTCGGCGTTCAATATTAATCCCAAAGGTGTTCAATGGGGTTGAGGTCAGGGCTCTGTGCAGTCAAGTTCTTCCACACCGATCTCAACTAACCATTTCTGTATGGACCTCGCTTTGGGGCATTGTCATGCTGGAACAGGAAAGGGCCTTCCCCAAACTGTTGCCACTAAGTTGGAAGCACAGAATCATCTAGAATGTCACTGTATATTGTAGCTTTAAGAGTTCCCTTCACTCGAACCAAGAAAAACAGCTTCAGCACTCAGCGGGCCCGTTCTGTGAGCTTATGTGGCCTAGCACTTTGCGGCTGAACATTGTTGCTCCTAGACGTTTCCTCTTCACAATAACAGCACTTACAGTTGACCGGAGCAGCTCTAGCAGGGCAGGAATTTGACAAACTGACCGGTTGGAAAGGTGGCATCCTATGATGGTGCCATATTGAAAATAGGGTGAAATAGCCGAATCCACTAATTTGACGGGGTGTCCACATACTTCTGGCCATGTAGTGTAGTGTACTACTTTTGACCAGAGCCTAAAGTAGTGTAATGTATTGGGAATAGGGTGTCATTTGGGATGCAACCCCTGGTTTCCATGCAGCAGGGTTGGAAAACTAATGCAGATGGTTATCAGATCACATGTAACACGCACTAATGGTGCAGCGCACCGACCTAATACCTAGAAAACCTACTGTTTCTACTTGTGGAATCGCAATGCTCGTCAGTGGCCAAAAATTTTGACTTTGAGCCAGTCAGAGAGCACGAGCCTCCATGTGGGGGAGCCGACGGACATGAGAACAAAAAGGAAAAAAGAGGGCACTTTTCCCAGTGTAATCCACCCCCTTTTCATCAGAATTTTTCTAACTTAAACAATAAAGCTGCAAAAGACATCTAGCTAGCTGCTTCACCGACTCTTGGAAGCTAACAGGCAGCTACTTCATTAAAAAAGATTATGATTGAATTATAACATTACTATAATTATATTTAATTATAATGTTGCTAGCTACGCTATTCATTGTCATTTATTTATAATGCTACTAGTTTAAGTTAGTGATCTAGTTGTGGCCATCTGGTTAGTATCAACAAGGGCTTACTTCAAATTCTATCTAGCTAGAAACAACATATATATATATTTTTTTCTAATGTAAGCTAACTAGCAGCTTGCTAGTTAGCTTACATTAGCTGCAGCAGGCACAGGTCAAACAAGCTACTGCCACCTTGTGGCCTGGAGGATTTAAATGATGCAAATCGCAGGTAAAACGGTTCTGTGTGAACAATAAAAAGTTAATTGCCAACACTCTAAGAAGAGGTGCTAAGTACTGGCAGTCAGATTTCTCGGTGTGTCTGACCCTTTAGAATAAGAAGCATGTAAATCTATGGGCAATATTATTTTATTGTACTTTTAAATAGTCATGTTTCCTCATTTCACCCATCTTGGAACACACACGCTCACACACATACTCTCACACACACACACTCACACATGTTCACACACAAACAATCACCATTGCGTTGACCGACCAGCTTAACCTTCAGCAATGCCCTGCTATGTTTGCCCATGTCAGTGTCTCCAACAGCAGTCTAACAGCAGCCCTACTTCAGCATGTACACGGTGCAGGGACCTATGGGGTGCACCCGCTTGACACATTTCACACGGCCGTGACAAGCCATCCAGGCCAGACGGCACCGGACAACCCCGGCTGTGGGCTAAGCCCCTTGGTCCACAGGATAAATAATCCTGACACACTGGTTAAGTCCCAAATGGCACCCTATTCCCTCTATAGTGCATTGCTGTGACAGAGCCTTATGGGGCTCTGATCAAAAGTAGTGCACAATATGGGAATAGGGCGTTATTAAGGACGCAACTACTGACTGCTTCACTGATAGCTTCACATTAAACTGAGAGCTCCAGAACCACCTCCCCAGACGAGAATGAGTTATGGAGGAGATAGACAGGTCTGGGGGAGAGAGAGAGGGAGAGGGGGTTATCACTGCCTATCATAAACTGGAAAATGTATTGTTATGCACACCTGCTTAGCCAGCCTGAGATAGCATGGCATTAGCTCAGTCATTAAGGCTATCTCATCCCCAGTGGTGTAAGTACTTAAGTAAAAATACTTTAAAGTACTACTTAAGTGTTTCTTTGGGGTATCTGTACTTTACTTTACAATTTATATTTTTTGACAACTTCTACTTTTACTTCACAACATTTATAAAGAAAAATAACATACTTTTTTACTCCAAACATTTGCCCTGACACCCAAAAGTACTTTTTGACAGGAAAATGGTCCAATTCACACACTAATCAAGAGAACATCCTTGTTCATCCCTACTGCCTCTGATCTGGCTTTGTTTGTAAATTAATGTCAGAGTGTTGTAGTGTGCCCCTGGCTATCTGTACATTTAAAATATATATATATAATAATTGTGCTGTCTGATTTGCACAATATCAGGAATTTGAAATACTTTTACTTTTTAAAAAACATTTTAGCTATTCCATTTACTTTTGATATTTAAAACCAAATATTTTAGACTTTTACACAAGTAGTACTTTACTTGAGTAATTTTACATGAAGGTTTCTTTACCTTTACTCAAAGTTTGACTTTTGATGACTTTTTCCACCACTGCCCACCCCAGAATGTGCTTTACTATCACGTTGTTCATGTTAAAGTGTCAATAAGGGGTGCAGTTGCCAGACCCTGCATTAATGAGATAGTGTAGCCAAAGGATAACCAAGAGAGAGGGAGATGGCTTTAGACTTCTTTAGACAATACAGGCATTGAGATAAGGTATGAGGAGGCTGCTCCCAACGCAAGGGTCCAAAGGTCAGAGTCCGTGTTCACGCTTATTTTAGAGACAATTCTATATACAGTTCAAGCAACTATTATATAGCAAAGATACACAGTCCAGTCTGAGTCCAGACTGCTACCTACTAATCCGAGAAGCCCTGTCTGTATGCTGTGTTTAGTTACCATGGATATTTTGTTTCTGTTACTCTTCAGTGGGTGCTATATTTAGCCTTGACATAAGGAAGCAAAGTGGTGTTTACTGTTCAGGGATATATGTTTGACAGGCACTCTTAAAGTGATATAGAGGCTTGTTGCCCTTTGTGAATGAGAGAGAATCCATCTGGTCATGTTGATGTTATGGCTGGTTCCACGTATGTTTAGCAGCATATGCGATGTCCATGAAACTACTGTATATCAACGAATAGTTTGAAAATGAAATGAAACAATACGAAGAAAAAAAATGCCATACAACATCACATTAGCCGCAAGTAAGAAAGCAGTAACAAGACACTGGCTATCACCTCAAATACCAACCATCCTGGACTGGACCAATACAACCAACAACATAAAAGAATACCAGCTACAATCTGCTTGAAACCGGAACCCTTTGTAAAGACCTGGACCAAATGGACATCATATATGGATAAATAAAACAACAGAACCCATCTAAACAACACAGACCAGATAAGACCTGATCCCAGAACATAGAACAATGAAGGACATAATGAACGTACACAGGATAATGCACAACGGTGAAGATGGAGGAAATCCATTTATCTTATATATAAATCATATGTTCCGACAAATGTACAATGTATATTCAACTGTAATGGGTATTAAATGCACAGACCTCTGACTCTTTGGGTTGTTTTTATAAAAGTAATTGGACTAAAAGCAGATGAGTTTCCTTTAGAGTCCGTGGCTGGGTCTGAGATGGTACCCTGTTCCCTATACAGTGCACTACTTTTGACCAGAGCCCTACAGTAGGTGGAATGGTATCAAATACATTATACACAAGGTTTTCACGTGTTTGTTGGCATTCCATTTGCTCCGTTCCAGACGTTATTATGAGCCGTCCTCCCCTCAGCAGCCTCCACTGGATGTAGGGTGCCATTTGCGATGCCCACAGGGAGGGGAGAGCAGAAGTAGAGGTGCTTATGAACGACACACATTGTTGTCAGCCCCAGGGAGAAAACTGAGCAGTTTGGCAACACCGACGGAATTTCCTTCTGTGATGTTATCTCCTGCAAGTGATTTAGCTCCAGCAGAGAGAGAGAGAGAGAGAGGAGAAAAGAGAGAGTAGAAAAAGAGAGAGAGAGATATGTAGGTAGTTATACCTTTTCAGGCCTCTGACAGAAACACCTAATGACTTGGACTGCCTGTGGTTGAAACCTACTGTACAGGACGGTGACTATACAATTACTACCTGCATGTGATCTTTTATGAGATATCATCTTAGTTTTTTTTTACTGTCACTCACACTTTTTGTAACACCCAAATATTCAACCATTCCCAAAATGTCTTTGTCCTTGTGCGCATTTTAATTGGAGGGCTTAATAACACCACCATGTTGTCTTGAAGTGGACGTAATCTTTGTTGATGACATTGATAGGACCTTTGAGCCAGGCAGTAGTAAGAACTCAACTTTGCACTCATTGTCTCCCCCATGCTGACCATGTCCATACTTTTGGGTCTGTGTCTGGAAGGTACACCCATAATAAATGTTGTGCACATGGCTGTCTGTGACCACACACCTGAGTGTGCAGCTGAGAAAGTGTGATACGTGCCTCCATCTTTTACAACATATGCATCTCCTGCAGTCCGACACATGCTAATATATTAGCTGGCATACTGTACAAACACATGCAAACACATGGTCTTTCAGGGAGGTTTTGTACAATGCACTTTGTTGTAGAGATTGACCTGTCGAGCTCTTGCATCAAGGATATAAAGATATGAAATACATGCTAATAAAACCACGCAGACATTCTTTAATAAAAATTCCAGACACTGCAATAAATCTTTATCTGTCCAATGGAGTGCATCATATGATAAATCACCCCAATATCTCATGAACTACTGGGGTTGCATCCCAATTGGCACTCTATTCCCTATTTAGTGCACAACTTTTGACCAGGACTCATAGGACTCTGTATGTAGGGAATATGGTGCTATTTGGGATGTAGGCTTGATTTGCAGGAAGCAACAACAGAACGGTAAATGTTTACACATTTTTAAATGGGACATCATTGTCAGCCAGGGAAAGTGACAGATGACGTTATTCATAGACTTGAATGTCAGATTATGTTTTTATGTTAGTTAATGATTACAGCATCATGAAATATATATATATATATTATGCAGTGCATTCAGAAAGTATTCACAAAAAAAACAAGGAGAAGTAGACAGTATGGATATTATGTGAATAGAATAGGTGTGTAGATTATTTGTTTTATAGGATGAAGTATATAGATATAAAGTGGGTGAAGTCCCTACCACATGCCTCTTTGAGCAATTCAACTGTAACTCCACTTTGTCTCTGTAGTGTTGTTTTTCCTCTTTGATTGCGTTACGGAGGTCATAGCTGGTCTGTTTGTAAAAGTCCATGTTCCCAGTCACCTTGCCATGGTTAAATGTGTTTTTTGGTTTGGATCATCACAGTAGGAACAACATCCTCTATGCACTTCCCGATGAGCCATCGTGGTGTCGTCTTGGGGGAGAATATACATGGCAGTGACAAAAACCAAAGAAAATTCTCTCGGGAAGGGATGTGGTGGGCATTTGATGGTGAGGTATTCCAGATCAGGAGAACAAAAGGACTTGAGTTCCACAATCACACAATGAGTTGTTAATCATGAGCCCCTTCCACCTTTGTTTTTCCTGGAGAGTTCTTTCTTCCTGTCCATGCGATGAATGAAGAACCCTGCTGGCTGTATGGACAGGGACAATATATATGAAGAGAGCTATGATTCCGTAAAACAGAGTTACAGTCCCTTATCTCTCTCTTAAAGGATATCCTCGCCCTGGGCTCGTCTACTTTAATGTCCAGGGATTGAACGTTAGCTAGTAATATACTTGGGAGCTGTGGCTGGTTTGCTCGCCACCTGACTAGACGGCATCAATGTTTTGGTGTAGCACCGAGGATGAATAGGTCTGCCTCGGGAAGACCAAACAATGGGTCCAGATCAGGGAAGTTGAATTTCTGGTGAGTGAACGCCAATCTAATGCCTAAAAGTTATTTTTGTCTGTATCAGATAATACCACTAGAATTGTTTTGAGCAAATAATGTACGAAATGACAAAAAAAGCTAAATACTGCAAAGTTGTCAAGGAGCTAGAAACAGGGTGACCATGTCTGTCGGTGCCATCTTGGTCAGCCCCGTTATGCTCAACCCACAAAACACAAGAAAATGGCCAAAGAGAGTAGAATCAGCTCACCTGCTTTTACACTAGGATTTGACAATTAGATGTTCAATGTACATTTTTCCTAAACAAATAGTTTCACCATAATAAAATGAAAGTTCAGTTCATGTCACACGGTTGATCTTAAAATGAGGGACAGATGTCCATGATTCACTAATCACATGAAACAAAGAATAATCTTCAGAAATGACTTTGTCAAGCAACAATATGACTAGGCCTTGACAATGGTGGTGAAAACTACATTTTAGGGTTAAGCCGGTTAAACTCTTCCTATAGGTCACAGAGGGACATGTCAAAATGCTGAATAATTTAATTTGAGGTATTAAGTTAATTTGGCAATAGCTAATAGCTACTTTCTGTAGTCCCCGGGCATAGTTGTAGTAGTAGAGCTAGCAGTAAGAACTCTACTGTCACGTTCTGACCTTAGTTCCTTTATTATGTCTTTGTGTTAGTTTGGTCAGGGCGTGAGTTGGGGTGGGTAGTCTATGTTCTTTCTTCTATGTAGTATTTATGTGTTTGGCCTGGTATGGTTCTCAATCAGAGGCAGGTGTCGTTCGTTGTCTCTGATTGAGAATCATACTTAGGTAGCCTGTTTTCCCCATTTTAGTTGTGGGTGATTGTTTTCTGTGTTTTCACCATACAGAACTGTTTCGTTTTTCGTTGCTGTCTTTCACTTTGTTCATTTGTATTTTTGTGTTCAGTGACTTTTCATTTAGAATGACGAACACTTACCACGCTGCACATTGGTCCGATTTGTCATACTCCTCGTCAGAGGAAGACAAATTCCGTTACATCTACTCCGTTCTCCGTTCTTATCGACCATGTTTTTCAGCCACAGAGTGGACCCTCTGGGTCTATCTGTAAGGCACACCCATAAAAGTCCTCCACATGACTGTCTGTGGTCACACTCCTGAGTGTCACACGCATGCTACTGCTGAGATAATTCGTGATTTACTACATAGGCATCTCCAACAGTCTGACACATGCAAATATATTTGCTTGCATACTGCATAATGTATGCAGTGTGTACACACATACAAGCAAATACACATTCACACCATCGTCTTTGAGGGAGGTTTTGTACAATGCGCTTTGTTATAGAGATTGACCTGTCGAGCTCTTCAAGCTTTGCAACACTTCATCAAGAATATAAAGATATGAAATACATGCTAATTAAACCATTAAGAATACTTGAATAAAAATTCCAGACACTGCAATAAATCTTTATCTGTCCAATGGAGTGGCTGGATTTTGATGCAAGTGCGTCATAATATAAATCGACCCTATTTATCACCAACTGGGCCTGCGTCCCAAATGGCAACCTATCCTCTATTTAGTGCACTACTTTTGACCAGGACTTAGAGGCTCTGGTCAAAAGTAGTGCACTACAGTATGTAGGGAATATGGTGCCATTTGGGATGCAGCCCTGGTTTGCAGCAAGCAACAACAGAACTGTAAAAGTTTACACATTTTTAAATGGGACATCATTGTCAGCCAGGGAAAGTGACAGATTACGTTATTCATAGACTTGAACGCCAGATTATGTTTTTATGTTAGTTAATGATTACAGCATCATGCAGCATAGAACGGTAATCATTTCACACAGAAAATACATGATGTTCTATGGCCATATTTACTGCACTGCTGTTGTATCATACTGTAGTTGCCAATAACACAGGAGAGACCATGTGACGAATAACACTTTGTCCTCCATGTAAATGCAACGAGACACACAACTATAGTAAAGCAATAGTACTACTCAAACAACATAACTAGGAGGAACCAGTGTGCATAGAATGGGCGGGCGGGCGGGCGGGCGGGCGGGCGGGCAGGCAGGCAGGCAGGCAGGCAGGCAGGCAGGCTGGCAGGCAGGCAGGCAGGCAGGCAGGCAGGCAGGCAGGCAGGCAGGCAGGCAGTAATAAGATGACAGGTATGCAGAGTGGAAATTCAGCAACTCTTGGAGAACAGTGGATAAAACTGCTTCTTTATCGTTTAAATCTTTTAACAATAAAGAAGCTGTTAAATTTAACTTCCACTGCCCTCTAAGAGTTGCTGAATTTCCTCTTCACTTCAGTTTGCTCCTCAATTCATGCACCTTGGTTGGAGAGAGAGGTAGTACAGGGCAGTGTTCCCTTCCCTTTGGACAGGTATGTGGAGGACTGGACAGACTAACAGCACTGACTGGCCATCCTGGCTGGCTTAATGGAGTGAGGCCCAGGCCTGGTCTACTTAGCAGTATGATACACGATAGGGTCCAAATCCAAAGTGGAATGGCTGCAGGCTGCAACCTGTGCTAAATAGGGTCACGGGGGAAACAAAGGGGGTTCAGTCAGGAGTTGAGAGGCAGCACACACTAAAAGAACATAGGGCCAGACACTACATCTCAAATGGCAACCTATTCCATATATAAAGAATAGGGTGCAATTTGGGATGCAACCTAGTGTGTGTGTGTGTGTGTGTGCGCGTGTGTGTGTGCGTGTGTGTGTGTGTGTGTGTGTGTGTGTGTGTGTGTGTGTGTGTGTGTGTGTGTGTGTGTGTGTGTGTGTGTGTGTGTGTGTGTGTGTGTGTGTGTGTGTGTGTGTGTGTGTGCGTGCGTGCGTGTGTGAGAAAGAGAGTGGGAGAGCAGTGTGTTTTTGAGAGAGCTGCAGACAGACTGAAATTTCACTGAGATCGTTGTCTCGTTCACTGTTGCGATCTGCCAAAGGCAAGAGAAGTGACTGAGAGGGTTTGAGATAAAATAACAGCCAGAAGACTGAAATTACTTTCCTGAATGTCTTGGGATTAGCATAGAGAATAATAAATTACTATACTCTACTCAAGAGCCAATCTATAAAACAAAAATCCTGAAAATCTTCAGCTCTTCACCTCAGGCTTTGGAGTTATCATTAGAAGTTTCTAGTCATTCTAAAATAATTGTAATCTAATAGCTAGCTATATCCTGTGGTAATTAATGATGAGGTAAAGGACAGTAGAGAATCTGGATTGATTTGATATTGATACCCATCATAGACTAGAATATTTTGTCATCATTTCCCCTAAAGAACTTACTATATATTATTTTGGTTTGCTGTTCACATAGATGAAGAACGCATGTGAGACTGGATAGGTTTGCAAGCAGAGACATTTTGCCTATGAATTGATAGACAGAAAGTCTAACAATGGCAGGTGTCATTCTCAGGAGAAGTCTGTCTGCCACCAGACAGAGGAAGAGCTATGTATATTTCACATGAGAACTGTTCAAAATCACCAGTCCTGAAGGAAAGAGAATAATGCCATTACTATTCCAGCCAGGGGAACAATTTTGTGAGTTGTCCTAGTCAGAGCTCCTGTGTAAAGATGTGAGAGTGTGTCCCAAATGGCACTCTATTCCCTAGGGCACTACTTTTGATCATATCTCTATGGGCCTGGTCAAAAGTAGTGCACTAATTAGGGAATAAGGGTGCCATTGGAATGTACTCTGAGAGACTTTCCCTTCATTATTGCTCATAGCTCCAACACCTCCTCAGAACCGACATAGCTTGCTTCCCACACTGTGCTCATGCCTGGAGAACACAGGAACGTTTCCCTCTTGAGTCAGACTACGGGCCGGTCTCAAAGGTCCCTTTAACATTCTGTATACCTCAGCCTTTCTTTCCCTCTCAGAATACACATCACTCAACGTCTCCCCTCATCTCTCCCCTCCTCCATCCCATCCCATCCTCTCTTCTCTCTCCTCCTCTCCCCCTCCCATCTCCTTCCCTTCTCTCTCCTCCTCTCCCCTCTCCCCTCCTCCATCCCACCCCCTCCGCTCTCTCCTCCTCTCCCCCTCCCCTCCTCTTTCCTCCTATGTCCACTCCTCTCCCCTTCTCTCTCCTTCTCTCCCCTCCTCTCTTCCCTCCTATCCTCCTCCCCTCCGCTCTCTCCCTCCACTCTCTGCTATTCATGGGGGGTAGGTACTCAGGGATTGGCTGAGGCCCGGGACTCGTAGGGTGCGTAATTATGTCTCATTCATTCTTACAGTAGTGGAAGAAGAGCCACACAAGACTACAGCAATTAGAAAGGCTGAGCCCTGAATGGGCCAACTTAATCAGGCCACAGAGGCTGGGGCTTCCTGCCCATTAGGCCAAAAGGGAAGTGTTGCCATTGTCCAAAAACACAAGGAATGTGTATAGAGACACGGTTGGGGCGGGTGGTGGGTGCCTCCATTTAAGGGCCATTGGATGGAGAGATGTGGATTTAAAGAGCTTTTCACTGCCTTAGTCAAACTTCCTGCCATTTCCGTCCACCACCCTGTCTCTTGAATGTGGCTTTAACAAAGCCACGGACCCCCTCCTTAGTAGCTGGTTAATACGTAATGCGTCACACAGTAGGTTCTTTCAGTCCGTCAGTTACTGCTCATTTGTTGTTGTAGAAGCATATTCATTCATTGTAACATCCTCTGTCTATTTTATCTCAACAGCTAAATTACTGTTTTGATCAACATGCCTTCTAGTGATGTAGCCTTCACATAACCTTCACACCCCATGTACATAATGAACAGAAATACAAACAGGGATATTCCGTACATCAAACCTAAAAGGGAAATACCCTGCAACATGAAACTTAAAAAAAATCCTCTTTAATCACATAATATGAGCAGAAAGTGTAGTTTTATCTCCATTGCATTCCCATGTGGAAACTGTGTCCACCCCTCCTTATCTTTGTATGGGGAAAGGGCTGCTATGGATTATGAAGTGGATTATGCAAATGCCTTTAAATATATGCATGTAACAAAGGTTTAAGTTTGTGTAGTGCCTGTGGCCGGAACTTATGAATACTCAAATATGATGGTGAATATATAAACATTTTGTGGGGAAAATATATGCTTGTTCTACAGTAGCATGTTAATCCACACAATTAACCACATTTGTAAATAAATAAAATCGAATTGACTGTATTGAGATATCTGTCTAGGTTATATAGTATGTATGTCTGTCTATCGACAGGGTGATCATCTAGTCTCGTTTTAGTTAGGCTTTTACCCTCCACTATTTCATTTAAAGAGAGCTAGTTGTTTATTCTGTCATTGTTGAAGCATCAACATTCAGTGTGGGTTGATATTAGCTATTTAGGGCATTTTTAAAAAACATTTATTTAGCGAATTGGAGAAATATTGCTATGATGCACCAGAGCAACTAAAGGGAAGATAAGTGAACTGAGACCCGTTTTTCTATCCCCCTCTCTAACCATCTCTTTCATGTGTGTTTTCCCACATTGCTATTTTGGAGAAGATTTTGATCTGCAGTCATCAGCAGGGAAAGGTTGTTTACATCCATCTCCTTTCATTTCATTTCCATGTCACAGATGTTTCTACCCAGCTCTCCTCAGTGGTTTATACTGAGAGCAGAGCCAAGACCCTCTCAAGGAGCAGAGGCCTTGACGGTAGTCTTGTAACGTTGATGAAGGGATCGCTTATCTGAGAGCCATTGACTATTTCTTTGGTCCACTGTCATCGGGCAGACATAAAGTTGAGAGGTTAGGTTAACGTGGAATTGAGTTATGTGCATGGATACTGTATACTGATGATGATTTCAGCAAAGTGTCTCTCATTACCGTATGTTGTTTTCGCCTCTTAAACATGAATTGATTTGAACAGAATTGCATGATGTAGCCTATTAGAGATTACATGACATCTCTTGCTTTACCTCTCCTGTGTCCTTCAACTGAAAAGAAGACTAGTTGAATCTGTATTGCTACACTGACTTTGGCGTAAAGGTTGACTGTGTATTGCAGGGTTAGTAAGGAGTCTGCTCCAAGGCTGCCTCCGAAATTACATCCTATTCTTTCTAAACAGTCAGGACTAAAATGATTGAAATTGTATCATTTTATACTAATACAATTGCTCAGAGAAAGAATCTTTGTTTAACAAGTAATACAACGTAGTATTAGAATAACGACACTGAGCCTTTTTCTAAAATGTTTTATGAGATTGGAGAACACATGCGGAGGGTTCCTGACCATTCCTCCGTTCATATTTCCAGATCCTTATGGACTGCCCTCTCAATTTAAACCACAGGTGTTTAACTGTAGTGCTCTACTTTGGACCAGAGCCCTGGGGGAAAAAAAAACGGAAACCTATTCCATATACAGTGTGCTACTTTTGACCGGAACCCAGAGGACCCTAGTCAAAAGTAGTGCACTACCTAGGGAATAGGGTGCCATTTGGAACACAGGCCAGGTCTTTGGGTGGCATTGGAGGATAATTCAGCAGCTAATTGTTTTTGTCAGCACTCTAAACACACTTAATAACATTTCCTCCCACTAATTGTGGGTGATAATTAGAGTTTGGGAGCTAATTTGCACAAATCATTAACAGATGCGAGCTGACAAATAGCCTGATTTAATTCCTTACAATCCCTCTCCATTGTCTTGTTAATTGGCACTAATGTAATCAGACACTCAGACACATTTTCTCTATCAAGCTTCTCAGTCACACTGAATACTGTTCTTCCAAAACCCTCAACGAACAGACACACTTTAGGAAGGTCCAAAAAAAATCCTCTTAACAGCTGTATTCAAGTACATTATAGGCCTGGTAAAGAAAAGACAAACACTTTTTTCCCCCTTAGGGCCACCATAGATCACCACTTATCAACTTAGTTTCAATCTGTCTTTACATTTCTTCACTTCATCTGTGACTTTACGTGACACAGAAACATCTCCAGATCACACCTTTCCTCTTAACATGGCAGTCAGAAGCACTGTCACGTTACGTTAAGATGACGCCTCTGTTTGACTCACGTGCTGTGGGCTGTCTGTTTGCATTTCAGCATTCAATAATAATGCAAATGAGGACGGATTCCACATCATGATCAAGAGATGAATCATGCTGGCAACAGCTATTTGTTGGAGCTTCCCACCCTGTCAGACAAAGGACTTAGCATGGAGCAGCATGTTTAGCAGACATCGTCTCTGTCAGTAGCCAGACCAGATCTCCCGTTCCCTCCCTCCCCCCTCCCCTCCCACCACCCACTCACTCTAAAGCAGCTGCAACTCCAACCAACACAGAAGTGAATGTAGTACTCTTATTTATTACTGCAAACCGTAACAAAATGTTTTGCAATGGAATACAAAAACATGTGTTTCTTAATTAGACACATTCAGGTAGACCCGCCCTGTTTCAGTCTGTCTTCTTCTGTTTGGTGCCTTTTAAACACAACTCTGGTAAATGTGACGTGTCTTTCAACAGCTGGAAGAATAGCAGAAATGTTCCATTTATGTGCAGTCAAAATGTGTCCTGATATGCTGTTGAATCAAAATATGTATAGCAGCCCCTGCTAACTAACAAACATAAACAACAACTAGTACCAACCAACCAAGTAGTGGTTGAAACATATTTTGGTGACCAAAATGGATAGAACATGTGTACTTTCTAATATCATCCCTATTACAGTATACATTAATCAGTATTCAGTTCAGGAGTAGAGTGCTAGTGAGGTGTGGTGAGTGGTATGGCCTGCCAGTTCCCTCCAGGGCATGTAGTCTGACTATCTGGCCTGTGCACGTCCAATCAGATGTCAGGCTGTGTCTCTGTGTATCTGTCGGTCTGTCTTTCTTGGTGCAGGCAGGCCCAGGCATGAGGCACCACACAGGCCGGACTGGATATCGCCTTCAGCGATAAAGCAAGGCAGCCAGGCAGGAGTCAATATGGCCCCAGGCTAAAGCCCCAGGGGAGCGAGGGAAGGGGAGTGGACCTGTTTCCCTCAGAAAAGGGCTCTAGGGTTACATCCCAAATGGCACCCTATTCCCTTTGATAGTGCACTACTTTTGTCCAGGGCCCATAGGTCTCCGGTCAAAAGTAGTGCACAATCTATGGAATAGGGTGTCATTTTGGATGCACTTTAGTACTATGTGACTGGTTTCTCTGGCTCAATCTCCCGCACAAGAAGAGAGGTGAGGGGAATGGGCAGTTTGACAGTGGCTTGATATCCGGAGTCAGCGGAAAAGGTGCTGGTTGGTTATTTGGCAGGCTTGTCTGATAGACCAGGGTGAAATCAGTTTTGACACCATGTCATATCACTTTGAATAAATGTTTGGTATCAGGGGAAAATGCAGGTAATGATGTTTATCAGTCCTCCAAGATTTGGTCCACATAGTCCTGTGTCCCCCTCTCACTAGCTCTTTCTCCCATGACAGAAACACAAGTACTAGTCATTGTAACGTGTGTAACCTCACTAAAATGGACCAGGATGGCCATAGAATTGACCAGGATGGCCATAAAATGGCCATAAAATGGACCAGGATGGCCATAAATGGACCAGGATGGCCATAAAATGGACCAGGATGCCCATAAAATGGACCAGGATGGCCATAAATGGACCAGGATGCTCCAATCATATACTATACATATAAAGACATTCCAAATGAAAGACTTGATTCTGTCTAAAAACCTGAAAATTATTACAATGACAATGAGAGAGGTTTTGCAGGTTACATGGTTGTTCTTCAGAGAACAGATACTTGCTCTTTAGGTTGGAATGTTAATTGGAGTGACTCACATCCCAGGTCTCTGTTCTGGGTGATTATGTAGGCCTGCCAAATAGCACCCTATTCCTTACATAGTGCACTACTTTTGACCAGGGCCCAGGGTCCAAATTAGTGCACTATATAGGGAATAGGATGCAATTTGGGACGCACACTATGATCATGCTGCAGGGAGTCACCCAGACTAGACCATCTAAAGACCTCCTCAATTATAGAGTCAAACAAATCATTACAGAATTAAAGGAGTGAAATGTGAAGTGTGTTTCAAATTTCAAGTTTTATCCCAAATGTTTTATTTGATCCCAAATGTACACACAGTAAACACCATCCAACGAAATGCAAATATGGATTAAATACATACTAGGCTTCTGTCGTTCTCTGTCTCTGTGACTGTTGCATTGAATGCCACGTGGTCTTTGTCTTTTGTTACATGTCCCATTAAAGGCATCATCTTCTCTTGAGTTGACAGCCAGAGTGACTAGAATGTAGCTCTCCATTTTATACATTGATAGTTATCATGGTATACAGTGAGAGACAAACGAAAAGCCAACACAGTAGGAATAATCTCTTAAAACATATAGTAAAACCATAGCATCTGGGTCTTCAGCCCATGAGATACTGGACAGTTACTGTTCTGTGAAAATGGCAGATGAGTATGATGTTTCACTTCTCACGGTCCAGAATCTATAGGAAAAATATACAGGGCAACACAAAAACATACAGAGCATAGAAACATATAGACACCCCTGGGTGGCCTCGGAACATAGAGAAGCAGAGAGAACATTCCATTCAGTCAAGTTTATATTCTGGAAGATTCTGGAACGTAACACAATTACAGTGAAATTATATCAGGCTCCCACTGAAGAGAGTGGATACGCAACAGGGACGTAGCTACTTTGATTTAAAAAAAAATGTTTTTTTTCCCCCTGTGAGTGAATGTGTTTTCCATCATTGCAAGGCTCAGGTTTGACACATTTTTCCAGAAATGTTCTCGTCTCAGCTCTTTGAATATATGGCTGGCTGGTTGCTCTTTTCAAATGGGAACTTGAGCTCAGCTGCAAAATTATTTATTTATGAATTTTCCGGTGATAAACTATTACGTGAGGAGTTGAGTTGAGCTACTGACTGGATGTAGAATACAGTTGTAAAACAGATGGGATAGATGTAGGTACTGTAATGGACAACCACACACACACACACACACACACACACACACACACACACACACACACACACACACACACACACACACACACACACACACACACACACACACACACACACACACACAACCACACACACACACACACACAACCACACACACACACACACACACACACACACACACACACACACACACACACACACACACACACACACACACACACACAACACAACACAACCACACAGATTATTGAAGAATGCCCATAGCATACATATCCACACATGAAGAAACATGCTTCCTGTATTCCATTTTAAGCAGGTACATACTGAATATGACTCATTTTTTATCCATGTAAAAAAATAGCAGCTGACGCCTTGAGAAATGTGTTCGATGGAAAGATGAACGGAGCAAATTACAGAGAGAACCTTGATGGAAACCTGCTCCAGAGCCCTCAGGACACCAGACTGGGGCAAAGGTTCACCTTCCAACAAGACAACAACCATAAGCACACAGCCAAGACAATGCAGGAATGGCTTTGGGACAAGTCTCTGAACGTCCTTGAGTGACCCAGCCAGAGCCTGGACTTGAACCCAATCTCTGGAGAGACCTGAAAATAGCTGTGCAGCAACGCTCCCCATCCAACCTGACAGAGGTTGAGAGGATATGCAGGGAAGAATGGGAGAAACTCCCCAAATACAGGTGTGCCAAGCTTGTAGCGTCATACCCACGAAGACTCGAGGCTGTAATCGCTGCCAAAGGTGCTTCAACAAAGTACTGAGTAAATAGTCTGAATACTTATGTAAATGTGACATTTTTATTTTTTATTTGTAATACATTTGCAAAAATGTCAAAAAACTGTTTTTGCTTTCTCATTATGGAGTATTGTGTGCAGATTGATGAGAATAAAAAATTAAAAATATATTTTAGAATAAGGCTGTAATGTAATAAAATGTGGAAAAAGTAAAGGGGTCTGAATACTTCCCGAATGCACTGTACATATACAGTAGGTAGGGATGAAGTGACTTAGAAAGTGAACATGAACATATTCTCAGCTAGCAACAGCTTCTATTCATTTTAATATCCTAATCTGCAGCTTTCATGCTTAATTAATGTGAGGCATTGACTAGGCATACAAAAGTCAATAATTCAGTCATGACAGATACCGTTTGCATTTTAAGTGATTTCTATGGCAACAATCCATCCACATGCCTGTGTTTATATTCAGCACCCAAGATGAATTTGCACGGATAATTAGCTGTGTCATTATGAATCTGTAAAACCTAACTTAAGAAAAGGACATTGTGTAAAGAAAGTCGGGTCTGCATTAGATTTTATGTTTATTACACATCTGTCACTCTGTATTAGGATGGCTTCCACAAACATGATGTGATCACTTTTCACCCAAAGCTCTTTGTATGAAAGCAGCTGAGCATTGCTCTCACTCACACAGGTCACACTACTTATACAATACTGCAGCTACATCTAATTATGAACAAGAGGAATTTTAGCCCGAGGCTTTTTGAGAAAGTAGAAAAATGTTTAAATATTTTGGTAAGTAACAAAAATAGGACTTGACATGGCAGATGTGAAGGGTCCTAGTTTGAGAGACCTTTTTTATATAATGGAGTAAGGCCACACAGTACGCCATGCGGCATACTATCAGTAGCCGGTAGATATACACAATTCCAAAGGTAAACAACACTGTATAAAACATCAGAGTGCATCTGCTTGGCGCTGATACTTTCTTCAGATAGCTCTAGTTTTCTCTGTCTGATTGAGCCTAAGTGACCGAGTAGGAAATATACTTATTTTACAGTGATTTAAGAAAGGAAATGACTCATAAAAACTGTCGCTCTGAGTAAGAGCCTCTGCTAAATTACTCAAATGTAAATGTCAAAACAGAAAGTCTTCCCATCTAGCCTGCCAATCTGATGAATGGAATATAAACCATGTATTTGGTAAAAAAAGAGATCCACAATGCCTTAATGCAAATTGATTCTCAACTCCCTTTCCATGCCTCAGTTCACCACACCACCCCATCCCTCTGGCAAATATTGTCTTATCCATTAGTGCAAACTGACAGAAAATGTGACATTTCTCACTGTGTGGCTGGGCAGAGAAGTCAGGGGAAGAATTTCATTCAAGTTGGTCTTTGGGGGCTCAGTACACTTGGGGTTTTGTTTTTCTCCATTCAGATGCTGCAGACCGTGGCTTCAAAGACTGCTTTCACAGAGCGTCACTGTAAAAGCATCTGAATAGAGAGAAGGGATGAGAGTTAACTGAGAACTGCTGGAGATAAGGTTCAGGTGAAGTCTTCTATGATCTCGGCTCTGTTCCTCAAGTCCATCTCCCCCTCAATCTTTTCTTTTTTTCAGTTGCCATGCTACCAAGTTGGTGTGTCCTATTTGAGTGAATCACAAAAAGAGTTTCATTTGAATGGATGAGGTTAGTCCTGTATAGTATTCTAATCTTTGTCACAGTTATTTTCTTCAGTCACCCTCTCAATTGATAATGAATGTAGTGTAGTGTGAAGGCATTTGTCAGGGTATCAGTCCATAATAGGATTGCAACTTTCTGTTTTTTTCCCCCCAAATTCTCAGGTATTTCAGAAATCCCGCTTAAAGGATTCCCATCTTTTCTGCTAAATTCCCTCCTGATTCCGGGAATCTTCCAACTTAGATTTCTGGAAAACCTGGGAATTTTGGGAAGGTTACCGGAATTGTACAACTCTAGTCCATAAGAAAGCTACATATAAAACTGTTGGTCTGGTGCTTAGTTTGTAGGCCCTGATCACATTCCAAGCTGTGTCCCAGTGTGTCCAACTAAACAGTGTTGCTGAAGTTCACACTGTTTTCCCTGGCCGCATGCGGCTCTCCATCCATCGCTGGCCTAATGACGTTGACAGAGTATCCAAGGTAAAAACCAAAACACCAAAAATGAAAGCTAACCAGGTAATCTTCACATCATTTTATGTGGATTTCTTAAAACCCAAACGAGAGTCACACTACTAACACACTGCCATTAGGAAAATCCAGGTGCATGCAGCACCTGCCTGCATGTAAAATAAGTTTACTGCCAAAGCAATGTTTCATTGAATTCAACAGCCTCCAATAATCCCTGGATAAATACTTGTGTAATGTCTCAAATGGCACCCTATTCCCTATAGTGCACTACCTTTGACCAGAGCCAAATAGGGAATAGTGTGCCATTTGAGTCACATCCTCAGTGAAGCTACTTTGGCACTTTACTTACCTACCTTACTTACCTACCTTTTTGCACAGCAGCTGTATTCCAGCCTGTCTGTCTGTCTGTCTGTCTGTCTGTCTGTCTGTCTGTCTGTCTGTCTGTCTGTCTGTCTGTCTGTCTGTCTGTCTGTCTGTCTGTCTGTCTGTCTGTCTGTCTGTCTGTCTGTCTGTCTGTCTGTCTGTCTGTCTGTCTGTCTGTGAGTGAGTGAGTGAACTGGTAACCCTTGGCTACATGCCTACCTCCTCTCCCTAATCACACAACCACACTGCTGGTGAACAGGGAAATGAAAATGAAATAGACAGGTTATGTCCCAAATGGCAACCTATTCCCTATATAGTGCACCAGTGCTGGTCAAAGGATAAAGCACTATGTAGTGAATAGGATGTCATTTTGGACACAGACACAGACTCAGAGGATATTGCACGTTAGTCTGCCGAGGAGTAACCCAATAACCCATGCAGTCCTTGACTGGACAGTCCCTGGAAGTATATTATTTTTTAGTGTGACCTACGTTGACATGCTGGCTGACTCACTCTACTGTTTAGAGAAAGAGGCATTCGATACAGACTTACCATATGTGCTTTAACAGTACTTCAGTTTCAGGTTTCCTTTCCCTTGTCCTTGCCAATGGTTCCATAACACGTCTACAGTAGGTTATGCCTTGAGACAAACATAGATACAAAAACACACATTCTCCTTGGATGCAGACATAAGCAGACATAAGCAGACACAAGCAGACAGATAGACCTCCCTCAGAGTTGTCAGGAGCGTGCCATGACTAGTACAACCATTCATCTGGTATCTACCGGCAGCAGCCACATGGTCTTAGTTGTTGTCAGTGGAGAGTGAAGTGTGTGTAACCAGCTCACCTCAGGGCATGATGCCACCATCTGTATCCAGTCTGTAAACAGTGGGCTCCACTCCACACAAATAAATGTATGCATCCCAAATGGCACACTATTCCCTATATAGTGCACTGCTTTTGTTCACTACATAGGGAATAGGGTTCCATTTGGGGTGCATTCAATGCCTTGTGCAGGAGATATATTTAGATAAACCTGCCGGCTGCACGGCCACCAGCATCGGGACACACCCCCATAGATCAACAATGGATTATTTGGTTCAAGCAGGGGTAGTTAACTCTAAAAGGGAAATTGCTTCAATTTAATGCTTAGCTTCTTATATACTAGCCAGAACACCATGTAATGTGGTCCCTCAGGGCTGAGGCTCGGCTTGCCCTGCTACTGATCCCACAATTGGCCCAGCATCGTCCGGGTTAGGGTTTGGCAGGGGTAGGCCATCATTGTAAATAAGAATTTGTTCTTAACTGACTTGCCTAATTAAATAAAGGTTAAAAAAAATAATAATAACAAATATTTATTCAAAAAATCCCAGCCATTGTACATTTTCCCAGGCTGGAAACTAGTCCCAGGAAAAACAACGTATACTTAACTTTCCTGAGCTGTTGGAAAGTGTTAGATGCAGACAGCAGCCACATACAGACTTGAAATCATTGGCCATTTTAATAAATGGATCCCTATTCACTTTAATAATGCCACTTTAATAATGTTTACATATCTTGCATCACTCATCTCATAAGTATATACTGTATTTTATACCATCTCTTACATCTTGCCTATGCAGTGTTTCCTCTGGTGGTCCCCTACTTCCTATATAGTGCACTACTTTCCCCTTTCCCCTATATATTGCATTTCTTTTGACCAGAGGCCTATGCTCCCTAGTCAAAAGCAGTGCACTATATATGGAATAGGGTGCCAGTTGAGTACATAGTCTAGATAGATGTCTGGGCAGATCCCGGTCCATCCTAGTGGACATTCTGCTATACTGTAGCTAGGCAGCAGTTTGTCTGTCTGTCTGTCTGTCTGTCTGTCTGTCTGTCTGTTGTGGTACTGCTGCCAAGATGCCAGCATGAGGGAAAACAAAGCAGAGGATGAATTCCTGACTAAACACAGGTGAGCTGGCTGTGTATTTTACCGTTTTAAATAACTCCAAAGCAAAGTGGTTGCGTCTCAAATGGCAGCCTATGCCCTATATTTTGCACTATGGGCACTATGGGCCCTGGTCAAAAGTAGTGCACTAGATATGGAATAGGGTTCCGTTTTGGACGCACAAAACGTATTTGTCATAATACTATATTAATCACGGAATAACTGTTATTCAGCTTTGTAAGTGTCAGTTTGGGAGGTGAAATGAAACGGTGCAAATGAAGACCGAATGGTTTTTAATAACACCTTTTTACTAGGCTCCAGACGAGAATCTTATTATGATGACACATCCCTCTGATTATCCTTGCTGTTAGAGACTAGTTAGGTTGGCACTAGATTTGTTTGTCTGGGGTCTGGGTTAGTTTTGGGGAATTTCGCTACTGTATGCGTGTGGGAAGTTACACACACACACACGCACACACTGTAGTACTCTATGTGTGGTTTAGTTTTTTTTTGTATTCTAGTAATAGACGTCATGTTAGTGTTTACAGTTGTGTTCATAAAGAGAGCGCACTGACTTCTGTTTTTATCTCTTGGTAGTTTACCAGTCCAAATGCACAATATTCCCCAACAAAGAGCAGTTCAATTTGAATGTTCCGGAAAAATCTTCCATTGTAACTTTAAGACTGTCCTTTTATGTTCTTTGAAAACAGAAAGATATTAATGTTATGGGTGATGTTCCTTACAAACCTCTTGATGTCCTGGGCTAGCTAGAGAGCACATGGTGTGCACCTTTCCTTTCCCTGGCCTGATATCTGTGGAATATAAATCTGTCATAGCAGTATTACCTGGAGACCTGTGGAACCTTAGCACCACTTTCCATCTTCAACATAATATTTTACTTGTGTTTTTAAGGGGAAAATATTCCGTATAATAGCTTCAACAGTAAATTTGAGTGGTTACGTTTATGCAGCCCTATCACTCAGCTGTTTACCCAGAAAAGTGGAGGGGTGTACCCTTTGTTGTTGTTTGAATCCCAGATTGCTTCTTTAACTGAAAATATGCATTATAACTTCAACAGTAGGCTAAAATGTTGAGGTTGACTGTCTGTACAGTTACAGTAGTTCAAAGCTTTCCCGATGAATTCCTATCTCATCCACTTTGCACTAATGGTTATGAGTAGAATTTATGTTACATAGGGCGGCTATCTACTTTCCTGTTGGAATTATCATGTGGTCAAGGCAGTGTCTGCGCCACAGACCACCAAAACAAACAGTGTTAAGTGAAAGCATAGCTTTCCTAATATGTGAACAACCAGCTGCTGTTGAGATGTGCTCCTACTAAATTTGTCAACATGGAATACATGTAGTGTACATTGTCTAGAAGGCAGCTGAATGAAACCGAAACGACACAACTTTTTGTTAATAATGATAACACATAGATCTTCTACAGCACTTTTCTGAAACCCAAATGCTCTGCTGCATGCAGAAGTAATGCATACGGTGGGGGAATTTCTATGTAAGTTACTCAGAGGCAGTTTTCTTTGGACCGGAGGATATGTTCCTTGTGTTTAGAGAAAAGAGCGTCGCTGCCAGAACTTTCCGTTTTCTAGTTCAGCTGCCTGAGAGAGAGGGAGCACACTGTGTGGTCCTCTGCTCCGTGGACGGGCGGGGTCATGTGACCAGGGTCATTGGGTCTGTTGAAGCACCTGAGGCAGGATCCAACATGGTTTCCATCCATAGTGTTTGCGTGTGTGCAACATCATCACTGCAGCAGCCCTGGGTTCAAATACTATTTGACATCTT
Organism: Oncorhynchus mykiss; assembly: GCF_013265735.2. Lineage (NCBI taxonomy): Eukaryota > Metazoa > Chordata > Actinopteri > Salmoniformes > Salmonidae > Oncorhynchus > Oncorhynchus mykiss. The sequence continues at coordinate 59,874,197 of NC_048572.1, forward strand.
TCAAATGCTCTTAGCATCTGCTTTAGCCTGCCTGGAGAGCCAGATGGGCGGGTTGGATGGTTTGCAGTTTGTGACTCTTCTATTGGTTCAGCGCTCCAGGCAAGCTCAATAAAGCCCAGCTAAAGTATTTGAAATGATTTCAAATAGTATTTGAACTCAGGTCTGCACCGCAGAGCAGAGCTGCTAACAGCAGACAGGAGATTAGTGGTTTCCGTAGCTAACTGCTAATACCCACCCACAGGCTCTCTCTCCAGCTCAGCGCCTAGCCCAGCCTGGGACAAGTAGGCTACAGAAATACAACTAACCTGAATAGTCTTTGGTCACATTCATCAATGGGAAACACTTTATGTGAGAGCATAAGCCACAAAGTCTGTACATTGCTCAAATAATTCCTACTGGCTAATGCAACTTGCTTCAGTCCGTATCAAAACCGAGCACTGGCCACCCACTGTTGTTGGATATTTGGTTAGCTAGCCCAGTTGATAGACAGCCATAACAGCAGCCAGTCAGCCAGTCATATAGTAGACCTAACTGCATTGTTTTTTAACAGCATTAATTAATAAGATGCGAGGTTAAGGACTCTCGTTATAGTCTCAATGCAATTACAGTGTGTGAGGAGATGCTGAGAGAAGAGTCTTTTCAGGGTTTTACTTAGCCAAGGCCGAGCTGCTGAGAGGATATCTCTGTCCCAAAAGGCACCCTATTCCCTACATAGTGCACTAGGTTTGACCAGACCACTATAGGACCTGGTCAAATGGAGTGCACTATGTAGGGTATAGGGTGTCAGATGGAGTGAAGCCAGTACGTCTTAAAAGGTCAGGGAAAACCAATAACATCTCCAGCCACCAGGCAAACTCTCAGACTGAGGCAGGCTCCCACTGATCCTGAACAGCAGCACAAAGCAGAGGCACAGCCTCTCAGGGGGAGGAGAGAGGATGATGAGGGAAGGAGAGGGAAGGGGAGGGGGAGGGGTGAAGACAGGGAGGTGGGAGTGAGGGGAGTAGGGGAGTAGGATGAAGGAGGGACAAAGGAAGGGGAGGGAGAGATTTGGATGTAGGAGGTAAGGAGTGGAGGGAAGGAGAGGGAGAGAGAGGAGAGGGAGTGGGGAGAGAAATGGGAAGGAAATGATAAGGGAAGAAGACAGAGGGGAAGAGGCAGCAAGAGGAGAAAGGGAGAGAAAAGAGAGAGATAATCCCCCAACCCTCCAAACTGAGATAATAATGAAATATCCCATCCCCATCTGTACAAACCACCAGAGCAGGTCCATCAGCAAGTCTTCTTTCCTACCTGTGTGAAGTTCCTCAGTACCTCAGTGTTCAGGGACTGACAGACAATGGGAATGGTCAAAAGTAGTGCACTACAAGGGGAATAGGGTGCCATTTGGGACAACGACAAACATACGTCTGAGGGATTTATTCTTCATGGATCACCTTTGGTTCTGCTCAGCACGTCCCATGGTGCATTTCTTTTGGCTAAAGGTGCAGATGCTGCAAAACAACTCTCTACTGTATAAAGCATCGGCAAAATATACATTATTAGCTCATCTCACTCTTGATTTGTTTATTTTCTGTGTGATTTAACCTTGTATTTAGGGTTTGCTTTGGGATTGAAGGAGTCTTTGAAGTTATGGCCAAAACATTGAATTAGATTTTATTCTCAAGGCTATAACTGTGTTGGTTTAGTGTATAGTGCCTTCAAAGGGATAGTGTAGTTTAAATGTCATCATTTTCTGAAGAATTACGTTGCTGCCAAACAAGCGGGTGTTTCAGAGAAAATTTGTAGGTGTTGTATAGTGTTTCCTCAAGTCTGTTGTGCAGATGTATTAGTGAAAAGCATTAGTGTTGATTAAATTGATAGCTACTCATTAGTTTTTGTACAACATGTCACAAACTGTGTTCTTGCATGATGATCCACAGGTTGACCTCTGCATGCCCTAGTTTTCCCATTAGCAAAATACAGATAATACTGCCTATTTCCCCCCCTAAAACAGGTCTGATGTAACCAAATCAATTATGTGGCAACGTGGTGGGTTGTGTGTGTGCCAGTGGCGGCTGCTGAGGGGAGGACGGCTCATAATATAAAAAAGGAACACCTACATGAGAATGCTGTTCATTGACTACAGCTCAGCGTTCAACACCATAGTGCCCTTTACTATGTTACACCTACACCCGAGTTCAGTTTAGTCAGTGATATTATATTCTATTGTAGCCATGTAGCCACACCACTGTATTGTAGTCTGTAGCCATGAAGTGCTTTGAAAGGCTGGTCATGGCTCACATCAACACCATCATCCCAGAAACCCTAGACCCACTCCAATTTGCATATCGCCCCAACAGATCCACAGATGATGCAGTCTCTATTGCACTCCACACTGCCCTTTCCCACCTGGACAAAAGGAACACCTATGTGAGAATGCTATTCATTGACTACAGCTCAGAGTTCAACACCATAGTGCACCTCAAAGCTCATCAATAAGCTAAGGACCCTGGGACTAAACACCTCCCTCTGCAACTGGATCCTGGACTTCCTTATGGGCCGCCCCCAGGTGGTGAGGGTAGGTAATAACACATCTGCCACACTGATCTTCAACACAGGGGCACCTCAGGGGTGAGTGCTCAGCCACCTCCTGTACTCCCTGTTCACTCATGACTGCATGGACAGGCACAAGACCAACACCATCATTAAGTTTGCCGATGACACAACAGTGGTAGGCCTGACCACCAACGACAATGAGACAGCCTATAGTGAGGAGGTCAGAGACCTGACCGTGTGGTGCAAGGACAGCAACCTCTCCCTCAATGTGATCAAGACAAAATAGATGATCGTGGACTACAGGAAAAAGAGGGCCGAGCACGTCCCCATTCTAATCGACGGGGCTGTAGCGGAGCAGGTTGAGAGCTTCAAGTTCCTTGGTGTCCACATCACCAATCAACTAACATGGTCCAAGCACATCAAGACAGTCGTGAAGCGGACACAACAGATCCTCAAAGATCCTCAAAATTGCTACAGCTGCACCATTGAGATCATCCTGACTGGTTGCATCACCACCTGGTATGGCAACTGCTCAGCCTCCAAGGCACTACAGAGGGGAATGCGTACAGCCCAGTACATCACTGGGGCCAAGCTTCCTGCCATCCAGGATCTCTATACCAGACGGTGTCAGAGGAAGGACCTACAAATTGTTAAAGACTCCAGCCACCCTAGTCATAGACTGTTCTCTCTGTTACCGCACGGCAAGCAGTACTGGAGCACCAAGTCTAGGTCCAAAAGGCTTCTTAACAGCTTCTACCCCGAAGCCATAAGACTCCTGAACAGCTAATCAAATGGCTACCCAGAATATTTGCATTGTCCCCCCCCCCCCCCCCCCCCTTTTACGCTGCTGCTACTCTCTGTTATTATCTATGCATAGTCACTTTAATAACTCTACCTACATGTACACATTACCTCAATTATCTTGACTAACCGGTACCCCCTGTATAGAGCCTCGCTATTGTTATTTTACTGCTGCTTTATAGTTATTTGTTATTTTCATTTACATTTTTTATTTATCTATTTTTTACTGAACACTTATTTTTCTTAAAACTGCATTGTTGGTTAAGAGCTTGTAAAACAATTTGATTTGATTTGTTTTAATAATGGCTGGAACCGAGCGAATGGAATGGCACCGAACACATGGAAAATATGTGTTTGATGTATTTGATACCATTCCACCTATTCTGATCCAGCCATTACCACGAGTCCGTCCTCCCCAAATTAAGGTGCCACCAACCTCTAGTGGTGTGTGTGTGTGTGTTTTGCACCTTTGCAATAACTTAAAAGCAGCCTCACCTGAGTCTTCAAATCACATCTGTTTAAGCACCATTTGCATTGAAAGGCCCTGTTGGCTAAGGGTGAAGCCTAATCCAGGGGGAGCAGCAGCAAATTGGGGATTAATTGTCCAATTGCTGATTAAGAAGGATGGAGGGCTGAGGTACGTTTTCACGTTGTTTGTCAGACAGGGGAGATTACACATTGGGGCCAGGACCCCCCCCCCCCGGAGACAATCTGCATACATCACACTGCACTAATCCAGACGTCTCAGTTTCCCAATCCCCTTTCCTCTCCGCTCTCTATTCTATGCAGATGAAGCCAACTTAAATAAGATATTGTGTAAAGGCAGATAGACAGACAGACAGACAGTCAGCTGGTGGGGTGACAGATAGAGCTGAGAATTAGTAGTCTTCATTACAGTTATACGAATCAGACTTTAAGGGTACTGGAAGTGTAAAATAATGAAAGCCAGTGCTACACAGTTAATATATCCTGTAGGGCTACGTACTATAAGAACAACAGGACGAGGGGATATAATTAAGACTGTTTAATGCAGATGATTTCGCTCTAAGGCTTTTCTCAAAACCAGTCTCTTGCGCCAATAGGAAATGACATGTTTCAGTCTGGTGAAAACCTGCAAGAAGACTGCTCTTCCATGGATTACATCTCCAGGTTCAAGTCCACCCAACCCAAAGCAGGTCTGTGTGAACGCATCAAGTCAATGTTAATTGGCATTCCTCTCTGTGGCTTAACCTTCCACCCCAGTCTTAACCGGAATTGGCACACACACGCACACACACACACACACACACACACACACACACACACACACACACACACTCACACACACACACACACACACACACACACACACACACACACACACTCACACACACACACACACACACACACACACACACACACACACACACACACACACACACACACACACACACACACACACACACACACACACACACACACACACAGGGGATGGGAGGAGGGTGTTTACTCAGTGTTTGCCTCACCCATCTTCTATGACCACAAGCCTGCATAGGCCCCTCACTAAGGCCCCTCATCAACCGAGGTGGACGGCTGAAACTGGAAGCCCCTCACCCCGCCCACCCTGCCCTGGGACTCCACATCACTATGGCCCCTCATCACTCTGTCTGAGTCTCTAATAACAACCTATTCCCTTTGTAGTGCATTACTTTTGTCAAAATTACTACACAACACAGGGAATAGGGTGCCATTTGGGATGTAGCCCACTAGCACATCAGCTGTGTGTTTTCTTAAAGGGCCCTCCTTCTCAGAGGAAGCCCCCCAAGGGTCCTCAGGGATTTACCAGCTAATGAGGCGGTGGCCGGGCTGGATCAGGGCTGTTTAAAGGGAGAAATTACCTTTGTTCTGCATTGGGAACTAGGGCTTTCTAAAAAAGTAGCTACAACATCTTTAAAAGGGTTTAGTTTAGCCAAGCGTGAAATCCCCAATCTCTTACCCCGGTTTTCATCCCAAATGGTACCATATTCCCTACATAGTGCACTACTTTTAATCAGAGCCCTATGGTAGTGCACAATATAGGGAACATGCTGTAATTTGGGATGCAGATGCTGAATATCCTTATTCAAATACGTACCCAGGAAATACATTTAAAAAACATTCCTCCATCTCTCCTGTCCCAGGGCATGACATGTGTTAGCTGGTGATGAGTGGGTTTATAGTTTCATGTGTCTGGAAATGTGCTCCCATCATCAGGAGTATGGAAAACCTACACCATTTCTTTAATTATCACCTTCCATTTATATTTCTCTCTATATTTCCATCTTCAACTCATTCTCTCTCTCTCTCTCTCTCTCTCTCTCTCTCTCTCATTTTCTTGTTTTCTCACATTCTCTCTCTCTCCATCTCTCTGTCTAATTCTATTTCTATTTCTCTCTAATCCTCACCCCCATCTCTCTCTCTCACACACTCGCTCTCTCTCTCTTTCTCGCTCCCTTTCTACCTTTCTCTCTGTCTCTCTCTTGGCAGGACTCCATTAGGCACAGTGATGGGCAGAAGGGGAGGAGAGGGAAGAGAGAGAGGAGAGGAAAGAGAGGGAAGAGAGGGAAGAGAGGGAGATGGCTTTGACACAGACATCAGCTTGTTCCTGTCAGGCTGCCGCTGCAGTGTGTGTGTGTGTGTGTGTGTGTGTGTGTGTGTGTGTGTGTGTGTGTGTGTGTGTGTGTGTGTGTGTGTGTGTGTGTGTGTGTGTGTGTGTGTGTGTGTGTGTGTGTGTACATGTGTGTGTGTCTGGTGTGCACATGCATACGCATATGTGTGTGTGTCAGCGCCAAGCCGTGCTAGAGCCGTGGGTGAGCTGTCAGGAGCCGCGGGGTGCAGGGACCCCCCGATGAAAGGGTGGCCCACAGAACTTGTCATCGCACCAGGGTGCCGCTGTGCCACCGCAGTAGCTCATCTCTCCCCTGACTGCGACTGCAGAATTAACACTACATAGGGAAATGAAGAGAGGAACAGAGAGGAGCAGTAAGATAGCATAGCACAGCAGCCCATCTTCTCTCGTCTTTGCCATTTCACATCCCCTCTGATTTTGTCAAGTTCTCTCGTTGGCTACATTTTAATTTTTTTTTATTTTAATGTACTTTTACTGAGAGGAAAACAAGTGTAGTCTCTAGTAGTCATTCAGAATTAGAACTGCTCGTCGGTCTCTATATAATGGAAAGAAAAGATGTTGGCGATCCAAATGGCACCCTATTTCCTATAAAGTGCATTACTTTTGACCAGAGCTCTATGGGTCAAAAGTAGTACACTATAGAGAATAGGGTGCCATTTGGGTCGCCGACACAGTGCGAAGGAGAGGCTCTTTCACTAGAGAAAAATATATTTATGCAAGTATTTATTCAAGAGCAAGATGTGTTTGTTGTGTTTCATTCATTCACCATTCAAATCTTTATATATTCAAGCGCTTTCAATCAGTATCACCTCCTGCAGTTAAATGTTTTGTTAGAGGCCCAATGCATCCATTTTTCTCTCGTTATAAAAGAGTTTCTGGATAACAATTAAGTACCTTACTGGGATTGTTTTAAATTACAATACAAATGGCTTCTTAGCAAAGAGCAATTTTTCAAGCAAGAATTTTGCTAGGACTGTCTGGGAGTGGTCTGAGTCGGGAGGGGAAAACTGAAAATGAGCTGTTATTGACAAAGATGTTTGGAACTCTCTTTCTTATTGGTCTATTAGCTAATGTACGGCCTGGTGAAGTCACCAGGCAGGCCAAAACTCCATCCCACCAAAACAGTCTGAAATTTCAGGCAGCCTTTTCAGCTCTTACGCTAAAAGGGCAGCTGCATAATTTTCACAATTTCACAGTATTATCTCAACCTCAATGTGGGAATATATATAAAACACATGTATTTCACGTTTTTGACTGTAATGGGCCTTTAAGTGTTTCAATCGTGTGTTAATTGGTATTTGATCTGTTTTGCCTGGCAGGTCACTCTCCAGGTGTACATAATTACTTTAATTATTTAACAGTGGTGTTCTAGGATGTCCTAGAGTGTGTCATGTCTGAGAGGTTGAGTTTAGAACCTTGGAATGGCAAGCTGGTTTATTGGTTTATGTTGTGCTTTTTTTCCACAAGATATTAAGTATTTTTTATATATTTTGATTCTCAGTATACTTTTTAAGCCTTTAAGGGCACAAGGCGACAGCCTGCCTTGTTACACGCAGTCACTACTTTAGCAGTTGGGTAAATGAAGGACTTGACCCGGTTACCAACAGGGTATCTCTCATTCTCTACCAACATGGCCATTTAAAGCACCACTTATTTACATTTAGAATGGCTCCTACGGCCTCCAATATCCCTTTAAAATGGGTGGATATGAACTTGATGACCGTTACTCTAACAGAAACAAATGTGTTTAAGTGGTGCTTTTAAAAGCTAATTAACCATTCATTCAAATGTCATGGTCTGCGCTTTTTATGTTCTGCTAGGTCTGATCAGAATTGTCAGCGGATTGACATCCATTCATAACTATCTGACACGATGATCTTAATGCTGTGGTCTAAAATACTCCTGTTATTGCCATCTGGTTATGAGTGGAAAATAAGCATGCAAAGTTAACTTGGCATGTGCTAGAAACCTTCTCTTTGCTTGGGCCATAGCAATTGAGAAATTAGTTAATTTAGCGTTTTATATCTCTTTTACTAGCTAATAAAAACACCCCTGACTGCCCCCCCCCCCCCCCCCCCCCCCCCCCCCCCCCCCCCCCTCACACACACACACACCCCCTCTCCCCAGTACCTTCACCATTCGGTTATGAAACGGTGTTAGCTCTGCAGTAGGAATGGGCAGCACAGCACGGCTGTGTGTGTGTGTGTGTGTGTGTGTGTGTGTGTGTATGTGTGTGTGTGAGTGACAGCCAGGCAGATAGTCTTGACTCCAACCAACACAGGACTCCATTGTACTGACCCTGAGTGCTGGCAACAGCTGGCCACGCGGCAGTTATCTCACAGTGGCAACAGCGATGACAGGAAGAGCTTTGCTTAAGCTCTGTATTCCCTATCACACATGATGACATGACAGATGACTCCGGAGGGGTTGTGGCTGTACGCTGGCACTGCCAAACATTCTGAAGACACACGTTTCCATTGACTTCTTCAACTTCACAAGTCAAAGGAAGATAGATTTAAAGGGGGACAAATATGATGAACATCATTTGGAAGTTATAGGTAGCAGATTGCTAGAGAGGGAGGGAACCAGGGAGGGGCACCAAAAGCAGATGGTAGTGATATTTAACAGTAACCTAAGAGAGTCATAGTCAAGAGATGATATATCCAATTTTAAAAAACATGCCAATCCATATTTCAAGTTCAGGTTCAGTGGCTTTTTTGCTTCTTTCAGTGTCAGACCCATGTGAATATAGACTTTGGATACTATTGTACTGCTGACATACAGCCCATCAACAAATAAAACCTGATGTACAGTGCCTTCAGAAAGTATTCATACCCCATGACTTATTCCACATTTTGTTGTTTTACAGCCTAAATTCAAAATGCATTAAATATATATTTTCTGACCAACCTACATACAATATCCCTTCATGACAAAGTGAAAACATGTTTAGAAATGTTGGCAAATGTATTGAAAATGAAATACAGAAATATCTAATATATTATTACACACCCCTGAGTCAATATTTTGTAGAAGCATCTTTGGTGGCGATTACAGGTTTGAGTCATCTTGGGTATGTCTGTATCAGCTTTGTTGGGAATTTTCTCCCATTCTTCCTTGCAGATTTTCTCAAGCTCAGTTAAGCTAGATCGGGAGCAACAGTGAACAGCAATCGTTTTTCCACAGTTTTTCAATGGAATTCAAGTCTGGGCTTTATTCAGAAGCCATTCCAGTGTTGCTTGGCTGTATATTTGGGGTCATTGTCCTGTTGGAATGTAAATCTTCACCCCAGTCTAAGGTTCCTTGCACTCTGTATTTGGCTCCATTCATTGTTCCCTCTATCCTTACCAGTCTCCCAGTCCCTGCTGCTAAAAGGCATCCCCATTGCATGATGTTGACACCACCATGCTTCACAGTAGGGATGGTGTTAGATGGTTGATTAGCTGTGCCTGGTTTTCTCCAGACTTAGCGCTTCGCATTCAGGCCAAAGAGTTCAATTTTTGACTCATCAGACCACAGAATCTTTTGTCTTATGCTCTTAGAGTCTTTCACGTGCCTTTTTGCAAGCTCCAGGTGTGCTGTCATGTGCCATTTTCTCAGGAGTGGCTTCCGTTTTGCCACGCTCCCATAATACCCAGATTGGGGAAGTGCGATAGAGACTACTGTCCTTCTGGCAGGTTTTCCCATTTAACCCAAGGAACTCTGTAGCTCTGCCAGTGGTCATTGTGTTTTTGGTCATCTCCCTGACCAAGGTCCTTCTTGCCCAGTTGCTCAGTTTGGTCAGATGGCCAACTCTAAATCAAATTATATTTGTCACATACGCCGAATACAACAGGTGAATTGCTTAATTACTACACACCTTAAACAACAATGCAGTTTTAAGAAAATACCTCAAAGTAAGAGATAAGAAAAACAAAAAATGAAGGAGCAGCAGTAAATAACAATAGTGGGGCTATATACTGGGGTACCAGTTCAGAGTCAATGTGTCAATGTGCGGGGGAACAGGTGTCGAGGTAATTGAGGTAATTATGTACATGCAGGAAGGGTTATTAAAATGGCTCTGCATAGATAATAAAAGAGAGTAGCAGCAGCGTGGGGAGGGGGTGGGGTGAATTGTGAATTGTGATACAGTGAATTATAAGTGAAATAGTCTGTCTGTATTTTTTATTTTTATTTATCCGTTATTTTACCAGGTAAGTTGACTGAGAACACGTTCTCATTTGCAGCAACGACCTTACAGTTACAGGGGAGAGAAGGGGGATGAATGAGCCAATTGTAAACTGGGGATTATTAGCTGACCATGATGGTTTGAGGGCCAGATTGGGAATTTAGCCAGGACACCGGGGTTAACACCCCTACTCTTACGATAAGTGCCATGGGATCTTTAATGACCTCAGAGAGTCAGGACACCCGTTTAACGTCCCATCCGAAAGACGGCACCCTACACAGGGCAGTGTCCCCAATCACTACCCTGGGGCATTGGGATATTTTTTTAGACCAGAGGAAAGAGTACCTCCTACTGGCCCTCCAACACCACTTCCAGCACCACTTGTTGGAAAAATGACTTGTGTCATGAACAAAGTAGATGTTCTAACCGACTTGCCAAACTATAGTTTGTTAACAAGAAATTTGGGAGTGGTTGAAAAATTAGTTTTAATGACTCCAACCTAAGTGTATGTAAACTTCCGACTTCAACTGTAACTATCTTAAGATGAATGCACTAACTGTAAGTCGCTCTGGATAAGAGCGTCTGGTAAATGACTAAAATCTAAATGTAAATGTATATGGAGCCATTTCGGACACAGGCTAGGATTGAGACAAGGCAGTGATCAATCATTAGCCTTGTATATTTATGAGAGGATTACGATTGGCCCTCAGCTTCCTGTCACCTTTGACCCTGTGTTCTATGGAACTCTCGCCATCTGTTATTGGCTGTTGAGTGACGCTTGGAACTCTCTTTTGATATCCCCCTACGGACCCTGGGTGTCATTCGGGACGCACACAATACCTTGAATGGCCTCTGGTGAGACATACAGCATTTAATGAGGAGACACATCAAGAGCATAGCGATATGAGCTGAGGTATGCATTGCAGACTTATTGCTTCTGTGCCTAAGGGCATGAAGGGGCCAATTTCCCTCTCAACATTTGAAGGAAATATCCCTGAGCGGTCACATGAGTGATTCAAACCATTTTATCCCATGTGGTGTTACATTTGGACAGGGCTTACAGCTGAGTGCTGCAAGACTTACGCTGTTGTTGTGGACTGTTAAGATCTTGTCCCATAAATTTAGCTGGAACTATGACTTGTTTCATTCCTATCTTCCCTAATGGAAAAATCGAGAGGCTAATGGAAAGATAGAGTTGCAGTAAAATTGTCCTTGGGGTTACGAGATAGCATCTTGTATAACCTCTCGCTATGAATTGCACTGGATGTACCATGTGTGTGTATGTGTGTGTGTGTGTGTGTGTGTGTGTGTGTCTGTGTCTGTGTCTGTGTCTGTGTCTGTGTGTGTTTGTGTGTGTCCTTAGTATTGGCTTAAGCGTCGATGTATAAAGTATGCAGTGAGATGACAAGGAAATTGATTTCTACCAGAGAGGGAGAGAGACAAGGACCCCACTCTGATGCCCACACACAGCCATTTTGTATTCCATACAGTGCACTATTTTTGACCAGGGCCTATATGGTGCCATTTGGGATGCAACCTTGCATTTCTTGCACTGTGGAGATCCAGTAAGTACTAACATATATACATGAACTTGCGTGTAACAAAATGTAGAATGAATGAACAGCTGAGGTTGTGGATGGGAAGAAGGGAAGGGAAGGCACTAGGCACTACACGGTTTATTCCTCTCTCTCTTTTGACATATCACATGCTTGTGTTTCATGCAAGGTGGAATAGACGTTGAATTGACGTCTTTGCTTAGTGGGATATTTCATTTGGCATATCTCCATGTTCTGCCGGTTGCCTTGGGAGTCAGACAGATGTCTGTACAGTAGTACCTAAGGACTCAGACGCTGCCAAATGGCACCCTATTCCTTTTAGTGCACTACTTTTGACCAGAGCCATCTTAGCCCTGGTGGCCTATGTAGGGAATAGGATGTCATTTGACACGTAGTCAGAGGCACCTCACTACCAGTCTACAGACCCATCCGGCACTGCCTCAACCTGTGCTGTGTCACTGACATTACTCTTCATTTAAGATACAGATAATCAAATCAAATCAAATTGTATTAGTCACATGCACCGAATACAACAGGTATTCTTTCACCTTACAGTGAAACGCTTACTTACGAACCCCTAACCAACATTGTAGTTGAGGTAGTATGTACATGTCGGTAGAGTTAATTCAAGTGACTATACATAGATGACAACACAGAGTGGCAGTGGTGTGGAGAGGGGGGGGCAATACGAGTAATCTGGGTAGCCATTTGACTAGATGTTCAGGAGTCTTATGTCTTGGGGGTAGAAGCTGTCAATAAGAAGCCTCTTGGAACTAGACTTGGCGCTCCGGTACCGTGTGCCGTGAGGTAGCAGAGAGAACAGTCTATGACTAGGGTGGCTGGAATCTTTGACAATTTTTAGGGCCTTCCTCTGACACCGCCTGGTATAGAGGTCCTGGATGGCAGGAAGCTTGGCCCCAGTGATGTACTGGGCCGTTCGCACTATCCTCTGTAGTGCCTTGCGGTCGGAGGCCAAGCAGTTGCCATACCAGGCAGTGATGCAACCATGGTACAGCTGTAGAATCTTTTGAGGATCTGAGGACCCATGACAAATCTTTTCAGTCTCCTGAGGGGAATAGGTTTTGTTGTGTCCGCTTCACGACTGTCATGGTGTGTTTGGACCATGATAGTTTGTTGGTGATGTGGACAACAAGGAACTTGAAGCTCTCAACCTATTCCACTACAGCCTGTCGATGAGAATGGGGGCGTGCCTGGTCCTCCTTTTCCTGTAGTCCACAATCATCTCCTTTGTCTTGATCATGTTGAGGGAGAGGTTGTTGTCCTGGCACCACACGGCCAGGTCTCTGACCTCTTCACTATAGGCTGTCTCGTTGTTGTCGGTGATCAGGCCTACCATTTTTGTGTCATCGGCAAATTGAATGATGGTGTTGGAGTTGTGCCTGGTCGTGCAGTCATGAGTGAACAGCGAGTACAGGAGGGGGCTGAGCACCCACCCCTGAGGGGCCCCTGTTTTGAGAATCAGCATGGCAGATGTGTTGTTACCTACCCTTACCACCTGGGGGCGGCCCGTCACAAAGTCCAGGATCCAGTTGCAGAGGGAGGTGTTTAGTCCCAGGGTCTTTAGCTTATTGATGAGCTTTGAGGGCACTATGGTGTTGAACTCTGAAGCTGTAGTCAATGAATAGCATTCTCACATAGGTGTTCCTTTTGTCCAGGTGGGAAAGGGCAGTGTGGAGTGCAATAGAGACTGTATTATCTGTGGATCTTTTGGGGCAGTGTGCAAATTGGAGTGGGTCTAGGGTTTCTGGAATGATGTGAGTGTTGATGTTGATGTGAGCCATGACCAGCCTTTCAAAGCACTTCATGGCTACAGACTACAATACAGTGGTGTGGCTACATGGCTACATACAATATAATTATTGGTCCATTTGCACAGAAATTCAGTGATACACATATCACTGAACTCGGGTGTAGGTGTAACATAGTAAACAAACAAAAAAAAATCCAGCACACTCAAATATGTTACGTTTGGTATTGTATGTATTAATTAGTGAATGTCCATCATCCATTTCTTATGATATGTTACAAATCACAATTCGTATGATATATTGTGAATTGCAAATTGTACAATATGTTATGAATTTGCAATACGTATGATGTGTTACGAATTTGAATTTTTTAGCTAGGTCGCTCGATGGCTAACGCTAACATTAGCTAGGTGGCTAATGTTAGCTAGACTAGGGGTGGGGGTTAGGGGTTAGGGGTTAGTGTTAAGGTCAGGATTAGGAGTCATGTTAAAGTTAAGGTTAGGGGTATCTAACATGCTAAGTAGCTAAAATGGGTACAATATGTTACGAATTTGCAATACGTATGATATGTTACAAATGTAAATTTGTTGTGGCTAACATTGGTCAAACGTAGGGAATAGGGTGCCATTTGGGATTGTAGACATAGTCAATATGTGCCCTAGAAATGAGCCACACATGAGTAGCTGTCACTCACCAAGGCTATTGTTGCCTATCTGCACCATCGAATGCAAGGCACCTGAAACAAACACAAATTTTACACTTTGGGGTCTGGGGTGATAATGAATGAATATTTGACTATACAACATTGGTAGTCGACTGCTCCACAATTTATGATGAAATTTGTACATTTGTTGGATTGGTCATCATGGATGATGACATTGGCTTTCTCTTTGTGGTATTAGTGTTTGCGTCCCAAATGGCATCCTATTCCTTATTTAGTACACTACTAGAGCCATAGGGCTCTGGTCAAAAATATATATAGGGAATAAGGTGCCATTTGGGATGTAACAGTGTCCTGTCCTCTAGCAGGACTGGGTTATGCTGTTTCCAGTGCTATTCTTGACCTGTCGTGGTCAAATCAAATCAAATCAAATCAAATTTTATTTGTCACATACACATGGTTAGCAGATGTTAATGCGAGTGTAGCGAAATGCTTGTGCTTCTAGTTCCGACAATGCAGTAATAACCAACAAGTAATCTAACTAACAATTCCAAAACTACTGTCTTATACACAGTGTAAGGGGATATAGAATATGTACATAAGGATATATGAATGAGTGATGGTACAGAGCAGCATAGGCAGGATACAGTAGATGGTATCGAGTACAGTATATACATGAGGTGAGTATGTAAACAAAGTGGCATAGTTAAAGTGGCTAGTGATACATGTATTACATAAGGATGCAGTCGATGATAGAGAGTACAGTATATACACATCATCACATTCACATCATCCCAAGATGGCATAGCAGTTCAGACGTATTTTTGTCCTCGTCCTGTCAGTTTCATCAATCACTCCTGGGCTGCAGTCACCTATCCGGACCCGTTTTGCTGCCTACGCGGAGCCCCACCGGGCCTTCACAGTTGGACTGCCGACGTTGTCTACCCGAGGGAATTGTCCGGCTGGCTCCTCCGGCGCAACGTTGCCTGGGCGCCCATCTGCGGCCTGCTAGCCGTTGGCTATCTTATCGGCTGCTATCTGAATAGACAATCGGACAATTTTTATTTTATTTTATTTTTATTTATTTATTTATTTTTCTTCTTGGGCCTCTATAACTATATCTATTGTTTTTATGTTTGTTGTTGTTGTGTGATTTGGATTAATCCCCTCTACCACACGGAAACCCACTAATCTACTGACGGAACGCAAGAGTTGGCTAATAACAGACCTCCATTCTATGCTAGCTTGCTCCTATGCTAGCTTGCTACCGATTTAGCTGTCTAAATCGCCGTGACCCCCAACCAACCTCTCCACTCACTGGACCCTTTTGATCACTCGACTGAGCATGCCTCTCCTTAATGTCAATATGCCTTGTCCATTGCTGTTCTGGTTAGTGTTTATTGGCTTATTTCACTGTAGAGCCTCTAGTCCTGCTCATTATACCTTATCCAACCTATTAGTTCCACCACCCACACATGCAATGACATCTCCTGGTTTCAATGATGTTTCTAGAGACAATATCTCTCTCTTCATCACTCAATACCTAGGTTTACCTCCACTGTATTCACATCCTACCTTACCTTTGTCAGTACATTATACCTTGATGCTATTTTATCGCCCCCAGAAACCTCCTTTTACTCTCTGTTCCAGACGTTCTAAACGACCAATTCTTGTTGCTTTTAGCCACACCCTTATTCTACTCCTACTCTGTTCCTCTGGCGATGTAGAGGTGAATTCAGGCCCTGCAGTGCCTAGCTCCACTCCTATTCCCTAGGCGCTCTCTTTTGACGACTTCTGTAACCGTAATAGCCTTGGTTTCATGCATGTTAACATTAGAAGCCTCCTCCCTAAGTTTGTTCTATTCACTGCTTTAGCACACTCTGCCAACCCGGATGTTCTAGCTGTGTCTGAATCCTGGCTTAGGAAGACCACCAAAAATTCAGACATTTTAATTCCAAACTACAACATTTTCAGACAAGATAGAACTGCCAAAGGGGGTGGTGTTGCAATCTACTGCAAAGATAGCCTGCAGAGTTCTGTCCTACCATCCAGGTCTGTACCCAAACAATTTGAACTTCTACTTTTTTAAATCCATCCTCTCTAAAAACAAGTCTCTCACCGTTGCCGCCTGCTATAGACCACCCTCTGCCCCCAGCTGTGCTCTGGACACCATATGTAAACTGATTGCCCCCCATCTATCTTCAGAGCTTGTGCTGCTAGGCGACCTAAACTGGAACATGCTTAACACCCCAGCCATCCTACAATCTAAACTTGATGCCCTCAACCTCACACAAATGATCAATGAACCTCCCAGGTACCTCCCCAAAGCCTTAAACACGGGCACCCTCATAGATATCATCCTAACCAACTTCCCCTCTAAATACACCTCTGCTGGTTTCAACCAAGATCTCAGCGATCACTGCCTCATTGCCTGCATCCGTAATGGGTCAGCGGTCAAACGACCTCCACTCATCACTGTAAAACGCTCCCTGAAACACTTCAGCGAGCAGGCCTTTCTAATCGACCTGGCCGGGGTATCCTGGAAGGATATTGATCTCATCCCGTCAGTAGAGGATGCCTGGATATTTTTAAAAAATGCCTTCCTAACCATCTTAAATAAACATGCCCCATTCAAGAAATTTAGAACCAGGAACAGATATAGCCCTTGGTTCTCCCCAGACCTGACTGCCCTTAACCAACACAAAAACATCCTATGGCGTTCTGCATTAGCATCGAACAGCCCCGTGATATGCAGCTGTTCAGGGAAGCTAGAAACCATTATACACAGGCAGTTAGAAAAGCCAAGGCTAGCTTTTTCAAGCAGAAATTTGCTTCCTGCAACACTAACTCAAAAAAGTTCTGGGACACTGTAAAGTCCATGGAGAATAAGAACACCTCCTCCCAGCTGCCCACTGCACTGAAGATAGGAAACACTGTCACCACTGATAAATCCACCATAATTGAGAATTTCAATAAGCATTTTTCTACGGCTGGCCATGCTTTCCACCTGGCTACTCCTACCCCGGTCAACAGCACTGCACCCCCCACAACAACTCGCCCAAGTCTTCCCCATTTCTCCTTCTCCCAAATCTGCTCAGCTGATGTTCTGAATGAGCTGCAAAATCTGGACCCCTACAAATCAGCCGGGCTAGACAATCTGGACCCTTTCTTTCTAAAATTATCTGCCAAAATTGTTGCCACCCCTATTACTAGCCTGTTCAACCTCTCTTTCGTGTCGTCTGAGATTCCCAAAGATTGGAAAGCAGCTGCGGTCATCCCCCTCTTCAAAGGGGGTGACACTCCTGACCCAAACTGCTACAGACCTATATCTATCCTACCATGCCTTTCTAAGGTCTTCGAAAGCCAAGTCAACAAACAGATTACCGACCATTTCGAATCTCACCATACCTTCTCTGCTATGCAATCTGGTTTCAGAGCTGGTCATGGGTGCACCTCAGCCACGCTCAAGGTCCTAAATGATATCTTAACCGCCATCGATAAGAAACATTACTGTGCAGCCGTATTCATTGATCTGGCCAAGGCTTTTGACTCTGTCAATCACCACATCCTCATCGGCAGACTCGACAGCCTTGGTTTCTCAAATGATTGCCTCGCCTGGTTCACCAACTACTTCTCTGATAGAGTTCAGTGTGTCAAATCGGAGGGTCTGCTGTCCGGACCTCTGGCTGTCTCTATGGGGGTGCCACAGGGTTCAATTCTTGGATCGACTCTCTTCTCTGTATACATCAATGAGGTCGCTCTTGCTGCTGGTGAGTCTCTGATCCACCGCTATGCAGACGTCACCATTCTGTATACATCTGGCCCTTCTTTGGACACTGTGTTAACAACCCTCCAGGCAAGCAACTCTCCTTCCGTGGCCTCCAATTGCTCTTAAATACAAGTAAAACTAAATGCATGCTCTTCAACCGATCGCTACCTGTACCTACCCGCCTGTCCAACATTACTACTCTGGACGGCTCTGACTTAGAATACGTGGACAACTACAAATACTTAGGTGTCTGGTTAGACTGTAAACTCTCCTTCCAGACCCATATCAAACATCTCCAATCCAAAGTTAAATCTAGAATTGGCTTCCTATTTCGCAACAAAGCATCCTTCACTCATGCTGCCAAACATACCCTTGTAAAACTGACCATCCTACCAATCCTCGACTTTGGCGATGTCATTTACAAAATAGCCTCCAATACCCTACTCAACAAATTGGATGCAGTCTATCACAGTGCAATTCGTTTCGTCACCAAAGCCCCATATACTACCCACCATTGCGACCTGTATGCTCTCGTTGGCTGGCCCTCGCTTCATACTCGTCGCCAAACCCACTGGCTCCATGTCATCTACAAGACCCTGCTAGGTAAAGTCCCCCCTTATCTCAGCTCGCTGGTCACCATTGCATCTCCCACCTGTAGCACACGCTCCAGCAGGTATATCTCTCTAGTCACCCCCAAAACCAATTCTTTCTTTGGCCGCCTCTCCTTCCAGTTCTCTGCTGCCAATGACTGGAACGAACTACAAAAATCTCTGTAACTGGAAACACTTATCTCCCTCACTAGCTTTAAGCACCAACTGTCAGAGCAGCTCACAGATTACTGCACCTGTACATAGCCCACCTATAATTTAGCCCAAACAACTACCTCTTTCCCTACTGTATTTTATTTATTTATTTATTTTGCTCCTTTGCACCCCATTATTTTTATTTCTACTTTGCACATTCTCCCATTGCAAATCTACCATTCCAGTGTTTTACTTGCTATATTGTATTTACTTTGCCACCATGTCCTTTTTGCCTTTACCTCCCTTATCTCACCTCATTTGCTCACATCGTATTTAGACTTGTTTATACTGTATTGTTGACTGTATGTTTGTTTTACTCCATGTGTAACTCTGTGTCGTTGTATGTGTCGAACTGCTTTGCTTTATCTTGGCCAGGTTGCAATTGTAAATGAGAACTTGTTCTCAACTTGCCTACCTGGTTAAATAAAGGTGAAATAAAAATACGTATGCATATGAGATGAATAATGTAGGGTAAGTAACATTATATAAGGTAGCATTGTTTAAAGTGGCTAGTGATATATTTACATCATTTCCCATCAATTCCCATTATTAAAGTGGCTGGAGTTGAGTCAGTGTCAGTGGCAGACCTCACTACCCTCTGGAGAGCCTTACGGTTGTGGGCGGAGCAGTTGCCGTACCAGGCAGTGATACAGCCCGCCAGGATGCTCTCGATTGTGCATCTGTAGAAGTTTGTGAGTGCTTTTGGTGACAAGCCAAATTTCTTCAGCCTCCTGAGGTTGAAGAGGCGCTGCTGCGCCTTCTTCACGATGCTGTCTGTGTGAGTGGACCAATTCAGTTTGTCTGTGATGTGTATGCCGAGGAACTTAAAACTTGCTACCCTCTCCACTACTGTTCCATCGATGTGGATAGGGGGGTGTTCCCTCTGCTGTTTCCTGAAGTCCACAATCATAGTACAATAGTCTGTCCTACTAGACTGATGCTTTTTACTACTGTCTTGCTGGCTCCAGTGTGATTCGCCTGTTAGAGAGGTCACAACGGGCAATTATGTCAGTGTGCTCGACAACTGCTTCAGGTTTTAGTACTCTCACGACAGATATGGCATCCCCCCTTTCACTTCAATTTGGATTCATTCCACCCCATATTCAAACACTCACATGATCCCAATGCACAACGTTTAAATGATATGCATGTCACTGAATTACCCATACTATTCCCCAGTCCTCCTGGAGAATCCAGGGGGAATGTTACCTTTGAAGGATGGAATTTCAGAAATATGTTGTCTTAATTGAGTTACCCCCGCAGCACACACAGTAGCATTAAGAGTTAGATAGGCAAAGTATGCAGTAGAGCATTTACTGTGTAAGCATTTTGACTTTGCTCCTCCACTGCTCTTCGGTTAAGACCCAATGTGTCACATACAGTATCTCTTTCATCACTTAACTCTAAATCTAACTTACAGTTGTTCTCAATTGCTGAAACACAATTTCTGAAACCTTGCTCCATTTCCTGAAAACATTAAACACAAAACCTCATCTTCAAGCACTATTTACATAACCTCTGATTCCTCTCGCAAAATGAAACATTCGCCTCAAAACAGTTTTACCTCTGTGTTCAAAATCAAACACTGCTCTCAAATCATAAACAAAGTGATCAAAATGATATACACTCTCCAGCAGTCAGTAAACAATACACCGAAAAATAGAAAACACATTGTTCAAAACATACAATTCTCAGGGAGAAGTACATTTTTAATCTAAAAAAATATTCATATTTTTCCGTCAGTCTTTTGATGAACGAAAACATGTTCTATCATAGTAGCTCAAAATGTATCAGAAATTACTACTCTGCTTTGCTTTTTGCAATTTAGTTTTTTATTCTTCCTCCTCCTTGTACCCCTATTTTTACAGTACCGTACCCTGCATCTCACAAACTTGTCCTTTGTCTCTATGATACTGTAATTCTTGTTCTTTGTTGACATGAACCTGCAACCAGTCAAAATCTATTGAGCAGTCAGTACTGTTAATAAATGGAAAGCACAATGTTCAGGGCCATACAATTTGTCCATTGTACAGCCTACAATGCACTGTACTACAGTATACAATACTAAAAGGGACAAAAATCTAAGGAGTAAACATGTGATCAATGTGCTTCTTCTTGTCTTGGGCTGGGTCAGGCCAGAGCACTTCGTCGACATCACAAGCAATATTGTCTCTCCTGAGGCAACGGGGGAAGAAGCCTCTTGTGTGCCGTATCCAGCCCTGACATGATTCCTCACCTATTTCACCACAGGCTAAATCCATGGCTTGCAGCGGATTTACTCTGGTGTAGGGTTGTCTATCATACACTTTCCATCTCCAAGAGGAGAAAAACTCCTCAATCGGATTCAGGAAAGGCGAGTATGGAGGGAGGTACTGTACAAGTTCATAAACTGCCCATTGATGTTAAACCATTCCCTTACCTGAGCAGCTCGGTGGAAACTGACATTGTCCCACACTATCATATAGGTGGGAATGGGATTCTCATTTAGCTCTTGACCCTGCTGCTCTTGAACCTGCTGCTCAAATAAAATATCTCTTAGATTGGCAATAAATCTTAGAAGGTGCTGAGTGTAACATGGTGATGTAGAACACCATGGTTGCTGATAGCAGCACAGATTGTGACATTGCCACCTCGTTGACCTGGGACTTCAACAATGGCCCGCTGTCCAATCATGTTTCGGCCTCTCCTTCTCCTCTTTGTTAGATTGAAGCCTGCTTCATCGACAAAGATGAACTCATGGGGTCTGTCCAAGGATTCCAAGTCAAATATTGTCTGTGTAGAAATACAATATACTGTATGTAGGATTTTGTAAGTCGTACAGAGACAGTGCTATACTGTAGAGTACAATTAGGCTTTTGATTCACATACATTGTATATACTGAAGAGTAATGTCATTCACATAGTATGTGTTAGTACTGTAGACAATCTGGATTACAGTAAATGTTTCTGAATGTACACTTACTTGCACATACTGAGCTCGCAGTTCTTTCACCCTTGGTGAGTTGCGCTCAAAAGGTACTCTGTATACTTGTTTCATTCACATCCTGTTACGAGGGAGGACACGGTCAATTGTGGAAATGCTCACACTGTCGATTCCCTGGAAGTGTGTGTTGTCTTGTATCCCTCGTCCCTGGATTTCTCTGAGTCGTATTGCATTATCTTGAAGGACCATGCTAACTATAACAGCCTCTTGGTCCTGAGTGAATATAGCTGTCCTTCCACCTGCATGTGGCAGCCTTGCAATTCTACAAGAAGTAGTTGTGCAGTTACAAAACATATTCATGCAGTACAATACATACAGTGATTAACTTTACAAATGTCTATTGAAACAGCTGCATATAGTGTAGTACAGTAAATTTGCAATTACAAAAATACAGTAGTATACTGTACCTGTTCTCTTCTCTGAATGTCCTTACTATGGTGGACACAGAAAATTGGCTCAAATTAGGTTGCACTCTATGTCCTGCTTCCCTCATTGTCAGTCCATGGACAAGAACATGGTCTTTAAATGTTGCTCGAATTTCACCAGATATTTCCACTCTTGGTCTTCCTCTTCCTCTTCGTCCTCCTCTTCCTCTTTCTTGCCCTCCTCCTCCTCTTCCTCCTCTTCGCCCACCTCGCATACGCACTCGTCCTCGTCCTCTCACATTGTTTCTTCTATCCATTCTCAGACTTTCTCCTTCCCACCTTCAACAACCTGTTTGCTCTCTAAACTGACTTATATTGGTTGTGTCGCATCATTTGAAACAGGTTAAATCAATTTTGAGTGGTTGTGTTCAATCAATTACATGTCTTCTCTATTTGTATTTGATTGTTGCCACTTGTGTTTACCAGTATGGATGACATGTGCATTAGAGTGCAGAATGTGTTTTGAGAATGAGAATGTGTTTAGAGTTATGCTGAAAAGTCTAAGTGAGATCTGAAAATTGTGTTTTACCATGTGAAATGGTTTAAGGTAATGACAACAGACTGCATAATTAGCTAAATGAGTCCAGGCAACTGAGAACTTTGTTCAGCCAATGGGTTTTAGTGTTTTAGCAATTGAGAAAAACTGTAATGGCCATTGACAAGTTGACCGTCAGACAATAAGTTACTGTACCTTATGCAGATCCAGAAGAGAGAGAGAGAGAGAGAGAGAGAGAGAGAGAGAGAGAGAGAGAGAGAGAGAGAGAGAGAGAGATGCTGACAGCTACAGGTCTATCTGCTGATTGACATAGGGTTGAGTCCCAAATGGCACCATATTCCTTACTGTATATAACACACTACTTTTGATTATGGCCAAATAGGACTCTAGCGTAAAAAGTAGTAAACTATGTAGGGAATATGGTGCCATTTGGGATGCATAGTAAGTCTTATGTGCTGTTATAGGTGTTAAAGGATATTTAAAATGTATCCTACCATTCCTCTGCAGCTTCAAAGACCTGTGACAGTCACTTAAATAAACAAAGGAAAAATCTGAAATGACTCAAACAATGAAAACACTCAAAATAATATGATAATGAACTAGTCCAATAATTAAATGTTTTAATAGAGAAAGTTGGAACAGTTTTGAGGACCTTCCTGGGGGTGACGGCTTTTCAAGCCACAGCACAGCTCTCACCAGGGTGCTGCTTATTGCGTCCAAATTGGCACGCTATTCCCTACATACTGTAGTGCACCACTTTTGGCCAGAGTCCTATGGGACCTGGTCAAAAGAAGTGCATTATATAGGGAATAGAGTGCCAATTGAGACGTAACCTATGTGTACCACCATCAACCTTTGACGTGGCACTTCTAAGAGGGGACCAAAAGAGGATTCTCTGGTCTGACAGTGCTTATACTGTAGATGCTTCATTAGTTGAGTAAATGGGAAAATGACTTGTGAGTTTTATATGAAAATCTTCAACAATAATATTTTTTAACACAGTACAATAGGCCTATCTTTACTCTTTAATGAACCCCCTAGATTGGTTAAACTCACCAGTTATGTTAGTGTAATGGTGATCAAATCTTTCATGTGAAAATGATCATATATACATACTGAGAAGCTGGGTCCTAGATCATGTTTTTATTGATTAGATTCTGTCATAGAGACCTTATTCTGGGGTTTCAGAAGGAATTCATCCAAACTGTTTGTAATGAAAATAAACGTAACTCGGCCATGTACTGTAATGGATCCTTGGGAAAGCTTGGTTTCCATGGCGAGAAAGGACATTCAAATTAAACTGTGCTGAAACAACAATGACAGAACCTGTTTATATAGCCTTTCATATATATAAAAATCCTAGCTAAGCAAATAAATCTTCCCTCGGTGTCTGTTACAGTTGAATAGAGTGGTGAACTGTAAAGCCCAGTAGTTTTATACCACTGGAAAATGTATTATCTCATGTTAGTTATTAAAATTCATAGAAACCATGAAAAAAAGCCATGTTATCTAATAATGTACAGCAGGGGTTCTTACACTTTTTTAAGCTCGAGACCCAAATGAGAAATGTACCGTCCTCCTCTGACCCAAATTGTACTCAAACAACCCAAATATAGAAGAAATAGTGTGTAATTGTAGATGTATTATCATAACTTGCAACCCACCTATCACATGCCCAGGGCCCACTTTGGGTCCTGACCCATAGATTAAGAAAACCTGATGTACAATTTAACTTGTTCTACTGTTCTCTTAGTCTGACAATTTCTTCCACAACTTAGTAGTGTAACTGATAATGTTGGCCACCTAGCACTAGGGAAAGCCTTAGTCTGCGTCCCAAATGGCCTGTGCGCCCTGGTCAAAAGTAGCACACTATAAAGGGAATAGGATGCTATTTGGGAAGCAAACCTAATCTCTGGACTGGCCTTCTACATCGAGTGGGGTTGAAGTTGTCCAGATTAGTTGACAAGATGGTGCCGACAGACATCCTGTTTCTAGCTCCTAGCCATCATTGCAGTATTTGTGATTTTTTTGTTGTACATTATTTGCTTTGAACTTTTCATGTATTATTATCTACAGCTGAAAATAACTTTTGGATATTAGATTATCGGTCAAATTACAGCAGAAATCTGACTTACCTGACCTGGATCCTTTGATTGAACTTCCCGAGGCAGCTCTATTTATCCCGGGTGCTGCACCAACATGCCAATGCCGGAGAAGAGGAAGAAGAAGTGGGGCCCTCGTCAGACTCAGGCGCTATGCATACCGTCTACCGCTTCCGAGTTATATTACTCGCTGACATTTAGTCCCTGGGCAATAAAGTAGACGAGCTCAGGGTGAGGATCTCCTTCCAGAGAGACATCAAGGACTGTAACATACTTCTACAGAATCTCTCTCCGGATATTTTGTCCCTGGCCATTTAGCCAGCGATGTTCTCTGTCCATCTCATGAACAGGGAGAAAGAACTCTCCCGGAGAAAGAACTCTCCCACTTGCTTCAAGATGTCCACCATTGTTTCTGTACTCGTGAAAGCGAAGGTACCTGAACTAAATGATTATCGACCCGTAGCACTTACTTCTGTCATCATGAAGTGCTTTCAGAGGCTAGTTAAGGACCATATCACCTCCACCTAACCCAACACCCTAGAACCTCTACAATTCGCAATCAGCCCCAACAGATCCATGGACAATGCAATCGCCATTGCACTGCACACAGGAGAAATACCTATGTGAGAATGCTGTTCAATGACTACAGCTCAGCATTCAACACCATACTGCCTTCCAAGCTCATCACTAAGCTCAGGGCCCTGGGTCTGAACCCCTCCCTGTGCAACTGGGTCCTGGACTTCCTGACGGACTGACCCCAAGTGCTGAAGGTAGGCAACAACACCTCTGCCATGCTGATCCTCAACATGGGGGCCCAACACGGGTGCGTGCTCAGCCCCCTCCTCTAATCCCTCTTCACCCATGACTGCGCGGCCACTCACGTCTCTAACTCAATCTCTAACTCAATCATCATGTTTGAGTGACGAGGCCTGATTACCAACAACTGTGGGCCTGATTACCAACAACGACCAGACAGCCTACAGGGAGGATGTGAGAGCCCTGGCAGAGTAGTGCCAGGAAAATAATCTCTCCCATAATGTCAACAAAACTAAGGAGCTGATCGTGGACTACAGGAGACAGCAGAGAGAGCTCTGGCTCTCCAGAGGGTGAAGCGGTCAGCCCAAAGCATCACCGGGGGCACACTGCCTGCCCTCCAGGACATCTACAGCACCCAGTGTCACAGGAAGGACAAGAAGATCATCAAGGACCTCAGCCACCAGAGCCACGGCCTGTTCACCCTGCTACTTTGTAGAAGGCAGATAAACATCTGATAAACAGTTTCTATCTCCAGGCCATCAGACTGTTAAACAGTCAACACTAGCCATCCTCTGCCCTGAACCTTAGTTACTGTTGGCATCCAGCTATCACCCAGTACTCTACTCTGCAACTTAGAGACTGCTGCCCTATGTACATAGTCATTAAACACTGGTCACTTTAATAGTGTTTATACACTGTTTTACCCACTTCATATGTACATACTGTATTCTAGTCATGTCTCATCCTATATTACTACTTCTGTACACACATGTTCAATTCATATATTTTATTTATCCTTTATTTAACTAGGCAAGTCAGTTAAGAACAAATTCTTATTTTCAATGAGGGCCTAGGAACAGTGGGTTAACTATCTTGTTCAGGGGCAGAACGACAGATTTTTACCTTGTCAGCTCGGGGGTTCGATCTTGAAACCTTTCGGTAACTAGTCCGACGCTCTAACAACTTGGCTAACTGAATATCAAATCAAATCAAATCAAATGTATTTATATAGCCCTTCGTACATCAGCTGATATCTCAAAGTGCTGTACAGAAACCCAGCCTAAAACCCCAAACAGCAAGCAATGCAGGTGTAGAAGCACGGTGGCTAGGAAAAACTCCCTAGAAAGGCCAAAACCTAAGAAGAAACCTAGAGAGGAAACAGGGTATGTGGGGTGGCCAGTCCTCTTCTGGCTGTGCCGGGTGGAGATTATAACCGAACATGGCCAAGATGTTCAAATGTTCATAAATGACCAGCATGGTCCAATAATAATAAGGCAGAACAGTTGAAACTGGAGCAGCAGCACGGCCAGGTGGACTGAGGACAGCAAGGAGTCATCATGTCAGGTAATCCTGAGGCATGGTCCTAGGGCTCAGGTCCTCCGAGAGAGAGAAAGAGAGAAAGAGAGAATTAGAGAGAGCACACTTAAATTCACACAGGACACCGAATAGGACAGGAGAAGTACTCCAGATATAACGAACTGACGCTAGCCCCCCGACACATAAACTACTGCAGCATAAATACTGGAGGCTGAGACAGGAGGGGTCAGGAGACACTGTGGCCTCATCCGAGGACACCCCCTGACAGGGCCAAACAGGAAGGATATAACTCCACCCACTTTGCCAAAGCACAGCCCCCACACCACTAGAGGGATATATTCAACCACCAACTTACCATCCTGAGACAAGGCAGAGTATAGCCCACAAAGATCTCCGCCACGGGACAACCCAAGGGGGGGCGCCAACCCAGACAGGAAGATCACATCAGTGACTCAACCCACTCAGGTGACGCACCCCTCCCAGGGACGGTATGAAAGAGCACCAGTAAGCCAGTGACTCAGCCCCTGTAATAGGGTTAGAGGCAGAGAATCCCAGTGGAAAGAGGGGAACCGGCCAGGCAGAGACAGCAAGGGCGGTTTGTTGCTCCAGAGCCTTTCCGTTCACCTTCCCACTCCTGGGCCAGACTACACTCAATCATATGACCCACTGAAGAGATGAGTCTTCAGTAAAGACTTAAAGGTTGAGACCGAGTTTGCGTCTCTTACATGGGTAGGCAGACCGTTCCATAAAAATGGAGCTCTATAGGAGAAAGCCCTGCCTCCAGCTGTTTGCTTAGAAATTCTATGGACAATTAGGAGGCCTGCGTCTTGTGACCGTAGCGTACGTGTAGGTATGTACGGCAGGACCAAATCAGAGAGATAGGTGTAGCCCATGTAATGCTTTGTAGGTTAGCAGTAAAACCTTGAAATCAGCCCTTGCCTTGACAGGTAGCCAGTGTAGGGAAGCTAGCACTGGAGTAATATGATCAAATTTTGGGGTTCTAGTCAGGATTCTAGCAGCTGTATTTAGCACAAACTGAAGTTTATTTAGTGCTTTATCCGGGTAGCCGGAAAGTAGAGCATTGCAGTAGTCTAACCTAGAAGTGACAAAAGCATGGATTCATTTTTCTGCATCATTTTTGGAAAGAACGTTTCTGATTTTTGCAATGTTACGTAGATGGAAAAAAGCTGTCCTTGAAACAGTCTTGATATGTTCGTCAAAAGAGAGATCAGGGTCCAGAGTAACGCCAAGGTCCTTCACAGTTTTATTTATATAATAATAATAATATATCATATAATAATAATAATATATAATATATAATAAATAATGTCCATACAGTCTATACGCACGATTATCTATATATTAATATTCTGGATTCTGACATAGCTCGTTCTGATATTTCTTAATTCCTGTATTTTTATTTCAGGGATTTGTGTGTATTGTTTTGTACCGTTAGAAATTACTGCCGAGTTGGAGCTAGAAACACAAGCATTTCGCTGCACCTGTGATAACGTCTCAGAATCTGTGAATCCGACCAATACACTTTGATTTGAATTGGTTTGCCAAGCTTGCTGCTTCATGCTGAAAAAGGGGTTCTAGATAATGTGGCCACCATGCCTGCAGCTTTCTGTGAAGCCCCTCTATCTCTTCTCTTTGTTTTCCCAGCCTGTCTTTTATGGACGAGGAGCAGTCGTGAGAATCAGGTCTGCAGGTTGGGCTTCTAACTAGTACTGTCTCTCCTTCTCAAACTAGACTGCACAACTTCTCTGAATATAACTCGCACATTGTGAGAAAGCTGTAGGCTTTAGAATCAGAGCCTTGTGATATTGGGATATTTTTTGTTGTTGTATAAATCACAACGTTCGCTTGTTTGTGCAATAACGTGCAATGTTTTCAGTTTCAGAATGTTTTTTTAACTTCATTGATGTTTGTCGGGAGCTAACTCATATCACACATTTTTATATAACTCAAAGCTGAGTTTATTGATGTAGAGCATGTGTAATGTGTGAGTGTATGTGTGTGTGTGTGTGTGAGAGAGAGAGAAAGAGAGAGAGAGAAAGCATGGAATGCAGAGGAGAAATAGTGTGATTTTCTCTTTCCCATTTTCCCAGTTTCAGTAGACATGTGGTGTGAAAGACCCATTGTTTCTCTTCCAGCACCACCAGCAATATCAGCACAGCCCTGCTCCCGCTTTGTTACCTATCTATTTATTTAGCAGTGCTCACTAAATGGCTTACAGACAAATTAGAGTGTAATGATAATGACCGCGATAGTTAACATAGCCCACTTTTCATAACAGAGGTTGGAATGTCCAATGGTCCTTTTCTCTCTTTCTTATCTTGACATATTTCAACCTGCTGAATGTGAATGACAATTACTGCTCCTGAACTGAAAAGGCCCCTGAACTCTGAAACGGTGTCCCAAATGGCACCCTATTAACTACATAGTGCACTACTTTGACCAGAGACCCATGTGCCCTGGTAGAAATATGTTCACTACATAGGGAATAGGGTGCCATTTGGGACATAGCCTGGGTTCTCTTGGTTGGATAATGTGGGAAATGTACCAAAAGAAGGAGTGAAACAGAGAGCGGGTAGCGCCTTGGAGAGACAATAGCAGGGGAGTTTTCAGGGGGCCGGCAGAGTTACGAAGGGGGTCAAGAATCAAAATGGGAATGACATTTACCATCAGCAGCCCTGATTCGCGGCCATTGACTCCCTCAAAAAGCCTGATCTGAATCTAAATTGCAAATTAGGCGGCGCAGTGGCCTTTCACAAGTCGACTGGCGGGCTGAGGCTGCGTTCCCACACATCCCGGTTCCGTCTCAAATGGCACCCTATTCCCTATATAGTGTACTACTGTTGACCAGAGCCATAGAGCTTAAGTAGTGCACTATATAGAGAATAGAGTGCCATTTGGGATGCACCCTTCAGCCCCCTCGCCCCATGGACTGGATCCTAGCAGCGGTGGTGGAGGCTATGCAGCACTCTCCCAGGCTTGCTCCTCATAACAGAGAGACACATCGGGCCATTGTTCCATTACACACTGAGGAGGGGCTAGGGTCAGGAAGAGGGCCTACAGGGGACTGCTTTGACAGGGTTTAAATAAAGGTGTATTCTGACCCATGTAAGCTGCTGGCACTTGGTTACATGTTTATTTTGTAACATTTTGTTGCCAACCCAAAAAGCAACCGAAAAGCGTTGCCGTTTCTAGTGCATTTCTAAGCAGGATTTCGTAGGGATTTTCTGTCAATTAATGTTATTCGTACTTCTGTTTTTTTCTTTTCTTGAATGCATTGAATAACGTTGGATGGGATTTTGTTGCTTCCCATTGGTCAATTTACATCCACAGAACCCTACGTATTTGAAGGATCTAAAATTATGGCACTGTATTCCCTACATGACTAGAGCTCTATGGGCCCTGGTAAAAATGTAGTGCACTAAAAGGGAATAGGGTGCCATTTCAAAGACAGCCATGATCCAGGGTTAGGATGACAGATAGATGCTTCCTAACATTACTTACACTATACAGTGGCGCAAAAAAGTATTTAGTCAGCCACCAATTGTGCAAGTTCTCCCACTTAAAAAGATGAGAGAGGCCTGTAATTTTCATCATAGGTACACTTCAACTATGGCAGACAAAATGAGAAAAAAAATCCAGAAAATCACATTGTAGGATTTTTTATGAATTTATTTGCAAATTATGGTGGAAAATAAGTATTTGGTCAATAACAAAAGTTTGTCTCAATACTTTGTTATATACCCTTTGTTGGCAATGACAGAGGTCAAACGTTTTCTGTAAGTCTTCACAAGGTTTTCACACACTGTTGATGGTATTTTGGCCAATTCCTCCATGCAGATCTCCTTTAGAGCAGTGATGTTTAGGGGCTGTTGCTGGGCAACACGGACTTTCAACTCCCTCCAAAGATTTTCTATGGGGTTGAGATCTGGAGACTGGCTAGGCCACTCCAGGACCTTGAAATGCTTCTTACGAAGCCACTCCTTCGTTGCCCGGGCGGTGTGTTTGGGATCATTGTCATGCTGAAAGAACCAGCCACGTTTCATCTTCAATGCCCTTGCTGATGGAAGGAGGTTTTCAATCAAAATCTCACGATACATGGCCCCATTCATTCTTTCCTTTACACGGATCAGTCGTCCTGGTCCCTTTGCAGAAAAACAGCCCCAAAGCATGATGTTTCCACCCCCATGCTTCACAGTAGGTATGGTGTTCTTTGGATGCAACTCAGCATTCTTTGTCCTCCAAACACGACGAGTTGAGTTTTTACCAAAAAGTGATATTTTGGTTTCATCTGACCATATGACATTCTCCCAATCTTCTTCTGGATCATCCAAATGCTCTCTAGCAAACTTCAGACGGGCCTGGACATGTACTGGCTTAAGCAGGGGGACACGTCTGGCACTGCAGGATTTGAGTCACTGGCGGCGTAGTGTGTTACTGACGGTAGGCTTTGTTACTTTGGTCCCAGCTCTCTGCAGGTCATTCACTAGGTCCCCCCGTGTGGTTCTGGGATTTTTGCTCACCGTTCTTGTGATCATTTTGACCCCACGGGATGAGATCTTGCATGGAGCCCCAGATCAAGGGAGATTATCAGTGGTCTTGTATGTCTTCCATTTCCTAATAATTGCTCCCACTGTTGATTTCTTCAATCCAAGCTGCTTTTACCTATTGCAGATTCAGTCTTCCCAGCCTGGTGCAGGTCTACAATTTTGTTTCTGGTGTCCTTTGACAGCTCTTTGGTCTTGGCCATAGTGGAGTTTGGAGTGTGACTGTTTGAGGTTGTGGACAGGTGTCTTTTATACTGATAACAAGTTCAAACAGGTGCCATTAATACAGGTAATGAGTGGAGGACAGAGGAGCCTCTTAAAGAAGACAGATTACAGGTCTGTGAGAGCCAGAAATCTTCCTTGTTTGTAGGTGACCAAATACTTATTTTCCACCTTAATTTGCAAATAAATAAATTAAAAATCCTACAATGTGATTCTCTGGAAAAAAACATATCATTTTGTCTGTCATAGTTGATGTGTACCTATGATGAAAATTACAGGCCTCTCTCATCTTTTTAAGTGGGAGAACTTGCACAATTGGTGGCTGACTAAATACTTTTTTGCCCCACTGTATATAGAAAAGTATGTCGACACACCCTCAAATTAGTGGATTCGGCTATTTCAGGCACACCCGTTCCTGACAGTTGTATAAAATTGAGCACACAGCCATGCAATCTCCATAGACAAACATTGGTACTTGAATGGCCTTACTGGAGAGCTCAGTGACTTTCAACGTGGCATCGTCATAGGATGCCACCTTTCCAACAAGTCAGTTCATCAAATGTCTGCCCTGCTAGAGCTGCCCCGATAAACTGTAAGTGCTGTCATTTTGAAGTGGAAACTCTAAGAGCAACAACGGCTCAGCCGTGAAGTGGTAGACCACTCAAGCTCACATAACGGGACCGCAGAGTGCTGAAGCAGGTAAAAATTGTCTGCCCTCGGTTGCAACACTCACTACCAAGTTCCAAACTGCCTCTGGAAGAAACGTCAGCAATGTTTGTTGGGAACTTCATGAAATGGGTTTCCATAACCTAGCAGCTGCACACAAGCCTAAGATCACCATATGCAATGCCAAGAGTCGGCTGGAGTGGTGTAAAGCTCGCCGCCATTGGACTCTGGAGCAGGGGAATCGTGTTCTCTGGAGTGATGAATCACGCTTCACCCTCTGGCAGTCTGACGATAGAATCTGGGTTTGGCTGATGCCAGGAGAATGCCAACTGTAAAGATTGGAAGAGGAGGGTCTGTTTTAAAATGGTTTGGGCTAGGCCCGGTGAAGGTGAAGGGAAATCTTAATGCTACAGAATACAATGACATTCTAGACGATTCTGTGCTTCCAACTTTGTGGCAACAGTTTGGAGAAGGCCCTTTCCTGTTTCAGCATCACAATGCCCCTGTGCACAAAGCGAGGTCCATACAGAAATGGTTTGTCGAGATTGGTGTGTAAGAACTTGACTGGCCTCCACAGAGCCAGTCAAGCCACTCCTCAACCCCATCGAACACCTTTGGGATGAATTGCCCTTCATTTTGGAATGAGATGGTCGACAACACGCTGTCCACATACTTTTATTTCTCTCTTTCTAATTCCAATAGCAGATGTTGGACTGAATCAGCTCAGAGCGGGAAGGGAAGGAGAGCCAACAACAGCAAGTTAGTAGACATTGGAAACATTCTGCTTTCAAAATGTCGGAGAAGGCAGGCAGACAAGAGAAAATGCCCCACTTTTCAACTTCTTGACTCAGACAAACATTTGTGTAGCCAGTCTCGGTGCCAGTCTGTTTCTTCCTTCCTGACCAACTCCTTAACCACTCTTTAAACTATCCTGAAAAAACAACACTGGAAATTACATCACTTCAGAATCTGTAGATGCTCTTTTGCAGAAGGACAATGTTATGCAATTTAACATGAAGTTAACTACTCTTGCAGTAGAGTGAAATGTTAGTGACATAGCTTAGCCTACATGTTATTTTCACTCGTCTTCCAACACCATTACGAATGTCATGTTACTTTTCTCTACGTGTGTCACGCCCTGACCATAGGTTACTTTGTATTTTCTATGTTTTGATTGGTCAGGGTGTGATCTGAGTGGGCATTCTATGTTTCATGTCTTGTTTGTCTATTTCTATGTTCAGCCTGATATGGTTCTCAGTCAGAGGCAGGTGTTCGTCATTGTCTCTGATTGGGAACCATATTTAGGTAGCCTGGGTTTCACTGTGTGTTTGGGGGTGATTGTTCCTGTCTATGTGTTTTCACCAGATAGGCTGTTTAGGTTTTCGTTACGTTTATTGTTTTTGTAGTGTTTGTGTTTAGTGTGGTTTTTCATTAAACATGAATCGCAATCTACACGCTGCATTTTGGTCCGACTCTCCTTCTCACGAAGAAAACCGTTACAGAATCACCCACCACCAACGGACCAAGCAGCGTGTCAACAGGCAGCAACAGCAGCGTAAAGAGGAATGGACATGGGAGGACGTTTTAGATGGCAAGGGCTGTTACACTTGGGAGGAGATACTGGCTGGAAGAGATCGCCTCCCATGGGAACAGGTGGAGGCACTTAGGAGAGCAGAGGCAGCCGGAGAGAGGAGCCGGCGATATGAGGGAACACGGCTGGCAAGGAAGCCCGAGAGGCAGCCCCAAAAATTTCTTGGGGGGGGGCTAACAGGGAGTATGGCTACGCCAGGTAGGAGACCTGGGCAGACTCCCTGTGCTTACCGGGGGGCTAGAGAGACCGGACAGGCACCGTGTTATGCAGTGGTGCGCACGGTGTCTCCAGTGCGGGTGCATAGCCCGGTGCGGTATATTCCAGCTCCGCGTGTCTGCCGGGCTAGATTGAGCGTCGAGCCTAATGCCATGAAGCCGGCTCTACGCAGCTGGTCCCCAGTGCGTCTCCTTGGGCCGGTTTACATGGCACCAGCCTTGCGCTCGGTGTCTCCGGTTCGCCTGCATAGTCCAGTGCGGGCTATTCCACCTCGCCGCACTGGCAGGGCGACCGTGAGCATTCAACCAGGGAAGGTTGGGCAGGCTCGGTGCTCAAGAGCTCCAGTGCGCCTGCACGGTCCGGTTTTTCCAGTACCACCTCCACACCCCAGCCCTCCGGTAGCAGCTCCCCGCACCAGGCTTCCTGTGCGTGTCCTCGGCCCAGTACCACCAGTGCCAGCACCACGCATCAGGCCTACAGTGCGCCTCGCCTGTCCAGCGCTGTCGGAGCCCTCCTCCTCTCCAGCGCTGTCGGAGTCTCCCGCCTGTTCAGAACTGCCAGTTAGCATAGAGCTGCCAGTTAGCATAGAGCTGCCAGTTAGCATAGAGCTGCCAGTTAGCATAGAGCTGCCAGTTAGCATAGAGCTGCCAGTTAGCAAGGAGCTGCCAGTCTGCATAGAGCTGCCAGTCTGCATAGAGCTGCCAGTCTGTAAGGAGCTGCCAGTCTGCAAGGAGCCGCCAGAGCTGCCTGTCTGCAGGATGCCGCCAAAGCTGCCAGTCTGCAAGGAGCCGCCAGAGCCGCCAGTCTGCAAGGAGCCGCCAGAGCCGCCAGTCAGCATGGAGCAGCCAGGGCCGCCAGTCAGCATGGAGCAGCCAGGGCCGCCAGTCAGCATGGAGCAGCCAGGGCCGCCAGTCAGCATGGAGCAGCCAGGGCCGCCAGTCAGCATGGAGCAGCCAGTCAGCATGGAGCAGCCAGTCAGCATGGAGCAGCCAGAGCAGCCAGTCAGCATGGAGCAGCCAGAGCTGCCAGTCAGCATGGAGCAGCCAGTCAGCATGGAGCAGCCAGAGCTGTCAGTCAGCATGGAGCAGCCAGTCAGCATGGAGCAGCCAGAGCTGCCAGTCATCATGGAGCAGCCAGTCAGCATGGAGCAGCCAGAACAGCCAGTCTGTGTCGACCAGTCTCTTCCAGATCTGCCAGTCGTCCAGACTCTTCCAGATCTGCCAGTCGTCCAGACTCTTCCAGATCTGCCAGTCGTCCAGACTCTTCCAGATCTGCCAGTCGTCCAGACTCTTCCAGATCTGCCAGTCGACCAGACTCTTCCAGATCTGCCCGTCGACCAGACTCTTCCAGATCTGCCCGTCGACCAGACTCTTCCAGATCTGCCCGTCGACCAGACTCTTCCAGATCTGCCAGTCGTCCAGACTCTTCCAGATCTGCCAGTCGTCCAGACTCTTCCAGATCTGCCAGTCGTCCAGACTCTCTCAGATCCGCCAGTCAGCCAGGATCTTCCGGATCCGCCAGTCAGCCAGGATCTTCCAGAACCGCCAGCCAGCCAGGATCTGCCGGATCTAACCACCTGCCTGAGCTTCTTCTCAGTGCTGAGCTTCTTCTCAGTGCTGAGCTTCTTCTCAGTGCTGAGCTTCTTCTCAGTGCTGAGCTTCCTCTCAGGGCTGAGCTACCCATCTGTCCCGAGTTACCTCTGTCCCGAGCTGTCCCTCTGTCCCATGTTATCATTGTGGTGGGTAACCTATTTAGGGACGTTTAGGAGGGGGATTAAAACTGTCATGGAGTGGGGTCCACGTCCAGCGCCAGAGCCGCCACCGCGGACAGATGCCCACCCAGACCCTCCCCTATAGGTTCAGGTTTTGCGTCCGGAGTCCGCACCTTGGGGGGGGGGTACTGTCACGCCCTGACCATAGGTTACTTTGTATTTTCTATGTTTTGATTGGTCAGGGTGTGATCTGAGTGGGCATTCTATGTTTCATGTCTTGTTTGTCTATTTCTATGTTCAGCCTGATATGGTTCTCAGTCAGAGGCAGGTGTTCGTCATTGTCTCTGATTGGGAACCATATTTAGGTAGCCTGGGTTTCACTGTGTGTTTGGGGGTGATTGTTCCTGTCTATGTGTTTTCACCAGATAGGCTGTTTAGGTTTTCGTTACGTTTATTGTTTTTGTAGTGTTTGTGTTTAGTGTGGTTTTTCATTAAACATGAATCGCAATCTACACGCTGCATTTTGGTCCGACTCTCCTTCTCACGAAGAAAACCGTTACAACGTGCTTCGTTGCCTTTATTTATCATTTTAAAGAACAAAAAGTATAGCCATGAAAGGACGACAAGTTATCTCTAAAGACTTGTGGATAAAAGCGTTATGCCCTATGTGAGTAGCAATACATGAGAGATGCCTTTTGAGCTGGCCATAAATTATAGACCCTTAAAGCCCTGTGTTAAGGCTTTAAACATCAAGCATTTTATTGCCTAGCCTTGACATTGTGAGTGGCGTTGGGGTTCTCTGAGTGTGTGAATGGTTTGTCTTGTTCCCACTCAGGCCAGTCCTTAAGTTGTTTTTAAGGGCAGTGGGAGCCGCATGGTGGTTTTATATAGAGCCAAGTGAATAGAGGCTGCCTGCTCAGGCCTTTGTGAGCCTAAAGCCAGTGTCGTCACTGTCTTCTCCTGTGGCCTTTATGTTTGGATGCCTCTGAGATGGATGTGAGAGTATGGAATGGGCTCATATTCTGAGTGGAAGAGTTTCGTTCTGTTTTTAGCATTGAACCTAATTTCGTTTAAATTTGTAGCGATCAGCTAAGGACACTGTTCTCATCCACGATCTCATAACGAGCCTGTCATTCCTTTGCCTTTTGCTAAATGAGGAAAACATTTGCAGTTGGGTCTAAGTAGGTGAAAATTACAATTTGTATAGTTGATGGACATGTGTCTATTGGGTCTTTGTGTCCCAACTAGGGCTCAGTGAACTGTTTGGCTGAGATAGACACCATGGGGTACACACACACGTTTGTTTTACTATCCTAGTGGGGACCAAACAATTGATTCCCATTCAAAATTCTATTTTCCCTAACCCCTAACCTTAAACCTAACCCTTAACCTAACCATAGCCCTAACCTTAACCCCAAACCCCTAACCCTAAAAATAAACCCTAACTCTTAACCCTAAACCTAATCCCTAACACCTAACCCTAATTCTAACCCTAAATCTAATTGTAACCCTAACCCTAACCCTAAACCTAACTCCTAAGCCTAAAATAGATTTTCCGAAATATCCTTGTGGTGAAATGTCCCATATTGTCAGAATTTTCCTTGTTTTACTATCCTTTTGAGGACTTCTGGTCCCCACAAGGATAGTAAAACCAATAAAACACACACATACACACACACACACACACACACACACACACACACACAGCTATTAATGACAGTAGATTTCACAGCCCTCTAGGTTCTAGAACAGCCAGTCCGTACGTAAGTCTGAAAAAAAAGTCCCACAATACCGTTCCTATGAGAGCTGACAGAAGTTTTTGACAGTGAGAGTAAAATCAGTTCCCAGACGTGCTGGGATAGAGACAAGTAGAGAGGAGCAGAGCAGAGAATGTGTGTGTGTCTATTTGTGTGTGCGTGTGCGTGCGTTTCGAAAAGCAAAGCAGCAGGAAATCCTTTCCGTACTTCAAGGACCCCGGCAGACTGCAGGATGAACTGTCACAACTATTAAACCTGATAGTAAATTCATTCTGCACAGCTGCGTTAAAATGAAAAGCCCAATAAGCCCTGAAAGCATTGAAAATGAACATGCCAACTTGTCTTGGACAGACAAATACATTAGATTTGTGGATTGTGACGGGTTGACTAAACTATTATTAAGAAGGTACCATTTTCTCCCTGAACAGTTTCTCAATGAGCCAATTGAGAGTTTGACGTTTCTGTTCTGTGTCTTAGTGGAAAACCTACGGAAACAATTAGCTAAGGTTGTTGATTTGTGTCTCATTTTATCACTATTATTGTTGATTAAGTTGTCTGTTTCATTTTGTGTCTGTATTGAGGCCGTTGGTTAAACCCCATGGAGAGGCCTAAGAAAACACCAACGTGGGTGTCTAGCTGGAATGGTGATACTAACCATGGAAGTATATATAAAAATCAATGTTCAATAGATTGTGATACGGCTCCACTTCAAAAGTATAGGTTACGTACTGCACAGTTCAAGAGCACTTCTCTTCTCTCATCCTTGTGGGGACAGCCTTGCCTGCCCTCCCCTGCTTTTAAGCTCCATCTGATCCACATCTTCAATGTAAAGGTGACATGTTTCCCATGAAATGTTCTCTCATGTGAAGCTAGCTGGTATTTTCTCTTATCTTACTAAAGCAATGAGATCTGTGAAAACACTGGGACTTTGTGTGAGTCTTCTTGTGTGAGAGGAGCGTTCGAGCCACTACACATTAAGCTGGAATCTGAGTAATGTATGTATCTTTTGTTAGATTCTTTCCGTCCCTCCCAGCCTCTTGGTATGGACTCCCTGGGGCCCGCAGGGATACCTGGGCTGGGGCCCGCAGGGATACCTGGGTTGCGTCCCAAATGGCACCCTATTCCCTACATATAGTGCCCTACTTTTGACCAGAGCCCAGTAGTGCACTATATAGGGAATAGGGTGCCAATTGGGACACATACCAGGTATCCCTGCGGGCCCCTGCTCTTTTGAAGCCATCTGGTGGACTGGGAAAACCAACCCACACTCTGAACCAAGAGACAGACAAACAGACAGAGAGGGAGAGAGAGAGAGAGAGAGACCAGCTCCCTGCTTATGTTTGGAGTGGGAATACACTGGGAATACATTGGGAATAAATATTCCTGTAACACGTGCAATAAGGCTCCATCGGAATGGAGTGCAAGTATCAGATCCCTGCTGGAATGAACAAAAGATGTGGACGGGAAGGATTCAGGCTGATAGCCATGGACGTTTGTCCCTCTGGCTCTACTTGATTTGCTTTTCAGTTCAGTTTTTATTGCCATATTCCATCACTGTTTTACAACGCTTCGACAATTATGTTGACTCCTCCAACGATACAAAACTTGCAAAAACTCATCAAGGGGCACATACTTGGTTTAATACAGCTGTAATGGACGTCATCATTTCTCTGTGTCATCCTCTCGGGTAGCATTGAGGATCAAGTAGCTTAGACGAAGGAGATAAGACGGCCATCCTTGTTCGGCCAAGAGCCTTTCGCATTATTGTTGACATTTCCTGTTAGCACACTGGTTGCTAGTCTCCCTATCCCTCTGTGCAAAGATTACATGCTTAAGTGTTCACTCTCACATTTTAACATATTTTGCTCTCCAATGACCTCATATTATATATATGGTTAGTTACAGTGCAAATAGAACTCTGTAAGTGTACTGTGTACACTGCCCATCCAATTTGTGTTAATTACCCATTTTGATAATTGGTTTGTCGATTTTCATTCAAATAAATGTGGTGGCTGTTCTGAAGGGATTGAAAGTCACTGTTCTTGGGCTGCTTTCATGAAAGCGGATAGGCATGAGTGAAGTTGTAACCTCAAACACAGCCAGAGAATATGAAGTCTATATTCAAATCCACATACCTTCATTGTGCTATTCTGTATAGCTGAGAGGGGAAACCATGTTGAATGCAGCCTGGCAGCTTTGCAGGTTTAAAACATCATAATGAACTGTGAGCTTACACAGGAAATCAGTCAATTTCGTGTGGGGATATTTTTTAGAGATACTGTAGTTTATTGGCTTTTGGCACGGTAACCCTCCACGGAGCAGACGGTAGGGCTGGTGTGGTCTCAGAACGACAGAAAGTCAACTACCTCCTCCTGAGGACCAATTTGCTCCAAAGCTCTCTGAGGAAAAGCCTGTTGCTTATATTGGCCCCGCTTACCATTCAAATCCAGGCTACAACAGGCAAACGTAACCTTTTCCAGACCGGTTGGCTCGCAGACTCACTGGAGACACCCCCACAAAAAAAAATGATTTGTTGCATTTTTGTTACAGTTCTTGGTTGCAACCCAAATGGCACGCTTTTCACTATATAGTGCACTACTGAATGTAGGGAATAGAGTGTAATTTGGAATGCAGAACGCACACCGTGTCTGCCTTCTCTGAGCCCTATACAGCGCACGTGGTTTGAGGAGTTAGCGAGTTAACATTAGTGTTTGTCTCAAATTGCACCTTAAAATACACTACTTTTGACCAGACCCCTATGGTTATACAGCCATACTAGACCACAATGTATATGTTTGTCTTTCCCTGCGTTAAAGGAT
Source organism: Oncorhynchus mykiss (assembly GCF_013265735.2). Taxonomy (NCBI): domain Eukaryota; kingdom Metazoa; phylum Chordata; class Actinopteri; order Salmoniformes; family Salmonidae; genus Oncorhynchus; species Oncorhynchus mykiss. The sequence continues at coordinate 59,914,529 of NC_048572.1, forward strand.
GGAGGATATCTCCTGAGAGCACTGGACTTCCTTGGGCTGGAAGCAGCAGCCATAGCTCTGCAATTGTCGACTTGAAATGGAAAGGTTTTGTAAGGAGTTTGGAGGGGATTTCCCTGTAGGCCAAAAAAACACCACATAATAGGGGTTCCCCCACAGTTTTCAATTTGAAGAACCCCTAAAGGATACTCCAGGAACCTTTTATTTTTTATAGTGTACGTACACAGGGCCGGCGTTACGGGAGGGCCTTAGGGGCCCGGCCCGTCCTACCTTCCTCCATGCCCGTCCAAATAAAATACTGAAAGATTTATCATTTATTTGACCGAGATGCGGGCAAATAGAAAGACGCATCAATCTCAGTTAAAGCATCCCTCTGTGTCAGTATGTTTAGACCATGTTTAGACGAGGGGCGGCAGGTAACCTAGTGGTTAGAGCGTTGGGCCAGTAACCGAAAAGTTGCTAGATCAAATTCCTGAGCTGACAAGGGAAAAAAATCTGTTTTCCTACCCCTGAACAAGGCAGTTAACCCGCTGTCCCTAGGCCGTCATTGTAAATAAGAATTTGTTCTTAACTGACTTGCCTTGTTAAATAAAGAAATATGTCTGATGGATGTCTGGCCAGACAGTGTCAGCTACATGTAGAGGGGTGCTGTTTTGCTTTCTCGAATGCTTTCTCCGGTGATATAGTTTCAGCAGAGAAGATGAGGCGAAGCGAAAGGGATCACTCTCACCGAAATCTGTTCGGTATATGCCCAATGTGTTTCTATGGGAATAATATGCAGACTTAAGCTTTTCGCCTGCCTTCTCACCTTTGGGACAAAGACTCATTGTTTGGACAGAGACATCTTGTCATTATGTACAGATCTCTCGTTTCAGCCTCTTGTGAATAGGAAACTAAAGTTGGCGGGTGCACTGTGCACTGTTAGGATGCTAGATTGCCCTGAAGTAAATGGATGTTTTGACAAAAATAAAATACAAATAAAATCATTCAAAATACTTAACCAGGGAGCATGATTTAGCCACAGAGGATCATTAGCTTCTTTAAAAAAAATGTGTTTTTGGGAAGCCGGAATTTGGGTAGCGCACGTGGTAATAGGTCTAGCTGATTGAGTTGCGGATTTCAGTGAAAAGCTTCTAAAATATGTGTGAGGATAATGTGTCTTGAGTGTCATTTAAAATGTTGAGACAAGAAGAAGGGGAGGGGTGTGTGGTGAAGATATGGTGTGTCTCTCTCCAGAATGCATGCATATGTAGGAAAGTGCCCATTTGGCAATATCTTATTTCTGATTGTCTTAAGTCACCACGTATACCACACATTTTTTCTTCAAACACCTCTTAAGGATCGGACCCTTTTTTTCAATTTTCGCCTAAAATGACATACCCAAATCTAACTGCCTGTAGCTCAGGCCCTGAAGCAAGGATATTTTCTTGGTACCATTTTAAAGGAAACACTTTGAACTTTGTGGAAATGGGAAAGGAATGTAGGAGAATATAACACATTCGATCTGGTAAAAGATCATGCAAAGAAAAAAACTACTGTTTTTTAAAATTGTTTTTGTACCATCATCTTTGAAATGCAAGAGAAAGGCCATAATGTATTATTCCAGCCCAGGTGCAATTTAGATATTGGCCACTAGATGGCAGCAGTGTATGCACAAAGTTTTAGACTGATCCAAAGAACCATTGCATTTCTGTTCAACATTTTGTATCAAGACGGCCCAAATGTGCCTAATTTGTTTATTAATAACTTTTCATGTTCAAAACTGTGCACTCTCCTCAAACAATAGCATGCTATTCTTTCACTGTAATAGCTACTGTAAATTGGACAGTGCAGTTAGATTAACAAGAATGTAAGATTTCTGCCAATATCAGATATGTCTATGTCCTGGGAAATGTTTTTGTTTACTTACAACCTCATGCTAATCGCATTAGCCTACGTTAGCTCAACCGTCCTGCAGGGAACCCAACAATCCTGAAAAAGTTTGAACAAAGTCAGTTATTCAAAAAAAAAATTACATCCATTGCGAATGATAGTTCTTCAGTATTGGAAAAAACTTTCCAACATTCCCGGCCTCGATAATCACCAAGCCTCAGTGTGAAAGAGCAAAATATAATGATCTGATGATCCTATATATCCAGTGGAAACGTCATAAAAAACAGCTTTCTGTCCCGAGCTCACTGGCACAGGAAACTCTGAGGGCCCGGAATAGGCTAGTTGATACAATATTGCAAGTTCGTTAGCGACAGATTTTTTATGATTAACCATGTTACAAGGATTTTGAGAAATAAAAATGTTATTATTGAAACAAAACTGGTGAAAATGTGCATATAAAATGAATCATAACTGGCACGCAGATAGGTAGAAATGGTAGGATAAGTTGTAAGCTTCCCCAAACTTGAAACTCACCAGCTGCCTAAGGTCTTTAATATTAGACCCATTTAAAAAAAAATGTGCACAGGGGGATCACGTGACCCTTGAACGAGATGGCCGCATGAACTAAGAGCTCCGCACAAGTAGTTTCCAATTCCTAATCTTACCTCCACTCCAAGTTCACACTCATTTAGCTTTAGTAATAAAAAGTCATGGCGGCTACAAAAGGCGACATTTTTACCCGGACTCGAGTATTAGCGACGGAAAAAGCCTCCAAGAAGAAGCTAGCTTCTGAAAAAACTAGCGCCATTAGCCAGGAGCAAGAGAACCCACTCCCCCACGAGGCACAACGAATGCCAACCTCGCACTCTGTCGAAGACATCCTTTCTGAGTTGAGATCCCAACGTACAGAACTAAACACCAAATTAGATGCCATTAACTCTCAGCTCAGTGCAATAGGGGGCAAGGTGACAATCCTGGAAAACGCTTTGCCTGACATCAACAACAAGATAACCATAAACGCGGGGCGCCTGGACGAGGCAGAGGGGCGAGTCCTATGCATGGAAAACTTATTGACAGATGCCATGGAAACAATAGCATATGCTAAAAAGAAAATCGAGCATCTGGAAGAGAAAACAGAGGACCTGGAAAACAGGGGGCGAAGGAAGAATTGTGTTCTATTCAATCTGGGCGAAAAAGAAGAGGGAAACATGCCACTGATCCGCTACCTGCAAGACAAACTTCCCGAGTGGCTCCACCTGCCCACCGACAGGCCCATAGAACTCGAGAGAGCTCACCGAGCACTGAGGCCCCCACCAGCAGCCAGACAACCACCGCGCCCAATCACCATACGTTTCCTGAGATTCACCGACAAGGAACGAGTCTTACAGGCGGCGAAAAACAACACCATCACAGTGGGAAACGCCAAACTCGCTTTACACCAGGACCTGTCAGCTGGAATCCGCCGAAAGTGCCGAGAATTTGACGAAGTGAAGAAATACTCCATTGACCGAGGCATCTTCAGGGGATTCAAATACCCAAACGAGCTCAGGATTCTTCACCAAGGAGCCCTGCGAAACTTCAAAACTCCCGAAGAGGCAAAACGTTTTTTGAAAGACAATCCTGGCCAATGAGAAACAGACCAATGACTAAATGCGATTAATGCCATTACTAAAGGAGGTAAGACGACATACCCCCTTGAACTTTGCGACTTTTTGCCACATTTCAGGCTTCAAACATAAAGATATAAAACTGTATTTTTTTGTGAAGAATCAACAATAAGTGGGACACAATCATGAAGTGGAACGACATTTATTGGATATTTCAAACTTTTTTAACAAATCAAGACCTGAAAAATTGGGCGTGCAAAATTATTCAGCCCCTTTACTTTCAGTGCAGCAAACTCTCTCCAGAAGTTCAGTGAGGATCTCTGAATGATCCAATGTTGACCTAAATGACTAATGATGATAAATACAATCCACCTGTGTGTAATCAAGTCTCCGTGTACATGCACCTGCACTGTGATAGTCTCAGAGGTCCGTTAAAAGCACAGAGAGCATCATAAAGAACAAGGAACACACCAGGCAGGTCCGAGATACTGTTGTGAAGAAGTTTAAAGCCGGATTTGGATACAAAAAGATTTCCCAAGCTTTAAACATCCCAAGGAGCACTGTGCAAGCGATAATATTGAAATGGAAGGAGTATCAGACCACTGCAAATCTACCAAGACCTGGCCGTCCCTCTAAACTTTCAGCTCATACAAGGAGAAGACTGATCAGAGATGTAGCCAAGAGGCCCATGATCACTCTGGATGAACTGCAGAGATCTACAGCTGAGGTGGGAGACTCTGTCCATAGGACAACAATCAGTCATATATTGCACAAATCTGGCCTTTATGGAAGAGTGGCAAGAAGAAAGCCATTTCTTAAAGATATCCATAAAAAGTGTTGTTTAAAGTTTGCCACAAGCCACCTGGGAGACACACCAAATATGTGGAAGAAGGTGCTCTGGTCAAATGAAACCAAAATTGAACTTTTTGGCAACAATGCAAAACGTTATGTTTGGCGTAAAAGCAACACAGCTGAACACACCATCCCCACTGTCAAACATGGTGGTGGCAGCATCATGGTTTGGGCCTGCTTTTCTTCAGCAGGGACAGGAAAGATGGTTAAAATTGATGGGAAGATGGATGGAGCCAAATACAGGACCATTCTGGAAGAAAACCTGATGGAGTCTGCCTAAGACCTGAGACTGGGACGGAGATTTGTCTTCCAACAAGACAATGATCCAAAACATAAAGCAAAATCTACAATGGAATGGTTCAAAAATAAACATATCCAGGTGTTAGAATGGCCAAGTCAAAGTCCAGACCTGAATCCAATCGAGAATCTGTGGAAAGAACTGAAAACTGCTGTTCACAAATGCTCTCCATCCAACCTCACTGAGCTCGAGCTGTTTTGCAAGGAGGAATGGGAAAAAATGTCAGTCTCTCGATGTGCAAAACTGATAGAGACATACCCCAAGCGACTTACAGCTGTAATCGCAGCAAAAGGTGGCGCTACAAAGTATTAACTGTAGGGGGCTGAATAATTTTGCACGCCCAATTTTTCAGTTTTTGATTTGTTAAAAAAGTTTGAAATATCCAATAAATGTCGTTCCACTTCATGATTGTGTCCCACTTGTTGTTGATTATTCACAAAAAAATACAGTTTTATATCTTTATGTTTGAAGCCTGAAATGTGGCAAAAGGTCGCAAAGTTCAACGGGGCCGAATACTTTCGCAAGGCACTGTATAGCCGATATCCAGAGATCCACCCCCTAAATGTCATTATAGCCGTCCAATTTATATTTATTGTGCTTTAACTGAGAGGGATGGGCTGTATAGCCGAACCTAGGCCTACTAATGTTTCAGCCTACTTTTATTTCCCTGTTTTTTTGTTGTTGCTATTATTACCTGGGGTTCCCTATGTCCCTTGGGGGAGGCATATGTAGGCTGGGCTATTGATTTTATTTTTCTCCCCTCTTTTACTGTGGTCTGGACGAGGGCAACTGTGTTATTTACTCAATGCGGGGTGGAGAGGATGAGGCATTTCTTTGGTGGGGAGAGGGAGACGTTGTGCGTTGCTAACTGTTCCCGGTTTTTGTTTTATTCGGAACACAGAATTGAGACTGAGCGGGGGTAATAGATCCAACGGGATGTGTTGAGTTGTTTGGGAACTCGGCTGGGGTGTTCAGAGATTATTATTTTATGTACACTATTTTTTTTCCTTTTATGTGAACGCAGCTGTAATTACTATCCACTTTTACCCAGCGATGACTTGCACTAAAGTTCAATTACTGCTCGATGACGATGACTAGTACCTTAAATCTATTGACATGGAACTGCCATGGTCTAGGGCATGCAATAAAACGAAAAAAGATACTATGTGCTCTAAAAAAGGAAAAAGCAGACATTGCGCTATTACAAGAGACTCTGTGATGCTGAACATGCCAAACTCCGCAGAGCTTGGGTGGGACAGGTGTATTTCTCATCTTTCAAATCAAACAGTAGAGGCACAGCCATACTTATCCATAAAAATGTTCCATTCATAATTGACAAAAACATATCTGATCCGGAGGGGAGATTTATTTTGATAACTGGGTCACTATATGGTCAACCAATTACTATATTAAACATATACGCCCCTAACACAGATACTCCTGCCTTCATGTCAAAAATTATAACCCTGTTCAATGAGCATTGTGTCTCCTTTGGCGTGGTGGCCGGAGATTTTAATTGTACCCTTAACCCAACCCTAGACAAATCATCTCAAGTCCCCACCACAAATCCTAGATCTGCAAAGATGTTGAACTCTCTTACTAAAGAGATGGGACTGAAAGATATCTGGAGAGCGAATAATAGCTCATCTATGGACTATACATACTACTCTAATGTCCATAACACCTACTCCCGTATAGATAAAATTTTTATCCCAAAGAGTTTCATAAATTCAGCCACTTGTACAATCGGACCCATAGCACTTTCAGATCACGCCTTTGTCCACCTCCGCTTTGAACTCTGCAAAAACATCCCGAGGTCAAAGAGCTGGAAATTCAACACCTCCATGCTATCAAATGACGAGTTCCATACATTGGTAATTTAAAATGTGGATTGACCAGATTGTTGACTTTCTTCCTCTTGAAAAGCTCACTTATGACCTCCACAAGAGACAGCCCAAGTTTGATAGACTCTGGTCTCCACTATTCAACTATATTTCAAACTGGGCAGAGTGAACGAGGTGACTAGGGAAATGCGCAGATACATGTTGTGTAAGGTACTGTAAAACCTAAAAACGAATTATTGGCCCGTCGTCTCAGCGAATGCTTGAAATAGCTGATAAGAACCTGGATAGTGCTGCTGCAAGTGTTATGTTTTTTTTTTTTTGTGTGTTTTTATTTTAATTTAGTTTTTGAGTACGTGTGCGTATGTGTGTGTGTGTATGTATATGTGCGTATGTATGTACGTATGTATGTATGTATGTATGTATATATATATATATATGCACCAAGGAAAATATATAGATTAAGAAAAATAAATGCTTTTATTTGACTTTATCATTCATTTTAATTTTATTTTTATTTTTTCAAAAGTATTATTATTATTATTATATATATTTTTTAAGCCTGTCACATCTGTGAATGTGGAATGTGTTTTGTTGGTTGATTGAAAAACAAGAAAACTTAATAAAACTTTAAATTGAAAAAAAAAAAATAATAATGTGCACAAGCACGTGCACACGTAGGAGGTCCCGGTGAAAGAATGGGCCCGCCTATGGAAATCAAAGGCCCTTCTAACTGATTTGTTCTGGCGCTGGGTCTATATGTAGATTCTGAAAAAATGATCCTGTGCAAGCTCTAATTCTATCCCCTTTTCTAGGGCACTAGATGGGGGGCTCTGGGTCGTTGGGAAGTCTAAGGCTAAGGTCAGGGAGCCAGGAAACAATCAACACAATTCAATAATCACCAGCTAGGACTGTTAGTTCGCATGGAGTCAACGCGTTTCTCTGTGTTTATTTTCCTTGGATCAAATTGCATTTGCTTTTTCATTTCATGGCCAAGTGGACCTCCCTGACTTCCTGGCCTCCCACCCGGGGGTCGGACCCCCCTTCCCTCCTCACTGACAACACACACTGCGGGCACAAAGGTCACGCCACTCCCCCATAAGCAACGCATACACATGATGATGTGGTCCCAGGCTGCAGGCTGGCTCATACCTGCAATCACACACACAAGCACTGTGCGCGCACACACACACACAAACACACACACACAAACACAGACACAAAAAAAGTTGTCCCTGGCTCACTCCCATCTGTGTGTTTCCCCTAACATCCTCCATATAGGAAATGCACATGGCTGTGGCTATCAGTCGATTCTCTGCACAGCATAAAGATGTCATCAGACAGCGACTGTAAATCTCTCTTAAAGCACTGTGAGTCTTTAGGGAAGAGGATGAGTCGTGTTCAAGAGGGAGACAAGAGTAGGTTGTCAATGCTTCATCCTCCATCAGGCTGAGGGACATTTACTCTGTTTCCAGCACTGAGACAGTGAAATGAACAGGTTGAGAAGTAGCAGTGGATTATGGTTCAGGAGGCATTGTGAGGTAGCTGTGATGAATGATGTTTGAGAGGATGAGATCATCCTCATTGGTACTTATGCAACTGTAGAGTGGATGATGGTATGAGGACAGTCGTTGTGATGATCCAATTTGATTTGTACTGTAGCCTGGAACCAGTAAGCATATGTCACTGTGTTTACTAAGGAAGTGGAAGCTGTGTAAATACTCAGGAAGTATACACACGCACACAAACACGCACGCGCGCACACACACACACACACACACACACACACACACACACACACACACACATGCGCCCACACACACATACGCACACACGCACGCGCGCACACACACACATGCACACACACACAGATACTGACCTACCTTCTGTAACACAGCAGATCGTGAGAGGAAGCCACAATGCCAGTGACTGGGAGACCGTGAAGACTCTGTGCTGACTCTGCTGTGGTCTCCAAAGTGTGCAGGCCCTGTCCAACATCAACACAGCAGGGAATGTAAAATCACAACCACAGAATGATTATAAAACAGAGCTATCCATCATTGTCTTGTTCAGACCCCCTACTGACTGAATGGGTAAACTCTCCCGGTGAGCCCGGCTCCAGTTGTTTGTGTATGAATGCACTGCAGGTATATGCAGGATGTTTTGGTTTCGGCGCTGCTGTATGCTAAAGGCATTATTGACGGAGAGTTGTCATGTCGGACCACCATCGGCGATCCTTAGCTTGGTTGTGCTGCCAATTCTAAAAAGTTTAAGAAGAGAATGAAAAGGAAATCATGCAATGCAAAAAGGTATTGCTGTGATCTACTGTATGTGTGTTAACCATACACCGCACTGTCATTTTTTGTTTGGCACCCCATATGATGGTATGAGACATATTCTAAGACGTTCTCAACATGAACTGTAAACACGTCACTAAATGCTTTTCTAACCCAATGATTTGTCATCTCTAACCCAATGATTTGTTTGACATGCCAGGATTAATCATACACTCTTCTGCTGATTGGCTACAACAGGGACGTGACGTTTCCTATATTGGGTTATTCCTGTTCAGCTTATCCACTGACATTTGGCCTTGGCCTTTGGCAGTCATAACTATTCCTATCCTCTCGCTCTCTCTCTCTCTACATCGTGCTAGGCTTTTTCATTCACTGAAATGCTTTTCCAAGGTGTGTGCCAGAGGCAGTCATACATTGCATCCCAAATGGCACTCTATTCCCTACATAGTGCCCACATTCTAAAGGGCCAAGGTCAAAGTAGTGCACTACATTCAGTAGGGAATAGGGTTCCATTTGGGATGCAACTACAGTCATACATAGTTATAGTAATGATAACAATCACGGAGTCTGTGCACTTACAGTGCCCCCTGGCTCCTCCTGGAGTCACTGAGCTGAAATGTAGAAGCTTTGTAGTGTGTGTGCTTGTGTGTGTGAGTGTGTGCGTCTGTGAGTGACCTGTAATGTCTAGGCTTTGTAGTAGCTGTTGATGCTGTAGATGCTGAGGGAGTGATTTATCTGCTGAACTGCTGGTGCTCCTCCCTGGGAGCAGACTGTCTGCTGTGAGGAGGCTGACTTTGACGACTCCATACACATTGACTGAATCATGTCAGAGATGGCGTCTCAAATGGTACACTATTCCCTATACTATATAGTGCACTACTTTTGAGCAAAGCCCTATGGGCCCTGGTCAAAAGTAATGCGCTATGTAGGGAATAGGGTGCCATTTAGAACACATACATACAGTAGTCCGGGTCAGGCTCCTGGGTATTTCGACCACAGAACAGACCAACTGGCACTGTGGATGACTGGGCCAAGGAAGTTAAGGTCTTGGCAAGAGCATTGCACTTTGGATTTTTCTATACCCTCTGTGTGTGCATGACAGACGGATTTGCAGGTCTTTAATTTAATCAATTAATATGCAAAATATGATTGATACAATACATATATAAATATAAAATATGACCCTGCAGGGGTAGAAGACCCAGGTATGAGTTTCTCTCCTTTCAGCCTTAGCATTTAATGGGCAACCTGTGATTCAAGCAAAGACAAAGCCACAGACAGAGCTATGGATGCAAGGACATGCTGCATTTATAAGTTATATTCTTTAAGAATCAATGACTATACATCATTCATTTTAAAGTCCCCTTCCAGATCTCCCCTTTAGCAAATGCTGCATGTTGGTGTCACCGGAGACCCATGACTGGTCCTAATAAACTGGTGATGTAATGCACAAGCCCCTCTCTGTCTGTGTGTAATTTGGCCCTGCAGGTTTGCTGCTGAGCCGTTAGTTCATACATACAGCCATTCACTACAGGCTTAACTGCGTCCCAAATGCCACCCTATTGTCTTTGTAGTGCACTCCTTTTGACCAGAGCCCTATGGGCCTTGGTCAAAAGTAGTCCACTATCATAGGGTTAGGGTGCCATTTGGGTGGCACACATACAGTACAGTAGAGTGCTGATAGCTGGCATGTGTGACAAGCTCCCCACTTGCACCATGACACAAGAATTCACACTCACTTCTTCGCAGCCTCCCCATCGACAGCTGCAATTTTAACAAGAGCACAGAGATTCAATTACTTTCTGTTTTTCACTTACACATTTTCATCGGTTGGGCAACAGAGGAAATTGTTTCTAGTAGTGTAAAGGTGGTAACTGGGTTTCTGATGTCTGCTGCCAGAAACCTGAAACATGGAGTACTCTGTGTCACAGCTATATTTAAAGAGGAATTGTAGATAATAATAAGATAATGGCACATTGAAGCCAGCATACAGTATCCCCATTATGGGTTACTTTGGGGCAGAAATATTATGTATAAAATTGGGTCCACAGAGAGTTACAGAGAGAGGGGAGATTTTCAGCTGGGGGCAATATGCAAATATTTTTTGTGTGTAATTCCTGCCATAAAGAAGTCAACATCAGTGTTGTAAATCATTTTCTTAGGCTCCTAAATAGAGGTAACTCTAAGAGCTTGGGGTATCTCTCTCTTACTCTTTCTTTCTCTCTCTGCCTGGTTTCCTCTGTTCCGTTTCCTCAGTGTTTGGATTGCAGGCAGCAGCCAGCCTTTAGACCTTCCCCCCAACCTCTCTCCTCAGCCAAGTCTTTCTCCTCCAGCTCCAGCCAAACCAGTCTCCCTGGCCACTCTAATCTCCCTGACCAGTCATGAATCAGGCTGAGGTGGTCTGGGACCCCAGCCTTGTCAGCCTATCCTGACAGGCCAAGGCTTTAACATAACAATCGGCTGACAGCTGGATATTCATGACACCACAGCACCGGGGCCGAGGCTTGCTGGAACCCTGGAACACAAAGTGGGAAATATCACAGTAAAAAATTATAATAGCTTCATGAAAATGAATGACTGGCCTATCACTCTTTGATAACTCTGTGGCTAGGCTACACATCCCAGCTTCTATGGGTTCTATGTCTGTGTTTGTCCAAAGAGAGTGCGGGTTAGTTGGTTGAGAGTTTATAGTGTTTATTAATGTCCGTACTTTCCATGCCTGTAAGATTTGGGTGGCATCCATTGATGTGTGCGTGAAATAAAGATATTTGAACGTGGTGTATATTTCACCACAGGCGAGGAATTTGTGCTATACTAACTTATTTGTGTCCTTGTAGAAAGTCAACTCAAACTGTTATGGGTCAATGTATACAAACTTTTTAGTAGGGGACACATTTCTGCAGTATTCATATATTGGAAAACGCTGGAGAAGACAATGGTGCGTTGCTTAAAGTAGCTTCAGAGCGAGCTTATGTGTTTCCAGCATGCTGTACATATCATGATGTCAACACAGAAAAAAAAATCCATTTGGACATCTATGCAGGAAAATAAAGGAGCCTGTTCACCAGAGACCTAAACAAATAACCTGGAGCCAAAGCACTAACATTCCTGCCCTGAGAAATAGTCCCCCTAATTCCCCTAATGATTCCTGGTTTGATTGGCAAGGCAATGACCAAGTCCGTGTCCAAAATTACACACTATTCCCTATATAGTGCATTACCTTTGACCAAATTACATAGGGCTCCAGTCAAGAGTAATGCACTATATAGGGTCAGAAATAGTGCACTATTGTACATAAGAAATAGCGTGCCATTTGGGACACAGCCATACAGGAAGTGGGTGGTGCAATTGAATGTAGCACTAAGCTGACGCACTAGGCTGAGGCTCACTAAGGCAACTTAGCAGCATCCTGTGGTTAGAGCTCTCATCACCAGTCACCATCAATCACCGACCAGATAGGAGGCTACAAGTGCCTGGAGACGTCCAGCCCTCCCCGCTGGCTCTCATGGAACAAGACTGCCATATTGCCAACACATGGGCTTTGGTTGTGTCCAAATGGCACCCTATTCCCCATTTAGTGCACTACTTTTGGGACTTGGTTAAAAGAAGTGCACTACATAGAAAATAGTGTGCCATTTGGGAAACAGACCATAGCCAGGATAAAAATGTTATTGCCACATACATGTAGGTCGCTATGGATACATACATACATTAAGGTCCTGATAGTTGTCTGGTTCTACCCCTCTATATGGTTTAATCTCCTTCATTTGATGAATTGACTTGTATTGATTGATTTGTGCATTCAATTACATCACTTAAAGCACTATTTGCTAGTTGATGGTACATATTGATTAAGTAGATACATTCTCATGCTAGGAGATCCTGTCTGATGTTGCAGATCAATGGTGCTGGTGGTTCAAGGTTTATTGGTCTCCAGGGAATCTGTCTGTCTCCATGAATTTACCTCTGGATTCATTCATTCTGTCATGGGCAGGGCAACCCCAGAGCACAGAGGAATAGCTGAACTTTGCACCAATCTCAGTCAAATAGAAAGGGGAGATAAAATGTAAATGCAGTGCTCTATATCATAATAGTATACAGTGACACAATGCTTCGGTGAAGAGGACGGATGTCCCCATGTGTGAATAACCTATTCATCAAAATAAAAAAAATCATATTCTTATTGACCCGTCTGGCTCTATTCCAAGTATTGCACTCGGGCCTCTCACTATAAAACTGTCCTTATCCTTCCATCAGATTCAATGACAAATGGAAAGGTAGAGGTCTTACACAACTAGAGGAAACAACATGCGATAAAAAAATCTTACAATCTCAGAACGTTGAGTTGTAAATCTAATCGTTTTACAGTTATGTCCAGTAATTGGAGAGAAATACCCCAATAGCTCCTATAGCTAGCCCTTACTAGTGTAAAAAAAAAGTCAGTATGCCAAATGTTCAGAATGCCAAATGGGGCGGCAGGTGGCCTAGTGGTTAAAGCTTTGGACTAGTAACCGAAAGGTTGCAAGATTTAATCCCCGAGCTGACAAGGTAAAAATCTGTTGTTCTGCCCCTGAACAAGGCAGTTTAACCCACTGTTCCTAGGCCACCATTGAAAATAAGAATTTGTTCTAAACTCTCTCGCCTAGTTAAATAAAGTAAAAAATAAGATGTACATTGACTGACACTATGTATAATAAGCAAAGTCTTGTCCCTTGCACCAAAACAAACTGCAACGTTACTAAATAAAGCACCTCAGGGCATTAGTAAACACAGCTGCACTGTAGGCATGTTGTCAGTCAGTTGGTGCAGTCAGCAACACAAGTAGACAGTTGTAGCCTAAGACATGGCAACAGTAATTAGCTGGACCTACTGCAGTCAGACAGCCTGAGGTTGTTTCAAGGCTACAGAGAAAACTCAATATATCTGTTCCCCCCCCCCCCCCCCCCCCCCCCCCCCCCCTCCCACTCCAATAAATGTCAACGCTACACTAGACCCGTGGAACAAGCTGTTGATGAGAACAGTTGCAGCCTGTTAATTTAAAAACAGCCATGGCTAATTTATAAAACGCACAATATCTGTGCACTTTACACATCCAATGTAAACAGCCTATGATATTTTATGGCCACATTACCTCAGGTTTTTAGTACTGTGGGCTTGTTTGAGTGTGCCTGTGACTATTGGAAAGGGCTTTTCCATAAAATATATATATTTTCCCTATTATTGTCTGAAAATAAATTGTGCACTATGGGTATCCCATTGGAATGAATGGGGCTTTCACAGACTTAACTGAACACATAAGGTCCTAGACAAGCCAACGATGAGCCACTTGGAGCCAAACCAAGACTGAAAACATGGCCTCAGTGTGAGAATTAGAGCATGTGATACACAGTTACATTAAAGTATAATAGAGAGTGAAGGAGAGAGCCAACTATCACAGCTAGTGAACATTACAGTGCAGTGAACAGGGAACAGTATGACAGCCAAATGATCATTCAGGGTTTAGTGTATCAGTGTCCTGAGAGTGTAGAGTGTTTGCCATGTTTTTGTGAACACTTTTGTATAAGTAATATTAAAAAAACGTCACAGAGCGTATTTTATGCTGATGTTTTTGATATGTTCAACTCGTTCTCTAGCAGTGAGGCACTATATTGGGAATAGGGTGCCATTTGGGATGCACACAAGGTTATGTCTCAGAACTGAATGGTTGTTTTGCTGCTGAAGGTAATTCATGCAGCCAGTTGACTCACGGGGCCTTGTTACCAGCCTGCCCTTCAGAATGCATTATAACTCAGTATATCAGGGCAACACCTGCACTCACTCCCTCATGTGCTAAGGCAGAATGTGTGTGTGCGTGTGCGTGTGTACTTCTTTTCCTACATTATCAGGACCCCAGTGTCCTAACATTTCACCCGAATGTCCTGAAAAGGTACATTACTTTTTTGAAAAGTCAGGACTTTTTTCAGGTCCTGAATATGTTCAAATGCTATTTTAAGCTTAAGGGTTAGGTTTAGGGTTTCTGGGGTTAAGGTTAGAGAGAGTGTGTGTGTGTGTGTGTGTGTGTGTGTGTGTGTGTGTGTGTATGCGTGCATGCATGTGTGTGTTTTGCATGTGTAAAATACATTTGCATGCATTACTTTGCTATGCAGTCTATTTATTTAAGAATACTGTAGAAAGGAATGTCAATGTTCATTGATGTGATATCTGTGGCAGCTTTGTATTCTGAAGGGAGCAGAACATACCTGTACATGGAGACATCCCAAATGGCATCCTATTCCCTATATAGTGCACTACTTTTTAACTGGGCCTATAGGTCATGCAACCCATGTCAGAATTGAAGGAGTTTGTTTAGCAGCTACTCCCCTGGGGGTTCTTTGTTAGACATTCAACAGATACGTATCTGACTGAATACATTGAATTCCTCACCTATAAGAACAGTTTTAAGACTTCAGCTACAAGTGGTATCTTGAGTGACTCAAACGAAGTCAAAGTTTGGTTGTAGTCTACATTTTGGTTAATCATTAGGATATTGCAATAAGTTACAAAAAATATGTGTCAAACAAAGAGATACTGACACAGTGCATTTTATGTAACGTGACAGTATATTTTCAAGGTTGTTTTCCTTCTTATGTAGGTCTACCACACAGGCCAAAGAAAAGAGGGGAAACACAAGTCCAACAATGAAAAGTTGAGAGAAAGAAAGACTGCTTTCCAAATATTGAATCTTCCACAGAAGTAAAGTATCTTCCACAGCAGTAAAGTATCTTCCGCAGCAGTAAAGTATCTTCCACAGCAGTAAAGTATCTTCCACAGCAGTAAAGTATCTTACAGAACAGTAAAGTCCCACAGCAGTAAAGTCCCACAGCAGTAAAGTATCATACACAGAAGTAAAGTACCACAGTAGTAAAGTATCTTCCACAGCAGTAAAATATCTTCCGTTCTTCTACACCTGCATTGCTTGCTGTTTTGGGTTTTAGGCTGGGTTTCTGTACAGCACTTTGAGATATCAGCTGATGTACGAAGGGCTATATAATTACATTTGATTTGATTTGATTTGATTCCACAGAAGTAAAGTCCCACAGCAGTAAAGCATATTCCACAGAGGCAGAAGTCAAGTCTCACAGCAATAAAGTTTCTTCCACAGAAGTCCCATAGTAGTAAAGTATCTTCCACAGAAGTAAAGTCCCACAACAGTAAAGTATCTTCCACAGAATTAAAGTCCCACAGCCGTAAAGTATCTTCCACAGCAGTAAAGTATCATCCACAGAAGTAAAGCATCTTCCACAGCAGTAAAGTATCTACCACAGACTAAAGTCCCACAGCCGTAAAGTATCTTCCACAGCAGTAAAGTATCTTCCACAGAAGTAAAGCATCCTCCACAGCAGTAAAGTATCTACCACAGACTAAAGTCCCACAGCAGTAAAGTATCATACACAGAAGTAAAGTCCCACAGTAGTAAAGTATCTTCCATAGAAGTAAAGTCCCACAGCAGATGGTGAGCATGAAACAGAATCTTAGGGACACCTGCACCACACAGGCAGTGAAGACTGAAACCTTTTCTCTCCACTGTTCAGGAAATCAGAGTAGCAGAGCTTCTAAGAACAGAGCAACAATGGGAGAACTGGGAGAAAGGTCTGGGTAGTGTCCCAAATGGTAGTGCTCTAGTCCATAGGACTCTGGTCCAAAGTAGTGCATTATATAGGTAATAGGGTGCCATTTGGGATGCAGACCTGGCTTTGCTCATTTAACCTTGACTCTCAGTGTAGTTAGCTTTTGTTCCAGATGGAAATTGGACTACTGTTTGAAGACATTCTTTGTTTCAGCTGAATGGATAAGAATATATACTGTGGTTATGAATATGGTTACTAATCTTCATACTGTAGGTTTTTGTCTGTTCCAGGTATAACTTGAATTTGATCTCTGATTTTAAAAAAACAGACCTGTGTTAAAATACATGCGTATTTAAGTATTTGCAGTATAAATTCTTAAATTCGGTGTATTTGAGTATTTTCAAATATTGTGAATGAATCAACAACTTCTATTTGAAAGTCCTATGAATAACAGGCTATTTTAAACTATTTTCAAATAGCCTAGTGTTTGTGTTTGAGTATTTTCAAATACATACCAATAGTTTTCAAATGTATTTCCAATTAAATTCCAATAATTAACTACTTGTTTTTTCAAATAAAAAAATACTACTTTTAATAGTATGTGGAAGTAATTGAAATACTTCAAATAGTATTTGAACCCAGGTCAGTATTACATGTGATGCTCATGATTATACACTAAATATACAATTATTTTATATAAAGTGTAAAGCTTATGTCAAGTATCTTCAAGCCTTATAAAACCACCAAACCCTGGGTTCTGGTCAAAAGTGCACTATATAGGCCAGAGGTAGGCAACCCTGTTACTGGAGTGCCGCAGGTAATTCTGTTCCAACTAGGCACCACACCTGACCAACTGAGTTAATTGATCAGTTCAGCGATTACCTATATTGAACACACCCGGTCTTTCAGTTCAGTTAAACCAAAAACATGGAGTGCCTGTGGCACTCCAGGAACAGGGTTGCCTACCCCTGATATAGGGAATAGGGTGCCGTATGGGATGCACCTTGGATCATTCAGTGTTAACCCATTGTGAGGAGTCCTATAGCCTGGCTGTTCTCTGTAGAGATCTCCTTAGAGCACAATCACATACACCTCTTTGTGCTGGATCAGACCTGGCTCTATTGAAATGAACTTCAGAGTAACCAACCCCTCACACCTCACTCCTCCAGGAGAAGTGGACCAATTAGAATTCTCCTGGGTGATTAGCATGTATGTTCCATTCATATGTATGATCGTTTATTCATTTAGGCCTATTGAGTTTACCACCAGCTCTCATAGTAAAGACTGTCCACTCACTGCTTGTCTCACAGTTGTCTGGTATGCAAGAGGTCCCTTTTGACCAGGGCCCTGGTTCATTGTCATGGGATTACCTCCCAAACGTAGAACCCCATTGAAATATATATTGGATCAAATGTTAATTAATGCCAACAATCCAATTAAACTACTGCAAGGTGTCCATTGAATACCCATTGTCTCAATATTACTCTAATTCATTTGATGATGAGCACATGCATAGCTCAATGTCACATTCAGGGGAAATGCCATTCTAAATCAACTGAATCCAGGCCTTGGATTAGATACTAATTACCACATCAGTCTTCCTGAGGATTGTCAAATGGATGTTTTCCAGCTAAAGCTCTTCCTCAGGATCCATCCAGTAGAAACATCTGTTAATAAGCTGCAACAGGATCGGGATGATAATAAAGAACACACACGCCAGATGAACACATGCACGCACGCTGCAAACACACACATGCATATCACATGCATGCACGCTTGCACACACACACACATGCATATCACATGCATGCACGCTTGCACACATACACAATCGAATATTCTCCAGACATTGTGACTATGAAATGTCAAGCTTCGATAACAAATTGCATAACAATAGGATTTACATGGAAATGTAGGCCTAGATGTTGGTAGATTGCTAGGTTCCAGTTAAACAGCTGCACCCTGTGTTTACCCAGGGGTTTCCCCGTCATTTGAGTAGAAGCTTGAGAGCTGTAGTGAAAGCCTTTTGTTGATTGTACTCTGTGCTGAGGTGAAGTGGCTAAAAGCTGCCCCTCTCCCTCCCCAACAGCACTCCACACACCCCTCCACTCCCCCTCCTCTCCTTCCCCAACAGCACTCCCCACACCCCTCCTCTACCTCCCCAACTGCCCTCCACACAAAGGAGCAGTAGAGAGCAGGATGAGAGAGAAGACAGCATAAGCCCTACTACAAGCCTTTCTCTGAACTCCTTAACAATCTAACATGGAGTGGCTGCGGCATACCTGGGGCCTGGAGGAACATGGAGGCTCACTGTGAGGGGGACTTAGGCTAGACACACTCAGGTCCTCTGGGGCTCCTGATGAAGGCCTCACTAATGGACGTCATTGTTGGATTGAAAGTGTTGGTTTAAGGGCGGGGTGTGGGGTGGTGGGGGATGGTGCGTGGTTTTTCTAAGATAAACATTTGAGTGGCAGGTAGGCTCAGAGCCAGAAAGCTGTCTGTCAAACAGACTGATTGACATAATGCAAAGGGAAACTCCACATATTTACTTTGACATTTTTCTTGGTGGGACAAGCACAGTTATCCAAATGATTATGCTTTGTTTTGGTTATGACGAGTTCATCCCAATGCTTTCCTGATTGGCCCACACAAACGATTACTTCAGTTTTCACCAGCTGTTTGTACTAATGACTAAAATGACTGTAAGAGGTATGGTTTAATTTCTAAATGGCATCAGCTGTTAGGTCGAGGAATGGTAGACCAGCAGAGATCTTCCTAAGGGAAAGGTTGACACTGTGGCACTGCAGCTGGGATCATATATTTTGTTATATGGTACTTTGCCAGACACTGAACTATCCCCTTGAACCTCCAATACAAATATGAGTTGAAAAGTCATAGTTTTATTTCCTAGATTTACTTCCCATACCGGAACATGTTAGCATGCAGAGAATGTGGAAGTGAACCAGGGGACAGAGGCTGTTCTACGTCCCAAATGGCACCCTATTCCGTATATAGTGCACTATGTGCTCTGGTCAAAAAGTAGTGCACTATCTAGGGAATAGGATGCTATTTGGGAAGCAAAAGGAGAGTTATAAAAACGTAGCAGAACCAAGAGCTGCCTCCAGGAAACCTGCTTCAGGCCAGCCTGCTGCTGATCCATTCATTAGGGGTTATTTTAAACTACAAAATGTACATCTAAAAGGGAACATGTCTCACTGGAGTGTGTGTGTGTGTGTGTGTGTGTGTGTGTGTGTGTGTGTGTGTGTGTGTGTGTGTGTGTGTGTGTGTGTGTGTGTGTGTGTGTGTGTGTGTGTAGAAGATTCTGAATTAGAGCTTTATCTCACTAGTTTACGAGTTGACAGGAAAGGGAGTTGCAATCGTGTATTAGCTTTTTTACAAATGTTTGAGTGAAGGAAGAAAATCGAACATATGTGTGAAAGGTGTCTGTAGAAAAAGACAAATGTTACAAGGGATTGTGAAAATTCAGGAACCCTGAGAAACACACATGGCGATCACATTTTCAGTGAGGGAGCGCTTGTCAACCTGGAATGTTGTTGCAAAAACAAATACAAGTCCTTTCTAATTGCTTTTACTTTTGCGCAAAAAAGTCTGGTTCCAGCCAAAGGGACAGAGGTAAATCTCCGGTCTGTCTGGCCTGAGTCCACACTGACCTCAGAGAGTGCCATCTTTCAACCACCCCAGCAAAAAAATATAAATAAACGGGCAAACCAGGTACAGTTTCAACAGGCTCTCCAAGACAGTTAAAGCAGAGGTCAGATGAGTTACTTTAGAGTAAATAAGCTCCTGTAAGTTGTGATCTTGCTAAATAGTAGTGTTATATTATTTCAAAACACTTCATTATGTGCAGCCCTAGGGGGTTGATTACCTCATCTGTGGCAAACTACATGATAGCATCAAAGAAAACACTAATGACAAATCTTTGTGCAGGAATATGTTAGGAGTCTGCTCAAGATGAGTTACATGATCGGATGCGAAAACTCTATTGTTCATCTACATGGACATACATTTTGAGAATTTACTCTCTCAGTGTAATGATTGAGTTATTGTAACAATACACATAATAATTTTGGAAGGAGAAAACATGCCCATCCACTGTAGATGTACGCTAGTGGTACCATAGTAAACTTTTTGGAAGGTAGAAGAATGAACTATATAATGTGTAAATCTATGCCATGGTCATGTTTGCTGAATGGACAAATTACCATCTGAGCCCCAAAGAACAGCCGGGGTAAGTGATCCTCGGGTCATACTAGCCTATGCAGGCAGTTAATGGTAAATGCTTCAAAACCCTAATTCAATTAATATCATCAGTATCCTAAAAAGGGCCTCCTAAGAGCACTAAGAATAAACTACTGTTCCACAATTCTTCAACGTGTTTCAATGACGTCCAAAAACACTCCAAACATACTGTAGTGGCGGAAGTTAGGTTTCACTAAGGTACTTGTACTTAATAAGCAGTTTGTGGGAGGCAGGATTTGTTTGGGTGCATCCCAAATGGCATCCTATTCCCTGTATTGTGCACTTATTTTCCCCATAGCCCTATGGGCTTGGTGCACTTAACAGGGAAAATGGTGGCATTTGGGACGCAGGCTCAACCTAGTGGTAGGACTCTCTGGTTACGTACAGCCCAATGTTCCAGATATCAGTATGGCCTTCACATTATCAGGACCTGCTGCCATCCAGGGAATGCTCCGTGAGTGCGTCACTGTATAGAAAACTGGAAAGGAAAATGACCAGGGCTTAAGATAATGTTCAGAGCTTTTCCTCGCAGCGGCGGACTGGGACAAGAATTCGGCCCTGGCATTTTTATCCACACCAGCCCACATCACCGCGTGCACCGCCAGCTCAATAAATCAATTGTTTAATCTAACACGTCCAAGCATGAATGCATGATTGAACCTAATCCAGTGATTGTTATGAATTTTGGGATGACAATTAGACTACACTACCGGTCAAAAGTTTTAGAACACCTACTCATTCAAGAGTTTTTCTTAATTTTTTTTACTATTTTCTACATTGTAGAATAATAGTGAAGACATCAAAACTATGAAGTAACAGATATGGAATCATGTAGTAACCCAAAAAGTGTTAAACATATCAAAATATGTTTTTTATTTGAGGTTCTTAAAATAGCCACCCTTTGCCTTGATGACAGCTTTGCACACTCTTGGCGTTCTCTCAACCAGCTTCACCTGGAATGCTTTTCCAACAGTCTTGAAGGAGTTCCCACATATGCTGAGCACTTGTTGGCTGCTTTTCATTCACTCTGCGGTCCAACTCATCCCAAACCATCTCAATTTGCTTGAGGTCAGGGGATTGTGGAGGCCAAGTCATCTGATGCAGCACTCCATCACTCTCCTTTTTGGTCAAATAGACCTTACACAGCCTGGAGGCTGTGAGTAGGTGTTCTAAAACTTTAGACCGGTAGTGTATAGTTGCTATTTTACTGTCAAAACAGGACTCCAGAATTTCCCCAATTTTTTTTTCAATAGAGATGAGTTACATACAAGATTATGTGCACTAACTAATATCATATGCTAATAGATTTTCAACACCAGAGGAAGTGGAAACTCAAAAGATATTAACTAGATCGCTAACTCTAAATATAATACCCACCACAGGAGGCTGGTAAGGGGAGGACGGCTCATAATGATGGCTGGAATGGAGTGAATGGAATGGTATCACGCACTTGGAAACTATGTGTTTGATACCATTCCATTGACTCGGTTACAGCCATTAGTATGAGCGTCCTTCGCAATTAAAGTGCCACCATCTATGTTTCTCTTAGTAGCCATGTATTCATCCAACAGTAAATGTAATGTCCTAAAAAAACTCACAATGGCCGGTGCGCATTTCGCATGCAGTCCACTTCACATCTCAAAGCCATATCAAATATCTTGGTTGTAAAATAATTGCTTTTGAGCTGAATATTGAGAGTTGAGAAATAAAGAATACCTACAGAAAGCTGAGATCTTCCTCTCTTTGACATATTTCAATTGTATTTTGAAATATAATACGATAAGAATAGATTTTTCTCTTGAGCGCATGGTGGGGAGGCCCGGGCAAGGGAACAGAAACAGGCACCAGTGGAGGCTGCTTAGGGTCATATTAATGGCTGGAACGGAGCAAATGGAATGGCATCAAACACAAGGAAACCATGTGTTTGATGTATTTGATACCAATCCACTCATTCTGATCCAACCATTACCACGAGCCCATCCTCCCCAATTAATTTTCCACCAACCTCCTGTGACAGGCACAGGACAGACACTTTCGTTACAGGAATCATGAGCATAATGCACTTTACTGTTTGACAAAATCTGGGTTTTAGCCACCCCAAAAATAGGAAGTTTTGAGTGATGTAACAATGTAGAATGTGCTCTTTCTATGTTTATAGGCACCTTTTGTGCTTTTTACGATCCATGATCTTGTCTAACTAATGACAGAGTCGGAGCACACTCAGCTAGCACATTCAACTAAAAAATGGTCCAGCCCATCTGGCATTTGCCAGAATTGCCAGATGGCCAATCTGCCCCTGCTTTCATGTCCTGGAGGTCCACAGTAGGGGGCATTTGTTTTAGGCTACAACCCAGCGCTATAACCCCTGATTCAACAATAATATAATATGCCACTTAGCAAACGCTTGTATCCAAAGCAACTTACAATAATGCTTGCAAACATTTTATGTAGGTTGGTCCCAGGAATCAAAACCCCTATCAAAGCATGCAAGCAGCATGCTCTACCAACTGAGCTACAGAGGACCACTATGTGATGTAGAAAGAAAATGTTTCACTTCACATGCATAATATGCATATTATCTGTTTAAGATTACAGCAGCTGGACGGCAGAGGAGGAAAACTTGACGACACCTGCCATTGTCTACTTCCAACGTCCTCTCCTACTCACGTATACATACATCAGGATGTCAATCTTACTTTGTCAACTCCGGAAGCCAACCTCTAACCTCCAACCCTAATGGTGTTCCCTAGCTATCGCAACCAAATGATTGCTTCAACAACAACAGCAACACACTGACTGAGAGGGTACTTCTGGTCAACCCATGAAGCCACTGCCTTCAGCTGTTTAGGTCCTGACAAAGAGGATCTTGTTAATTGTTTCTTTATGAGATTAATCCTGAACTTGTGCGGCTTTGAAAAAAAAGGACACCCGTAAACAGCTGCAACAGCATTCCACACACCACTCAGATGTTTGCTGGGGACTTAGTATATGTCCCAAATGGCACCCTATTCCCTACATAGTGCACTAATTTTGACCAGGGCCAATAAGTCTGTTCACAAACATCTTATTAGTATCTTTCATTTCAACCAAGTACAGTTGACTTCATAGAGGTGTGGAGAATAATTCAATGTGTAATCTCATAAGGATTCAATGGAGGTGGGCAAAACATGATGTGAGACATGTATAGGTATGAGAGACAACAGAACCATCAGTAGTGTGATTGTGTCCATTGTTTACCTTTGCTGGTTTCCTAACGGCCTAATCAGCTAATCGGTCCCATCAGTGTGTCTGCCTGCCTGCAGTAGAACCGCTGCAGAAAGCCATTCTCAGGGAATAGACTAAACTCCTGAAAGACTACATGTTATACATAACCAGAGGCGTGCAGTAACAAATTACAGAGTTAAATTATACAAAGACAGACTGGCCACTCATTATCTCATCCACTGTGAAAGGACATGTGAAATAAACATTTTCCTGGCATTTTTCTCGGGTTTGCTTGCCACGAAGAAAAAAAATGCTATAAACAAATAGATAATGTCAAATACAAATACTTTCAAATAATCTCTTGAATCTCGTGGACCTCCCTTATCTTGATTTGTTTTCTTTTCATGTCCAGTTTATGTTGTCTACATCTCATTGGTCCTGATTATTGAAACAGATTGAAAACAATGCTCTGACTGATCTCAGTAATCAGAGAGATAGAGAGAGCAGCAGATATGTATATGGTAGATTCCATGGCTGATTATTTTGCTATTCCCTTCCTTTGTGGGTACCAGTGAGTGAGGTCATGGCATGCGGCTGCCTGTTTGCATTCTCTAAACTGTGTGGCATTTTTTGTTAGCTTTTGTCTCTTTGTTTATTTCGGATAAACTCTTCCTGTCTACATGGGGGGAGCGTGGAGCGTTCGGCTCTGTCTCTATGTCTTCCTGGGTGGTACTGGGACACCGCAGCCTGTAACACAGAGGCGGTTCCAGGCTGCAGGCTAGTCTTCCCACAGCGAGGCGGGCCATGAGAAATGGCAGGGCAGACCTCAGGGCCCACGTTCTCGGAACAAAGACAGCTAATTGTCTGTCACTGTTGACAACGCAGGTACTGTTGAAAGGCACCAGTCATCTGTCCCATAGGTGGAGACCTAGAGAGAAGCGAGCATCTATCCTGTAACTCTACTGTACTACAGCAAACATGTGGAGTATCAGACAGGGCCTCAATGGGCCCTAGATCCATCAACACAGCGCTTGGCACACTGGCCGGGCTAAACCACTTGATGATTACTGGCGGTCAGTTCAGTGGTCAGCGGCTGCAGCTCATTCAGCTCCGAAGCGATGCAGGTCAGGACAGGCCAGGGAAGGGTGACCCTTAGCAGGAAGGAGAGAGGCTGGGAGAGGAGTGGTTGGCAGGGCCGTGCTGCAGAGGAGCAGGTCAGAGGGCAGCTAGGCTGGCTGTCAGAGATGGAGTGGAAGGAGCAGAGGGCCCCCCATCCGGTGACCGCTTCACACCCAGATGGTGTGTGACCTGACAAATAGGGGTCAGTCTGTAGGCTCTCAGACCGGCCTGTTAGCGTGGGGGGCGAGCAACTATTGTTGTCCCCCGAGTAGAGGATAGCCAGTAGTAGGCAGGGAAATGTATAATTGATCAAGTTGTGTCTCTTGTATCTGCAATTCTTTTTCAAATAACAATATTCAACATTCAAAACAACTTTATGTAAAGATTTAAATGATAGTTAGAGCCTCACTTTCATAATGGCTAGTTTCCTATACAGGGCTCTTGCCTTGCACTCATTTTACTAGTTAATCCAAATAATCCGTGTTTGGTTTTTTAGACATGCCAGGCATGCCATATCTGAAGCAACTGAAGTATGCGTTAAGTTAACAGTTTTCACATTCTTTTTGACCTTTAATCATCCTCTTCATATAGTTTGCATTAGATGCTTTTAGGCGGCTTTTAAGGCACCTGCACACTCATTCATTTACACTTGTCTGAGCTGAAGCACGTCCTGTTCCCTTAACAGCTCTTAACGCCCATCTAAAGCTCTCTGGGTTATGCAAACAGATGCCATCAAGCATAGGAAATGTTTTGTCTGTACTCCATTAGCTCACAAATGGCTGCCTCAACACACTGCATGTCATAGTCTGGAAGAGACTCAAGCATGCTAAGACAGATATCTTGAAACATGCTTCTCACTTTGATCAAACATTGAAAAGGCAGCTTCAAACTTTAGTAAGGAGGAAGGGAGACTACATTATTATTGAATTCAATTGAGTGTATTAGACGAGTTTAAACATGTATTTTGGGTCAAACTACTACCAAATTATTTGCTGACATACAGTATGTACCTATGAGCCTCTTTACCAAGCCATTTAAACACACACATGTGAAAATTGCTCTAGGAAATTGCCAATGTTCAACAAACATCATTGAACTCTGTGAATAATGTATTCATGTGTAACAAACAGAGCACATCCACTTCCACTCCTCCATTCCCCGTCTGTTTTCCTCATGACACTACCCATTGAAAGCCCCAATGAATGACTGTCTATCTAGCTTCTCTCTCAGTGGGTTTTTCCCCTTCCTTCCTGTGTGCTCCTCCGAAGGGCTGTGTGCTCTGGTGTGGACCGGTCCAAGTCCGGCATCCCGCCCTTGCCTGCCACTGTTTAGATTCCTCACTTAAACATCTCCGCCTGATTTATGCGGAATCCGCTGGGTGTTTGTCTCCGGAAGCCCGGGGATCAGTGGGAACAGCGTTGGGAATGGCAGGACTCTACAGCCTCTCCAGAGGAGAACACAGTCCCCGCTATGAGACCTGATTAAGACAAGTGTTCTATCAACAACTTCAGCTCCGGGCGTTTCCTTCCTGAGGTTTACCACAGAAATCCCAGTCCCGCCTGCCCAGCCCAGGACTCGTAGTCGTGCAGTGATGTTTCTGGTACATACCTGGAGCTACTGTAGGTCTCCCAGGGTGCGTCCCAAATGGCACCCGTAGGGCTCTGTTCAAGTAATGCACTAAATAGGGAATGGGGTGCTATTTGGGCCAAAGCCCCAGCTCCTCTGCAAGGCAGCCTGGCTGTGGCCTAGAGAGAAAACACAGAGGGAGATGAAGAGATTAGTTGATCATCCTCTCTGATGACAGGGCCTGCTGATGTGTTGCCACAGAACCAACATCTATCCACGTCTTTCTGTAGGGATAGGAAATAAGCAGGGGCTGAATGCCTTTCTGGGTTTTACATGAGTATTCTATACACTAGGCCCTACGACAGACTAGCGCTCTGTCCAGGGGGTGTGCATGTACATTAAGCTGCTTCAAACTGCAGAAACAGAACATAGGCTGGATTCTTTCCTGTGGCCTGTTCTAGTTCGGCTTACTTACTAATTATATACGATCCTTTTCAAGGCACTTTACGATAAGCAACCTTTTCAATATTGGTGCGCTTATTGTTAAGGCTTACTGTAGTTCAGTTTCTATGTCTACCACTGTTGCAAAATGGCACTATAGTACAGTAAGAAATTCCATGGCAATCATATCATGAAATTAAGAAATCCCCAGTGGTTATTTTCACTCTTCCCTGCGGCGTGTGAGTCTGGCTCCAGACTAAGCCAACAGGCCAGAGACCAGACCGGACTACATGAGATGGGCGAGGAAAGAGCCCCACATTTCTCTGTGGTGAAAGCCCCGTTCAGCAAATGGCAGCTGTTCACATTTCCTGCGTATTGAATGTCGAGTAGTTGACATCTCTCATTTGCTGAGTGCATTATTAACAGATGGACTTCCTGGTTGTGTTAATGCAGGTCTAAGATTGGGAAATGGGAGAAATGCAGATAGTGCTCAACCGTGCACTGTGACTTGGCACAGCTGCTCCATTCAAGAGTGTGTGTGTGTGTGTGTTCTGTGTGTGTGTGTGTGTGTGTGTGTGTGTGTGTGTGTGTGTGTGTGTGTGTGTGTGTGCTGTTTGACTAAAGAATGCCACTTCCACCTTAGACCACAGTTGTTTAATTTCCTAGTGGAGTGATTTGATTATGATTTGATTGCAAATCAAATCACTGTACTGTCTTATCATACTGTGTTTTCATCTGTAGAAAACATTCAGTTACAGTTTATTTTTATTTTTTACAATCGGTAACATCCTTTTGTCCAATCTGTAGTAACATTTTCAAAACTCTAAACACAATTAGCACAACATCGGTCTGTTGTGAACCATACCGTTGACACAATTCATGTTGTTTTCACAGAATATGCAGTCAATTAACACGTTTCTAAAATTCGTACATTTACTTTACATACAAGCATGCCAGAAATGAAGACCTAATGTTCAAAACCTTAAATACTGTATAAAGCCTCTACTTCTGCAACAACAGCAGCTCAAAAGCTATATTGAAACAGCTGATAAGCATTTTGAATGAACAGATCATTGAAACATTGAGAAATAGCTGATTTACTGTAAGTTGTGTAAAATAGACCAACCACAGGTGATTCCAATCTCAATCGGAGACATAGCCAGGTGTTGAAGTTTTTTCAATTACATGGACATACACAGTAAAAAGGGGACTCTTTGGATTGATTTTGTTCAACGTGTATACAGAACAACACAGAGGAGCAGAAAGAGGAAAAATAGTGTCTGGTCAAGGGAGAGGAATAGTTTGACAGGGGAGAGGAGTAGCTGGACCAGGCAGAGGAGTAGCTGGACCAGGGAGAGGAATAGTTTGACAGTTGAGAGGAGTAGCTGGACCATGGAGAGGAATAGCTTGACAGGGGAGAGGAGTATTTGGACCAGGGAGAGGAGTAGCTGGACCAGGGAGAGGAGTAGTTGGACCAGGGAGAGGAGTAGCTGGACCAGGGAGAGGAGTAGTTGGACCAGGGAGAGGAATAGCTGGACCAGGGAATGGAAAAGTTTGACAGGGGAGAGGAGTAGTTGGACCAGGGAGAGGAGTAGCTGGACCAGGCAGAGGAGGAGTCCAGTCTAATACCATGGTCTATCACTGAGAGAGGCTGGTGAAAGAGTCCAGCCTAATACCATGGTCTATCACTCAGAGAGGCTGGTGAAAGAGTCCAGCCTAATACCATGGTCTATAACTGAGAGAGGCTGGTGAAAGAGTTCAGCCTAATACCATGGTCTATCACTCAGAGAGGCTGGTGAAAGAGTCCAGCCTAATACCATGGTCTATCACTCAGAGAGGCTGGTGAAAGAGTCCAGCCTAATACCATGGTCTATCACTGAGAGAGGCTGGTGAAAGAGTCCATCCTAATCTCAGACGGTCAGAATGTTCAACAAATCAACAGGTAAGTAATGCATTTTACAAGGGCTTCTTCTATCATTACTGTTGATATGTCCCACAGTAACTGTAGGCCACCAGTCCCAATGCAAATACATATGTTGTATTTTTGTTCCTCTACAGGACTCAACGTCTTACTCCCTCTGTGAGAAGAGGAAAGCTCCCCGGTGAAGACCAAGAGCATGCCATTGTAATGTAGGATTGGTCCTTGCTGACAATGCAATAAAACTGAGAAAAATTCAGAGGACAACCTGGTATTTCACAATGTGGAATGCATCAGCCTGACTACCGTTGCTCGGACTCTGACCAAACACAGTTTGAATGAAACAGTTGCACACAGTTCGTTTTGAAAGGTCAAGGAACTTCGGCACCAATACGTCCAGGTATGTTGTCTATCCAATATGTCTTGTTCTATAGTGAGTTTAACAGTATGCTACTCTACATGTAAACATGGGTTACAGTACATACAGTAGGACATACTGAAAAGCATTTACACATACTGTGTTTGATTTCTTTCAGAGAGTCATGGAGTTGGAGGCTAATCAGACCCCACATGAAATCATTGATGTAGACGAGGCAATGTTTAGCCTGGCAAAAAGACGTCGGCGGGGAAGAAAGGTCATCGGGAAAAGGGCCACTGTTGATGTGTCGGGTCAGAGAGGAGCAAATATCACAATGTGTGCTGCAATCTGGAGTGCTGGTTTGGTCCTGCAGAAATGCCAGATTGGTTCCTGCAACACTGAGCTCCTTCTTTTGTTTTTAGATGACCTCCACCAACAACTGGTGCCAGAAGCAGAAATAGAACAGCTGGGAGGAAACATGAGGACATTTGTGATTGCATGGGACAATGTAGCATTCCACCATTCACATGAAATCACAAACTGGTTTGCAGCCCATCCAAGAATGGTTTCCCTTTTCCTCCCCCCTTCTCACCTTTCCTCCCCCCTACTCACCTTTCCTCCCCCCTACTCACCTTTCCTCCCCCCTACTCACCTTTCCTCCCCCCCTACTCGCCTTTCCTCCCCCCCACTCGCCTTTCCACCCCCCTACTCACCTTTCCTCCCCCCCTACTCACCTTTCCTCCCCCCTACTCACCTTTTTTCCCCCCCTACTCGCCTTTCCCCCCCCCTACTCGCCTTTCCTCCCCCCCTACTCACCTTTCCTCCCCCCCTACTCGCCTTTCCTCCCCCCTACTCACCTTTCCTCCCCCCTACTCACCTTTCCTCCCCCCCTACTCACTTTTCCTCTCCCCTACTCACCTTCCTCCCCGCTACTCACCTTTCCTCCCCCCTACTCACCTGTCCTCCCCCCTACTCACCTTTCCTCCCCCCTACTCACCTTCCCCCCCCCCTACTCGCCTTTCCTCCCCCCCTACTCACCTTTCCTCCCCCCTACTCACCTGTCCTCCCCCCCTACTCACCTTTCCTCCCCCCTACTCACCTTTCCTCAACCCCATTGAGGAATTGTTTTTCTCCCTGGAGGTGTAAAGTGTCTGATCATCGACCACAAGTGTCCCTCCTGGATGCAATGGATGCCGGCTGCAGAGACATCTCAGCTGAAGACTGCCAGGGGTGGATAAAGCCGGCCAAGCGTTTCTATCCAAGGTGCAGAGCGAGAGACGGCGTAAGATGTGATGTGGACGAGAACATGTGGCCAAATGCTGAAGATGGTGTAGATTAGAACAGGACTGGGCATTTTAGTGTTTTTTCCCTTCGGTGTATTTTTTACTGTAATTGTGTTTTATTTTTACACATTTGGAACCAAAGGCCATGTTGGATTTCTTGTTGAACTCTGGCAGTAATTTCATGTTGCTAATAAAGCTTTTACTGCAGCAATTCTGTCACAATTTTTTCTACTGTACATTCTATAAAGTAAAGTCGACTCATTCACTTTTAGATCATATGTTGCCAAAAATGCACACATTCGACACTCAACCAAAAAATGTAGAGTGGTTTACAGTAAAAGGAAAGTGAATTATAAAAAACAACAGATTTCATATTGTCTATTGATGCAGGTAGAACTGAAACATGACAAGTAATGCAGTTTTTGTAATGCCATCAACTGTTAGTGTTTTGAAAGTCATTGTGCTATGATTGACTATATGTTCCTCTTGGATAGAAAACACGTTTTGACAGAATGATTAGATATTGAGTCGGGTTTGCCGTGTTTAGATAGAGTTAGTGTATGTATATCTCTGTGGTCACCCCCAAAACCAATTCTTCCTTTGGCCGCTTCTCCTTCCAGTTCTCTGCTGCCAATGACTGGAACGAACTACAAAAATCTCTGAAACTGGAAACACTTATCTCCCTTACTGCACCTGTACATAGCCCATCTATAATTTAGCCCAAACAACTACCTCTCCCCCTACTCTATTTATTTATTTATTTAGCTCCTTTGCACCCCATTATTTCTATCTCTACCTTGCACATTCTTCCACTGCAAATCTACCATTCCAGTGTTTTACTTGCTATATTGTATTTACTTCGCCACCACGGCCTTTTTTTTGCCTTTACCTCCCTTATCTCATCTCATTTGCTCACATTGTATATAGACTTATTTATACTGTATTATTGATTGTATGTTTGTTTTATTCCATGTGTAACTCTGTGTTGTTGTATGTGTCAAACTGCTTTGCTTTATCTTGACCAGGTCGCAATTGTAAATGAGAACTTCTCAACTTGCCTACCTGGTTAAATAAAGGTGAAATAAAAAAATAAAAAATGGAGACAGTTTTTTTTGCATTTTGAAATGTAGAGTTGGTATTTAATGAACAAAATGTGGTTTTAAGCAGACAATTATAGTTTTTAACAATCACTTTGGCACTAATTTCAGAACCTTGTGGTCATTTTTCAAAACTCTAGACACAAAACTCAAAACGGTCATCACTTGTAACACAGGCTGTTCAATGTTCAAAACATTGCATTGTGCATTCATATCTTTAAAGAAACCTGGCACTTGCAGAATCATTGGTTCAAATAACTCATCATGAAATACCATAGGAACATTAATTTAGATCACCTACACACAAGATACCAATAGTTTCACTGTGTAGTTGTTCGTACAATCATTAAATATTGTAGTGCAAAATATGTGATACATGTTTCATTATGCTACTACACGTAAATACATCACTGTAAAATGACTAGTAGAGAGAATACTACAGACACAGTGGAATCATTGAACAAAATATTACATTTATTGATGAAATACAATAAAATCACAACATAGGTTTCTTTGAATCAAAGCAAAAATATTTAGCTACAAAAAAATAAAAAACAGTTAAAGGTCAACTGCAGTGTTCCTCACCTGGCTTACTGTAAATCATCACTGCAGTGTTCCTCACCTGGTTTACTGTAAAACATCACTGCAGTGTTCCTCACCTGGTTTACTGTAAAACATCACTGCAGTGTTCCTCACCTGGTTTACTGTAAAACATCACAGCAGTGTTCCTCACCTGGTTTACTGTAAAACATCACTGCAGTGTTCCTCACCTGGTTCACTGTAAAACATCACTGCAGTGTTCCTCACCTGGCTTACTGTAAAACATCACTGCAGTGTTCCTCACCGGGCTTACTGTAAAACATAACTGCAGTGTTCCTCACCTGGTTTACTATAAAACATCACTGCAGTGTTCCTCACCTGGTTTACTGTAAAACATCACTGCAGTGTTCCTCACCTGGCTTACTGTAAAACATCACTGCAGTGTTCCTCACCTGGTTTACTGTAAAACATCACTGCAGTGTTCCTCACCTGGCTTACTGTAAAACATCACTGCAGTGTTCCTCACCTGGTTTACTGTAAAACATCACTGCAGTGTTCCTCACCTGGCTTCCTGTAAAACATCACTGCAGTGTTCCTCACCTGGTTTACTGTAAAACATCACTGCAGTGGTCCTCACCTGGCTTACTGTAAAACATCACTGCAGTGTTCCTCACCTGGTTTACTGTAAAACATCACTGCAGTGTTCCTCACCTGGCTTACTGTAAAACATCACTGCAGTGTTCCTCACCTGGTTTACTGTAAAACATCACTGCAGTGTTCCTCACCTGGCTTACTGTAAAACATCACTGCAGTGTTCCTCACCTGGCCTACTGTAAAACATCACTGCAGTGTTCCTCACCTGGTTTACTGTAAAACATCACTGCAGTGTTCCTCACCTGGTTTACTGTAAAACATCACTGCAGTGTTCCTCACCTGGTTTACTGTAAAACATCACTGCAGTGTTCCTCACCTGGCTTACTGTAAAACATCACTGCAGTGTTCCTCACCTGGTTTACTGTAAAACATCACTGCAGTGTTCCTCACCTGGCTTACTGTAAAACATCACTGCAGTGTTCCTCACCTGGTTTACTGTAAAACATCACTGCAGTGTTCCTCACCTGGTTTACTGTAAAACATCACTGCAGTGTTCCTCACCTGGTTTACTGTAAAACATCACTGCAGTGTTCCTCACCTGGCTTACTGTAAAACATCACTGCAGTGTTCCTCACCTGGTTTACTGTAAAACATCACTGCAGTGTTCCTCACCTGGCTTACTGTAAAACATCACTGCAGTGTTCCTCACCTGGTTTACTGTAAAACATCACTGCAGTGTTCCTCACCTGGTTTACTGTAAAACATCACTGCAGTGTTCCTCACCTGGCCTACTGTAAAACATCACTGCAGTGTTCCTCACCTGGCTTACTGTAAAACATCACTGCAGTGTTCCTCACCTGGCCTACTGTAAAACATCACTGCAGTGTTCCTCACCTGGTTTACTGTAAAAAGCTAAACAAAAGATTGATTACTGTACTTCTATATTTCCATCAACCCTGTCTTGTGGATTTGGCCACAGGTTTTCATCCACATCACAATGGATGTTTTCATTTGCCAAACATCTTGGGAAGAATCTTCGGGCATGGCGAATCCAGGCCTGACACTGGTCTGCCGTGATGTCATTGAATGCGTCATCCATGGCCTGGAGAAGGGTGTCTTGTTTGTGAGGGCGCCT